>NC_081862.1:7367751-8047894 GCF_963259705.1 Myotis daubentonii | reverse complement strand
CCCAACAGTTACTCAAATGGAGATGGCTCTATCCTCTTCAAGTCCAGTCTCTGGGAGGCCCAAATCTGGGAGAAGGGATGCCGCCCAGGGGTGAAGGTTCCTGCCTTTCCCGCTGGGCTCCTAGATAGATATGCCAAAATAATTTTCAAAAGGTGTGGTTCACACAAATTGGGACACACACTGTGGCGAAAGCACTCTGGCCACCTGGAATTCTCTCCAAGACCTTTCACATCAGCTATTCTTGCAGAGAACTGGGCGTCCAGAGTCCATTGCATGTGCCCGTAAGGACATCAGGAGCCTGTTGTACAGTGGGTGTCATGGAAGCACAAATCAGCCCCAAATTCCTTCTTGATTTGCCCTCCCTGCTTTGGACCCCTGTTTATTCTTCCTCTTCTTATTGTCTCTACCTGAAAACAACTGACAGCATTAAAGTTCAAAATGTCCTGGCATGAGTCTGGTACAACATCAAAAGGCTAAGGTTTCCTTAGTCAGTAAGGACTGTATGTTTTATCCACGTAAAGCATGCTTAGTTTGAGAATGCAGCTTCTTCCCCCCTTAGGCTTACTGTAGGTGATTGTAGACAAAAGGATGTACCGCTTTCACCATCTCTATTTCATCCCCTCACAGGACAGGCTAGACTCAGCCTCTCTCACCTGTGCAGGAGTGTGTGCGCGCGCACACACACACACACACACACACACACACACACACACAACACAGACAGCAGCTCCGACAAAAACATTCCAGCTTCCCTCTCTTCCATCACTGAAGGGTTTTTACGTCACAAGGGTGATCATTACAATGCAGTGCTCATTGATTGACACATTTAATGTTTCTAAAATGAAAACAGCTCTACATCACTAGTCCAGGAGAGGCAATTGTGATAGAGAGCCTTGTAAAAAAAACAGGAAGATAATTTACAATAACTAGCATTAGCATTTTTAGTGGACATGTGGACTGCTTTATGAGATTCATAAATATGAATTGCTGATTTCCCAGGAGAGTGGGGCCTGGGAACTTTCATTCCCCCTTCCTTATGCAGGCTTACTGTGACCTAGGAACATAGTGAACATTGTGAGGCAATGGGTGAAGGACTGGAATAAATGAATGTTACATTCACATTTAATTTTACAAGAATAGGGTTGTATTATGTAATCAGTCAGGTGGCCTGCATTTTGCTTTTCATATAACAGACCTTGTCTTTTTAGTGCATCAACCTCTGCAATGGTGACAAGCAACCGGATCATCATGAACATAAGGGTGGACAAACTTCAAATAGATTCCCTTTGAATTTCACCTTCCAGGATGCATCCATTGCGGTCTGTGTCACTCTATGACCCTCCCCTGTGCCCCAGTGTCCCTTGCATTCTCAAATTGGCCAAGCACTTTACTCTCTCAGAAATTGTGCAGTCTGTCCTCATGCCCTGAACAGGATCCTTCTAAGCCCCTGAAGGCCCCTCCTTGTACAACCCTCAGACAGGAGTCTTCCTGCATCTGTATCTTTCCATACCAGGACCTTTGTTTTCATGACAGAATTAGTTACAAAAGGCCATTTGTAGACAATGGTCTTCTTGCTTTTTGCTGTGTGTGATTGTTTGTGTGTTTGTGTGTGTGTGTGTGTGTGTGTGTGTGTTTGTGTGTGTGTGTTTTCTATTTTCGTCCTAAACTCTGTGAGGAGAGACTGTGTGTAGCTCTGAGAATGATATTAGCAGCGACCCCAGGTCAAATAGTTGCCAAATGCATCTAGGAGAGTGGTGGGAGGGCTAGGCTGAATCTCTAGTTCCCAGGTGAAATAGTGGAGTTGTTTCTGTTTCTGCTTTTTATCTGCTCTGCTCTAGGTGACAATCCCAGATCCACTGGGGCTGAGTGCAGTCGCCTCATTTGTCCTCATTCCTCCATCTATGTAGCTGGAAACCTTAAACTCTGCTACTTCGTAGGCATGGGGAACCTCTGGAGGAATGGCAGTGTAGGGACACACAAGAACCCAGCCTCACCACCCTGCTGTTACGCTCCACCCCCACGACTTCCCCATACCTTATGGTGAAGAGATGCAGGGTCACCTGCATGACAGGGACACAGTGTCCTCACTCCATGCTCACCCTCAGAAAAGGTCTCACAGTTTGCAGATTCTGAATATTCCCCAAGTATGAGTGAGTAAGAGCAAGGCAGCACAATGTGTCTGAGGCTGCCTGTCACTACTAGAGCCAAGTTAAGCAGAGACAGGGTTGAACCACACAATGAGTATTTATCCAAGGATGTGGTCAGTATGGTGAGAGCAGTTGCTCACCCTGGAAATTCGGCTCTCAGCCACTTAGGAATGAAGATAGCTACCTCTAGCTGCCAGCTGCAAGTGTGACATGGAAAGGGGAGGGGAGAGACTGCTGTCTAGCCCTTCAGGATCTCAAAGTCTGACCACAAGATGACTAAACTTCTATGACTTTATGATCATCTCAGGCCCTTCCTGTGATGAGATTGGAATGGTCAGCCTTCCTGAGAAACACACCAGGAGGGGGTCAGGATGTGGGCACTGCTGCCAAATCAAAGCCTGTCCTGTGCCTGGTCTCTTCCGAAAATGCAATTATTTTCTGAGTAATGGGCCATGGAGGCAGCCTATGTTTTCAGTAGAGCCTGTTTCATCCTCCAGTGTCCCAGGGCCTCGTATTTATAGTTTGCAAGTAATTATTAAACAGCTGTGGCTCTATTCTTATTACAAGCCCTTCCGCACTATGAGAAGCTGATTTCCAAAGACCCTCAGGAGATGCCTCAGGCCGGCTTGGATGAAAGGGCTGGGCCTCAGCTTTGCTCTTCCCCTCTCCCTCTCTCCTCACAAGCCTGACTTTTGTCTCCTAAAGAGACTATGGAAAAGCAGGCAGCAAAACCTGTCAGACAGAGCATGCCAGGCCCCCTTTGCCCCCTGGAGGTGCCACCTGAGAGGATACCCCTGGGTTAAGGTTCAGCTAAGGGGCAGCTCTGCCAGAGCCTGAGCACCAGGCTGTGGCTAGTGCCTCCCTACCTCTCCTCAGCTTTGTTGGCCTGCCCACTCCTTCTGCTTTCAGGCCCAGGTGTGACTTTGTCAAAGGGATTTGTTGGTGAGAGCAGAACCCCTTCATGAGGGGGGAGGAAGGCAGGTAGGCTGCCATCACCTGAAGGCTTAGGGGAGGTAAGCAGAGCAAAGGCTGGATTCACGGCTTGTCAAAGAGCTCTGGTGACCCAAACCTCAGGGGAAGTCTGAGGAGAGCACCTGTGGAGAGAGACAATGTAATTGCATCTGGCCAGCTCTCCTCTGCCCCGGGGTTACTAACATGTCCCCATCCAGACAGTAGGGACAGTGGACTAGCCCAGGGCAGGGAGCACTCTTCTATACAGAGGGCTGTGGTGGGGTGGGAGTGGGGCACCAAGTCTGGCCCAGGAATGAGGTAGGTAAGTGGCAGCCACACCCACAGAGGGAAAGTGTTCCCCAGAAACACAGACCAGGTGTGGCGAGTGGGAGGTAAGCTGGGGGTCTCGACCTCCTCTTTCTCCCTCCATGTCCGAGACCACTCCCACCCTCATACCTGGAAGCACAGGGTCCCCCTAACAACCACCCACCCTCTGCCACCCCTTGCAGGCTGGTGGGTGTAGCACAGGTGCCCCTGTCCCCACCTTCTCTGGGCCTGTTTAAACACAGCCCCCCTCCTGCCCCCGGTACTTTGTTTGCTCCTGATCTCGTGATCTCAAGAGATTTTGCCCACAAAGGAACCAGGGTACACACCCAGGATGCTTGCCAGGTGCCACCTGTCACCGCTTCCTTCCTGCCAGCCTCTCTGCTGAGCAGGAGACCACCTGGTGAGAAGCATGGCCTTTGGAAAAGGTAAGCACAGACTCTGGGTTCTTGCTGTCTCTGTTGGTGAACTTGCTGTCTCCAGGGGTGAACTTGCTATAATCACTGATAACCCGCAGCACCTCCCCCGCCAGCGTTTTCCATCTGAAAATGAGTTCCTACCTGTTTGGAGTGAAGGCCTGAGGTCCAAACCAGGCCTGCTGTGCCAGAGTGGGAGCTCGCTGAGAAGACTTACATGCAACAGTTCATGGAACTCCGGCGTTTGCCTTTATTGTGTGACTTCAGCTGGCCGAGTTTGCACTTGACAAAGGGTGCCCCCAGGTATCTGGCTCCTCAAGTCTGTGGGTTCTCAGGCCAGCCCAGTCCTGCTCAGGGCGAGGGGGACAGAGAAGGGGCAGAAAAGTGGCTTCTGGACAGTGGGCAATGTCCAGGAGTGAGAGGTCGGTTTCTGCAGAGCAACAGGCCTGTCACTCATCCTTGTCCTCTGGTTCAGCTGGTGAGAAAGCAGTGGCCAGGCTGGGAGATAAGAGGTGATTCCCACTGAGAGCTGCAGAGCCCTTTCCTGGTGTGAGTACGCCTGTGCCTGGGTGTGCATGAGTATGAGTGTGTGAATTCTCACCTGATCTTAAGTTCCTGGGTTCCTTTTCTTTCTTTCTTATTATTGATTAAGGTATTACATATGTGTTCTTATCTCCCACTGCCCCCACACTCCCACCCCGACTCCCGCAAGCATGCCCTCACTCTCACCTCCTGGTGTCTGCGTCCATTGGCTAGGCTTATAGGCATGCATACAAGTCCTTTGGTTGATCTCTCCCCCTTAGTCCCACCCTACCTTATCTACTTTCTGAGGGTGATGGTCTGATCCATGCTTCTCTGTCTCTGGATCTGTTTTTGTTCATAGGTTTATATTGTTCATTATAATCCACAGATGAGTGAGGTCATGTGATATTATCTTTCTTAGACTGACTGGCTTTGCTTAGCATAATGCTCTCCAGCTACATCCATGCTGTTGCAAATGGTCAGTGCTCCTTCCTTTTTTGCAGCAGCATACTATGCCAGTGTGTAGATGTACCACGGCTTTTTAACCCACTCATCTGCTGACCAGCACTTAGGCTGTTTCCAAATCTTAGCTATTGTAAATTGTGCTGCAGTGAACATAGAGGTGCATGTATCCTTTCTGTTTGGTAATTCTAGGTTCCTGGGATATATTCCTAGAAGTGGGATCACTGGGTTAAATGGGAGTTCCGTTTTTAGTTTTTTGAGGAAACTCCATACTGTTCTCCATAGTGGCTGCACCAGTCTGCATTCCCACCAGCAGTGAAGGAGGGTTCCTTTTTCTCCCTGTCCTCACCAGCACTCGCCCTTTGTTGATTTGTTGATGATAGCCATTCTGAAAGCTGTGAGGTGGTACCTCACTGTCCTTTTGATTTGCATCTCTCAGACGATTAGTGATTCTGATCATGTGTCTCTTGGCCTTCCTTTAGTCCTCTCTGGAAAAGTATCTTTTTAGTTCCGTTGCCCATTTCTCTGATTGGGCTGTTTATCTTCCTTTTGTTAAGTTGTATGACTTCCCTGTAAATGTTGGAGATGAAACCCTTATCAAAGAGAACATTGGCAAATATGTTCTCCCATGCAGTGGGCTTTGTTTTTGTCTTATTGATGGTTTATTTTGCTATGAAGAAGTTTTTTTTATTTTGATGTTGTCCCATTTGTTTATTTTAACTTTATTTTCCATTGCCCCAGGAGCTGGGTCGGTGAAGATATTGCTTCAGCATATATCTGAGACTCTGCTGCCTGTGGCTTCTTCTAATATTTTTAGTTTCCCATCTTATGTTTAAATCCTTTATCCATTTTGAGTTTATTTTTTGTGTATGGTGCAAGTTGGTGGCTTAGTTTCATTTTATGCATGAATCTGACCAAATTTCCCAGAACCATTTACTGAAGAGACTGTTTTGTCTCCATTGTATGTTTTTGCCCCCTTTGTCAATATTAATTGATCTTAGTGGATTGGATTGGTTTCTGGGTTCTCAATTCTATTCCATTGGCCTATATGTCTATTCTTGTGCCAGTGTCAGGCATTTTTGAGAACAGTGGCTTTGTAAAACAGCTTGATATCTTGTACTGAGATCCCTCCTACTTGGTTCTTCTTTCTCAGGATCGCTGCAGCTATTTGGGATTTGTTTGTTTCTTAAACATCTTTTATTGGTTTTTTTTATAGAGAGTAAAGGAGAGCGATAAAGAAATAGAAACACTGATGAGACTGAAACATGGACCAGCTTCCTCCTGCACACCCTCTACTTGGGATGTGCCCCCAATTAAGGTACATGCCCTTGATCAGAATTGAACCTGGCACCTTTCAGTCTGGAGGCCGACGCTCTATCCACTGAGCCAAACCTGTTCAGGCTCAGGGTCCTTTTTTTATTACAGATGGATTTTTGGAGAGTTCAGTCTAGGTTTGTGAAATATGCTGTTGGTATTTTAACATGGAGTGTATTGAATCTATAGTTGGTTTTGGGTAGTATAGCCATTTTCATGATGTTGATTCTACCAAGCCATTAACATGGCATGTTCTTGCATCTGTTTTGTCTTCCTCTATCTCTTTTTCAAAATCTTGGAGTTTTCTGAGTAGAGGTCTTTTACCTTCGTAGCTAAGTTTATTCCTATGTATCTTAATTTTTTTGGTGGGATGATAAATGGGATTGTTTTTCAAACTCTCTTTGTGTAAGTTCATTATTTTTGTATAAAATGCCATACATTTCTTGGCATTAATTTTTTACTCTGCTACATTGCCAAATTCATTTATTAAGTTTACTAATTTTTTTGATGGGGTCTTTGGGGTTTTCTATGTACAGTATCATGTCATCTGCAAATCATAACAATATACTTGTTATTTTCCAATTTGGGAGCCATGTATTTCTTTTTCTTGTGTGATCACTGTGGCTAGCAGTTCCAGTACCATTTTGTACAGAAGTGGTGTAAGCGAGCATCCCTGTCTTGTTCCTGTTCTTAAGGTAAATGGCTTTAGTTTTTGCCCATTGAGTATGATGTTGGCTGTAGGTTTTTCATATAAGGCTTTTATATGGGGAGGGATGATCCTTCTATTCCCACTTTGCTGAGTTGTTTTTATCAGAAAAGGCTGTTGCACTTGGTCAAATGCCTTTTCTGAATATAATGATATGATTGTGTGGTTTCTGTCTCTCAATTTTTTTTTATGCGATGTATCATGCTTATTGATTTGCGGATATTGTACCAGCCTTTCATCCCTGGGATAAATCCCACTTGTTCATGGTGTATGATCTTTCTAATGTAATACTGGATCCAGTTTGCTAGAATTTAGTTGAGGATTGCAGCATCACTGTTCAACTGGAATATTAGTTTGTAAGTCTCTTTCTTTGTGGTGTCTTTTTTTATTTTTCGGATTAGGGTAATGCTGGTTTCATAAAAAGAGCTTGGAAGCGTTCCTTTCTCCTGAATTTTTTGAAGGAGTGCGAGAAAGGTTGGTTTTACTTCTTTTTGAATGTTTGGTAAAACTCCCCTGTGAAGTCATCTGGTAAAGGGATTTGTTTTCTGGAAGCTTTTTGATTACTGTTTCAATTTTATCACTAGTTTTCGGCTTGTTCACGTTGTTTGCCTTTTCCTGATTTTGTATTGGAAGATTGTATTTTTCTAGGAATATATCTATTTTGTCCAGATTGATGAGGGATGTTTAATGAACCAAAGACGCAGAGGTAAGACGGCCATATAGGATGATTGATGCCGGACAGAGGGCTACAGCTTGATTAGGCATGTAGCAAACTTTGCACTCTCACCATTGGTTTTATTGGGGTTTGTTACAAGGTCAGTGCATCAGTAGTTAATCAATTAAATCTTGTTTTGTTATACATTATTACAAGAGCTTATTGAGGACAAATTGCAACTGTGCCCTCCCTTTCTGTTCTACACCCATGAGTATTTTATCCTAGCCTTTCTCATGGAGGCAAATGTTCCTGGAACTCAAGATTGTGTGCAGTGTTGACCCAGCATGACTCGCTTGCAAGTCACGCTGTGCTCCAGATAGAACATTCACTTCTTCTTGGCAGGACTTCAGATCCTCGTTTACAAATGTCCAGCTACAAATCCACCTTTTTTTCTTGCTTCATTTGATGGAGCATCAGAGATAACACAGCTATTTTTCTCTTAATTAGTTGCTTGGCTTCCCCAAGTCCTTGGAAGACTAAATATAAAATGATACAGAGATAGAGTATTAATAATAGTATTTCAGCAGAAGCTCCTAAAGTGGCTTGTAAATTGGGTATAGGATTTAATTGTTGCAATTCCTTAACCATATTTTTAACACATTTTGCCCAGTTAATTTATGCAATTTCTTTTGAAATATTTTTTGTATATGAGATTGTAAATTTATGAATTTCTTTTGTTAGATTGTTATGATTGAACAAATGTTTTTTAAACTTTTCCCATGGAAACAGACTTTCATTCTAAGGTACAGGATTAATGCAAATTGATTAATAATTCTAGTTATATTTCATATGCATTTGTCTTTGCAGACTTACAATTTGATCTTCTATCATTAATAAAAATGGTAATTGAACACAGGCTTGTACAAAGGCAGTTTTGATAGCATAAAATTGTAAGGTGTAATTCGCAGTTATTTTTATAGATTTGCTTATTTTATGCAAATATATGTTTTCAAAGAGTGTAAGGCAGACCCCAGTTTCCATAAATCAGATTCAACAGGATGTCCTTCTTGATGAGGTGTTGGGGGAGCAAATCCTCCATCATGCCACACAATGCTCACATTCGTTTGCATGGATATGGGCTTGTTCTCTCCTCTATGCCATCATAGATCAGCTCCATTGGCTTTGGAACGGGCAGAACCTGAAGGGCTCCAATCAATGACGCTTCCATAGGAAGTATTAGATAAAACCGGAACTGTCTTTCCTCGACAGGATTCCCAATGGACCCAATCGGACAAGTGCATAAACTTTGGAACATGACATGGGGGAAGTAATGGATGTGTACTGTTGTTATCCCAACTAACATTTTTAAACCCATGGGCACTCAGAAAAATCAAATGCCTTTTCTTTGTTTCAGTAGTAATGTTTTCAAAATGTTCAGCAGGGTTTGTGCCTGTATTGTTAAACAATGGTCTCCTTGACCTAAGCATATTGGCACTCCCTGCCTTCCAGTGGTATGATTTTCTATGACTCTACCTTCCTCTTCTGGTTTTAATGGACCTCGATCATCATAAGGTCCGGGTAAGCAATCTGAGTCATTAACATAAATTCGAACCTTTGAATCCAACCAAGAAACACCTCTATTTAGTGGGGGATTAGGAATGTAAGCCCAGTATGTGTGATTCTCAGCATTTACCTAAGTGGTTATAAGTGCAAGCATAGCAAGGAACAAAGTCGATGGTGTCACTTCTTTTCCATGACACCAAACCAGTTGTTCTCCCTCTTGGGTAAGCTTCTTCACCTGACCCCAGGTTGATACAGATGAATGTTGCATTGACCTTAGAGCTTTGCGGGTAGGAGGCCCCATCAATGTCATCTCTGAGAAATCCTTGGTCAGGTCGCTTAAGTAGAACTTCCTTTTGGTTCCCATGTATCAGCTGAAGACGCCTCTGAGGAACCCAGAAGTTTTCTTTGCCTGTGGAAATATAAGCATAAGCTTGCCCCCATCGTAGGATCCATGCAGGATCCCACGACTGAGAGGACTCATTATGATAAAACACAGGTTGATTGAATTCTTGCGAAACTTCCTTTACCCAATGTCGCTGAACAGCAGTACTGTCAGTCTCATCTTGATTTAAAAAAAATTAAAGTACATAGAGCTGTTAATAGTCTTCATTTAGGGGATTCTCCCCCTTTTTGTTTTTTGAGCATTTCCTTTAAGGTGTGATTTTTGTCTTTCAATAATATCTGGTCCTGTATTGTTACAAGGGATGCCAGTGATGTGAGTGATATGATGAAATTGAAAAAATGTTTGACATGTTGTAGATAGATATGCAGAACCATTGTCAGTCTTAATATTTTGAGATATTTCCATTACTGCAAAAGCTTTTAGTAAGTGAGTAATTACTGCATATTGAGAATCAGTGACAATATTTACAGCTTGAGGAAAATTTAGTAATAAATCAATGGCAAATAGTTCTGTGCATTGTACTGAAGTGTATGGAGAGTGAATTACCTTTGCTAACTGTTGAAAATGAAAACCCGAGCTATTCCTAGCTTGTTAGCATTGGTATAAACAGTAGGGCCTTGAATTGGTTCATTAGCTATAATAGGATGAGGCCATATTCATTGAGTTTTCCTAAGAAATTGTAACCTTTTCTTTGTAGGATAATGATTATGTATTTTCTCTAAAAAATGAGCACAGGCAGTTTGCTAATTGTCACATATTCGAAACAATTTTTGATTTTTTTTGACAGTAAAAGGTACTGTAATTTCTTATGGATCTAAACTACATAATGGTCTTAAGCTTAATCTTCCCTTGTAAATAATTTGGCAAATTGTTTGAATATAAGTCTGTATTTTTTTTCTGTGATTTATGAGGCAAGAAAATTTTTCAATAACATTACTATCTTGAACAAGTAACCCTGTAGGAGAATGCTCAGTGTGGAAAACTAATAATTTAAAATTGTCTATGGAGAGAATTCTATTTAATTGTGTGTGTTGTATATGCTGTTCTATCCAAGTTAATTGTTTTTCTGCAGCAGGGATTAAAACATGTGGGCTATTTAATTCATATGGCCCCTTTAGTATTTGAAATAAATTAGTCAATTGATAAGTAGGTATACCAAGGCTAGGACTCAACTAATTAATGTCTCCTAATAACTTTTGAAAATCGTTTGAATCTCTATACTGTCTCTTCTAATTTGAACCTTCTGTGGAATAATGGAGACATCTGTTAATTTTTGCCCCAGATATTTCCATGACTCCTGCCATTGTTTCTTTTCTGGGGCTACTTCTAATCTATAGTCTTAGAAATTTTCAAGGAGGTATTGGTAAATCTCCTGTAATTGTGATTGAATTTCAGAAGCTATTAAAATATCATCTATATATTGATAAATTAGGGTATTAGGAAATCTTTTTTTGACTATTTCTAAAGGTTGATGCACATATGCCTGACATATAGTGGGGCTGTTGAACATTTCTTGTGGTAAGACTTTCTATTGATAACGTTGAGTGGGTTGAGCATGATTTAAAGCCGGGAGAGTAAATGCAAATTTCTCATAGTCTTGAGGTTGTAAAGAAATATTGAAGAATTAATCTTCGTTACGAGGAAACGAGTGGCACCATCAACCTGGGCCGCCTTGCCCAGATGCATGCCGTGCTGAAGCATATGCTTCAGGATTTGGGGCAGCCCAGCATGGTCTGGCTCTGTGCTGACCCCTGTCCTCACTGTGGCTGTAGAACCTTCCATGACCCAACTCCCATTCTGTGATCCTGTTGCTTGAATGTCTAGCTGGGTGCACATCTCATAGGCTTTACTCTGGGCACTTTGGCACTGAAGCCCAGACATAAGTATACCGTTCAGGAACACAGCAGCCAGTTTCAGACAGCTACTCAGGGTTGGCTGGAAATGCTCACAGGGGACTGGATGGGTTCTTTGGGGAGATTTGTCCTAAGGAGTTAGAAATATGCACCTGAATCTCTCAGGGGGAGGGATTGAGGCTTGGGTGGTAGATGCGGTGATTACCTTTGTTTGAATGGTTGTGAATAAATGTCAGTAATAAAGAGAACTGGATGTTAACCGTCTGGTGTTCTCCATGACATGTTAACACGACTCTCCCACCTGCAAATACTGGCCACGTAAGAAGGCATGAGCATCGTGATGCGCAGACACTAGGCTGCATGAGGTTGATTCCAGTAGATCACATCACCATGTATCCTTTCTGGTTTGGTGGTTCTTTCTGGTGCACCGGTACTTACTCACTCACCTCTGTGATTGTTCAGTGGGACAGCGCACACAAGGTGCGTCCACAGGGACTGGAACAAGTGGCTTCCAGTGAGCACCAACGAGGTACAACTTCTCTGGTGCCATCAGCGGTAACTAGTCCAGTCCTTGGACTAAAATTCTCGCCACTGGGAGCCTCCATTGCTACCCTCTGGCTGCTCCATGGTAGGGCTTCCCTGTGCACAAGTCAGGCCCCCAGTACTAAAAGGGACATCAGCCTGCCAGGGAGCCAGAGCCCTGGCCTCACAAGTCCATGCCTGTCATTCCCCTGGATCCAGCCCCTTCTTGAATTCAAGTTCCTGTGGCCTGTAAACACATTTACATTCTTTTCAGCAAAATACTGAGCTGGAATAAACCTCTGCTTTGTTCTGTGTCCTGTCCTAAGAATAGGACATCCTTTGGTAGAGGATGGCCTAATGTTCGAAGACTTTCCCCTCATGATCCTCCTTCCCATCAATCAAGGAGGTGGTAAAGCAACTCTGAGCCAGTGACAGGCCCCGGGTCTGAAGAGTGGACAACCCAAGCCAGTTCCCGGAGAGCACTTAAGTGGACACAGGTGAAGGTCACCCCGAGGATATGGGGGTATGGAGGGCCTCCCTTAGGGTCAATACAACCAAGTGAAAGAGAGATGTCCTAGTGTGCTGTTGGATCCCACAGTCAGTGGACAGTTAGCTGGCCAGGAAGGAACAGGCTCCCTGCCCACCTGCCCCTGCATTCTGGCCCTAGGCTGTCTCAGTTTGCTCACTGAGTGGCCTGCCGGAGGTGCACCTAGTGAGAAGGCCACACATCCAGGCCCAGGTGCAGGGCTACATTTGCCTGTATGTCTCCATAAATGTGAGGAAGTCAGTCCTGCTTTTTCTCCTTCTACTGCCTCTCATTCAGTGCCAGCCACTCATGTGATTGCTGCTCTCTACTGTGTGTCAGCAGCTTCCTAGCTTGTCACATACAGCACCTGGCCCTTCGTTCTCTTTTTATTGCCATTCCTTTCTTTCTCTTCAGCCTTCCACTCTTCTAGCTTGGGCCCATCAGCTTAGGAGCTCATTTTTCTGTTTCGTAGTACCTTTCTTATTGATTTCAGAGAGGAAGGGAGAGGGAGAGATGGATAAAACATCAATAATGAGACAAAGTCATTGGTTGGCTTTCTCCTGCACATCCACCTGGGGATCCAGGCGTAAACTCCAGCCCCTGCTCCAACTGAGAATTGAACTATGTCCTCTTGGTTCATAGGCCTACTGAGCCACACTGGCCAGGCCCACTCTGCTTCTTCTAGTGGAAAAAGAAAATGCTGCAGTCTCTGTAACTGTCGGTGACCTCCCCACCCCCCAAAAAAAGAGGATAAGAGAACAAGGGTCAGAAAATGTATATCTCTTACAGCAAACGCTCTCTTTCTCATCCTCTCTACTATTATTTTCTCTCCCTCTCCCTCTCCCTCTCCCTGTCCCTCTGTCTGACATGCACCTTGTCTTCCCATTCCCATCTTGACATGGAGTAGTGTCCATAATGGGAATTAGAACCTCTGGCATTTGAGGAAAAGCATAAAAATTGGCAGGATCTGAGGGAGGAAGGGCAAAGGCAAAATATCCTGTGGTCTGGGTGTTAATTCCTCCACACATAGAGATCGTGCCCATTACCTTGTGGGGAGATTCACCTGTGGGGCCAACTTATGTAAAGCTCTTGTCAGCATGTACTCCTCTGGAATTGCCCACTGTCATTAGCATTCTGTGCGTGTCTCTCTACATTCACCTCTCTCTAAAGAATTAATTTAAAAAACCCAGCTTATTAAGACACAACAAAAGAAAACTCATTGCTGCATGTTGGCTCTAAAACCAAGTGTCCTGCACTTGACACTTTATTTGTTCTGGAGACCACAACTGAGAAATCCAGAAAAAATCCTATATTGCAATCTGGACTTTCCATCACAATATTCAGAAGAGCATAGTATGAAGGCAATGAGGCTTAGAAAGCTTAGATAGGAACTGCATCTATGAAGATGGGCACAGAAGAGACCTGGATAGGAGGTGACTGCTGGTGCACAGAGATCGTGTACATGAAGGCCCTATGGGCAGAGTCTCTAGGACATCAGAAAGCAAGCGGGGATAGTGAGACACACATAGTAGGTTCCTTACTACTAGAATGTACCCTAGAGTCCACCAATCTGCACAGCAGTCAGGCAGCCTGGATACCGGGCAGCTGGAGCACACGAATGTCAAATGGAAGACTCTGAATAAAGAAGAGCCAAAGCCTGGCCTGTTTGGCTCAGTGGATGAGTTTTAACCCGTGAAGCAGGAGGTCAGGATTCAATTCCCAGGCTGGGACATGTCCCCATTGTGGGCTCTTAGCCCAGTAGGTGTCTTATAGGAAGCAGCCAATCAAGGATTCTCTCTCACCATTGATGGTTCTAACACTTTCTCCCTTTCCCTTCCTCTGGAAAGCAATGAAAATAAATATGTCTAAAAGTATGTACTTAGCTTAGGGTTTTGATACCCAGAATATCCATGTAGAAATACAAGAAGGAGCCTTTTGTCATGGTCAGGATTTTTATGCTGTTCCTTCTTCCCCTTTAATCTTCCTTTTTAGTCCACTTCCCCATGGGATTGTATATAAAGTGATCTATTTCATGATGCGAAGTCTTGTATTGTTTGTCTAGTATTTCTCTACACCATACTACGTTATGAGTACAAACCTACAGTGATAAAATTAAGCTGAGTAAATTTGGCATCCAAATGACTTTATTAGGTATTTCACCAATCCAGCAGCATTCCAGCAGGCAATGAGATAGGGGCTCACTGAGCCATACGGACCAGGGTTTGTCCCCCTACCATCCCCAACTTTGACAGGCTAGACATTAAGGTCCTTAAAAAGTTGAGGTTCCAGCTTCCAAAATTAATTTCCCATACAGTATTCCAGTAAAAATAACTTTAAGAAATCAAATATTTTGGGGGAGATTTTTAAAATTGAATTTGGAAGGCTTGTTGATAACTACACACTCAACAGTCCAACAGAGGAGTTTTTATAAATTTTCCCATTTGGGACATTTGTTGACATTCACTCCTAACAAAACTGAGGCTTCAAGATAACTCGATGTTTGGATAGCGTATATTAAATGTCAAAAAGTTGAAGAGGAAGTGCAGGAGCATTTCTATAGAAAAATACATATATCAATCAAAGGGCACTTTTGTTTATTTAATTCAGAGGTATAGTCAGGAAAGCTTGTTAAGTGGCAAATTCTGTTTCAATCGTGTTACTCCCACTTCAGAAAGTTTTGATGTCATTTCAATTAACAAAAGGATGCTTACATTTAGACTTGTTCAAACATTTATATAATTCCACATGTAATTTTTCTTCCTACTTATACTATTCCTTTAAAGATTGAGGACATACCAAATGCCACAGGAAGGAGGTGAACAATTGCTTTACAGCCTTGTTGGAGGTGCCTCAACCCTTTTTTCCATTTAGGTTTTCCAAGAAGATGTCATTTGATTACCTCCCCCCGACAATTGCAAACAGGGCAGCATGCCATGAAGAAGTAACACAATGCTTCACTTTGTATGAAGTTCACTTCAAAGACTTCATGCACTTGTGGTCAAAGACACCTTGGGAAATTTAGGGCCAAGAATTCACCTCACCATGCAAACACATTGCTTTTATGTGTTTGTAGTAAAATGAGACAAGAAATCCCATTTAGTGGAAAACTTTATTCTGAATATTTTAACAATCAGATATTCAATTTAAACATTAAAGTATGTTGTTATTAAAATCAACACATAAAATAACCTTGAAGAATTCAAACTTTGCATTCTATGCAGAAGTTTCACAAAGGGATCTAAAATTCTTGTTTCTTCCCCAAACCCACCATTTGCTTCTATTCATTCGTAAATAACAGAAGACAATTTCTGTTCAAATAAAAAGCCGTCCATAACATAGCATTATTTTTAAGTTCATTTTCTACTTCATCTGTCACAGGGACTTCCCTCCTAGCAGCTCTTGAGAATCCCAATAAGTTGAGCTACGGCACTGCATGATTCACTCTCTCTTGCATAGATGGTGAATCCTATGATCCCCACCAGCATCACACTCATGGCCTCTTACAGAGGTGTCCCATTGGCTGTTGCAGTAATTCTTATGCCCCCCAATCATACCCATTTCGTGTGAGGCTGTAATACTCATCCCAGCGACTCCTTCCACCATAACTCAGAGGGGCCCTCTGGTTGATGGTGCACCACCTGTGCATCCTGTAAAGTCAGTGACCAAATAAAAATACTTTAACATCTTAACAAATAATTTTATGTCAGTATAACATGACCCTAGTAAAGTCTTAAAAAGTTGGCAAACCTATGCTTTTATACACCTGTCAGTAAAGCTGAGGTAGACAAGGGAACTTACACTTATTTAAAATACAGCTGAAGCATAATGTTTTGACTGAAATAATTGACTATGAATACATATGAAGGCACATTTTCTGAAAACGGGCTAGAATTCTGACTTTCGTATTATTCTTATGTTTCACGCTGACAAATGCTCTTTCTGATTAAAAAATTATACAATACCCTCCGGGCTGGTGTGCCTAAGTGGGTCGCACACCGGTCTTGGCACTGCAGGATCCCGGTTTCGATTCCAGGTTAAGGGCATGAGCCTGGTTTGCAGAGTCCATCCCTAGCCCGGGTTGGGGATTGTGCATGGGGAAACCAATCGAAGTATCTCTCTCACATTTATGTAGCTCTCTCTCAGCCCCACTCCCTCCGTCCACTCTCCCAAGATCAGTAGAGATATATCCTCAGGTAAAAAACAAAACAAAAAAAAATGTTGCACTTCATTTGTTTAATAAGGAAAATAAATGAGTATGATCCTTCCCTCCTGAAAGATTTGGACTGTTCCAAATGAGCGACTAAGGAAAGAATACAAGACTTCCAAGATAATACAAAACGCATACTGCATATAGTACTGCCTGTGGCAAATAAAAGTAAAATTTGAGTTAAACACAAGATGGCCTGTTAATTCCAATCCTGCCCCTTACACGCAGTATATCTGGACACTTACCACAGCTCTCATATGAACCTCTACAAAAATAGGAAAATGCAAATGGGCAGAAGGCTTCAAGAGTCATTTCTCCAAAGAAGATACCCAAACAGTTAACAAGCTCATGGAAAGAGGATCAAAATAATGGGTAGTTAGGGAAACGCCAACCAAAACCTAAGTGAGATACCACTTTATTCCTAAGTAGGTCCCAATGTTTGAAGAGGAAAACAGCAGGGCTTGTTGGGAATTTAGAGCCACTGGAATCCTGTGCACAAGGAACAGAAAGGGGACAAGGCGTGGCTGCTGTGGAAAATAATGGAAACTCCTACAACAAACATTTAACACTGAATTGCAATATGACTCTAAAATTCCACTCTAAATTTTGCACGGACAATAACTGGAGACTTCTATGAAATACTAGTCCAAAATGCTCACATCAGTCCTCTGGTGGAAACGACCCCAACGGTTGAAGTGGTAAATGAGCTGTGTGCACTAGAGCTGCAAGGGAATATTTAACCAGCCATTAAAGTGGCGGTGAACTGATTACTGCCACATGGATGACCCTTGGACACATTTATGGTAACGGAAACAAGCCAGACACAAAAGGTCCTATCCTGTTTCATGCTGATACTGTGATCTGTGGAAAACAGGTGAATCAATACAGATAGAACACTAGTTGCTGTTTCATAGAAGCTGGACTGAGGAAGAGAATGGTAGCGACTGCTTTACCTTCAGAGCTTTTATGTATGATAAAGAGCTTTACCTAAAGAGCTTTTATGGGTGATAAAGATGTTTTGGACCTACTCAGATATGGTGGTGGCATAAGACTCTGAATATACTATATGTCAGTTGGTCAATGGTGAATATTTAGTGTTATGATAGATGAATTTCACCTCAACAACAGACAGTGTATAGTATAGTTTAGGTGTCTTACGCTTTATTGCCCATTACCTATAACTAGTAGTGCAGTCATCATCTCTTGGAGATATATGGTAATTTCTCCTGGAAGGGATTGTCTCTTTGCGAGGAACGCCTGCATAACTCCCTCTCCCACGTGACAGCGTTCCTGTAAATGACAAGTACTTACGTGAGGATATCATATTGGAGAGCAATGTTTTAAAGGAAAACAATTATTCAAAGCAACACTTTATTTACTCTTTCCACAACAATGTTTATATTTACTCTTAGGCTCTATTTAGGCTCATGCTTGTATGCGCTGTGATATGTTACTCTGGAATGTATTATCTTCTGACATCTTGTCCTCCCTGTACATCTTCCTTAATTTCTTGAATGACCATTAGTGGGAAAAACCTTTCTGATTCTGAACAAAGTGCAAGCAATTTCCATGATGTCCACATACATATTTATCCGTGCCTACCTATAGCTTGACAAGCCTCTATCAACTTTTCTCCTTCTCTACTTTGCTCTCTCTTGCTCACACTCTCTTGTTGACATTACTAAAAACTTCCTAATTTTCCCGTTACACTCACTTCTTCATGCACTTTCACCGAAGAACTAATAGTTATTTTGGTACGCAAGTATTGAATTATTAGCATTTCGGTTAAAACACTTTCATTGCTCCTGAATGCCCACAATATAGAGGCAAGTTATGTCCATTTAATTACAAAATTGACTGTCTCACTTACCTTAGAACTTTTATGCTACACTTTCAACTACATTTTGGACTCAGGAAAAGCCACATGTGCTAGTGGTGCACTTGGATCTATTCTAATACTTGCAAGATATTACCTGTGCATAGTAATATTTTATTGGGCCAGTACATGCCAAATTCATTCCACATATAATTTTATAATTTATCACCAATTTAGCATGGCTCTCTCCTAATGCTGACTAGTTTAAATGTATAACCTTAGTTTTGGTAATGATGGCAATATAAATTTTACTGCCTTAATCTGTACTACAAGCATTTAACAGCTCATGTGAAGAGCCCCAGATGTCCTTCAAAATATGAGAAATATTACATTTCCCATGAATATTACCATGTTTCAGTGCTAATTCTTATCCAAAATGTCCACAAATGAGCCTTTAATTTATGTGCTTACTAGCACATCCAAAATTTAAGTGGATAGGCTGTTTGTGTATATTCAACTGCAGAGACATATTGTTCTTAACTACACTGATTCCCTCAATGGTTTCAACTTTCCAACATAATAAATAGTGAGAGTCTCTACGTTAGACTTTAAGACATCTCTGTACTGATATGAATGAGTCACATTTGCCTTATTTTTTCACAACTATGTGCACTCTGTGATTTACCAACTTGCAATGCCTGACTCTTTCAAGTGTGCCTTTCCACCCTCATTTTTATTAAGAACAGACCCTATGAAACCACACATATCACTTTTCAGCCTGTTGACAAAATACTTATATTGTATTTATTAAGATGTGTTAATTTGGTTGCCATATTTCCTCAACAAGCATATGATTCTTGGAATCACAAAATATAACTTTATGGATATACCACTGGCCCGGTGCATGAAATTTGTTCACAGGAGGGTGTGTCCCTCAACCTTGCCTGCACTGTCTCTAATCTGGGACCCTTGGGGGATGTCCGACTGCCAGTTTATGAATTGAGCCTAATCCAGAAGTCACATATCCCTCTTGAAATCCAGCACCACTGCCTCCTAACAGCTCGCCTGCCTGCCTGCCTGCCTGCCTGATCTCCCCTAACCACTATGCCTACTGGCCTGCTCACCCCCAACTGTCCTCCCACCCCCCAACCGCGCTGCCCTTCTCGCCCCCAACTATCGAACAGGGAGAGACTGATGGATACTCAGGCATCCTCCTAAAGGAACAACACACAAATTTCCCTGTGCTCTGACAAAGGGAGGGTGAAGTGCACTGGAGCTGTGAGGGAAGAACCCAGGACTAGGGACTTAGGGTTTACAGCTCAGAAGATAGATACCCAAGTCTCCAGTTACTGTCGGTGCAAAATTTAGAGTGGAATTTCGGAGTCATATTGCAATTCAGTCCCAACTGTAAAACACTTTTCTCTAGGCCACTAAAGAGATTAAGAATGACAATTGGTCTCCAGTAGAAGCCACCACCCGCCATGTTGCAAAAAATCTCTTGCCTGAGGATGACTGCCTACAGGGGCAATTCAAGTCAGAAGCCTACAAGTGTGTAGCCAGAGGTGGTCTCCTGAGGCTTTGAGTCTTTGCCTGACCTAATTAGTCATAAACAGCCTTTAACACTGTCCAGCATGACAGACTGAGAGGTGTAGAACAGCGGTTCTCAACCTGTGGGTCGAGACCCCTTTGGCGTTCGGTCGACCCTTTCACAGGGGTTGCCTAAGACCAATCTGCATATCAGATACTTACATTACGATTCATACCAGTAGCAACATTACAGTTATAAAGTAGCAATTAAAATAATTTTATGGTTGGGTCACAACATGAGGAAGTGTATTTAAAGGGCCATAAGATGAAGAACCACTGATAGAGGATCTACATAACTCATCATCACAAACTCAAACAGAAAGCCAAAAGTAGGAAACAAAGAAACAATCCCAAAATGAAAGAACTAGAGAATTCTCAGAAGAGAAAAATGAAGTAGAGATAAGAAATTTATCTGAATCAGAGTTCAGAGCAATCATGGTAAAAATGCTCAATAGCATGAAAAAAAATATAGTAGCTATAAAAAAAGAAAAGTTCTAGATTAAAAATATGACATAACACTAGTAAAGAACTAATTGGAAGAAATACACAGCATATTAGGGAAGCTGAGGATCAAATCAGTGAATTATTAGTCAGAGAGAAAATATCACTCAATTAGAAAAACCAGGAAAAAAACAATTAATAAACAGGAGGACAGGTTAAAGGAACTGTGAGGCTACTGGAAATGTAGCAATATAACAGTAGTGTGTGTGCCCAAAGAGGCAGAAAGGGAGAAAGGCATAGAGAAGGTGTTTGAAGAAACAATGGCAGAAAACTTCCCTAACTTTTTAAAGGAAAATGTCACACAAGTGCAGGAACCACAGAGAACCACAAACAAGGAGAACTCAAACAGGCACTTAATAATTAAAGTGCCAAAAATTACAGAAAAAGTGATAATTGTCCAGGCAGCAAAAGAAAAGAAATGTGTTTCCTACAATGAAGTTCCAATGAGGGCTGACACCTGGTTTCTCATCAGAAACTCTACAGGCCAGAAGGGAATGACATGAAGTACTTAATGTACTGGAAAGCAAGGTTCTGAGACTAAGATTACTATATCCAATAAGGCCGTCATTCAAAATAGATGTTTAAATAACGAGCTTCCCAGACAAAGAATGGCTAAAGAATACAACACCACAAACCAGATTTACAAGAAATCCTAAAGGGACTACTGTAATGAGAAGAAGAAATGAGAGGGAAACCTAGGCATACAGAATTAAAATGGCAATAAATCAGTATCTATCAATAATAACCCTTAAAGTTAATGGACTAAATGCACCAATCAAAAGGCGTAGGGTTGCAGAATGGATTCAAAAATATGACTCAACTATACGCTGTCAACAAGAGACCCACCTCAAAACAAAAGACTCATACAGAATGAAAGGGAATTTTGCATGCAAATGGAAAAGAAAAGAAAAGCTAGACTAGGAATAAACATATCTGACAGAATAGACTTTAACATGAAGGCCACCACAGGGGACAACAATCCTAAACAGCTCACTAGATCAGACAGACTTAATTGACATCTTCAGAACAGTTCATCCCAAAGATACAGAATATACATTCTACTTAAGTGTACATGGGAGATTTTCAAAGATAGACCACTTGAGACACAAGCAAAGTCTCTTCAAATTAAACAAGATGGAAGTCATATCAAGCATCTTCTCTGATTACAAAGGCATACTGCTATATAATAAAGAGGTAATATGCAAATTATTCCTCACACCCTAACAAGATGGCTGCCTATGACCTGGCTGTCAGGGAGTTTAGTGAGGGACAACCAAGTGACTGAACAAGCAGGCTGCATGGGGAGACCAGACTGGCAGCGGGGGTGGGGTGGGGGGGGGCTGGAGGGGGCTGTTTAATGAGCCACGACCAAACGACTAGACAGCAGGCTACTTGGGGCGACCAGGCCAGTTGTGACTTAGTGAGGGACAAACAAACAACTGAACAGCAAGTTGTGTAGGGCAACCAGGCCTGTGGCGGTGCTCTGAGGGGCAACCAGGAAGACAGGGGGACTGTAGAATGAAACTAGCGCATTAGGGGACCAGTTGAATGTGACAAGGCTAGCAGGTGATGGGGCAGTAAGAGGTGACCAAACTGACAGGGGGAGAGTTAGGGGTGACCAGTCTGGCAGGGGCTTCATTGGGGGAGATTAGGCCTGCAGTGTGTGTGGGGGGGGAGTGGGGGGGCAGTGAAAGGAGACTAGGCTGGTGAAGGGGCAGTTGTCGGCAACCAGGCTAGTAGGTAGGGGGCAGGTGGAGGTGACCTGGTCGATCACAGGGCAGTTAGGGGAGACCAGGCCAGCTGGTGGGGCAATTAGGTGTGATTAGAGCAGCAAGTAGAGGCAGTGAGGGTCGATCAGGCTGTAGGTGGGACGGGGGGCAGTTAGGGGTGACCAGGCAGGGAGGCAGGCCATTAGGTGAGCAATTAGGAGACAGCAGTCCCGGATTGGAGAGGGTATAGGCTGGTCTGAAGGAACACCACCACCCCTCATGGAAGAATTTTGTGCACTGGGCCTCTAATATTAGATATAACCTCCAATAAAAATTAACAAAAATTCAAATACTTGCAGGCTGAATAGTACATTATTAAACAATGTTTGTTCGTGTTATCAAAAACATCAAAAAAGAAATTAAAAACATCTTGCAAAGTAATGACAATGAAAACACAATAATTCAAATTCAATGGTATATACTGAAAGCAGTTCTGAGAGAGAAGTTCATAGCATTACAGCCACAAAAAAACAAAAAATAACTGGTAATAAATTATATAACGCTACAACTTAAAGAATTAGAAAGAAAGCAACAAGAAAGCCCAGACTGAGCAGAAGGAAGGAAATAGTAAAAATCACAGCAGAATTAAATAACATGACGACCAAAAGAAAAAACAAATCACTACAAAATATCAACAAAACCAAGAGCTGGTTCTTTGAAAGGATAAATAAGATTGATGAACTTCTTTCAGGCTTACCAGGAAGCACAGAGAGGGGACCCAAATCCCAAATAAACAATCAGAAATGAAAGGGGCTTAATAACAACTGACCCCAAAGAAATGAAAAGGGTTGTAAAAATACTATTCCAACAAACTGGTCAACCTAGAACAAGTGGATGTATTCCTAGAAAAGTACAACCTTCTGAAACTCAATCAAGAAGAATAAAAAAGTCTGAATAGACGGATAAACAGAAGGTAATTGAAGCAGTAATTGAAAAACTTCCAGCAACCAAATCCTTGGGCCAGACTGCTTCACAGGAGGTTTTACAAAACGTTCAAACTAAAACCTTTCCTCCTTACACTATTCCAAAAAATTCAAGAGGAAGGACCAATTCCAAGCTATTTCTAGCAGCCAGCATTACCCTAATCCCAAAGCAGATGTAGATACTGCAAAGAAAGAGAATTACAAGCCAATGTATCTCTGATGAACATAGATTCTAAAATCCTCAACAAAATCCTAGCAAATCAGAACCAGCATTACATCAGAAAGATCATACACCATGAGCACATGGATTTATTCTGGGCATGAAATGATGGTGCAACATCCCCAAATCAATACACATGATACATAAAATTGAGAGAGAATAATCAACAAATTGAGAGATAAAAATCACATAATCATACAAATTGATGAAGAAAAAGAATTTGACAAAACCCAACACACTTTTTGGTAAAAACACTCAGCAAACTGGGAATAGAAGGATCATACCTCAACATAATAAAAGCCTTATATGAAAAACATACAGACAACACCATACTCAATAGGTCAAAACAAAAAACAAGTCACCCAAGAACAGGAACAAGACAGGGATGCCCACTGTCACCACTCCTGTTTGAGTGAGTACTGGAAGTGCTACCATATCAATCAGGCTGCGTGTGGCATGACCAAATTGAGGGATGTCCGAAGGACTGGTTTGGAGCCGGGCTGGCCAGACTGCACCCATGCAAAAATTTGAGCACTAGGCCTCTGGTAAAATATAACTACCCAATAAATGGGGAGTTTGTCTTATTCATAATCATTATGCAGCATATTGTGTAGGCTACTAAATATCACTTGAAAGAAGACACTTAGGAATAATGTGTACACAAACTACATTTTCTACTGCTTAGCACTTGAGAAACAACATCAACTATTCTTCATAAATCAAATAAATGGACTTCTGAACTCAAGAAAAATCATGACATGGAACTGGAGAGCATTATGCTAAGTGAAATAAGCCAGTCAATGAAGGAAAAATACCACATGATCTCACTCATTCATGGATAAGAGAGATAATTATAAACTTTCAAACAATAATAGATACAGAGGCAGATCTACCTCAAACAGATTGTCAAACTGCAGCATGAAGGTCGGGGAGGGTTGGAGGGCAGGAGGGAGGGAGGTAAGAGATCAACCAAAGGACTCCTATGCATGCATATAAGCATAACCAATAGACATAAGACACTGGGGGGTAGGGGAGGTCAGGGAATTGTCAAGGGCGGGGGCGTGGGGGAAGGACACATATGTAATACCCTTTGTAATACTTTAATAAATAAAAAAAATTGAAAAAAGAATCATTGGAAAAAAAGAAAGATCAAGTAATTTACTCTATCAAAAAAAAAAAAGACAGAAAAATCATGAGACAAATCCAAATCTTGGCTGTCAACAAATACTAAAAGATAAATGTAAAGTAAAAGGATCAATATGTATTGAACACCTTCAGTGTACCATAAAACAAGTTCTTCATTTAGTAAATGAATTTGGAAGTGTACCAGAATAAAAAGTTAACACCCAGAAATCTATGGCTTTTTGATACACCAATAAAGAGTTCACAGAAAAAGAAACAAACAAACAAAAACAACTATCCGATTTACAATTGCAACAAAAAAATGAAGATACCTAGGAATAAACTTAACTAAATAAGTAAAAGATCTTTACTCTGAAAACTACAGGACATTGAAAAACAGGTAGAGGAAGACATAAACAAATGAAGAATATACCATGTTCATGTATTAGTAGAATAAATCTCATTAAAATAGCCACGCTACACAAAGCATTCTACAGATTTACTGTAACCCCCATTAAAATACCAATGACATATTTCTCAGACCTAGAACAAAGTCTCCAGAAATTCGTATACAATAAAAAATAAAAAGACCTGCAATAGTCAGAGTAATCTTGAGAAAAAAGAACAATGTTGGTCGTTCACAATTGCGGATGTCAAGTTATATTTCAAAGCCACTGTTCTCAAGCTTGCTGGTACTGGCACAAGAACAGATGTGTACTAGTAGACCAATGGAACACACCTGAGAACATAGAAATAGACCTGAGCCTTTATCCCCAATTAATGTTTGACAAAGGAGGCAAGAGCATACAATGGAGTCAAGACAGTCTTTTCAATACAGGAGGTTGGAGAAATTGGATAGATACATGCAAAATAATGAAACTAGACGACCGCCTCACACCATCGAGGAAAATAAACACAAAATAGATAAAGGACTCAATTGTAAGATGGAAACCATAAAAATCTTGGAAGAATCCATAGGCAGAAAATTATGAGACATATTTCAAAGAAGCCCTTTACCAATATAAATACTAGGGTAATGGAAAATACGGAGAAAAGAAACAAGTGGGACGACATCAAAATAAAAATCTTCTACAGAGAAAAAGAATCCATCAGCAACACACACACATACACACACACACACAAAAAAAACAAAAAACAAAAAACAAAACAAGAAAGCCCATGGCTTGGGAGAACATATTTTCCTATGCTATATCCAGTAAGGGCCTGATCTCCAAAATTCATAGGGAACTCAGCCATGTTAAAAAAAAAAAAAAAAAAAAAAAAGGAAGATAAACAATGCAATCAAAAAATTGACTTAAATAGATACTTTTGAAAAGTGCACATACAGAAAGCCAAGAGACATATGAAAACATGATAAAAATCCTTAATCTTCCTAGAGATGCAAATCAAAATGACAATGAGATACCATCTCACACTGGTAAGAATGGCTATCATCAACAAATCAACAGACCACAAGGGCTGAGGAGGATGGGGAGTAAAAGGAACCCTCCTGCACTGCTCATGGGAATGCAGTCTGGTAAAACCACTGTGGAGAACAGTACGGAGTTTCCTCAAAAAATTAAAAAGGAACTGCCATTTGATCCAGTACTCCCACTACTAGGGGTCTTTCCCAAGAAATTAGAAACACCAATCAGAAAGCATATGTGCACCCATATGTTCATTGCAGCACAATTTACAATAGCTAAGATTTGGAGACAGACTAAGTGCCCATCAGCAGATAAATGGATAAAAATGGTGGGGTACATCTACACAACAGAATACTACACTGCTGTAAAAAGGAAAGAACTCTTCCTTTTCCAAAAAGCATGGAAGGACATGGACAGCATTATGGTAAAGGATTTTACCATATGTTGAGGATTTTAGAATCTATGTTCATCATGACCAAATTGAGGGATGACCGAAGGACTGGTTTGGGGCCAGGCTGGGCAGACTGCACCCATGCACAAATTTGAGCACCAGGCCTCTGGTAGAATATAACTACCCAATAAATGGGGAGTTTGTCTTATTCATAATCATTATGCAGCATAGTGTGTAGGCTACTAAATATCACTTGAAAGAAGACACTTAGGAATAATGTGTACACAAACTACATTTTCTACTGCTAAGCACTTGAGAAACAACATCAACTATTCTTCATAAATCAAATAAATGGACTTCTGAACTCAAGAAAAAGCATGAGATGGAACTGGAGAGCATTATGCTAAGTGAAATAAGCCAGTCCATGAAGGAAAAATACCACGTGATCTCACTCATTCATGGATAAGAGAGACCATTATAAACTTTTGAACAATAATAGATACAGAGGCAGATCTACCTCAAACAGATTGTCAAACTGCAGCATGAAGGCCAGGGAGGGTTGGAGGGCAGGAGAGAGGGAGGTAAGAGATCAACCAAAGGACTTGTATTACCTCACACATTTGTGGAATATAATGAACAGAAACTGATCAACACAAATAGATCCAGAGACACAGATGTATGGGACTGACTCAAAATTCAGAGGGAAGGCAGGAGGCTAGGGGAGGTAAGAAATCAAGCAAAGGATTTGTATGCAGGCAAATAAGCATTACCAAGGGACACAGGCACTAGGGAGGTGAGGGCATGTGATGAGGGTGGGAGTGGCCAGGGAGGGCACAATGTGGGGAGAAGGAGACATATATAATACTATATGTAATGCTTGAAACAATAAAGAATATAAAAAGATGAGTTCCTAGAAATATACCTTTAAATATAGTACTTGGCTAACATACAAAAATTCCTCAATCTCCAAATAACTTCATGATGGTTGATCTTTTAGCCATGACAATGTAACTTGAGTAAAGATAGCTCAGGTCATTGTAATTGCTCCACATTAAACTGCTTCAATGTCTGGACCTATTTTTGGAAACAAATCTGAAGTCACATATTCCACCAAGATGCCTGGGACTGATGGGCAGCGACACAAACTAAAGAGCCACTAGACACAGTTCCCACCTTAAGTAATCACTTGAGCTTTCTGGGTCCAAAATATTTTCCACAGAGTTGTGCACCACTTCTTCCTTCCCAATGTTTGAGACTCAGCAAACATCCTTTGGTCCCCTTAATTTTATGAATAGAAACACTATGCCCTGCTCATACAACCTCTAAAAACAATTACCTCCCATATTTTTCCTCTTGTCTTTTTTGTGCATGAATACTTACTTACTTTTATTTTGTCGTTGTTATTTTCACCATCTCTCTCTCTCTCTCTCTCTCTCTCTCTCTCTCTATATATATATATATATATATATATATATATATATATATATATATATATATATATATATATATATATTTAAAAAGCCAGTGACTGGAATGCCGTAACAACCAGAACAACCTGTCCTATGAGGCCCACTGTGGCCAGCGAACTAGCCAGCTCTGGGGGAGGCCTAGGCCAGCCAACTCTCCCCTCCCCCACTACCATCCCCGACCCTAATCTCAGTCCACCCCAATAGGGAGAGGCCGGCCTAGGCCACTCCTTTTGCAGCCCCTCTGTCTGCCCAGCCTCACCTCAGATTGGTCGCCTGACCCTGATCAGGGCCAGGGCAGGTTACTAACTGACTGTGGCCCCTCACCATGGCTGGCACAGTCTCAAAATACCCCCACCACATGAATCAGCCCACCACCCCTCCACCCAGCCAGCCCTGCACCATTGCTCCCCCTCTGAGGTCAGGAGCTATACTGTCTGGCCAAGCACCTATGGCCCCACCCACAGGCCAGTGGATCTGATTGGCGCCCCCCAACCTCGCCAACTTATTTGGGTACAGGGACAGCCACTCCTGAGTGACAGCCCCTCCTGAGGGCTGGCCCCATCCCTGGTCAACCCCCACCACCCAGATCAATTTGGCACCTCACCACAGCCAGCCCCACCACCAATAGTTGGGCGGGGATTGCTGGCCAATCTCCTACAGTCTCCTCCTCCTGATAGGCCTGGCCCTGATCTGATCCATTGGGGCTGGGGCGACTGGACCTCATCTGTGCATGAATCCATGCATCAGGACTTTGGTAGAAAATAAGTGTCCAATAAATGTGGAGTTTGTCTTATTCATAATCATTATGCAGCACAGTGTGTAGGTTATCAAATATCACATGAAAGAAGACACTTAGGAATAATGTCTACACAAACTACATTTTCCTCTGCTTAAAAACTAGGAAAACAACATCAACTATTCTTCATAAAGCAAATAAATGGACTTCTGAACTCAAGAAAAATCATGAGACAAATCCAACTCTTGGCTGTCACCAAACCCTAAGAGGTAAAGGTAAAGTTAAGGGATCAATATGTACTGACCTCCTTCAAAATATCATAAAACAAGCTCTCCAAATAAAGGACTTGGACATAAGTGATTTATGTACTAAAAGTCATTGAAGATCTACAACTTAATTTATGGCATAATGAGTATACACACAAATTAACATAAATACAAGATCAAAAGTATAGCAAAAGCATTATTGATCAAAAGTATAGCAAAAAGTTATTGATGTAGAAATCTGCATATGGTAACTTGTCCCAGGGAAGAGTGATTCTTAATAAATCCAAAAGAACATGGCTTAAAATAATGGTATGGTATATTGGAAATAGAGTGGTGCCTTGACTTATGAGTTTAATTCGTTCCGTGACGGAACTTGTAAGTCAAAATACTCATATGTCAAATCAACAGTGAACGAGTGAGATATGTGATGATGTGTTGATGTTGTGGCGTTCACTGTGAAGTTCCCTGTGCCAACTAGCGGTGGGGTATCTGAAGCTGGCTTGTAACCCGAATTTTACCTTGCAACTCAAAGCAAACAGTAGGCCGAGAGACGGCTGGGGTCTCGGAAAACACGTTAGTAAGGACACACATAAGTCAAGGCCCCACTGTATCTGAAAATATAACAGAACCAAAGAAATATGTTCCCAAAAAGAGGCCCTAATGAAATGACTTTGAGGATAATATTAAGGAATACTTGTGCAACAACCTCAGGCAACTTTGAAGGATATAGGACACACATTGGCTAGACTTTAAGATTAAAGAGAAATAAGACTATTCACATCACTAGCACATTAAAGACCCAATAAAAGGAACTACTTTAAAATAAATCAGGATATATACATTTTACAAAAATCTGTCTTGTTTCACGATTTAAAAATAATTAACCAGAGAAAAGTTCGGGGCGGGAAGGTCAATTAGTTATGGCACACCCCATCTCCTAACTCACATAATTTCCTGCCTTCAAGAACGAAATACCTAGTCCACTTGCTATGACTCTGTGATGGTTGACCATCCAATTGTGATCCTGGAGGTCACCATTCCATTCCTGGTCAGGGGACAAGCCCAAGTCACTGGCTCAGTCCCCAGTGGGGGATAAGGAGATGGCAGCCAATCCATGATTCTCTCTCATCATTCATGATTCTATTTCTCTCTCCCTCTCCCTTGCTCTCTGAAATCACTACAAATACTTTAAAAAATGTATACCAACTTGAGGGAAAAAGAACTACACGTACCAACTTTTCAAGACCTATTTGTGAAAAGTACAGGGAAGTCACCTTTTCCAACTTGTCTTTGTGGACTTTTTTATCCTATGGAAATGTTTGCATCATTTGCATTAGCTTTTTACCAACAGTGACCTGATTTCTATTGTCCTTGTCTTTCTAGGGGGCGGGGGTTCATGCTGTTCTAAATTAGAAAGGTCTCTGAAGGCTAAAGAAACTAATTTTAATGTAGTATGTTGCTATGCAAAAAGGACATTTCAACATCCTTCCAACCCCACAGTACAGCACTTTTGTGACAAAAAGAAAAGTGATGGCTAAATAATCATGGCTCATATGTTTTTATGGAACTTTGAAAATAAGAAGGAAACCTGGAAATACTGTTACTTGAACCACAGTGCTAGAATTTTATTAAAAGGCTAGCTTTTCCATTCAATTTTTTGGCGGCATCTGTAGCATCTTCAGGATTCTCAAAGGTAAAAAAAGCAAAGCCTCTGGACTTGTTTCTTGCTCCCTCCTTTATCAAACCCATTGGAATTTAGAATTTTAAATGACACATTCCACATAAAATTTATCCTCTTAGAAATTTTTCAATATCTCTAAGGTTTTGAGAAATTCTCACAGAGCCCCTTAATCCTATATAATAAAAGGCTAATATGCAAATTGATAGAACAGTGGAATGACCAGTCGCTATGACACACACTGACCACAAGAGGGCAGACACTCAATGCAGGAGCTGCCCCCTGGTAATCCATTAGCTGCCAAAAGGGAACAACACTCATGGAAAAGCCCAGTACACAACTGGCGAGCACAGCAGTGATGGCAGGAGCCTCTCTGGCTTCCGTGGCAGTGCTAATGATATCCGACTGATGCCTTCGGCCCACTTCCATAGCCAGACATTCCCCAAGGGCTCCAGAGCTGTCAGAGAGCACAGGCCTGGCTAAAGGACACCCACCCCCTGCCCCCAAGTGCATGAGTTTCATACATTAGGCCTCTAGTTTAAACAAATTGAGAGATATTCATATCAATTGATGCAGAAAAAGCATTTGACAAAATACAACACCCAATCCTATATAATAAAAGAGAAACATTCAAATTAACATGTAACATTCAAATTAATATGTAACATGTTTGCAAGTAGGTAGACTAATTCTTGGGCAAGTGGAATAGAGAAACTGAGACAAGAAAATCAAGCCTGGACAGTTTGTACAGTTTGTAGAAAGTCCTTAATCCTCCCCCTCCAAGGACACTTGAGAACAGTGGTTAATACCTCTCTTCCCACATGAGAGACCATATAGCAAAATCATCCTGGAACTTCTAAGGTGGGAGTGAGAGAGGAGGTTATACAGAAGGGGCAGTTTTGTCTTGCCCACTAAACAAACCAGCCTGCTGCCTTGCGAAAGGGAGGAAAGGGGACTTTATCTCACTCACTAAGCAAAGAATCAACAGCCTTGGGACTTGCCAAGATAAAAATTGTCAGACATTCTCATCAACTCTGAGACAGCTATGGCCAGTAAAAGGAGACCTTGAAATGCAGTCTGTGCCCAAGATACTGGGCAGAGGAACCTTGAATCCTATACAATGAGAGATTGATAAATCCCCTTGAATCCCACCGGGCAAGCCAGAGTAGTTAAGAGCACACCTGTGCTTTACAAAAGGTGAATTTCCATAGTTGGGCCTACATTGCTTTTGTAAATAAATTTGCCAGCTTTGCTCTTTTACATAGTTGTTTGTGATACTAAAATGCTGCTGACTATCGCTCTGCTAAATTTCTTCTCATGTACATGCAAAGACCTGAGGGGACAGGGGTAGGAAGAGCTCTCCCTTCCATTCAAGGGGCTGTCCAATTACATCATCTCTGGCTTTGGGGTGCACTATAACAAACTGTTTTAACTCATTTCTAGAAGTGCTTTCACAACGGAATAGAGAAAAATAAAGTTATAATAATACTTTGAAGAACACAAAGTAGTCTAACTTATGTGGTCCATGTTACTATTTGCTATATGCTTAGTCTGAGCAGGTAGGCATTCTAAGTCATACCTTCTCTTAAAGGACCAAATTTTCCAAACACTCTTTCAATTGTTTTTTCATTGCTCTGTATACCCAGGCCTCCTACAAACAGCTTCTAGGTCTCTCAACTTCCACCATTGTGCTCTAAATGGTTACAAAAATAGACAAATAGCAAAAAATTAGTTATAAGCCAAAGAACATAACTTTTATTACACTGCCTTTCAAATATTCAAGTGAAGCAACATACACAAGCTTACTTTTAACAATGTGTATTTTTATTTTGTATCCTTATTATTGTTGAAAATATTACTGATCCCCTGCCCGATTTTGCCCCCAGTGTCCACTCTGCCAGGTTCCAGCCATACCCTAGCCCTTCAACACCCTGTTACATGTGTCCAAGGGTGACGTATGTATGAATAAAGGTCCTTTAGTTAATCTCTTCACAACACAGCTACCCCACTTCTTTTTGAGGTTCATGAGTCTTTCCCATGTTCCAATGCCTTTGGTTCTATTTTATCCATCAGTTGATTTTGTTAGTGAATTTCACATATAAGTGCATGCAATAATGAGATATCTGTCCTTCTCTGATTGGTTTAGTTCACCTACATTACGATCCCAGGATTCCTGCAGTCTCAAAGGAAAGGAGATCCTTCTTTTTGATACCTAAAAAGTGTTCCAATCCTCGAAACGTAGCACAGATTTTTTATTCACTCCTCTATTGATGGGTACTATGGCTGTTTCCCCTTCTTAGTTTTTGTAAAGAATGCTGCCATCAACACAGGGGTACATATATTCTTTCTGAATGGTATTTGGGGATTTTTAGGGTATCATTCCTAGACGTCCGTCCCAGGATAAAACAGTCGTTCCATTTTTTAACATTTGTAAGAATCTCCACCCTGTGTTCCATAGTGGTTACAAAAGTCTGCGTCCCCTCCAAACTTGCTGTTTATTGATTTATTCATGATGACCGTTCTGGCATGTTCCAGGTGGTACATCATTGTCATTTTCATTTCCAAGTCTCAGATGCTTAGTGATGTTGAGCGTTTTTTCATATGTGCCTTGGCCCTTTTTACATCCTCGTGGGAGAAGTGACTATTCAGGCCCTATGCCCATTTTTGCATGAAATGTTTGTGTTCATCTTATGAATTTGTGTAAGATTTTATGTATTTTGGAAAAATGCTGCCTTATCACATTCATTATGGACAAATACATTTTACCATAGAGTAGTTTCTCTTTTCATGTTGATGCTTGTGTCTTTTGCTGTGCAGAAGCTTTCTATTTTGATGCAGTGCCATCTCTTTAGTTTTTTGTTTCTCCAGCCCTAGGCAAAGTGTCTGTGAAAACTCTGCTCAAAGAGTGAGATGTTGCTGCCCAAGTCCTCCCCTAGGGTTTTTATGGTATCATGACTCATATTTAAGTACTTTTTTCCCCTTATGGGTTTATTCTATAGTATAGGTGTAAGTTAGAGATATAGCTTAATTTTTCTGCATATACCTGTCCAATTTTCACAACACCATTTATTGGAGACACTGTTTTTATTCCATTATATTCCCATTCACTCTGTGTCAAATATTAATTGAGCTTAATGGCTCTGAGTGATTTCTGAGGTGCCTATTCTGTCCCATTGGTCAATATGTCAGTTCTTGTGGCAGTAGGAGACTCTATAGTTAGCAATGGCTTTGGAATATGACTTGATTTCCAGTATTGTGAGCCCTCCAATTTTATTTTTCTATCTCAAGATTTCTGCCCCCACTCAGAGTCTTCTTTGGTTGCTTATACATTTTCCAGTATTTGTTTTGAATCTATGATTTATGCCATTGTTATTTTAATAGAGATTGCCTGATATCTACAGATTTCTTTGGGTTACAAGGACATTTTAATGATGTTAATTCTTCCCACCTATGCACATGGTAAATGCTTGCATCTTGTTTGCATCTCTCTCCTATTTGTATTTCTGAAAAGCAAATACGTTTGTAGCTCTGTTTAAAAGAAAAAAAAAAGGCTTTTAAAAGAAACTCCACAAATATGGCCTAGAAAAAACTCTGAGAGAAAAAACAGAAGGATATTCCCTTCAAATATCTAGAAAACGGTAATTAAAAATAAATCGATTAAGCCTCAGAAAGTAAACAATTTGCATTTTGCTTTTCTAAACAAATATTATGTCAATATACTCAAAGACTGATAGCAGAAATCCAACTAGTGTCATTTACTGTCCCCACCCAATGACAAAGGAAATTAGGAAATAAGCCTTATTTTAGAATGATTTAAATTAGCAAATGAAAAGAAAAGAATATTCAGGGGAACTTAGTTGTAATAGGCAGAAACCTACTCCTGGAGCAGTCACCTTTTTTACTGATAGTTCATTTCATGGTAAAGCTGCTTATAATGCAATGAATTCAGACCAAGTCATTCAGACCAGTCATACTTCTGTGCAAAGAATTGAATTAGAAACTAACAAGGTTGACTTGCAGGATTTCCAAAAGCCTCTTCATATTATCTCTGATCTGCCTATGCTGCCAGCCTGTTAAACAGAACTGCAACTACTCAATTAAAATGGCTCGGTGACCGAAGCCTTTCTATACTATTTGAAGAAGTCCTGGTCCTTTAAAAAAGGAAATGTATATGCCTATCAATTACTTATTTTATTAAAACAGGCTACAGAATCTCATCAGCTTTTATTTCCATCAGCCTGCCAAAATAATGTACAGCAGGCAAAACAGATTATCAAGAAATGTCCCCCTTGCATGTTACATCTGTTACAATGGCCTCTAAATCCAAACTTGAAAAACAAAAGTGGGGGAATAGTGAACAAATCTCCTGTAAGTAGACTACACCAAGCCTTAATTACTTTAATTTTTTTTTCCCCTTGCAATGCTGATGGCAAGACACCCATGGAAAGACACTGGTGAGAGAATAAGCCAAAGCAAAATGGTCTGGTTAAATGGAAAGATACCGAGACTGGTTTATGGAAGGGTCCCTTTATTAACCTATGGTTGAGGATATGCCTGTGTATTTCCATAAAACTCCTCCAAGCCTGTGTGGATTCCTACAACATGAATCTGAGAGGGGAACTGACCAGACTACTCCAACCACAGACAGCAGTGGCCCAAGCACCACACTGACAGAGGAGAAACATCCAGAGATGGGGGATGGTAAAGACACCTTGCCATGGGAGCACTCATCAGCTGTGCATCAGTACAGGTTGCCCTGGGCAAAGCCAAAAATGTCATTGTCATTTCTCACTGTTGTCCACCATCCAGAACTTGAACATCACTGCTGCATGTCACAAGGGGACAGTGACTGGGAAAGGGACCCATAAAGAACAGACAGCCCAGAAAAAAGTCTACAGAGATCTAATTACTTAAATACCTGACAATGATACTTAAAAGGACATGAAAGTACTCAATCCTTTTCATTGAATCTTCCTACATTTATTTTCAGAATAAACACTATTGCCTCTCTTTCTTGTACTTCTACATTTCCTTCTAGTCTGAAGATGCAGATTGAAAAGTCTTAAAAGGATCTGAGCCCTGCAAATGGCATAGACCTTTCTAAACTAATTATTAAAACAAAAAGGTTGGGGGATGCTGGAGTAAAGACGAACAGTAGTGAACCTATCAATGCGAGAAGTCCAATAGAAGGCTAATGGACTTTGATATTCTGCGGGGCAGAACATCAGCATTATGTAACCCTTCTGTTGGCCAAATGGTAAGTGCTCCTTCCTTTTTGCGGCAGCATAGTATTCCAGTGTGTAGATATACCATAGTTGTTTAACCCACTCATCTGCTGACCAGCCCTTAGGCTATTTCTAAATCTTAGCTATTGTAAATTGCGCTGCAGTGAACATAGAGGTACATGTATCCTTTCTGATTGGTAATTCTAGGTTCCTGCGATATATTCCTAGAAGTGGGATCACTAGGTCAAATGGGAGTTCCGTTTTTAGTTTTTTGAGGAAACTCCATACTGTTCTCCATAGTGGCTGCACCAGTCTGAATCCCCACCAGCAGTGAAGGAGGGTTCCTTTCCCCCCCAATCCTAACCAGGACTTGCCCTTTTTGATTTGTTGAGGATAGCCATTATGACAGCTGTGAGGTGGTACCTCCTTGTCCTTTTGATTTGCAATTCTTGCATGATTAGTAACTCTGAGCATGTTTTCATGTGCCTCTTGGCCTTCCTTTTGTCCTCTCCGGAAAAGTATCTATTTAGGTCCTTTGCCCATTTTTGTGATTGGGTTGTTTATCTTCCTTTTGTTAAGTTGTATGTGTTCCCTATAAATGCTGTAGATGAAACCCTTATCAGAGAGAACATTTGCAAATATGTTCTCCCATGCAGTGGGCTTTGTTGTTGTCTTGTTGATGGTTTCTTTTGCTATGAAGAAGCTTTTTATTTTGATGTCGTCCCTTTTGTTTAACTTTATTTTCCATTGCCCCAGGAGCTGGGTCTCTGAAGATATTGCTTCAGCATATATCTCAGACTCTGCTGCCTGTGGCTTCCTCTAATATTTTTATAGTTTCCAGCTTTATGTGTTAAATCATGTATCCATTTTGAGCTTATTATTGTGTATGGTGTAAGTTGGTGGCCTAGCTTCATTTTCCGCATGTGTCTGACTAAATTTCCCAGCACCATTTATTGAAGTGACTGTTGTGTCTCCATTGTATGTTTTTGCCTCCTTTGTCAATATTAATTGAGCTTAGTGGTTTGGATTGGTATCTGGGTTCTCAATTCTATTCCATTGGCCTATATGTCTATTCTTGTGCCAGTGTCAGGCAGATTTGAGAACAGTGGCTTTGTAAAACTGCTTGATATTTGGTACTGAGGTCCCTCCTACTTTGTTCTTCTTTCTCAGGATCGCTGCAGCTATTTGGGGTTTGTTTGTTTTTTAAATATATTTTATTGATTTTTTTTACAGAGAGTAAAGGAGAGGGATAGAGAAATAGAAACATTGATGAGAGAGAAACATGGATCAGCCTCTTCTTGCACACCCCCTACTAGAGATGTGTCCCCAACCAAGGTACATGCCCTTGATCGGAATCGAACCTGGCACCTTTCAGTCCGATTGCCATTCAAATGTGTTGTTCAGGTTGTGTTTCTCTGCCCTGTCTCCTAAATCACTGTTTCAATCCCTTGCTACTTCTAGTCTACTATTGAAACCTTCTATATATTTTTTTATTGTAGCTATTATAATTTTTCTTTCATTTTTCCTTGATTCTTACATAAGTTGTGGATTTCCCAGGCATCTGGTGTATGAACTTTATGACCCTTATTCTGAATTCCTTTTCGAACTATTGTATGTCTCCATTTAATTGAGTTCCTCTTCTGGCAATTCCTCCTTTCCCTCCATTGGGGGTTGTTTGTCTCCCCATTTTAATTATCATTAGAGAACTTAGGTTCCAGGGTGCGATGGGCCAATGGCCACAGATTGGATTGGCAATTGAATTGTGCACTCTGAGACTCACAGGAGGCAGTGGCGGTGGCGGGCGCCTGGAGTTCCGGTGTCCGTGGGTCTGCTGCTGCTGTTAAAAGGACTTTGGCCAGAGTGGCTCTAGGATTTCAGGTGATGTCTGAGGCCCATCTGGGTGGAGGTGAGGCTGGGTTCGTAGTCAGCAGCTCTCCCTTTCAAGATGGCTTGTTTTCGTAGAACAATATTTAACATAAAACAGTGTAGTAACATAAAATTTTTAAAGATGGTGCAAGGGGCCTATTAAAAATAGAATGGAGAGACAAATCAGTACTATGTAAATCCTGAGTTGCAGTCATACTGGACATTTTTTTCTGTCATTTTAAATGAAGAAAAAGTAAAAGTAAGAAATCCTATAGGTGGTAGAGCAGGAATAAAGTACCTAATCATTTTGAATGAATGATTGTTTTAAAAAATAAATAGTTTATGTAAGCCGGGTGCACTGGGAAAAAAACAAAATAGACGTTGTCAAAACAAAAATGAATTAACTGACACATCCTAAAAAGTAATCCACATGTCCCAGTCAGAATTGTTCAATTGTTGAGCATAGAGTTGTGAACCAAGATGTCTTGTCATCTATTCTTGGTCAGGACACAAGCCCAGGGTGCTGGCTGGTTCGCCTTTATGAGAAATTTAAGGAAGCAGCTGATCAAAATATTTCTCTTTCTTCTATGTTTCCATCTCTCTATCCCTTTCCCTTTCTCTCTCTCCAGAAAACCAAGAATAAACTTATTAAAAAACAAGAATGGAATATATGTGTTTTCTCCAGGAATGTGAGACATTTAGTGCTTATTACTAGAGGTCTTTGGAGGACTTTTATTAACCAAAATATATGGTTCTGTGTTGAATACCTAAATGGAATATTGGTAATAATGAAGTGTTTCATAACCTTATCATGAAAAAGGACTCTATCATTTTTGAAGGAAATGCTTGGTTTGGGAGAATAATTTGAGGTAGATCTTGATTTTAGTTGCAATAATAAGTAGGTTTCAAACAGTTGTTCATTTGTTCAGGTCAAATGTTATGTAGTGTTCATATTATGTGTACTCATTTTAGTCTGTGGGTGGAAAAACAATTAAAGTAGACTACACCAAAAAACCATCTTTTCAAAGTGGGGGTGGACAGAGGACACCACTTCCATAAAGAAATAGAGGTGATATAAGAAGTCGGAGAAGTGGAAGAGGAGGAAGTAAGAGAAGAAAAAGGACCCTCAGGTGGAAATAACTTACGTAATGTTTCTAAATCTAGGGATGGTAGGAGATCTGACTTAGGTAGACACATAATGCAATATGCAAATAAGGTATCATAGACTTCTGTACCTGAAGCCTATGTGATCATCTTAACTACTATAAATTCAATAAAAAGTGCAGAAACTGTCATAACTCAAATGTTTTTTAAAAATTAAAAAAATAAGATATGAGCATGAAACCGTTATTTATGTGAAAACAGTAACATTGAATGAAGAGATACACCTCAATTTCATTCATAATTTTCAAGGCAAAAGAAATGATACCATTCATTAGATTGAGAATGTATACTGATGGTCAATATGATTTGTAATTGCTAAAGAGGCATAGCACTTACAATAATGAATGCAATATGCAATGTGTGAAACACTCCTAATGACCTTAACAGGGATAGGATTTAAACCTCAAGCTAAATTCAGTCTATTTTAGCATTACTGTTTGCCTCTAGTCCCTTCAACTGTTCCCTGAAGAACTCAATTCTATTGATCTTATGTTAGAATGTTACACTTTGGGAACAGGAAGTCATGTAGGTTTAAAGTTAAGATTCATACTTACTGAACTACTATGAATTTGTTCTGAAAGTACCCTTCTTTCGTCTGAAAAAAAGGACATCAGTTCACCTTGGAAAATACCCACTGAAATAAAAGTTAGTCTAACTATATAAACTTCAAGGACAAAGACTTCATTATTTAGAATTGGATTTGAAATACTTGTTTTGAATATAGGAATGTGCAACGCTGTACTGTGTAAAATAATAATCTGTATTATTATTTTGTAAGATGATCTTCTACCTACGTTTGGTGTAGAGAACTTTCCATTTGGAAACTACATAAGAGAAATGTCTATGGTATTAAATAGATTCACCAAGGGGTGTCTGACTCAGGAAAAGGCTAAAAACCAATGATTCTCCAAGTTTATTTTCTTTCTTTCTTCCTTCCTTCCTTCCTTCCTTTCTTTCTTTCTTTCTTTCTTTCTTTCTTTCTTTCTTTCTTTCTTTCTTTCTTTCTTTCTTTCTTTCTTGTATATGAGGAATATGAAGCATGAATGAAAATGTTGATGAACTATTTTCAGGGATGTTGTCTTGTAATTATTTTGTTTACATATTTTACTGACTATGAAAGGAAGGTATATTCATTTCAATATATCTGTAGCAGGAAAAGTTGGTTTCATATTAACCAGTTTTCCCAATTTCAAAGATTTAGTGTCCATTTTTGATAATTAGGTGTGTGACATTTCACGGGAAATTTCCTAAAGTGTTATTGCAGAGTTTCTGCAAGATGAAGGTGAATGTTCCTGTTTTTCCCATCTGGATGATACTGAGAAGAGTTTGCCAGTTCAAATTTGGCCACATATGAGGATGCTTATAGTTCTTCTTTCCCATGACAAATTACAGAATTGGAATATAAGCCTATTTTCTATTTAAAAATGAAAACAGTGATTGTTATATATGTATTATTCAACATTTATTCTGTAAATACTATTAAAATAGAGTATAGTATTCTGATCAAAGAATAATTTTATAAATGACCTGTAGGAATTATATGATAACACTCGTTAAAAAACACTTTTTTTTGTGATGCATCATGTTTTGACTTTTTATATTTTAATTTTTAACTATGAAGTTACACGTTTTAAAAGTTTTTATTGAGATGAAACTAATTTAAAGACAAGTTGAGCTGTTTTCTTGTATCTTTAACTTCTTTCATTTACTATATCTGGATTCACTGCACTCAAATTCTCATGTGTGTGTGTTGTGTGTTAGTGTGTGTGTGTGTGTGTGTGTGTGTGTGTGTGTGTTTTTGTTTTTTTTTGGCACGTATATATAATGCTGCTTCAGTTCTTTCTCAGTTATCAAAACTGGTTTACAATAACTCTGAGTACTGTACTGAAGACATGTAAAGATAGAATTTTATCATTTTGGGCTAACCAGCATGCTTATGACCATGATCCTGTTTGGTAAAGATTTATATACAATAACCAGAGTTGATCATTTAACAAATGTTGATCCTACTTAAGTAGAATGATGTTATTTATGACACAGAGGTTGGCAGACATACAATTAATCTTCAAAGAAGTGGTTCAATGGGTGGGTTCCCATCCACTGAAAAGGGCTCCATCTTCAAGAAGTTGGGATCTTCCACCTACAAGACCTGCCCATTCTGTTTTAAGGCAAAGCACTACTGGTTTGGGAAGTCAAGGTAAATGGTACAGCCTCTCATGGATTAGAGTAATGAGCTGTTTTAAAAGGAATGCTGTACTTTAATTTCAGGAAGCCATGTGGAAAGTGAGTAGTGAGTGGATGGGCATCTGTACTGAACACTATCTTATTGTTTTATTGTTAGGAAATAATTCTTCAGCTTCTAATTACTGTGGTTAGAAGTAGATAACACCAGAGTGAGGAATGCATTCCTTTTAATCCATGTTGATAGAGTGTCACTCTTTTTATATTTATTTTTTTAATATTTTAAGAAAAATGATTTTAGTAGCATAATGGTACATTCAATAAATGTTAATATTTCCAAAAAAACTATTTTAAATGTAATTATTTTACAGGAAATAAGCTTTAATATTCCAAGAAAAACAATTTTAAATATAAAAATACTGGAGACCCAGTGTACAAATTCGTGCATGGGTGGTATCTTGCATGCGCACCCCAATCACCCGGTTGGCCAGGGGGAGGGGATGCAGGTGTTTGGCTGTCTGGTCCCACCCTGATCGAATGGAGGATCAGATTGGGGGAATATGAAGGTGAGGGGAAGGGCTGTGGGAAGCTTACTGGCTGGCGGTCCTCGATCATCGCAGGGCGGGTGGGGTGGTGGATAGAACAGTGTGGGTCTTGCTGGAGGGTGCAGCTGGGGACTATAGCTACACAGTCCCACCCCATGGTTGATCTCCTGGTCAAACTCCTGTGTGAAGGCACAATTTGCATATTAGACTTTTATAATATAGTGTTACATGCAATAAAAATATGTTAAAATAATTTAAATATAATATTACCAAAAGAGTGATAACCTATTTTATCATAAAAGTTGTGGGAATTATTAAATATCTGACAATAATAGGATTCCTTCTATTATATTCTAAAACATTTCTTTTTACTCTGGCTCTATTTTATTCATCTGTTTATATTTTTTATGTTTTGAAATATTTTTATTGATTTCAGTGAGAAATAGAAACATCAATGGGAGAGATAGAAACATCAATGATGTATTTTGCCAGCATACTAATGGTACATAATAAATATTTTAGAATAAAAAAAAAAAAGAAACATCAATGATGAGTGAGAATCATTGATCCGCTGCCACCTGCACACCTCACACCGGGGACCGAGCCCACAACCCAGGCATGAATCGAACCTGGGACCCTTCAGCCTGGAGGCCAATAATCTATCCACTGAGCCAAACCAGCTAGGGCTATTTTTTCTTTATTGATTAAGGTATTACATATGTGTCCTTTTCCCCCATTTGTCCACCCCTACCCACTCCTCATGTCATCATCCCCACTGGTGTCTTTGTCCATTAGTCAGGCTTATATGCATTCCTACAAGTCCTTTAGTTGATATCTACCCCTCACGCCCACCTTCCCCTACCTTCCCTGCCGCACCTTTTGTAGCAAAGATTCAGGATCTAAAAAAGTGGATGAACTGAAAAGAATACACTAGACAATGGAATACTCTACTGTTGTAAAAAAGAATGAATTCTTATAATTTGAAACAGCATGGATGGACTTAGAGAGCATTATACTAAGCAAATTAAGCCAGTGAGAGAACAATAAATATCACATTATCTCACTCATTTGTGGAATATAATGAACAACATTAACTGGTGAAAAACAAGACATCCAGACACAAAGAAGCATTGATTACACTGTCAAACCTCAGAATAAAGTGCTGGAGGCAAAGACCAACAGTAGTGTGTGTGTGTGTGTGTGTGTGTGTGTGTGTGTGTGTGTGTGTGTGTGTATCTGATAGAGGGTTAATGAACTTTGATATGAACTTTGATATTTAGCAGGGCTGAAAATCAGTATTATATTACATGGCTGTTGAAAAAATGGCTGAAGGCAATCTTGCTAACCTGATAGTTAAACTTTACTACTGATATGCCTGTTTGCTTTGCTAAAGGGCATATATGAGAAACCTAAAGCCAAGTAAATGAAAGCTTATGGGTGCTGCATTTCAGAGAGCCTCTCCACTAGAGAAAAAGGTCTCCGCCTGGCTCCCAAATGCCTTCTAAATTTATATTTGTTGTCTAGTGTATTCATTTGTGTGCAGCTACTTTCCCAGATCCTGAATCATTGCTGCAAAAGGTTGCAACATTCTGGCGCACGATGTGAGACATCTGGAGAAGACGTGTCAACAGAGCAAAAAATGAAAACTGTCAAGGGCATGTACCTTGGTTGCGGGGACATACCCAGTGGGGAGTGTGCAGGAGGCAGCTGATTGATCTTTCTCTCTCATCGATGTTTCTAACTCTGTATCCCTCTCCCTTCCTCTCTGTTAAAAATCAACAAAAATATCTTTAAAAAAACAAACAAACAAAAAAACTCATTCAAGCATTAAATCTCACCATTAATAAGACACCATAAGTAAAAAGATAGTTTTACTTAATCTGTATGCATTACAGTATTGGCTAGCATAGCTCTCTCCTATTGGTATTTCTGAAAAGCAACCAAGTTTGTAGCACTATTTAAAGAAAGGAAAAGGATTTTAAAAGAAACTCCATAACTGTGGCCTAGAAATTTCTCTGGAAGAAGAAACAGAAGGAGATTCCCTTCAAATATCTAGAAAACTGCAATTAAAAGTAAATGTATTAGGCCTCAAAAAGAATACAATTTGGATTTTTTCGCTGGAGGGAACCAAGATGGCGGCATAGGTAAACACTGGAGATTGCTGCCTCGCACAACCACTTCAAAAATACAACTGAAAGACGGAAAGGACATCACCCAGAACCACAGGAAGGCTGGCTGATGGGAACTTCTTCAACTAGAAGGAAAGAGAACAGCATACGGAGACTCAGAGGAGGCGCAGTATGGAAAATACAAAGATGTGGAGGTGTGCTCGGAGTGGGCTGGTGGCTGAGGGCGTGGTTGTCTGTTTCAATTGCGAGGGAGTCTCAGGCTCTGAGCTTCAGTTCTTGGCGAGTCTCTAGGGACCCAGACTCAAACAGCAGAAGCGGGACTGTCTGGCTTCAGTCGGAACTTGAAGGCTGCTTTCTTTCCGAGTTTTTCAGCGGTTGCAGGAACTCTGAGAGGCAGAGCCTCTGGGGACGGGACTGAGAGCAGCCATAACTGCTCACTCCGCCCACACTGTTGACCCCATGCTACCCAACGCGCCCAAGACCTGGACAGAGGCATTTGCCAGATACCCTCAGGCAAAGGATAGATTAGCACCTCCCCAGAGGACAGAAGTTCTCTCACTGCAGACACAGCTGATTTTTCACAGCCAGTTGGCCTGGAGATCAAATCACCCCCTGGTATTACCTACAACTATCAAGGCTTATCTACAACAAGACTGTACAAAAAGACCACTAGGGGGTGCACAAATAAAGCATAAAAAATGCCAAGACAAAGTAACAGGACAGAAATGACAGAAATGGAGGATATAGAGCTCAAAACCACACTTTTAAGGTCTCTAAAGAACTGTCTAGAAGCCACTGATAAACTTAAAGAGATTCTCAAGAAATCTAATGAGACCCTTGATGTTGTGATAAAGAACCAACTAGAAATTAAGCATACACTGACTGAAATAAAAAATATTATACAGACTCCCAATGGCAGACCAGAGGAGCGAAAGAATCAAGGCAAAGATTTGAAATGCGAAGAAGCAAAAAACACCCAACCGGAAGAGCAAAATGAAAAAAGAATCCGAAAATATGAAGATAGTGTAAGGACCCTCTGGGACAGCTTCAAGCATACCAATATCAGAATTATAGGGGTGCCAGAAGATGAGAGAGAGCAAGATATTGAAAACCTATCTGAAGAAATAATGACAGAAAACTTCCCCTACCTGGTGAAAGAAATAGCCTTACAAGTCCAGGAAGCACTGAGAACCCCAAACAAAGGGAATCCAAAGAGGACTACACCAAGACACATCATAATTATAATGCCAAGAGAAAAACACAAAGAGAGATTCTTAAAAGCAGGAAAAGAAAGAAACACAGTTACCTACAAGGGAATACCTATACGACTGTCAGCTGATTTCTCAACAGAAACTTTGCAGGCCAGAAAGTGGCAAGAAATATTCAAACTGATGAATACCAAGAACCTACAACCAAGATTACTTTATCCAGCAAAGCTATCATTCAGAATTGAAGGTCAGATAAAGAGCTTCACAGATAAGGAGAAGCTAAAGGAGTTCATAACCACCAAACCAGTATTATATGAAATGCTGAAAGGTATCCTTTAAGAAGAGAAAGAAGAAGAAAAAGGTAAAGATACAAATTATGAACAACAAATACACATCTATCAACAAATGAATTTAAAAATCAAGTGAATAAATAATCTGATGAACAGAATGAACTGGTGATTATAATAGAATCAGGGACATAGAAAGGGAATGGACTGACTGTTCTTGGACGGGAAAGGGGTGTGTGAAATGTGGGAAGAGAATGGACAAAAATCGTGCACATATAAATGAGGACAGTGGGTGGGGAATGAGGGCTGAGGGTGGGGTGGGAACTTGGAGGAGGAGAGTTATGGGGGGGAAAAGAGGAACAAATGTAATAATCTGAACAGTAAAGATTTAATAAAAATAAATAAATAAATAAATAAATAAATAAATAAATAAATAAATAAATAAATAAATATTTCTAAAAAAAAAATGCCAAGAGCAAAAGACAAAAAGAGAATCCTAAACACAGCAGAGAAAGAAAATCAGTTACCTACAAGGGAGTACCCATACGACTGTCAGCTGATTTCTCATCAGAAACTGCAGGCCAGCAGGGAGTGGCAAGAAATATTCAAAGTGATAAATACCAAGAACATACAACCAAGACTACTTTATCCAGCAAAGCTATCATTCAGAAGTGAAGGCCAGATAAAAAGCTTCACAGATAAGAAAAAGCTAAAGGAGTTCATCACCACCAAACCAGTATTATATGAAATGCTGAAAGGTATCCTTTTAGAAGAGGAAGATGAAGAATAAGGTAAAGATACGAATTATGAAAAACAAATACACATTTATCAACAAGTGAATCTAAAAATAAACTGAATAAAAAATGTGATGAGCAGTATGAACTGGTAACTGTAATAGAATCCGGGACATAGAAAGGGAATAGACTGACTATTCTTGTGGGGGGGAGGGGTGTAGGGGTGAGGGAAGAGATTGGACAATAATCATGCACCTATGGATGAGGACAGTGGGTGGGGAGTGAGGGCAGAGGGTAGGGTGGGAACTGGGTGGAGGGAAGTTATGGTGGGAAAAAAGAGTAACTAATGTAATAATCTGAACAACAAAGATTTAATAAAAAAAGAGAAAAAAGAAAACTAAAAAAAAAAGAAAAGAAAAAAAATTGCATTTTACTTTCCTAAACAAATATTATGACAATGTACGCAAAGACTGATAGCAGAAATCCAACTAGTGTCATTTACTGTCCCCACCCAATGACAAAGGAAGTTAGGAAAGAAGCCTTATTTTAGACAAATTTAAATTAGCAAATGAAAATAAAAGAATATTTAGGGGAACTTAGTTGTAATAGGCAGAAACCTATTCCTGGAGCAATCACTGTTTTTACTGATAGTTCATCTCATGGTAAAGCTGCTTATACTGCAATGAATTCAGACCAAGTCATTCAGACCAGTCATACTTCTGTGCAAAGAATTGAATTAGAAACTAACAAGGCTGATTTAGGATTTCCAAAAGCGTCTTAATATTATCTCTGATCTGCCTATGGTGCGGGCATGGTAAACAGAACTGCAACTACTCAATTAAAATGGCTCCGTGACCAAAGCCTTTCTATACTATTTAAACAAGTCCTGGTCCTTTAACAAAAGGAAATGAATATGCCTGTGAGTTAGTTATTTTATTAAGCAGGTCACAGAATTTCACAGGCTTTTACATCTGCCTGCCAAAATATTGTACAACAGGCAAAACAGATTATGAAGAAATGCCCTCCTTGCATGTTACATCTACTACAAGGGCTCTAAAATCCCAACTTGAAAAACAAAAGTGGGGGAATAGTGAAGAAATCTCTTGTAAGTAGACCACACCAAGCCTTAAATACTTTAAATTTTTCCCTTGTAATGTTGATGGCAAGACACCCATAGAATAACACTGGTGTCAGAATATGCCAAAGCAAAATGGTCTTGTTAAATGGAAAGATACCAAGTCTGGTTTATGAAAGGGTCCCTTTATTAATGTTTGGTCAAGGATATGCTTGTGTATTTCCAGAAAACTCCTCCAAGCCTGTGTGGATTCCTGCAACATGAATTTGAGAGAAGAACTGACCAGACTACTCCAACCACAGATTGCAGTGTCCCAATCAACATGCTGAGGAGAGAGAGGAGAAACATCTAGAGATGGGGGGTGGTGAACACGCCTTACATGCTAGCCGTCATCAGCAGTGCCTAGGTGCAGGTGGCTCTTGACAAAGCCAAAAGAGGTCAGACCTGCATTGTCATTTCTCAACGGTGGTCCACCATCCAGAACTCGAACATCATTGCTGTCATTTCACAAGGGAACAGTGACTGGAAATGGACCCATGAAGAACTGACAGCCGAAAAAGAAGCCTCTATAGACTAAGTCCTTAAATACCTGAAAATGATATTTAAAAGGAAATGAAAGAACTCAATCCTTTTCATTGAATCTCCTTACATTTGCTTTACAGAATAAGCAATATTCTCTCTCCTTCTTGTTCTATGTTTTCTTCCAGTCTCAAGAAGCAGAATCAAAAGTCTTAAAAGGATCTGAGCCTAGCAAATGGCATACACTTTTCTAAATCAACTAAGAAAACAAAAAGGGGGAAATTGTGGGGAAAAGACCAAAAGTAGTTAACATATCAATGCGAGAAGTCCCACAGTGGGCGAATTGACATTGATATTCAGCATGGCAGAAAATCAGCATTTTGTTACCCTGCTGTGGAAAAAATGGCTGAAGGCAACCTCCTAATATGAAAATTCTTCTATTGTTTACCAAACTTTACCATTGATATGCCTGTTTGCTTTGCTAAAGGACAAATGTGTATTCAAGTAAATAAAAGCTGTTTGTCCTGGGTTTCAGAGTACCTCTCCATTAGAGAAAAAAGCCCGCAGTACACAAAAAGAGACAATAAAGGTCAGAACAGAAATAAATGACATAGGGATGAAATAAAAATAATACAAAAGATCAAAGAAACCAAGAGCTGGTTCTTTGAAAGAATGAACACCACTGATGAACCTCTAGTCAGGCTCAGCAAGAAACTAAGAGAGAGGACCCAAATAAACAAAAACAGAAATGAAAGAGGTGAAGTAACAAATGACCCCACAGATATACAAAGGATTGTAAAAATTTACAATGAACAACTCTACTACAACAAACTGGACAAGCTCAACAAAATGGACAACATTCCTACAAAAAGACAAGCTTTCAAAGCTCAATCAGGAAGAAGCAAAAATCCTGAACAGACCGATAAATACTGTTAAATTGAAACAGTAATCAAAAAGCTTCCAAAAAACCGAAGCTCTGGACCAGATGGCATCACAGGGGAGTATAACCAAATATTCAAAGACGAAGTAAAACCAACCTTTCTAACACTATTTCAAATGATTCAAGAGGACGGTATACTTCCAAGCTCTTTTTATGAAGCCAGCATTACCATAATCCCAAAACCAAAAAAATACACCACAAAGAAAGTGACTTACACACCAATATTCCACATGAATATTAATGCTGCAATCCTCAACTAAATTTGAGCAAACCAGATTCAGCATTACATTAGAAAGATCATACACCATGACCAAGTGGGATTTATTCCAGGGATGCAAGGATAGTACAATATCCGCAAACCCGTGAACGTGAAACGTCACATAAACTAATTGAGAGAAAAACCACACAATCATATCAATTGGTGCAGAAAAGGCATTTGACCAAGTGCCACAGCCTTTTCTGATAAAAACACTCAGCAAAGTAGGAATAGAAGAATCATCCTTCCCCATAGTAAAAGCCTTATATGACAATCCTACAGCCAACATAATACTCAAACAGCAAAAACAAAAACCATTTCCCTCTAGAACAGGAACAAGAGAGGGACAACCACTTTCACCACTCCTGTTCAACACAGTACTGGAAGCCCTAGTCAAAGTGATCACACAAGAAAAAGAAATAAATGGTTCCCAAATTGGAAAATAAGAAGTAAATTGTCATTATTTGCAGATGACATGGTACTGTATATAGAAACCCGCAAACACTCCTTCAAAAATTTAGTAGATCAGTAAATGAATTCAGCAATGTAGCAGACTACAAAATTAACGCCAAGAAATATATGGCATTTTTATACACCAATAATGAACTTACAGAAAGAGAGATTGAAAAACGAATTCCATTTATCATCCCACCAAGAAAATTAAGATACCTAGGAATAAATTTAGCTAAGGAGGTAAATGACCTCCACTCAGAAACTAGAAGATGTTGAAAAAAGAGAAAGAGGAAGACATAAACAGATGGAAGAACTTACCTTGTTCATGGATTGGTAGAAACAACATCAGTAAAATAGCTATACTACCCAAAGCAATCTATAGATTCAATGCACTCCGCATTAAAATACCAACAGCATATTTCACAGACCTAGAACCAATTCTCCAAAAATCTATCCAAATAATAAAAAAAAACCCTGAGCCCAAACAGGTTTGGCTCCATGGATAGAGTGTCGGCCTTCGGACTGAAAGATGCCAGGTTCGATTCCGATCAAGGGCATGTACCTTGGTTGGGGACACATCTCTAGTAGGGGGTGTGCAAGAAGAGGCTGATCCATGTTTCTCTCTCATCAATGTTTCTATTTCTCTATCCCTCTCCTTTACTCTCTGTAAAAAAAAAATCAATAAAATATATTTAAAAAACAAACAAACCCCAAATAGCTGCAGCGATCCTGAGAAAGAAGAACAAAGTAGGAGGGACCTCAGTACCAAATATCAAGCAGTTTTACAAAGCCACTGTTCTCAAATCTGCCTGACACTGGCACAAGAATAGACATATAGGCCAATGGAATAGAATTGAGAACCCAGATACCAATCCAAACCACTAAGCTCAATTAATATTGACAAAGGAGGCAAAAACATACAATGGAGACACAACAGTCACTTCAATAAATGGTGCTGGGAAATTTAGTCAGACACATGCGGAAAATGAAGCTAGGCCACCAACTTACACCATACACAATAATAAGCTCAAAATGGATACATGATTTAACACATAAAGCTGGAAACTATAAAAATATTAGAGGAAGCCACAGGCAGCAGAGTCTGAGATATATGCTGAAGCAATATCTTCAGAGACCCAGCTCCTGGGGCAATGGAAAATAAAGTTAAACAAAAGGGACGACATCAAAATAAAAAGCTTCTTCATAGCAAAAGAAACCATCAACAAGACAACAACAAAGCCCACTGCATGGGAGAACATATTTGCAAATGTTCTCTCTGATAAGGGTTTCATCTACAGCATTTATAGGGAACACATACAACTTAACAAAAGGAAGATAAACAACCCAATCACAAAAATGGGCAAAGGACCTAAATAGATACTTTTCCGGAGAGGACAAAAGGAAGGCCAAGAGGCACATGAAAACATGCTCAGAGTTACTAATCATGCAAGAATTGCAAATCAAAAGGACAAGGAGGTACCACCTCACAGCTGTCATAATGGCTATCCTCAACAAATCAAAAAGGGCAAGTCCTGGTTAGGATTGGGGGGGAAAGGAACCCTCCTTCACTGCTGGTGGGGATTCAGACTGGTGCAGCCACTATGGAGAACAGTATGGAGTTTCCTCAAAAAACTAAAAACGGAACTCCCATTTGACCTAGTGATCCCACTTCTAGGAATATATCGCAGGAACCTAGAATTACCAATCAGAAAGGATACATGTACCTCTATGTTCACTGCGGCGCAATTTACAATAGCTAAGATTTAGAAATAGCCTAAGGGCTGGTCAGCAGATGAGTGGGTTAAACAACTATGGTATATCTACACACTGGAATACTATGCTGCCGCAAAAAGGAAGGAGCACTTACCATTTGGCCAACAGAAGGGTTACATAATGCTGATGTTCTGCCCCGCAGAATATCAAAGTCCATTAGCCTTCTATTGGACTTCTCGCATTGATAGGTTCACTACTGTTCGTCTTTACTCCAGCATCCCCCAACCTTTTTGTTTTAATAATTAGTTTAGAAAGGTCTATGCCATTTGCAGGGCTCAGATCCTTTTAAGACTTTTCAATCTGCATCTTCAGACTAGAAGGAAATGTAGAAGTACAAGAAAGAGAGGCAATAGTGTTTATTCTGAAAATAAATGTAGGAAGATTCAATGAAAAGGATTGAGTACTTTCATGTCCTTTTAAGTATCATTGTCAGGTATTTAAGTAATTAGATCTCTGTAGACTTTTTTCTGGGCTGTCTGTTCTTTATGGGTCCCTTTCCCAGTCACTGTCCCCTTGTGACATGCAGCAGTGATGTTCAAGTTCTGGATGGTGGACAACAGTGAGAAATGACAATGACATTTTTGGCTTTGCCCAGGGCAACCTGTACTGATGCACAGCTGATGAGTGCTCCCATGGCAAGGTGTCTTTACCATCCCCCATCTCTGGATGTTTCTCCTCTGTCAGTGTGGTGCTTGGGCCACTGCTGTCTGTGGTTGGAGTAGTCTGGTCAGTTCCCCTCTCAGATTCATGTTGTAGGAATCCACACAGGCTTGGAGGAGTTTTATGGAAATACACAGGCATATCCTCAACCATAGGTTAATAAAGGGACCCTTCCATAAACCAGTCTCGGTATCTTTCCATTTAACCAGACCATTTTGCTTTGGCTTATTCTCTCACCAGTGTCTTTCCATGGGTGTCTTGCCATCAGCCTTGCAAGGGGAAAAAAAAATTAAAGTAATTAAGGCTTGGTGTAGTCTACTTACAGGAGATTTGTTCACTATTCCCCCACTTTTGTTTTTCAAGTTTGGATTTAGAGGCCATTGTAACAGATGTAACATGCAAGGGGGACATTTCTTGATAATCTGTTTTGCCTGCTGTACATTATTTTGGCAGGCTGATGGAAATAAAAGCTGATGAGATTCTGTAGCCTGTTTTAATAAAATAAGTAATTGATAGGCATATACATTCCCTTTTTTAAAGGACCAGGACTTCTTCAAATAGTATAGAAAGGCTTCGGTCACCGAGCCATTTTAATTGAGTAGTTGCAGTTCTGTTTAACAGGCTGGCAGCATAGGCAGATCAGAGATAATATGAAGAGGCTTTTGGAAATCCTGCAAGTCAACCTTGTTAGTTTCTAATTCAATTCTTTGCACAGAAGTATGACTGGTCTGAATGACTTGGTCTGAATTCATTGCATTATAAGCAGCTTTACCATGAAATGAACTATCAGTAAAAAAGGTGACTGCTCCAGGAGTAGGTTTCTGCCTATTACAACTAAGTTCCCCTGAATATTCTTTTCTTTTCATTTGCTAATTTAAATCATTCTAAAATAAGGCTTATTTCCTAATTTCCTTTGTCATTGGGTGGGGACAGTAAATGACACTAGTTGGATTTCTGCTATCAGTCTTTGAGTATATTGACATAATATTTGTTTAGAAAAGCAAAATGCAAATTGTTTACTTTCTGAGGCTTAATCGATTTATTTTTAATTACCGTTTTCTAGATATTTGAAGGGAATATCCTTCTGTTTTTTCTCTCAGAGTTTTTTCTAGGCCATATTTGTGGAGTTTCTTTTAAAAGCCTTTTTTTTTTTCTTTTAAACAGAGCTACAAACGTATTTGCTTTTCAGAAATACAAATAGGAGAGAGATGCAAACAAGATGCAAGCATTTACCATGTGCATAGGTGGGAAGAATTAACATCATTAAAATGTCCTTGTAACCCAAAGAAATCTGTAGATATCAGGCAATCTCTATTAAAATAACAATGGCATAAATCATAGATTCAAAACAAATACTGGAAAATGTATAAGCAACCAAAGAAGACTCTGAGTGGGGGCAGAAATCTTGAGATAGAAAAATAAAATTGGAGGGCTCACAATACTGGAAATCAAGTCATATTCCAAAGCCATTGCTAACTATAGAGTCTCCTACTGCCACAAGAACTGACATATTGACCAATGGGACAGAATAGGCACCTCAGAAATCACTCAGAGCCATTAAGCTCAATTAATATTTGACACAGAGTGAATGGGAATATAATGGAATAAAAACAGTGTCTCCAATAAATGGTGTTGTGAAAATTGGACAGGTATATGCAGAAAAATTAAGCTATATCTCTAACTTACACCTATACTATAGAATAAACCCATAAGGGGAAAAAAGTACTTAAATATGAGTCATGATACCATAAAAACCCTAGGGGAGGACTTGGGCAGCAACATCTCACTCTTTGAGCAGAGTTTTCACAGACACTTTGCCTAGGGCTGGAGAAACAAAAAACTAAAGAGATGGCACTGCATCAAAATAGAAAGCTTCTGCACAGCAAAAGACACAAGCATCAACATGAAAAGAGAAACTACTCTATGGTAAAATGTATTTGTCCATAATGAATGTGATAAGGCAGCATTTTTCCAAAATACATAAAATCTTACACAAATTCATAAGATGAACACAAACATTTCATGCAAAAATGGGCATAGGGCCTGAATAGTCACTTCTCCCACGAGGATGTAAAAAGGGCCAAGGCACATATGAAAAAACGCTCAACATCACTAAGCATCTGAGACTTGGAAATGAAAATGACAATGATGTACCACCTGGAACATGCCAGAACGGTCATCATGAATAAATCAATAAACAGCAAGTTTGGAGGGGACGCAGACTTTTGTAACCACTATGGAACACAGGGTGGAGATTCTTACAAATGTTAAAAAATGGAACGACTGTTTTATCCTGGGACGGACGTCTAGGAATGATACCCTAAAAATCCCCAAATACCATTCAGAAAGAATATATGTACCCCTGTGTTGATGGCAGCATTCTTTACAAAAACTAAGAAGGGGAAACAGCCATAGTACCCATCAATAGAGGAGTGAATAAAAAATCTGTGCTACGTTTCGAGGATTGGAACACTTTTTAGGTATCAAAAAGAAGGATCTCCTTTCCTTTGAGACTGCAGGAATCCTGGGATCGTAATGTAGGTGAACTAAACCAATCAGAGAAGGACAGATATCTCATTATTGCATGCACTTATATGTGAAATTCACTAACAAAATCAACTGATGGATAAAATAGAACCAAAGGCATTGGAACATGGGAAAGACTCATGAACCTCAAAAAGAAGTGGGGTAGCTGTGTTGTGAAGAGATTAACTAAAGGACCTTTATTCATACATACGTCACCCTTGGACACATGTAACAGGGTGTTGAAGGGCTAGGGTATGGCTGGAACCTGGCAGAGTGGACACTGGGGGCAAAATCGGGCAGGGGATCAGTAATATTTTCAACAATAATAAGGATACAAAATAAAAATACACATTGTTAAAAGTAAGCTTGTGTATGTTGCTTCACTTGAATATTTGAAAGGCAGTGTAATAAAAGTTATGTTCTTTGGCTTATAACTAATTTTTTGCTATTTGTCTATTTTTGTAACCATTTAGAGCACAATGGTGGAAGTTGAGAGACCTAGAAGCTGTTTGTAGGAGGCCTGGGTATACAGAGCAATGAAAAAACAATTGAAAGAGTGTTTGGAAAATTTGGTCCTTTAAGAGAAGGTATGACTTAGAATGCCTACCTGCTCAGACTAAGCATATAGCAAATAGTAACATGGACCACATAAGTTAGACTACTTTGTGTTCTTCAAAGTATTATTATAACTTTATTTTTCTCTATTCCGTTGTGAAAGCACTTCTAGAAATGAGTTAAAACAGTTTGTTATAGTGCACCCCAAAGCCAGAGATGATGTAATTGGACAGCCCCTTGAATGGAAGGGAGAGCTCTTCCTACCCCTGTCCCCTCAGGTCTTTGCATGTACATGAGAAGAAATTTAGCAGAGCGATAGTCAGCAGCATTTTAGTATCACAAACAACTATGTAAAAGAGCAAAGCTGGCAAATTTATTTACAAAAGCAATGTAGGCCCAACTATGGAAATTCACCTTTTGTAAAGCACAGGTGTGCTCTTAACTACTCTGGCTTGCCCAGTGGGATTCAAGGGGATTTATCAATCTCTCATTGTATAGGATTCAAGGTTCCTCTGCCCAGTATCTTGGGCACAGACTGCATTTCAAGGTCTCCTTTTACTGGCCATAGCTGTCTCAGAGTTGATGAGAATGTCTGACAATTTTTATCTTGGCAAGTCCCAAGGCTGTTGATTCTTTGCTTAGTGAGTGAGATAAAGTCCCCTTTCCTCCCTTTCGCAAGGCAGCAGGCTGGTTTGTTTAGTGGGCAAGACAAAACTGCCCCTTCTGTATAACCTCCTCTCTCACTCCCACCTTAGAAGTTCCAGGATGATTTTGCTATATAGTCTCTCATGTGGGAAGAGAGGTATTAACCACTGTTCTCAAGTGTCCTTGGAGGGGGAGGATTTTGGACTTTCTACAAACTGTACAAACTGGCCAGGCTTGATTTTCTTGTCTCAGTTTCTCTATTCCACTTGCCCAAGAATTAGTCTACCTACTTGCAAACATGTTACATATTAATTTGAATGTTACATGTTAATTTGAATGTTTCTCTTTTATTATATAGGATTGGGTGTTGTATTTTGTCAAATGCTTTTTCTGCATCAATTGATATGAATATCTCTCAATTTGTTTAAACTAGAGGCCTAATGTATGAAACTAATGCACTTGGGGGCAGGGGGTGGGTGTCCCTTAGCCAGGCCTGTGCTCTCTGACAGCTCTGGAGCCCTTGGGGAATGTCTGGCTATGGAAGTGGGCCTAAGGCATCAGTCGGATATCATTAGCACTGCCACGGAAGCCAGAGAGGCTCCTGCCATCACTGCTGTGCTCGCCAGTTGTGTACTGGGCTTTTCCATGAGTGTTGTTCCCTTTTGGCAGCTAATGGATTACCAGGGGGCAGCTCCTGCATTGAGTGTCTGCCCTCTTGTGGTCAGTGTGTGTCATAGCGACTGGTCATTCCACTGTTCTATCAATTTGCATATTAGCCTTTTATTATATAGGATTAAGGGGCTCTGTGAGAATTTCTCAAAACCTTAGAGATATTGAAAAATTTCTAAGAGGATAAATTTTATGTGGAATGTGTCATTTAAAATTCTAAATTCCAGTGGGTTTGATAAAGGAGGGAGCAAGAAACAAGTCCAGAGGCTTTGCTTTTTTTACCTTTGAGAATCCTGAAGATGCTACAGATGCCGCCAAAAAATTGAATGGAAAAGCTAGCCTTTTAATAAAATTCTAGCACTGTGGTTCAAGTAACAGTATTTCCAGGTTTCCTTCTTATTTTCAAAGTTCCATAAAAACATATGAGCCATGATTATTTAGCCATCACTTTTCTTTTTGTCACAAAAGTGCTGTACTGTGGGGTTGGAAGGATGTTGAAATGTCCTTTTTGCATAGCAACATACTACATTAAAATTAGCTTCTTTAGCCTTCAGAGACCTTTCTAATTTAGAACAGCATGAACCCCCGCCCCCTAGAAAGACAAGGACAATAGAAATCAGGTCACTGTTGGTAAAAAGCTAATGCAAATGATGCAAACATTTCCATAGGATAAAAAATCCACAAAGACAAGTTGGAAAAGGTGACTTCCCTGTACTTTTCACAAATAGGTCTTGAAAAGTTGGTACGTGTAGTTCTTTTTCCCTCAAGTTGGTATACATTTTTTAAAGTATTTGTAGTGATTTCAGAGAGCAAGGGAGAGGGAGAGAGAAATAGAATCATGAATGATGAGAGAGAATCATGGATTGGCTGCCATCTCCTTATCCCCCACTGGGGACTGAGCCAGTGACTTGGGCTTGTCCCCTGACCAGGAATGGAATGGTGACCTCCAGGATCACAATTGGATGGTCAACCATCACAGAGTCATAGCAAGTGGACTAGGTATTTCGTTCTTGAAGGCAGGAAATTATGTGAGTTAGGAGATGGAGTGTGCCATAACTAATTGACCTTCCCGCCCCGAACTTTTCTCTGGTTAATTATTTTTAAATCGTGAAACAAGACAGATTTTTGTACAATGTATATATCCTGATTTATTTTAAAGTAGTTCCTTTTATTGGGTCTTTAATGTGCTAGTGATGTAAATAGTCTTATTTCTCTTTAATCTTAAAGTCTAGCCAATGTGTGTCCTATATCCTTCAAAGTTGCCTGAGGTTGTTGCACAAGTATTCCTTAATATTATCCTCAAAGTCATTTCATTAGGGCCTCTTTTTGGGAACATATTTCTTTGGTTCTGTTATATTTTCAGATACAGTGGGGCCTTGACTTATGTGTGTCCTTACTAACGAGTTTTTCGAGACCCCAGCCGTCTCTCGGCCTACTGTTTGCTTTGAGTTGCAAGGTAAAATTCGGGTTACAAGCCAGCTTCAGATACCCCACCGCTAGTTGGCACAGGGAACTTCACAGTGAACGCCACAACATCAACACATCATCACATATCTCACTCATTCACTGTTGATTTGACATATGAGTATTTTGACTTACAAGTTCCGTCACGGAACGAATTAAACTCATAAGTCAAGGCACCACTCTATTTCCAATATACCATACCATTATTTTAAGCCATGTTCTTTTGGATTTATTAAGAATCACTCTTCCCTGGGACAAGTTACCATATGCAGATTTCTACATCAATAACCAAGATTGTGCTTTTGCTATACTTTTGATCTTGTATTTATGTTAATTTGTGTGTATACTCATTATGCCATAAATTAAGTTGTAGATCTTCAATGACTTTTAGTACATAAATCACTTATGTCCAAGTCCTTTATTTGGAGAGCTTGTTTTATGATATTTTGAAGGAGGTCAGTACATATTGATCCCTTAACTTTACCTTTACCTCTTAGGGTTTGGTGACAGCCAAGAGTTGGATTTGTCTCATGATTTTTCTTGAGTTCAGAAGTCCATTTATTTGCTTTATGAAGAATAGTTGATGTTGTTTTCCTAGTTTTTAAGCAGAGGAAAATGTAGTTTGTGTAGACATTATTCCTAAGTGTCTTCTTTCATGTGATATTTGATAACCTACACACTGTGCTGCATAATGATTATGAATAAGACAAACTCCACATTTATTGGACACTTATTTTCTACCAAAGTCCTGATGCATGGATTCATGCACAGATGAGGTCCAGTCGCCCCAGCCCCAATGGATCAGATCAGGGCCAGGCCTATCAGGAGGAGGAGACTGTAGGAGATTGGCCAGCAATCCCCGCCCAACTATTGGTGGTGGGGCTGGCTGTGGTGAGGTGCCAAATTGATCTGGGTGGTGGGGGTTGACCAGGGATGGGGCCAGCCCTCAGGAGGGGCTGTCACTCAGGAGTGGCTGTCCCTGTACCCAAATAAGTTGGCGAGGTTGGGGGGCGCCAATCAGATCCACTGGCCTGTGGGTGGGGCCATAGGTGCTTGGCCAGACAGTATTGCTCCTGACCTCAGAGGGGGAGCAATGGTGCAGGGCTGGCTGTGTGGAGGGGTGGTGGGCTGATTCATGTGGTGGGGGTATTTTAGAGACTGTGCCAGCCATGGTGAGGGGCCACAGTCAGTTAGTAACCTGCCCTGGCCCTGATCAGGGTCAGGCGACCAATCTGAGGTGAGGCTGGGCAGACAGAGGGGCTGCAAAAGGAGTGGCCTAGGCCGGCCTCTCCCTATTGTGGTGGACTGAGATTAGGGTCGGGGATGGTAGTGGGGGAGGGGAGAGTTGGCTGGCCTAGGCCTCCCCCAGAGCTGGCTGGTTCACTGGCCACAGTGGGCCTCATAGGACAGGTTGTTCTGGTTGTTATGGCATTCCAGTCACTGGCTTTTTTAATATATATATATATAGATAGATGGTGAAAATAACAACGACAAAATAAAAGTAAGCAAGTATTCATGCACAAAAAAGACAAGAGGAAAATATGGGAGGTAATTGTTTTTAGAGGTTGTATGAGCAGGGCATAGTGTTTTTATTCATAAAATTAAGGGGACCAAAGGATGTTTGCTGAGTCTCAAACATTGGGAAGGAAGCAGTGGTTCACAACTCTGTGGAAAATATTTTGGACCCAGAAAGCTCAAGTGATTACTTAAGGTGGGAACTGTGTCTAGTGGCTCTTTAGTTTGTGTTGCTGCCCATCAGTCTCAGGCATCTTGGTGGAATATGTGACTTCAGATTTGTTTCCAAAAATAGGTCCAGACATCGAAGCAGTTTAATGTGGAGCAATTACAATGACCTGAGCTATCTTTACTCAAGTTACATTGTCATGGCTAAAAGATCAACCATCATGAAGTTATTTGGAGATTGAGGAATTTTTGTATGTTAGCCAAGTACTATATTTAAAGGTATATTTCTAGGAACTCATCTTTTTATATTCTTTATTGTTTCAAGTATTACATATAGTATTATATATGTCTCCTTCTCCCCACATTGTGCCCTCCCTGGCCACTCCCACCCTCATCACATGCCCTCACCTCCCTAGTGCCTGTGTCCCTTGGTAATGCTTATTTGCCTGCATACAAATCCTTTGCTTGATTTCTTACCTCCCCTAGCCTCCTGCCTTCCCTCTGAATTTTGAGTCAGTCCCATACATCTGTGTCTCTGGATCTATTTGTGTTGATCAGTTTCTCTTCATTATATTCCACAAATGTGTGAGGTAATACAAGTCCTTTGGTTGATCTCTTACCTCCCTCTCTCCTGCCCTCCAACCCTCCCCGGCCTTCATGCTGCAGTTTGACAATCTGTTTGAGGTAGATCTGCCTCTGTATCTATTATTGTTCAAAAGTTTATAATGGTCTCTCTTATCCATGAATGAGTGAGATCACGTGGTATTTTTCCTTCATGGACTGGCTTATTTCACTTAGCATAATGCTCTCCAGTTCCATCTCATGCTTTTTCTTGAGTTCAGAAGTCCATTTATTTGATTCATGAAGAATAGTTGATGTTGTTTCTCAAGTGCTAAGCAGTAGAAAATGTAGTTTGTGTATACATTATTCCTAAGTGTCTTCTTTCAAGTGATATTTAGTAGCCTACACACTATGCTGCATAATGATTATGAATAAGACAGACTCCCCATTTATTGGGTAGTTATATTCTACCAGAGGCCTAGTGCTCAAATTTGTGCATGGGTGCAGTCTGGCCAGCCCGGCCCCAAACCAGTCCTTCGGTCATCCCTCAATTTGGTCATGATGAACATAGATTCTAAAATCCTCAACATATGGTAAAATCCTTTACCATAATGCTGTCCATGTCCTTCCATGCTTTTTGGGAAGGGTTAGAGTTCTTTCCTTTTTACAGCAGTGTAGTATTCTGTTGTGTAGATGTACCCCACCATTTTTATCCATTTATCTGCTGATGGGCACTTAGTCTGTTTCCAAATCTTAGCTATTGTAAATGGTGCTGCAACGAACATATGGGTGCACATATGCTTTCTGATTGGTGTTTCTAATTTCTTGGGAAAGACCCCTAGTAGTGGGAGTACTGGATCAAATGGCAGTTCCTTTTTAATTTTTTGAGGAAACTCAGTACTGTTCTTCACAGTGGTTTTACCAGACTGCATTCCCACGAGCAGTGCAGGAGGGTTCCTTTTACTCCACATCCTCCTCAGCCCTTGTGGTCTGTTGATTTGTTGATGATAGCCATTCTTACAAGTGTGAGATGGTATCTCATTGTCATTTTGATTTGCATCTCTAGGAAGATTAAGGATTTTTAGCATGTTTTCATATGTCTCTTGGCTTTCTGTATGTGCACTTTTCAAAAGTATCTATTTAAGTCAATTTTTTGATTGCATTGTTTATCTTCCTTTTTTTTTTTTTTTAACATGGTTGAGTTCCCTATGAATTTTGGAGATCAGGCCCTTACTGGATATAGCATAGGAAAATATGTTCTCCCAAGCCATGGGCTTTCTTGTTTTGTTTTTTGTTTGTTTGTTTTTTGTTGTGTGTGTGTGTGTGTGTGTGTGTGTGTGTGTGTGTGTTTGTGTGCGTGTGTGTTGCTGATGGTTTCTTTTTCTCTGCAGAAGATTTTTATTTTGATGTCGTCCCATTTGTTTCTTTTCTCCGTATTTTCCATTACCCTAGGAGTTATATTGGTAAAGGGCTTCTTTGAAATGTGTCTCATAATTTTCTGCCTATGGATTCTTCCAAGATTTTTATGGTTTCCATCTTACAATTGAGTCCTTTATCTATTTTGTGTTTATTTTCCTCGATGGTGTGAGGCGGTCGTCTAGTTTCATTATTTTGCATGTATCTATCCAATTTCTCCAACCTCCTGTATTGAAAAGACTGTCTTGACTCCATTGTATGCTCTTGCCTCCTTTGTCAAACATTAATTGGGCATAAAGGCTCAGGTCTATTTCTATGTTCTCAGGTGTGTTCCATTGGTCTACTAGTACACGTCTGTTCTTGTGCCAGTACCAGCAAGCTTGAGAACAGTGGCTTTGAAATATAACTTGACATCCGCAATTGTGAACGACCAACATTGTTCTTTTTTCTCAAGATTACTCTGACTATTGCAGGTCTTTTTATTTTTTATTGTATACGAATTTCTGGAGACTTTGTTCTAGGTCTGAGAAATATGTCATTGGTATTTTAATGGGGGTTACAGTAAATCTGTAGAATGCTTTGTGTAGCGTGGCCATTTTAATGAGATTTATTCTACTAATACATGAACATGGTATATTCTTCATTTGTTTATGTCTTCCTCTACCTGTTTTTCAATGTCCTGTAGTTTTCAGAGTAAAGATCTTTTACTTATTTAGTTAAGTTTATTCCTAGGTATCTTCATTTTTTTGTTGCAATTGTAAATCGGATAGTTGTTTTTGTTTGTTTGTTTCTTTTTCTGTGAACTCTTTATTGGTGTATCAAAAAGCCATAGATTTCTGGGTGTTAACTTTGTATTCTGGTACATTTCCAAATTCATTTACTAAATGAAGAACTTGTTTTATGGTACACTGAAGGTGTTCAATACATATTGATCCTTTTACTTTACATTTATCTGTTAGTATTTGTCGACAGCCAAGATTTGGATTTGTCTCATGATTTTTCTGTCTTTTCTTTTTTTGATAGAGTAAATTACTTGATCTTTCTTTTTTTTTCCAAATGAATCTTTTTTCAATTTTTTTATTTATTAAAGTATTACAAAGGGTATTACATATGTGTCCTTCCCCCCCGTCCCTGCCCTTGACAATTCCCTGACCTCCCCTACCCCCCAGTGTCTTATGTCTATTGGTTATGCTTATATGCATGCATACAAGTCCTTTGGTTGATCTCTTACCTCTCTCCCTCCTGCCCTCCAACCCTCCCTGGCCTTCATGCTGCAGTTTGACAATCTGTTTGAGGTAGATCTGCCTCTGTATCTATCATTGTTTAAAAGTTTATAATGGTCTCTCTTATCCATGGATGAGTGAGATCATGTGGTATTTTTCCTTCATGGACTGGCTTATTTCACTTAGCATAATGCTCTCCAGTTCCATCTCATGCTTTTTCTTGAACTCAGAAGTCCATTTATTTGATTTATGAAGAATAGTTGATGTTGTTTCTCAAGTGCTAAGCAGTAGAAAATGTAGTTTGTGTACACATTATTCCTAAGTGTCTTCGTTCAAGTGATATTTAGTAGCGTACACACTATGCTGCATAATGATTAAGAATAAGACAAACTCCCCATTTATTGGGTAGTTATATTTTACCAGAGGCCTAGTGCTCAAATTTGTGCATGGGTGCAGTCTGGCCAGCCCGGCCCCAAACCAGTCCTTCGGACATCCCTCAATTTGGTCATGCCACACACAGCCTGATTGATATGGTAGCACTTCCAGTACTCACTCAAACAGGAGTGGTGACAGTGGGCATCCCTGTCTTGTTCCTGTTCTTGGGTGACTTGTTTTTTGTTTTGGCCTATTGAGTAGGGTGTTGTCTGTATGTTTTTCATATAAGGCTTTTATTATGTTGAGGTATGATCCCTCTATTCCCAATTTGTTGAGAGTTTTTACCAAAAAGTGTGTTGGGTTTTGTCAAATTCTTTTTCTTCATCAATTTGTATGATTATGTGATTTTTATCTCTTAATTTGTTGATTATTCTCTCTCAAATTGATGTATCATGTGTATTGATTTGGGGATGTTGCACCATCATTTCATGCCCAGAATAAATCCATGTGCTCATGGTGTATGATCTTTCTGATGTAATGCTGGTTCTGATTTGCTAGGATTTTGTTGAGGATTTTAGAATCTATGTTCATCAGAGATACATTGGCTTGTAATTCTCTTTCTTTGCAGTATCTACATCTGCTTTGGGATTAGGGTAATGCTGGCTGCTAGAAATAGCTTGGAATTGGTCCTTCCTCTTGAATTTTTTGGAATAGTGTAAGGAGGAAAGGTTTTAGTTTGAACGTTTTGTAAAACCTCCTGTGAAGCAGTCTGGCCCAAGGATTTGGTTGCTGGAAGTTTTTCAATTACTGCTTCAATTACCTTCTGTTTATCCATCTATTCAGACTTTTTTATTCTTCTTGATTGAGTTTCAGAAGGCTGTACATTTCTAGGAATACATCCACTTTTTCTAGGTTGACCAGTTTGTTGGAATAGTATTTTTACAACCCTTTTCATTTCTATGGGGTCAGTTGTTATTAAGCCCCTTTCATTTCTGATTGTTTATTTGGGATTTGGGTCCCCTCTCTTTGCTTTCTGGTAAGCTTGAAAGAAGTTCATCAATCTTATTTATCCTTTCAAAGAACCAGCTCTTGGTTTTGTTGATATTTTGTAGTGATTTTTTTTTTATTTCTTGGTAGTCATGTTATTTAATTCTGCTGTGATTTTTACTATTTCCTTCCTTCTGCTCAGTCTGGGCTTTCTTGTTGCTTTATTTCTAATTCTTTAAGTTGTAGAGTTATATAATTTATTACCAGTTATTTTTGTTTTTTTGTGGCTGAAATGCTGTGAACTTCTCTCTCAGAACTGCTTTCCGTATATACCATTGAATTTGAATTATTGTGTTTTCATTGTCATTACTTTCCAGGATGTTTTTAATTTCTTTTTTGATGTTTTTGATAACACAAACAAACATTGTTTAATAATGTACTATTTAGCCTGCAAGTATTTGAATTTTTGTTAATTTTTATTGGAGGTTATATCTAATATTAGAGGCCCAGTGCACAAAATTCTTCCATGAGGGGTGGTGGTGTTCCTTCAGACCAGCCTATACCCTCTCCAATCCGGGACTGCTGTCTCCTAATTGCTCACCTAATGGCCTGCCTCCCTGCCTCGTCACCCCTAACTGCCCCCCGTCCCACCTACAGCCTGATCGACCCTCACTGCCTCTACCTGCTGCTCTAATCACAACTAATTGCCCCACCAGCTGGCCTGGTCTCCCCTAACTGCCCTGTGATCGACCAGGTCACCTCCACCTGCCCCCTACCTACTAGCCTGGTTGCCGACAACTGCCCCTTCACCAGCCTAGTCACCTTTCACTGCCCACCACCCCCCACACACACATACTGCAGGCCTAATCGCCCCCAACGAAGCCCCTGCCAGACTGGTCACCCCTAACTCTCCCCCTGTCAGTTTGGTCACCTCTTACTGCCCCATCACCTGCTAGCCTTGTCACATTCAACTGGTCCCCTAATGCGCTGGTTTCATTCTACAGTCCCCCTGTCTTCCTGGTTGCCCATCAGAGCACCCCCACAGGCCTGGTTGCCCCACACAACTTGCTGTTCAGTTGTTTGTTTGTCCCTCACTAAGCCACAACTGGCCTGGTCGCCCCAAGTAGCCTGCTGTCTAGTCCTTTTCGTCATGGCTCATTAAACAACCCCCTCCCGCGCCCCCCCCTCCCGCTGCCAGTCTGGTCTCTCCATGCAGCCTGCTTGTTCAGTCATTTGGTTGTCTCTCACTAAACTCCCTGACAGCCAGGTCATAGGCAGCCATCTTGTTAGGGTGTGAGGAATAATTTGCATATTACCTCTTTATTATATAGCAGTATGCCTTTGTAATCTGAGAAGATGCTTGATATGACTTCCATCTTGTTTAATTTGAAGAGACTTTGCTTGTGTCTCAAGTGGTCTATCTTTGAAAATCTCCCATGTACACTTAAGTAGAATGTATATTCTGTATCTTTGGGATGAACTGTTCTGAAGATGTCAATTAAGTCTGTCTGATCTAGTGAGCTGTTTAGGATTGTTGTCCCCTGTGGTGGCCTTCATGTTAAAGTCTATTCTGTCAGATATGTTTATTCCTAGTCTAGCTTTTCTTTTCTTTTCCATTTGCATGCAAAATTCCCTCTCATTCTGTATGAGTCTTTTGTTTTGAGGTGGGTCTCTTGTTGACAGCGTATAGTTGAGTCATATTTTTGAATGCATTCTGCAACCCTACGCCTTTTGATTGGTGCATTTAGTCCATTAACTTTAAGGGTTACTATTGATAGATACTGATTTATTGCCATTTTAATTCTGTATGCCGAGATTTCCCTCTCATTTCTTCTTCTCATTACAGCAGTCCCTTTAGGATTTCTTATAATTCTGGTTTGTGGTGTTGTATTCTTTAGCATTCTTTGTCTGGGAAGCTCTTTATTTAAACATCTATTTTGAATGACGGCCTTATTGGATATAGTAATCTTAGTCTCAGAACCTTGCTTTCCATTACATTAAGTACTTCATGTCATTCCCTTCTGGCCTGTAGAGTTTCTGATGAGAAACCAGGTGTCAGCCCTCATTGGAACTTCATTGTAGGAAACACATTTCTTTTCTTTTGCTGCCTTGACAATTATCACTTTTTCTGTAATTTTTGGCACTTTAATTATTATGTGTCTGGGAATGGGCCTGTTTGAGTTCTTCTTGTTTGTGGTTCTCTGTGGTTCCTGCACTTGTGTGACATTTTCCTTTAAGAAGTTAGGGAAGTTTTCTGCCATTGTTTCTTCAAACACCTTCTCTATGTCTTTCTCCCTTTCTGCCTCTTTGGGCACACCCACTGCTGTGATATTGCTACATTTCCGCTAGCCTCACAGTTCCTTTAACCTGTCCTCCTGTTTATTAATTGTTTTATTTTCTGGTTTTTCTAATTGAGTGATATTTTCTCTCTGACTAATAATTCACTGATTTGATCCTCAGCTTCCCTAATATGCTGTGTATTTCTTCCAATTGGTTCTTTACTAGTGTTAGGTCATATTTTTAATCTAGAACTTTTCTTTTTTTATAGCTACTATATATTTTTTTTCATGCTATTGAGCATTTTTACCATGATTGCTGTGAACTCTGATTCAGATAAATTTCTTATCTCTACTTCATTTTTCTCTTCTGAGAATTCTCTAGTTCTTTCATTTTGGGATTGTTTCTTTGTTTCCTACTTTTGGCTTTCTGTTTGAGTTTGTGATAATGAGTTATGTAGATCCTCTATCAGTGGTTCTTCATCTTATGGCCCTTTAAATACACTTCCTCATGTTGTGACCCAACCATAAAATTATTTTAATTGCTACTTCATAACTGTAATGTTGGTACTGGTATGAATCGTAATGTAAGTATCTGATATGCAGATTGGTCTTAGGCAACCCCTGTGAAAGGGTCGGCCGAACGCCAAAGGGGTCGCGACACACAGGTTGAGAACCACTGTTCTACACCTCTCAGTCTATCATGCTGGACAGTGTTAAAGGCTGTTTATGACTAATTAGGTCAGGCAAAGACTCAAAGCCTCAGGAGACCACCTCTGGCTACACACTTGTAGGCTTCTGACTTGAATTGCCCCTGTAGGCAGTCATCCTCAGGCAAGAGATTTTTTGCAACATGGCGGGTGGTGGCTTCTACTGGAGACCAATTGTCATTCTTAATCTCTTTAGTGGCCTAGAGAAAAGTGTTTTACAGTTGGGACTGAATTGCAATATGACTCCGAAATTCCTCTCTATATTTTGCACCGAAAATAACTGGAGACTTGGGTATCTATCTTCTGAGCTGTATCCCCTGAGTCCCTAGTCCTGGCTTCTTCCCTCACAGCTCCAGTGCACTTCACCCTCCCTTTGCCAGAGCACAGGGAAATTTGTGTGTTGTTCCTTTAGGAGGATGCCTGAGTATCCATCAGTCTCTCCCTGTTCGATAGTTGGGGGCGAGAAGGGCAGCGCGGTTGGGGGGTGGGAGGACAGTTGGGGGTGAGCAGGCCAGTAGGCATAGTGGTTAGGGGAGATCAGGCAGGCAGGCAGGCAGGCGAGCTGTTAAGAGGCAGTGGTGCTGGATTTCAAGAGGGATATGTGACTTCTGGGTTAGGCTCAATTCATAAACTGGCAGTCAGACATCCCCCAAGGGTCCCAGATTAGAGACAGTGCAGGCCAAGTTGAGGGACACACACTACTGTGAACGAATTTCATGCACCGGGCCAGTGGTATATCCATAAAGTTATATTTTGTGATTCCAAGAATCATATGCTTGTTGAGGAAATATGGCAACCAAATTAACACATCTTAATAAATACAATATAAGTATTTTGTCAACAGGCTGAAAAGTAATATGTGTGGGTTCATAGGGTCTGTTTTTAATAAAAATGAGGGTGGAAAGGCACACTTGAAAGAGTCAGGCATTGCAAGTTGGTAAATCACAGAGTGCACATAGTTGTGAAAAAATAAGGCAAATGTGACTCATTCATATCAGTACAGAGATGTCTTAAAGTCTAACGTAGAGACTCTCACTATTTATTATGTTGGAAAGTTGAAACCATTGAGGGAATCAGTGTAGTTAAGAACAATATGGCTCTGCAGTTGAATATACACAAACAGCCTATCCACTTAAATTTTGGATGTGCTAATAAGCACATAAATTAAAGGCTCATTTGTGGACATTTGGGATAAGAATTAGCACTGAAACATGGTAATATTCATGGGAAATGTAATATTTCTCATATTTTGAAGGACATCCGGGGCTCTTCACATGAGCTGTTAAATGCTGGTAGTACAGATTAAGGCAGTAAAATTTATATTGCCATCATTACCAAAACTAAGGTTATACATTTAAACTAGTCAGCATTAGGAAAGAGCCATGCTAAATTGGTGATAAATTATAAAATTATATGTGGAATGAATTTGGCATGTACTGGCCCAAGAAAATATTACTATGCACAGGTGATATCTTGCAAGTATTAGAATAGATCCAAGTGCACCACTAGCACATGTGGCTTTTCCTGAGTCCAAAATGTAGTTGAAAGTGTAGCATAAAAGTTCTAAGGTAAGTGAGACAGTCAATTTTGAAATTAAATGGACATAACTTGCCTCTATATTGTGGGCATCCAGGAGCAATGAACGTGTTTTAACCGAAATGCTAATAATTCAATACTTGCGTACCAAAATAACTATTAGTTCTTCGGTGAAAGTGCATGAAGAAGTGAGTGTAACGGGAAAATTAGGAAGTTTTTAGTAATGTCGACAAGAGATTGTGAGCAAGAGAGAGCAAAGTAGAGAAGGAGAAAAGTTGATAGAGGCTTGTCAAGCTATAGGTAGGCACTGATAAATATGTATGTGGACATCATGGAAATTGCTTGCACTTTGTTCAGAATCAGAAAGGTTTTTCCCACTAATGGTCATTTAAGAAATTAAGGAAGATGTACAGGGAGGGCAAGATGTCAGAAGATAATACATTCCAGAGTAACATATCACAGCGCATACAAGCATGAGCCTAAATAGAGCCTAAGAGTTAATTTAAACATTGTTGTGGAAAGAGGAAATAAAGTGTTGTTTTGAATAATTGTTTTCCCTTAAAACATTGCTCTCCAAGATGATATCCTCACGTAAGTACTTGTCATTTACAGGAACGCTGTCACGTGGGGGAGGGAGTTATGCAGGCGTTCCTTGCAAAGAGACAATCCCTTCCAGGAGAAATTACCATATATCTCCAAGAGATGATGACTGCACTACTAGTTATAGGTAATGGGCAATAAAGCGTAAGACACCTAAACTATACTATACACTGTCTGTTGTTGAGGTGAAATTCATCTATCATAACACTAAATATTCACCATTGACCAACTAACATATAGTATATTCAGAGTCTTATGCCACCACCATATCTGAGTAGCTCCAAATCATCTTTATCACCCATAAAAGCTCTTTAGGTAAAGCTCTTTATCATACATAAAAGCTCTGAAGGTAAAGCAGTCCCTACCTTTCTCTTCCTCAGTCCAGCTTCTATGAAACAGCAACCGGTGTTCTGTCTGTATTCATGCACCTTTTTTCCACAGATCATAGTGTCAGCATGAAAAAGGATAGGACCTTTTGTGTCTGGCTTGTTTCCGCTACCATAAATGTGTCCAAGGGTCATCCATGTGGCAGTAATCAGTTCACCACCACTTTAATGGCTGGTTAAATATTCCCTTGCAGCTCTAGTGCACACAGCTCATTTACCACTGCAACCGTTGGGGTCGTTTCCACCAGAGGACTGATGTGAGCATTTTGGACTAGTATTTCATAGAAGTCTCCAGTTATTGTCCGTGCAAAATTTAGAGTGGAATTTTGGAGTCATATTGCAATTCAGTGTTAAATGTTTGTTGTAGGAGTTTCCCTTATTTTCCACAGCAGCCACGCCTTGTGCCCTTTCTGTTCCTTGTGCACAGGATTCCAGTGGCTCTAAATTCCCAACAAGCCCTGCTGTTTTCCTCTTCAAACACTGGGACCTACTTAGGAATAAAGTGGTATCTCACTTAGGTTTTGGTTGGCGTTTCCCTAACTACCCATTATTTTGATCCTCTTTCCATGAGCTTGTTAGCTGTTTGGGTATCTTCTTTGGAGAAATGACTCTTGAAGCCTTCTGTCCATTTGCATTTTCCTATTTTTATAGAGGTTCATATGAGAGCTGTGGTAAGTGTCCAGATATACTGCATGTAAGGGACAGGATTGGAATTAACAGGCCATCTTGTGTTTAACTCAAATTTTACTTTTATTTGCCACAGGCAGTACTATATGCAGTATGCGTTTTGTATTATCTTGGAAGTCTTGTATTCTTTCCTTGGTCGCTCATTTGGAACAGTCCAAATCTTTCAGAAGTGAAGGATCATACTCATTTATTTTCCTCATTAAAGAAATGAAGTGCAACATTTTTTTTGTTTTGTTTTTTACCTGAGGATATATCTCTACTGATCTTGGGAGAGTGGACGGAGGGAGTGGGGCTGAGAGGGAGCTACATCAATGTGAGAGAGATACTTCGATTGGTTTCCCCATGCACACTCCCCAACCAGGGCCAGGGATGGACCATGCAAACCAGGCTCATGCCCTTAACCTGGAATCGAACCCGGGATCCTGCAGTGCCAAGACCGGTGCGCGACCCACTTAGGCACACGAGCCAGAAGGGTATTGTATAATTTTTTAATCAGAAAGAGCATATGTCAGCGTGAAACATAAGAATAATACGAAAGTCAGACTTCCAGCCCGTTTTCAGAAAATGTGCCTTCATATGTATTCATAGTCAATTATTTCAGTCAAAGCATTATTCTTCAGCTGAATTTTATATAAGTGTAAGTTCCCTTGTCTACCTCAGCTTTACTGACAGGTGTATAAAAGCATAGGTTTGCCAACTTTTTAAGACTTTACTAGGGTCATGTTATACTGACATAAAATTATTCGTTAAGATGTTAAAGTATTTTTATTTGGTCACTGACTTTACAGGATGCACAGGTGGTGCACCATCAACCAGAGGGCCCCTCTGACTTATGGTGGAAGGAGTCGCTGGGATGATTATTACAGCCTCACATGAAATGGGTATGATTGGGGGGCATAACAATTACTGCAACAGCCAATGGGACACCTCTGTAAGAGGCCATGAGTGTGATGCTGGTGGGGATCATAGGATTCACCATCTATGCAAGAGAGAGTGAATCATGCAGTGCAGTAGCTCAACTTATTGGGATTCTCAAGAGCTGCCAGGAGGGAAGTCCCTGTGAGAGATGAAGTAGAAAATGAACTTAAAAATAATGCTATGTTATGGGTGGCTTTTTATTTGAAAAGAAATTGTCTTCTGTTATTTACGAATGAATAGAAGCAAATGGTGGGTCTGGGGAAGAAGCAAGAATTTTAGGTCCCTTTGTGAAACTTCTGCATAGAATGCAAAGTTTGAATTCTTCAAGGTTATTTTATAAGTTTTGATTTTAATAAGAACATACTTTAATGTTTAAATTGAATATCTGATTGTTAATATATTCAGAATAAAGTTTTCCACTAAATGGGATTTCTTGTCTTATTTTACTACAAACACATAAAAGCCATGTGTTTGGATGGTGAGGTGAATTCTTGGCCCTAAATTTCCCAAGGTGTCTTTGACCACAAGTGCATGAAGTCTTTGAAGTGAACTGCATACAAAATGAAGCATTGTGTTACTTCTTCATGGCATGCTGCCCTGTTTCCAGTTGTCGGGGGGAGGTAATCAAATGACATATTCCTGGAAAACCTAAATGGGAAAAAGAATTGAGGCACCTCCAACAAGGCTGTAAAGCAATTGTTCACCTCTTTCCTGTGGCATTTTGTATGTCCTCAATCTTTAAAGGAATAGTATAAGTAGGAAGAAAAATTACATGTGGAATTATATAAATGTTTGAACAAGTCTAAATGTAAGCATTCTTTTGTTAATTGAAATGACATCAGAACCTTTCTGAAGTGGGACGAACACGATTGAAACAGAATTTGCAACTTAACAAGCTTTCCTGACTATACCTCTGAATTAAATAAACAAAAGTGCCCTTTGATTGATATATGTATTTTTCTATAGAAATGCTCCTGCACTTCCTCTTCAACTTTTTGACATTTAATATATGCTCTCCAAACATCGAGTTATCTTGAAGCCTCAGTATTTTTAGGAGTGAATGTCAACAAACGTCCCAAATGGGAAAATTTATAAAAACTCACTTGTTGGACTGTTGAGTGTATAGTTATCAACAAGCCTTCCAAATTCAATTTTAAAAATCTCCCCCAAAATATTTGGTTTCTTAAAGTTATTTTTACTGGAATACTGTATGGGAAATTAATTTTGGAAGCTGGAACCTCAACTTTTTAAGGACCTTAATGTCTAGCCTGTCAAAGTTGGGGATGGTAGGGGGACAAACCCTGGTCCGTATGGCTCAGTGAGCCCGTTTTTCATTGCAAGCTGGAATGCTGCTGGATTGGTGAAATACCTAATAAAGCCATTTGGACGCCAAATTTACTCAGCTTAATTTTACCACTGTAGGTTTGTACTCATAACGTACTATGGTGTAGAGAAATACTAGACAAACAATACAAGACTTCGCATCATGAAATAGATCACTTTATATACAATCCCATGGGGAAGTGGACTAAAAAGGAAGATTAAAGGGGAAGAAGGAACAGCATAAAAATCCTGACCATGACAAAAGGCTCCTTCTTGTATTTCTACATGGATATTCTGGGTATCAAAACCCTAAGCTAAGTACATACTTTTAGACATATTTATTTTCATTGCTTTCCAGAGGAAGGGAAAGGGAGAAACTGTTAGAACCATCAATGGTGAGAGAGAATCCTTGATTGCTGCTTCCTATAAGACACCTACTGGGCTAAGAGCCCACAATGGGGACATGTCCCAGCCTGGGAATTGAATCCTGACCTCCTGGTTTACGGGTCCAAAATCATCCACTGAGCCAAACAGGCCAGGCTTTGGCTCTTCTTTATTCAGAGTCTTCCCTTTGACATTCGTGTGCTCCAGCTGCCCTGTATCCAGGCTGCCTGACTGCTGTGGAGATGGGGGACTCTAGGGTACATTCTAGTAGTAAGGAACCTACTATGTGTGCCTCACTCTCCCCGCTTGCTTTCTGATGTCCTAGAGACTCCGCCCATAGGGCCTTCATGTACAGGATCTCTGTGCACCAGCAGTCACCTCCTATCCAGGTCTCTTCTGTGAACATCTTCATAGATGCAGTTCCTATCTAAGCTTTCTAAGCCTCATTGCCTTGATACTATGCTTTTGTGAATATTGTGATGGAAAGTCCAGGTTGCAATATAGGATTTTTCTGGATTTCTCAGTTGTGGTCTCCAGAACAAATAAAGCGTCAAGTGCAGGGCACTTGGTTTTAGAGGCAACATGCAGCAATGAGTTTTCTTTTGTTGTGTCTTAATATGCTGGGTTTTTTAAATTAATTCTTTAGAGAGAGGTGAATGGAGAGAGACACACACAGAATGCTAATGACAGTGGGCAATTCCAGAGGAGGACATGCTGACAAGAGCTTTACATGACTTGGCCCCACAGGTGAATCTCCCCACAAGGTAATGGGCATGATCTCTATGTGTGGAGGAATTAACACCCAGACCACAGGATATTTTGCCTTTGCCCTTCCTCCCTCATATCCTGCCAATTTTTATGCTTTTCCTCAAATGCCAGAGGTTCTAATTCCCATTATGGACACTACTCCATGTCAAGGTGGGGATGGGAAGAGAAGGTGCATGTCAGACAGAGGGACAGGGAGAAGGAGAGGGAGAGAAAATAATAGAGAGGAAGAGAAAGAGAGCGTTTGCTGTAAGAGATATGCATTTTCTGACCCTTGTTCTCTTATCCTCTTTTTTGGAGGGTGGGGAGCTCACCCACAGTTACAGAGACTTCAGCATTTTCTTTTCCCACTAGAAGAAGCAGAGTGGGCCTGGCCAGTGTGGCTCAGTAGGCCTATGATCCAAGAGGACAAAGTTCAATTCTCAGTTGGAGCAGGGGCTGGAGTTTACGCCTGGATCCCCAGGTGGATGTGCAGGAGAAAGCCAACCAATGATTTTGTCTCATTATTGATGTTTTATCCATCTCTCCCTCTCCCTTCCTCTCTGAAATCAATAAGAAATATACTAACAAACAGAAAAATGAGCTCCTAAGCTGATGGGCCCAAGCTAGAAGAGTGGAAGGTAGAAGAGAAAGAAAGGAATGGCAATAAAAAGAGAACGAAGGGCCAGGTGCTGTATGTGACAAGCTAGGAAGCTGCTGACACACAGTAGAGAGCAGCAAGCACATGAGTGGCTGGCACTGAATGAGAGGCAGTAGAAGGAGAAAAAGCAAGACTGAGTTCCCCACAATTAGGGAGACATACAGGCAAATGGAGGCCTGCACCTGGGCCTGGATGTGTGGCCTTCTCCCTAGGTGCTCCTCTGGCAGGCCACTCAGTGAGCAAACTGAGACAGCCTAGGGCCAGAATGCAGTGGCAGGTGGGCAGGGAGCCTGTTCCTTGCTGGCCAGCTAACTGTCCACTGACTGTGGGATCCAACAGCACACTAGGACATCTCTATTTCACTTGGTTGTATTGACCCTCAGTGTGGCCCTCCATACCCCCATAACCCCGGGGTGACCTTCACCTGTGTCCACTTAAGTGCTCTCCGGGTACTGGCTTGGGGTTGTCCACTCTTCAGACCCGGGGCCTGTCACTGGCTCAGACTTGCTTTCCCACCTCCTTGATTGATGGGAAGGAGGATCATGAGGGGAAAGTATTCGAACATTAGACCATCCTCTACCAAAGGATGTCCTATTCTTAGGACAGGACACAGAACAAAGCAGAGGTTTATTCCAGCTCAGTATTTTGCTGAAAAGAATGTAAATGTGTTTACAGGCCACAGGAACTTGAATTCAAGAAGGGGCTGGATCCAGGGGAATGATAGGCATGGACTTGTGAGGCCAGGGCTCTGGCTCCCTGGCAGGCTGATGTCCCTTTAAGGACTGGGGGCCTAACTTGTGCACAGGGAAGCCCTACCATGGAGCAGCCAGAGGGTAGCAATGGAGGCTCCCAGTGGCGAGAATTTTAGTCCAAGGACTGGACTAGTTACCTCTGACGGCACCAGAGAAGTTGTACCTTGTTGGTGCTCACTGGAAGCCACTTGTTCCAGTCCCTGTGGACACACCTTGTGTGCGCTGTCCCACTGAACAATCACAGAGGTGAGTGAGTAAGTACAGGTGTACCAGAAAGAACCACCAAACCAGAAAGAATACATAGTGATGTGATCTACTGGAACCAACATCATCCAGCCTAGTGTCTGCGCATCACGATGCACATGCCTTCTTACTTGGCCAGTAACTGCAGGTGGGAGAGTCATGTTAACATGTCATGGAGGACATCAGACGGTTAACATCCAGTTCTCTTTATTACTGACATTTATTCACAACCAGTCAAGCAAGGGTAATCACCGCATCTACCACCCAAGCCTCAATCCCTCCCCCTGAGAGATTCAGGTGCATATTTCTAACTCCTTAGGACAAATCTCCCCAAAGAAACCATCCAGTCCCCAGTGAGCATTTCCCCCCAACCCTGAGTAGCTGTCTGCAACTGGCTGCTGTGTTCCTGAACGGTACACTTATGTCTGGGCTTCAGTGCCCAAGTGCCCAGAGTAAAGCCTATGAGATGTGCACCCAGCTAGACACTCAAGCAACAGGATCACAGAATGGGAGTTGGGTCATGGAAGGTTCTACAGCCACAGTGAGGACAGGGGTAAGCACAGAGCCAGACCATGCCGGGCCAACCCAACTCCTGAAGCATATGCTTCAGCACGGCATGCATCTGGGCAAGTCGGCCCAGGTTGATGGTGCCGCTAGTTTCCTCGTAACGAAGATTATTTCTTCACTATTTCTTTACAACCTCAAGACTATGAGAAATTTGCATTTACTCTCCCGGCTTTAAATCAGGCTCAACCCACTCAAAGGTATCAATAGAAAATCTTACCACAAGAAATGTTCAACAGCCCCACTATATGTCAGGCATATGTGCATCAACCTTTAGAAATAGTCAAAAAAAGATTTCCTAATACTCTAATTTATCAATATATGGATGATATTTTAATAGCTTCTGAAATTCAATCACAATTACAGGAGATTTACCAATATCTCCTTGAAAATTTCTAAGACTATAGATTAGAAGTAGCCCCAGAAAAGAAACAATGGCAGGAGTCATGGAAATATATGAGACAAAAATTAACAGATGTCTCCATTATTCCGCAGAAGGTTCAAATTAGAAGAGACAGTATAGAGACTCTAAACGATTTTCAAACGAATTAGGAGACATTAATTGGTTGAGACCCAGTCTTGATATGCCTACTTATCAATTGACTAATTTATTTCAAATACTAAAGGGGCCATATGAATTAAATAGCCCACACGTTTTAATCCCTGCTGCAGAAAAACAATTAACTTGGATAGAACAGCATATACAACAAACACAATTAAATAGAATTCTCTCCATAGACAATTTTAAATTATTAGTTTTCCACACTGAGCATTCTCCTACAGGGTTACTTGTTCAAGATAGGATTGTTATTGAATAGATTTTCTTGCCTCATAAATCACAGAAAAAAAAAGACATATTCAAACAATTTGCCAAATTATTTACAAGGGAAGATTAAGCTTAAGACCATTATGTGGTTAGATCCATAAGAAATTACAGTACCTTTTACTGTCAAAAAAATTCAAAAATTGTTTCAAATATGTGACAATTAGCAAACTGCTTGTGCTCATTTTTTAGAGAAAATACATAATCATTATCCTACAAAGAAAAGGTTACAATTTCTTAGGAAAACTCAATGAATATGGCCTCATCATATTATAGCTAATGAACCAATTCAAGGCCCTACTGTTTATACCAATGCTAACAAGCTAGGAATAGCTCGGGTTTTCATTTTCAACAGCTAGCAAAGGTAATTCACTCTCCATACACTTCAGTACAATGCACAGAACTATTTGCCATTGCTTTATTACTAAATTTTCCTCAAGCTGTAAGTATTGTCACTGATTCTCAATATGCAGTAATTACTCACTTACTAAAAGCTTTTGCAGTAATGGAAATACCTCAAAATATTAAGACTGACAATGGTTCTGCATATCTATCTACAACATGTCAAACATTTTTTCAATTTCATCATATCACTCACATCACTGGCATCCCTTGTAACAATAAAGGACCGGCTATTAGTGAAAGACAAAAATCACACCTTAAAGGAAATGCTCAAAAAACAAAAAGGGGGAGAATCCCCTAAATGAAGACTATTAACTGCTCTATTTACTTTCATTTTTTTTTAAATCAAGATGAGACTGACAGTACTGCTGTTCAGCGACATTGGGTAAAGGAAGTTTCACAAGAATTCAATCAACCTGTGTTTTATCATAATAAGTCCTCTCAGTCGTGGGATCCTGCATGGATCCTACGATGGGGGCAAGGTTATGCTTATATTTCCACAGGTAAAGAAAACTTCTGGGTTCCTCAGAGGCGTCTTCAGTGGAGACATGGGAACCAAAAGGAAGTTCTACTTAAGTGATCTGACCAAGGATTTCTCAGAGATGAGGTTGAGGGGGCCTCCTACCCGCAAAGCTCTAAGGTCAATGCAACATTCATCTGTACCAACCTGGGGTCAGGTGAAGAAGCTTACCCAAGAGGGAGAACAACTGGTTTGGTGTCATGGTAAAGAAGTGACGCCATCGACTTTGTTCCTTGCTATGCTTGCACTAATAACCACTCAGGTAAATGCTGATAATCACACATACTGGGCTTACATTCCTAATCCCCCACTAAATAGAGGTGTTTCTTGGTTGGATTCAAAGGTTCGAATTTATGTTAATGACTCAAATTGCTTACCCGGACCTTATGATGATCGAGGTCCATTAAAACCAGAAGAGGAAGGTAGAGTCATAGAAAATCATACCACTGGAACGCAGGGAGTGCCAATATGCTTAGGTCAAGGAGACCATTGTTTAACAATACAGGCACAAGCCCTGCTGAACATTTTGAAAACACTACTACTGAAACAAAGAAAAGGCATTTGATTTTTCTGAGTGCCCATGGGTTTAAAAATGTTAGTTGGGATAACAACAGTACACATCCATTACTTCCCCCATGTCATGTTCCAACGTTTATGCACTTGTCTGATTGGGTCCATTGGGAATCCTGTCGAGGAAAGACAGTTCTGTTTTCATCTAATATTTCCTATGGAAGCGTCGTTGATTGGAGCACTTCAGGTTCTGCGCCTTCCAAAGCCAATGGAGCTGATATATGATAGCGTAGAGGAGATAACAAGCCCATATCCACACAAGCGAATGTGAGCATTGTATGGCATGATGGAGGATTTGTTCCCCCAACACCTCATCAAGAAGGACATCCTGTTGAATCTGATTTATGGAAACTGGGGTCTGCCTTACACTCTTTGAAAACATATATTTGCATAAAATAAGCAAATCTATAAAAATAACTCTGGGAATTACACCTTACAATTTTATGCTATCAAAACTGCCTTTGTACAAGCCTGTGTTCGATTACCATTTTTATTAATGATAGAAGATCAAATTGTAAGTCTGCAAAGACAAATGCATATGAAATATAACTAGAATTATTCATCAATTTGCATTACTCCTGTACCTTAGAAAGAAAGTCTCTTTCCATGGGAAAAGTTTAAAAAACATTTGTTCAATCATAAAAATCTAACAAAAGAAATTCATAAATTTACAATCTCATATACAAAAAATATTTCAAAAGAAATTGCATAAATTAACTGGGCAAAATGTGTTAAAAATATGGTTAAGGAATTGCAACAATTAAATCCTATACCCCATTTACAAGCCACTTTAGGAGCTTCTGCTGGAATACTATTATTAATACTCTATCTCTGTATCATTTTATATTTAGTCTTCCAAGGACTCGGGAGAGCCAAGCAACTAATTAAGAGAAAAAACAGCTGTGTTATCTCTGATGCTCCATCTAATGAAGCAAGAAAAAAAGGTGGATTTGTAGCTGGACATTTGTAAACCAGGATCTGAAGTCCTGCCAAGAAGAAGTGAATGTTCTATCAGGAGCACAGCGTGACTTGCAAGCGAGTCATGCTTGGTCAACACTGCACACAATCTTGAGTTCCAGGAACATTTGCCTCCATGAGAAAGGCTAGGATTAAATAGTCATGGGTGTAGAACAGAAAGGGAGGGCACAGCTGCAAGTTGTCCTCAATAAGCTCTTGTAATAATGTAGAACAAAACAAGATTTAATTGATTAACTGCTGATGCACTGACCTTGTGCCAAACACCAATAAAAGCAATGGTGAGAGTGCAAAGTTTGCTACATTCCGAAGCGAGCTGTAGCCCTCTGTCTGGCATCAATCATCCTATATGGCCGTCTTACCTCTGCGTCTTTGGTTCATTAAACATCCCTCATCAATCTGGACAAAATAGATATATTCCTAGAAAAATACAATCTTCCAATACAAAATCAGGAAAGGCAAACAACGTGAACAAGCCGAAAACTAGTGATAAAATTGAAACAGTAATCAAAAAGCTTCCAGAAAACAAATCTCTGTACAGGTGACTTCACAGGGGAGTTTTACCAAACATTCAAAAAGAAGTAAAACCAACCTTTCTCACACTCTTTCAAAAAATTCAGGAGAAAGGAACGCTTCTGAGCTCTTTTTATGAAGCCAGCATTACCCTAATCTGAAAAATAAAAAAAGACACCACAAAGAAAGAGACTTACAAGCCAATATTCCAGTTGAACAGTGATGCTGCAATCCTCAACTAAATTCTAGCAAACTGGATCCAGTATTACATTAGAAAGATCATACACCATGAACAAGTGGGATTTATCCCAGGGATGAAAGGCTGGTACAATATCCGCAAATCAATAAGCATGATATATCGCATAAAAAAATTGAGAGATAGAAACCACACAATCATATCGTTATATTCAGAAAAGGCATTTGACCAAGTGCAACAGCCTTTTCTGATAAAAAAAAAAAACTCAGCAAAGTGGGAATAGAAGGATCATCCCTCCCCATATAAAAGCCTTATATGAAAAACCTACAGCCAACATCATACTCAATGGGCAAAAACTAAAGCCATTTACCTCAAGAACAGGAACAAGACAGGGATGCTCACTTACACCACTTCTGTACAAAATGGTACTGGAACTGCTAGCCACAGTGATCACAAAGAAAAAGAAATACATGGCTCCCAAATTGGAAAATAACAAGTATATTGTCATGATTTGCAGATGACATGATACTGTACATAGAAAACCCCAAAGACCCCATCAAAAAATTAGTAAACTTAATAAATGAATTTGGCAATGTAGCAGAGTAAAAAATTAATGCCAAGAAATGTATGGCATTTTATACAAAAATAATGAACTTACACAAAGAGAGTTTGAAAAACAATCCCATTTATCATCCCACCAAAAAAATTAAGATACATAGGAATAAACTTAGCTACGAAAGTAAAAGACCTCTACTCAGAAAACTGCGAGATTTTGAAAAAGAGATAGAGGAAGACAAAACAGATGCAAGAACATGCCATGTTAATGGCTTGGTAGAATCAACATCATGAAAATGGCTATACTACCCAAAACGAACTATAGATTCAATACACTCCATGTTAAAATACCAACAGCATATTTCACAGACCTAGATTGAACTCTCCAAAAATCCATCTGTAATAAAAAAATGACCCTGAGCCCAAACAGGTTTGGCTCAGTGGATAGAGTGTCGGCCTCCAGACTGAAAGGTGCCAGGTTCAATTCTGACCAAGGGCATGTACCTTAATTGGGGGCACATCCCAAGCAGAGGGTGTGCAGGAGGCAGCTGATCCATGTTTCTGTCTCATCAGTGTTTCTATTTCTCTATCCCTTTCTTTTACTTTCTATAAAAAAAATCAATAAAAGATGTTTAAGAAACAAACAAATCCCAAATAGCTGCAGCGATCCTGAGAAAGAAGAACCAAGTAGGAGGGATCTCAGTACCAGATATCAAGCTGTTTTACAAAGCCACTGTTCTCAAAAATGACTGACAATGGCACAAGAATAGACATATAGGCCAATGGAATAGAACAGAGAACCCAGAAACCAATCCAATCCACTAAGCTCAATTAATATTGACAAAGGAGGCAAAAACATGCAATGGAGACAAAACAGTCTCTTCAGTAAATGGTTCTGGGAAATTTGGTCAGACACATACGGAAAATGAAGCTAGGCCACCAACTTGCACCATACACAAAAAATAAACTCAAAATGGATAAAGGATTTAAACATAAGATGGGAAACTAAAAATATTAGAGGAAGCCACAGGCAGCAGAGTCTCAGATATATGCTGAAGCAATATCTTCACCGACCCAGCTCCTGGGGCAATGGAAAATAAAGTTAAAATAAACAAATGGGACGACATCAAAATAAAAAGCTACTTCATAGCAAAATAAATGATCAACATACAACAATAAAGCCCACTGCATGGGAGAACATATTTGCCAATGTTCTCTGTGATAAGGGTTTCATCTCCAACATTTACAGGGAACTCATAAAACTTAACAAAAGGGAGATAAACAACCCAATCACAGAAATGGGCAACGGACCTAAAAAGATACTTTTCCAGAGAGGACTAAAGGAAGGCCAAGAGACACATGCTCAGAATCACTAATCATCTGAGAGATGCAAATCAAAAGGACAGTGAGGTACCACCTCACAGCTTTCAGAATGGCTATCATCAACAAATCAACAAAGGGCGAGTGCTGGTGAGGACACGGTGAAAAAGGAACCCTCCTTCACTGCTGGTGGGAATGCAGACTGGTGCAGCCACTATGGAGAACAGTATGGAGTTTCCTCTAGAAACTAAGAAGGGAACTCCCATTTGACCCAGTGATCCCACTTCTAGAAATATATCCCAGGAACCTAGAATTACCAATCAGAAAGGATACATGCACCTCTATGTTCACTGCAGCACAATTTACAATAGCTAAGATTTGGAAACAGCCTAAGTGCTGGTCAGCAGATGAGTGGGTTAAAAAGCCCTGGTACATCTACACACTGGCATGGTATGCTGCCGCAAAAAAGGAAGGAGCACTGACCATTTGCAACACCATGGATGTAGCTGGAGAGCATTATGCTAAGCAAAGGCAGTCAGTCCAAGAAAGATAAATATCACATGACCTCACTCATCTGTGGATTATAATGAACAATATAAACTTATGAACTAAAACAGATCCAGAGACAGAGAAGCATGGATCAGACCATAACCCTCAGACGGAAGGTAAGGGAGGGTGGGACTGAGGGGGAGAGATCAACCAGTCGACTTGTATGCATTCCTATAAATCTAGCCAATGGACGCAGGCACCAGGAGGTGAGAGTGAGGGCATGCTTGGGGGCTTCGGGGTGGGAGTGTGGGGGCAGTGGGAGATAAGAACACATATGTAATACCTTAATCAATAATAAGACAGAAAGAAAAGGAACCCAGGAACATAAGATCAGGTGAGTATTCACACACTCATACTCATGCACACCCAGGCACAGGCACACTCACACCAGGAAAGGGCTCTGCAGCTCTCAGTGGGAATCACCTCTTATCTCCCAGCCTGGCCACTGCTTTCTCACCAGCTGAACCAGAGGACAAGGATGAGTGATGGGCCTGTTGCTCTGCGGAAAGCGACCTCTCACTCCTGGACATTGCCCACTGTCCAGAAGCCACTTTTCTACCCCTTCTCTGTCCCCCTCGCCCTGAGCAGGGCTGGGCTGGCCTGAGAGCCCACGGGCTTGAGGAGCCAGATCCCTGGGGAGCTGGCGCCGGGGGCTGAGGGGACCCCCTTTGTCAAGTGCAAACTCGGCCAGCTGAGGTCACACAATAAAGGAAAATGCCGGAGTTCCATGAACTGTTGCGTGTAAGTCTTCTCAGCGAGCTCCCACTCTGGCACAGCAGGTGGACAGCCTCACCCCAGGGAGCCTGGTTTAGACCTCAGGCCTTCACTCCAAACAGGTAGGAACTCATTTTCAGATGGAAAACGCTGGCGGGGGAGGTGCTGCGGGTTACCAGTGATGAGAGCAAGTTCACCCCTGGAGACAGCAAGTTCACCACCAGAGACAGCAAGAACCCAGAGTCTGTGCTTACCTTTTCCAAAGTCCATGCGTCCCACCAGGTGGTCTCCCGCTCAGCAGAGACGTTGGCAGGAAGGAAGCGGTGACAGGTGGCACCTGGCAAGCATCCTGGGTCTGTACCCTGGTTCCTTTGTGGGCAAAATCTCTTGAGATCACAAGATCAGGAGCAAACAAAGTACCGGGGGCAGGAGGGGGGCTGTGTTTAAACAGGCCCAGAGAAGGTGGGGATACGGGCACCTGTGCTACACCCACCAGGCTGCAAGGGTTGGCAGAGGGTGGGTGGTTGATAGGGGGACCCTGTGCTTCCAGGTATGAGGGTGGGGGCGGTCTCAGATATGGAGGGAGAAAGAGGAGGTTGCGACCCCCAGCTAACCTCCCACTCGCCATACCTGGTCTGTGTTTCTGGGGACCACTTTCCCTCTGTGGGTGTGGCTGCCACTTACCTACCTCGTTCCTGGGCCAGGCTTGGCGCCCCACTCCCACCCCACCAGAAACCCTCTGTATAGAAAAGAGCTCCCTGCCCTGGGCTAGTCCACTGTCCCTACTGTCTGGATGGGGACATGTTAGTAACCCCCGGGGCAGAGGAGAGCTGGCCAGATGCAATTACATTGTCTCTCTCCACAGGTGCTCTCCTCAGACTTCCCCTGAGGTTTGGGTCACCAGAGCTCTTTGACAAGCCCTGAATCCAGCCTTTTCTCTGCTTACCTCCCCTAAGCCTTCAGGTGATGGCAGCCTACCTGCCTTCCTCCCCCCTCATGAAGGGGTTCTCCTCTCACCAACAAATCCCTGTGGCAAAGTCACACCTGGGCCTGAAAGCAGAAGGAGTGGGCAGGCCAACAAAGCTGAGGAGAGGTAGGGAGGCACTAGCCACAGCCTGGGGCTCAGGATCTGGCAGAGCTGCCCCTTAGCTGAACCTTAACCCAGGGCTATCCACTCAGGTGGCACCTCCAAGGGGCACAGGGGTCCTGGCATGCTCTGTCTGACAAGTTTTGCTGCCTGCTTTTCCATACTCTTTAGGAGATAAATTCAGGGTTGTGAGGAGAGAGGGAGAGGGGAAGAGCAAAGCTGAGGCCCAGCCCTGTCATCAAAGCTGGCCTGAGGCATCTCCTGAGGGTCTTTGGAAATCAGCTTCTCATAGTGGAGAAGGACTTGTAATAAGAATAGAGCCACAGTTGTTTAATAATTACTTGCAAACTATAAATACGCGGCCCTGGGATACTGGAGGATGAAACAGTCTCTACTGAAAACATAGGCTGCCTCCATGGCCCATTATTCAGAAAATAATTGCATTTTGGGAAGAGACCAGGCAGAGGACAGGCTTTGATTTGGCAGCAGTGCCCACATCCTGACCCGCTCCTGGTGTCTTTCTCAGGAAGGCTAACAATTCCTATCTCATCCCAGGAAGGGCCTGAGATGATCGTAAAGTCATAGAAGTTTAGCCATCTTGTGGTCAGACTTTGAGCTCCTGAAGGGCTAGACAGCAGGCCCTCCCCTCCCCTTTCCATGTTACACTTGCAGCTGGCAGCTACAGGTAGCTATCTTCACTCCTTAGTGGCTGAGAGCCGAATTTCCAGGGTGAGCAACTGCTCTCCCCATACTGACCGCATCCTTGGATAAATACTCATTGTGTGGATCAACCCTGTCTCTGCTTAACTTGGCTCTAGTAGTGACAGGCAACCTCAGACACATTGTGCTGCCTTGCTCTTCCTCACTCAGAATTGGGGAATATTCAGAATCTGCAAACTGTGAGACCTTTTCTGAGGGTGAGCATGGAGTGAGGACACTGTGTTCCTGTCATGCAGGTGACCCTGCATCTCTTCACCATAGGGTATGGGGAGGTCGTGGAGGCGGAGCATAACAGCAGGGTGGTGAGGCTGGCTTCTTGTGGGTCCCTACCCTGCCATTCCTCCAGAGGTTCCCCATGCCTATGAACTAGCAGAGTTTAATGTTTCCAGCTACATAGATGGAGGAATGAGGACAAATGAGGCGACTGCACTCAGCCCCAGTGGATCTGGGATTGTCACCTAGAGCAGAGCAGATAAAAAGCAGAAACAGAAACAACTCCACTATTTCACCTGGGAACTAGAGATTCAGCCTAGCCCTCCCCCCTCTCTCCTAGATGCATTTGGCAACTATTTGACCTGGGGTGGCTGCTAATATCATGCTCAGAGCTACACACAGTCTCTCCTCACAGAGTTTAGGATGAAAATAGAAAACACACACACACACACACACACACACACAATCAAACACAGCAAATCCCAAGAAGACCATTGTCTACAAATGGCTCTTTGTAACTACTTCTTTCATGAAAACAAAGGTCCTGGTATGGAAAGATACAGATGCAGGAAGACTCCTGCCTGAGGGTTGTACAAGTAGGGGCCATCAGGGGCTTAGAAGGATCCTGTTCAGGGCGTGAGGACAGAATGCACAATTTCTGAGAGAGTAAAGTGCTTGGCCAATTTGAGAATGCAAGGGACACTGGGGCACAGGGGAGGGTCATAGAGTGACACAGACCGCAATGGATGCATCCTGGAAGGTGAAATTCAAAGGGAATCTATTTGAAGTTTGTCCACCCTTATGTTCATGATGATCCGGTTGCTTGTCAGCATTGCAGAGGTTGATGCACTAAAAAGACAAGGTCTGTTATATGAAAAGCAAAATGCAGGCCACCCGACTGATTACATAATACAACCCTATTCTTGTAAAATTAAATTTGAATGTAACATTCATTTATTCCAGTCCTTCATCCATTGCCTCACAATGTTCACTATGTTCCTAGGTCACAGTAAGGCTGCATAAGGAAGGGGGAATGAAAGTTCCTGGGCCCCACTCTCCTGGGAAATCAGCAATTCATATTTATGAATCTCTTAAAGCAGTCCACATGTCCACTAAAAATGCTAATGCTAGTTTATTGTAAATTATTTTCCTGTTATTTTTTTACAAGGCTCTCTATCACAATTGCCTGTCCTGGACTAGTGCTGTAGAGCTGTTTTAATTTTAGAAACATTAAATGTGTCAATCAACCAGCACTGCATTGTAATGATCACCCTTGTGACTTAAAAACCCTTCAGTGATGGAAGAGAGGGAAGTTGGAATATTTTTGAAGGAGCTGCTGTCTGTGTGTGTGTGTGTGTGTGTGTGTGTGTGAGTGTGTGTGCGCACACACACTCCTGCACAGCTGAGAGAGGCTGAGTCTAGCCTGTCCTGTGAGGGGATGAAGTAGAGATGAGGTGAAAGGGGTAAATCCTTTTTTTCTACAATCACCTACAGTAAGCCTAAGGGGGAAAGAAGCTGCATTCTCCCATCCAAGTACTAACCAGGCCCGACCCTGCTTAGCTTCCGAGATCAGACAAGATCGGGCGCGTTCAGGGTGGTATGGCCGTAGACAGAAGCTGCATTCTCAAACTAAGCATGCTTTACGTGGATAAAACCTACAGTCCTTACTGACTAAGGAACTTAGCCTTTTGATGTTGTAGCCAGACTCATGCCAGGACATTTTGAACTTTAATGCTGTCAGTTGTTTTCAGGTGGAGACAATAAGAAGAGGAAGAATAAACAGTGGTCCAAAGCAGGGAGGGCAAATCAAGAAGGAATTTGGGGCTGATTTTTGCTTCCATGACACCCACTGTACAACAGGCTCCTGATGTCCTTACAGGCACATGCAATGGACTCTGGACGCCCAGTTCTCTGCAAGAATAGCCGATGTGAAAGGTCTTGGAGAGAATTCCGGGTGGCCAGAGTGCATTCGCCACAGTGTGTGTCCCAGTTTGTGTGAACCACACCTTTTGAAAATTCTTTTCGCATATCTATCTAGGAGCCCAGAGGGAAAGGCAGGAAACTTCACCCCTGGGTGGCATCCCTTCTCCCAGATTCGGGCCTCACAGAGACTGGACTTGAAGAGGATAGAGCCATCCCAATTTGAGTAACTGTTTGGGGAGAGGTTGGGTGTGTGGAGAGGAACCCTCAGCTGAAAGCCAGCTGCTCACTGACAGGCGGGGGCTCTCACAGCTCCAGGGCTTTGGCCCAGCCTCAAAGCAATTTTTTGGGAAGGCGATGTAGGCTGCCCTACCAGACCTGGTCCAGTCCTGCCTGGAAAGGGTGTCCACTGGTACCTCCTCTTATTGCTAAGCCTCAAGATTGTAACAAAATACTTAGAATCCTCAGAGTTCAGGATCAATTTGCATGGAGATCCCTCCTCCCCTGCCAACCTGGTTGGGGAGGGGATGAGAGAGTCAGTGTTGAGTGTCCTTCCACGTGTCAGAGTATCAGTGGGCAGAGCCCTGAGGTTTCTCCCCCATGGCTGGGCTCTACTCCCCTCTCTCTCCTCAGGACACAGGTGACCTTTCCCAAGGACAGTTCCTGTGGGTACCTGCACTGATGCCTCTCCCTCCCCTCCAGGTTCACCTGAGTCACCCCCCCCTGTTTTCCCCCTCTTCTCCAGGTCCTAGGCCCAGCCAGCCTGGACCCAGCCTCTGCCTTGTCCAGCTGTGGCTCAGGAGGTGTGCTGGGTGTGCTGGGTGACATGAACTGCAGATGCTGGAAATTATAACCTTGCTTCTTGGGAACAACAATGACTGTGAACCGCTCCCACACTCCTGATTGATGGTGTCACAGGGGAGGAGGGGAATCTAGCTAATAGACATCTGCTGAAGCCCTCCTGTTTATCATGTTTCATTCCAATCAGGCAAAGGCAACAGACTTCTGAAGAGGGTCTCTCGCTCTGAATCATTTCGGCAGGAGCAGGCAGGGGTTGCCCAAAGGTGCTCTCTGACTCTTGGCTTCTAAATAAACAGCTGAAAATCAATATCCCAAAAGGCAGCTTAGGGTGGAAGAATCTTGGTGGCCTTTATTTCTTAACTATTGGCTAAGAGGGTAGACTTGTGTCAGTCATATATATATATATATATATATATATATATATATATATATATATATATATATATATGAAACAATCAAATGAGTAAACAAAAAACAAACAATGAAACTTTTAGAGGACTTTAATTGAGAGCCTGAAAACACGACAGTCATAGTAGAAGACTTTTATCACTCCTCTGACTTCACTGGATAGGTCTTCCATGTGACAAAATAATGATACAGAGACTCTAAAGGACACACTGTCTCAGATGGATTTAATTGACATTTTAGAACGTTTCACCCCAACAGAGCAGAATATAAATTCTTCTCAAGTGCACAGGGATCATTCCCAAAGATAGGCCACATGGTAGGACACATAACAAGTGCCTACAAGTTCAAGAAGATTTAAATCATATAAGCATCTTCTTGGATCACAGTGGAATGAAATGAGAAATCAAGTAGAGTAAAAACACCCCAAAACATTAAAACACTTAGAGGCTAAATAGCATGCTATTAAACAATGAATTTGTTACAATGAGTTCAAGAAAATATCAAGGACTTTTTGGAAAAAAGGAAAATGAACAAATAACAGCATAGAATCTCTGGGAATCAGCAAAAGCAGTCCTGAGAGGGAAGTTCATAGCACTATAGACATATCTCCGAAAATAACAAAAATCAGCAATAAACTATTTATCCCTACAATTTAAGAATTAGAAAGAGACCAACAAGAAGAGCGCAGAGTAAGTAGAAGGAAGGGAAAAGTAAAGATTATAGCAGAAAAAATAACAGAGACAAAAAATTCAATGAAACAAATAGCTGGTTCCGTGAGAGGATAAACAAAATTGATAAACCATTAGCCAGACTCATTAAGAAACAAACACACATGATTCCAATAAGTAAAATCAGAAACAAGAGTGGAGGAGTAAGCACTGGTACCGCAGAAATTAAAAGGATTGTAAGAAAATACTATGAACAACTATATGCCAAAATGCTGGACAGTGTGGATGAAATAGATGAAGTCAGTAAAAAATGCAATCTACCAAAAGTGATTCAGAAAGAATGAAGAAACCTGAATAGACTCATAACAACTAATGAAATAGAAGCAGTAATCAAAACACTTCCAACCAACAAAATCTCAGGTCCGGACAGCTTCAAAGGGGAGTTCTACCAAATATTCAGAAAACTACAATCTATACTCCCCAAATTATTTCAGAAAATGAAAAGAGGAAAGAATACTTCCAAACTCTTGGTAGGAGGCCAGCATTATTCTAATTCCAAAACAAGGTATAGACACTACAAAGAAAGAGAATTACAGGCCGATATAGCTGATGATGACAGATACTAAAATCCTCAACCAAGTATTAGCAAATTGCATCCAGCATTATATTGAAGGACCAAATGCCATGATCAAGTTGGATATATTCCAGGGATGCCAGGCTGGTATGATATTCACAAATCAATAAACATGATAAAACTCATAAACAAACTGAGAGACAAAGATCACGTGATCATATCGATAGATGCAGAAAAAGAATTGAAAAAAACCCCAACACCCAATTGTGATAAAAACTCTCAGCAACGTGGTAATAGAGAAGCATACCTCAACATCATAAAGGCCATATGAAAAACCCACAGCCAACATCATACTAAATTGGCAAAAACTAAAACCATTTCCCGTGAAAGAACAGGAACAAGACGGTGATGCCAATTTTCACCATTCCTGTTCAACATAGTACAGGAAGTGCTACCATAGTGTTCATGAAGAAATAAAAGTCATCCCAACCGGAAAAGCAGATAATAAATGAATTTGGTCACGTATCAGGATACAAAATTAACACCCAAAAATATCTGTCTTTAGATACACGAAGAATGAACTCACAAAAAGAGAAACTAAGAAAAGAATCCCACTTACCATTGCAGTAAAAGAATTAAGGAAAAAACTCAATGAAGGAAGTAAAATAACTGCACTTGGAAAACGACAGAACATTGAAACGGAGATAAAGATATCAACCAATGGACTAATATACCGTGTTGATGGGTTGGTAGAACTAACATCATTAACATGTCCATACTACCCAAAGCAATTTATAGAATCAGTGTAATCTCCATTGATATACCAACAGAATATTTCACAGACAGAGAACAAACTCTCCAAAAATTCATATGGAGTAAAAATAGCCTCAGTAATCCAGGGAACAAGAAAAAAATCTGACTTTCGAGAAAATGGTGACTAGCAGAAAGGTAAGGAGGGAGAGAGTGTGAGAGCGCAAGGAAGTGATAGAGGAGTGTGTGGACTCGTGTGGTGTGTGTATATGAGCTAGGGATAGTTAGATTCTGCAGGTCTTCTAAGGGGCTGCTAAGCCTGGCAGCCTTAGGCTGCGGAGTCCCGCTCCCTGTGTGCACACTCCTGGGCGGCCAGCACAGGCACAGTGACCATGCCATCCTGGGAAACAGAGCTGCTTCAGACTAGGATCCTGGCCTCAGCAACACCCAGTCTGATCTCAGACGCATACCAGGACCCTGCAGCCACTGGGGACAGAGACCTGTGATCACGGCAACAGACCTGTGGGCACCAAAAGTTCAGAAATCCCCGCAGCAGAACCTTGAGTAACAGAGCCCATCCCCCCTTCCTGCAGGCTTGCAGGCAGAGCCTGAGTAACTAACTGATAGACCCACCCTTGCCAGGGACTCAGTGCTCCAGGAACTTTAGCCTGGAAGTGCATGAGCACCTAGGAACTGATCCCGTGTAGGGCCGGCTTCTGAGCCCTGGGCTGGGAGCAATCGCGTGAACACTGGGAATTTGAACAGCGTATCACAGGCCCAGGGACCCCGATTCTCTGGGCAGGAGGCAGCACCAAGTACCAGGTACTTAACTTTGTTTCTTATCACCTGCGCCTGAGATCCTGATTCCCTGTGCATTCATACTAAGAGCCAGTGACTCCAATTCCTGGTGCAAGGTCACACAGGGACCCTGATTCTCAAGGCAAGGGTGTGGGAAGCAACAGAGACTCTGATACAGGATTCTGGGGAACTCTGACACCTAGCGCACGCTAGGGGGCTCTGGTTTTCAACACGCTTCAGGGGGGTCTCTATTTCAGCATGGTGCAGGCAGGGTCCCTGATTCTAAGTGCGCCTATGAGGCCACAATGAGCGCTGACAACACTGACTCTGAGCGAGCCTGGTTCCCACCAACCAACCACAACCACACATCTTAGTGTCAGAGCTCTTCAGTGACACTAGGGGGGTGGCAGGCTCCCACTGCCCACGGTCCAGGCCCACCCAACTCGACGTTTGAACCATCGGGAGATAATCAGAATGAAGAGATGAAACAACACCCAGAGGAAAGACAATGAGGAGTCACCAATAAAGGACATTAAAGAAGTGGAAGCATGCAAAATGACAGAAAAAGAATTCAGAATAATGGTTGTACAATTCATTCACCGGATGGATGAGAAAATCAACAACCTATGCAAGAATCAGGAAGAAATGAAAAATGATATAGCTACAATCAAAAACTCCATGGAAAGTTTCAACAGCAGACTAGAAGAAGCAGAGGACCGAATTAGTGAATTAGAAGATAAGGCAGAGAAACAAGCTCAATCTGACAGCAACTGGAGAAAAAAATTACAAAGCAGGAGGAGAGCCTAAGGGAGCTTTGGGACAACTTGAAATGAAGTAACACACGCATAATAGGGCTGATAGACGAACAAGAAGAGCAGCAAGGATTAGAAAATTTATTTGAAGAAATAATGTCAGACAATTTCCCAGATATGGGGAAGAAAAAAGTTACGCAAGTACAGAGAGTCCCATGCAAGGTGAACCCCAAAAGACCCACACCAAGAAACGTCATAATAACGATGGCAAATGTACAAGACAAAGACAGAATCTTAAAGGCTGCAGGAGAGAAACAGAGAGTTACCTACAAAGGATCCCCCATCAGATTATCAAATGATTTCTCAACAGAAACACATCAGGACAGAAAAGAATGGACAGAAAATTACAAAGTGATGCAAAGCAAAGGACTGAATCCAAGAATACTCTATCCAGCAAGGCTATCATTCAAAATTGAAGGGGAAATAAGAAGCTTCACAGACAAAAAAAGGCTAAGGGAGTTTACCACCACCAAGCCAGTAATGCAAGAAATGCTAAAGGGACTGGTGTAAAAAGAAGAAATGAAAATCCCAGAAAGAAAACAGCCACAAAAAAAATGGCTACAAACAATTACCTTTCAATAATAACTTTAAACATAAATGGACTAAATGGTCCAATCAAAAGACATCGAGGGGCTGAATGGAAAAAAAAAATAAAACATGACCCATATATTTGCTGTCTACAAGAGACCCACCTCAGAAGAAGGGACTCACACAGACTGAATGTGAAGGGATGGAAAAATATCTTTCAGGCAAATGGAAATGAAAAAAATGGTGGGGTGGCAATACTTATATCAGACAAAATAGACCTCAAAGTGAAGGCCAAAACAAGAGATAAGGAAGGTCACTTCATATTACTAAAGGGATCAATACAACACGAAAATATAACCCTGATAAACATATATGCACCGAATGCAGGAGCACCAACATACATAAGAAAACTCCTGGAAGATATCAGGGGAGATATCGACAACAATATAATCATAGTAGGGGACTTTAATACACCACTGTCATCACTGGATAAATCAAGCTAGACAAAAAGTCAGCAAAGAAACAGCAATCATAAATGACTCACTAGATCAGATGGACTTAATTGACATCTTCAGAACACTTCATCCCAAAGCCACAAAATATACGTTCTTCTCAAGTGCTCATGGGACATCTTCAAAAATAGACCACAAATTGGGTCACAAACAGAGTCTCCCCAAATTCAAGAAGATTGAAATCATATCAAGAATCTTCTCAGATCACAAGGCCATAATATTAGAAATAAAATACAATAAAAACAACTCAAAATACTCAAACACTTGGAAGCTGTATAGCATGTTATTAAACACTGATTGAGTTACCAATGAGATCAAAGAAGAAATTAAAAACATTCTGGAAAATAATGACAATGAAAACACAACAATCCAAAACCTTTGGGACACAATGAAAGCAGTCCTGAGAGGGAAGTTTATAGCTCTACAGGCCTATCTCAACAAACAAGAAAAAATGGTAGTAAATCATCTAAATCTACAGCTCAAAGAATTAGAAAGAGAGCAAGAAAAGCCCTGAGTGAGCAGAAGGAAGGAGATAATAAAGATTAAAGCAGAAATAAATGAAATAGAGACCAAAAAGACAATACAGAAAACCAATGAAACCAAGAGCTGCTTCTTTGAAAGGATAAACAAGATTGACAGACCTCTAGCAAGGCTCACCAAGAAGCAAAGAGAAAGGACCCACATCAACAAATTCAGAAATGATAGAGGCGAAAAAACAACACATCCCACAGAAATACAAATGATTGTTAAAAAAAATACTATGGACAACTCTACTCCAACAAACTAGACAACCTGGAGGAAATGGACATATTCCTAGAAAAATACAACATTCCAAAACTTAATCAGGAAGAATCTAAAAATCTCAATAGGCCAATAACTATGGAAGAAATTGAAGCAGTCATCAAAAAGCTTCCAGCATACAAAAGCCCAGGACCAGACGGCTTCACTGGGGAGTTTTACCAAACATTCAAGGAACAACTAAAACCTATACTCCTCAGAATACTACAAAAATCCAAGAGGAAGGAACACTTCCAAGCTCATTCTATGAAGCCAGCATCACCGTAATACCAAAACCAGATAAAGACAACACAATGAAAGAGAATTACAGGCCAATATCCCTCATGAACATAGATGCCAAAATCCTCAACAAAATCCTAGCAAATCGGATCCAGCAGTTCATCAGAAAGATCATAGATATAAATAAAGAATGATTTATCCCAGGGATGCAGGGATGGTACAATATCCACAAATAAATAAGCGTGATACATCACATAAACAAATTGAAAGAAAAAAACCACAAGGTCATAGCAATTGATGCAGAAAAAGCATTTGATAAAATTCAACACCCATTTTTGATGAAAACTCTCAGCAAGGTGGGAATTGAAGGATCATACCTCAACATAATAATAGCCTTATATGACAAAGCCACAGCCAACATCATACTCAATGGACAAAAACTAACACCATTTACCCTAAGAACAGGAACAAGACAGAGATGCCCAGTCTCACCAATCCTGTTCGTAATAGTACTGTATGTATTTGCCATTGCAATTAGACAAGAAGAAATAAAAGGCATCCAAATTGGAAAAGAAGAAGTAAAACTGTCCTTATTTGCAGATGACATGATATTATACTTAAAAAACCCTAAAGACTTCATAAATAAACTATTAGATTTAATAAAAGAATTCGGCAATGTAGCAGGATAGAAAATTAACGCCAAGAAATCTATGGCATTTCTATACACCAATAGTGAATGTGCAGAAAGAGAGACTGAAAAAGCAATCCAATTTACCATCGCTCCAAAAAAATTAGGCTACCCAGGAATAAACTTAACTAAAGAGGTAAAAGACCTCTTCTTAGAAAACTACAGGACGTTGAAAAAAAAGATAGTGGAAGACATAAAGAGATGGAAGAACATACCATGCTCTTGGATTGGTAGAATCAACATCATTAAAATGTCCATACTTCCCAAAGCAATCTATAAATTCAACGCACTTCCCATTAGAATACCAATGGCAAATTTCACAGACCTAAAAATACTCTCCAAAAATTCATCTGGAATAAAAATCGACCCCGAATAGCTGCAGAGATCCTGAGAAAGAACAAAGTAGGTGGGATCTCAATACCAGATATCAAGCTGTATTACAAAGCCACTGTTCTCAAAACTGCCTGGTACTGGCACAATAACAGACATATAGATCAATGGAATAGAATAAAGAGCTTAGAAATCGGCCCGAACCAATATGCTCAATTTATATTTCACAAAGGAGGCAAGAACATACAATGGAGTCAAGATAGTCTCTTCAAATAATGGTATTGGGAAAATTGGACAGATACATGCAAGAAAATGAAACTAGACCACCAACTTACACCATACACAAAAATAAACTCAAAATGGATAAAGGACTTAAATATACGATGGGAAAGCATACATATACTAGAAGAATCCAAAGGCAACAAAATCTCAGACATATGCCAAAGCAATTTCTTCACCGATACAGCTCCTAGGGCATTGGAAACTAAAGAGAAAATAAACAAATGGGACTACATCAAAATAAAAAGCTTCTGCACAGCAAAAGAAACCATCAACAAAACAACAAAAAAACCCACTGCCTGGGAAAACGTATTTGCCAGTGTCATATCTGATAAGGGCCTAATCTCCAAAATTTATAGATAGCACATACAACTTAACAAAAGGAAGATAAACATTCCAATCAAAAAATGGGCAAAGGATCTAAATAGACACCTTTCAAAAGAGGACATTCAGAAAGCCAAGAGACATATGAAAACATGCTCAAAGTCACTAATCATCTGAGAGATGCAAATCAAAACAACAATGAGGTATCATCTCACACCTGTCAGACCTGCTATCATCAACAAATCAACAAACGACAAGTGCTGGAGAGGATGTGGAGAAAAAGGAACACTTGTGCACTGCTGGTGGGAATGCAGACTGGTGCAGCCACTATGGAAGACACTATGGAGTTTCCTCAAAAAACTAAAAATGGAACTCCCATTTGACCCTGTGATCCCACTTCTAAGACTATATCCCAGGAAACCAGAAACACCAATCAGAAATGACATATGCAGCCCTATGTTCTTAGCAGCACAATTCACCATAGCTAAAATCTGGAAACAGCCTAAGTGCCCATCTATAGATGAATGGATTAGTAAACTGTGGTACATCTACACGATGGAATAATATTCTGCTGAAAAAAGAAGGAACTCTTACCATTTGCAACAGCATTGATGGAACTGGAGAGCATTATGCTAAGTGACATAAGCCAGTCAATGAAGGAAAAATACCACATGTTCTCACTCATTTCTGGATAATAAAGACCATTATAAACTTATGAACAAAAATAGATACCAAGGCAGAGCTGCCTCGAACAGACTGTCAAACTAAAGCAGGAAGGCTGGGGAGAGTGCGAGGGCAGGAGGGGGGTGGGTAAGAGATCAACCAAAGAACTTGTATGCATGCATATAAGCATAAACAATGGACATAAGACACTGGGGGTTAGGGGAGGCCAGGGGATTGTCAAGGGCTGGGGGAAAAAAGGAGACATATATAATACTTTGTAATACTTCAAGAAATAAAAAAAAGAAAAAAAATGTGTAAGGATCAAAATACCAGATATTAAGATATATTATAATGCCACCATTCTCAAAACTGCCTGCTACTGGCACTAGTAAAGACATATACACCACTGAAACAGAACAGAGAACCCAGAAGTGGACCCAAGTCATTACGCTTTATTGTTAATTTACAAAGGAGGCAAGAGCATACAATGGAGTCAAGACAGTATCTTCAATAAATGATGAAAATCAGACAGAAACATGCAAGAAAATGTAACCAGACCACCACCTTACACCATTCACAAAAATAAACTCAAAGTGGATAAAGGACTTGAACGTTAGTTGGGAATCTATATAAAATATCTTAGCAGATTGCATAGACAGCAAAATATCAGACATATGTCTTAGCATATCTTTACTGACACAGTTTCGAAGGCAATGCCCACAAAGGGGAAAATAAACAAATGGACTACATCAAAATAAAAATCTTTTGCACGGCAAACTAAATCCTGAACAAAACAACAAGAAAGCCCACTGCATAGGAGATCATATTTGCCAGTGTTATCTCTGAAAAGTGTTGAATTCCAAAGATTACAGGGAACTCACACAAATTAACAATAGGAAGATAAACAATCCAATTAAAACATCGGCAAAGGACTTAAATGGACACTTTTGAAAGGGGACCTACATAAGGCCAAGAGACATAGGAAAAAATGCTCAAAGGCACTAACAGTCCAAGAGATGCAAATCAAAAGGAGAGAAGTACCAGTCCACACCAGTCAGAATAGCTGTCAGAAAAAAATAAAAAATAAAAACCACAAGTGCTGGAGAGGATGCGAAGAAAAAGCAACCCTTGTGCACTGCTGGTGGGAATGCCGACTGCTGCAAAAATTGTGGAAAACAGTATAGAGTTTTCTCTAAAAATTGAAAATGGAGCTCCCATTTGATTAAGTACCCTCCCTTCTATATATATATATATATATATATATATATATATATATATATATATATATCCCAAGAAATGAGTAACATTAATCAGGACAGATATATGCAACTGTATGTTCATACAAGCCCAATTTTCAATAGCTAAGATTTGGAAACAGTCTAAGTGCCCGTTAGCAGATGCACGGATTATAAAACGGTGGAACACATATACAATGGAAAACTCTACTGCTATAACAAAGAATGAACTCTTATAATTTGCAACAGCATAGATGGACTTGGAGAACATTATGCTAAGCAAAATAAGCCAGTAACAGAAAGATAAATATCACATTGTCTCACTCATTTGTGGAATATAATGAACTATACTAACTGATGAGCAACAAGACATCCAGACACAAAGAAGCATCGATCAGACTGTCAAACCTCAGAGTAAGGTGCTGGAGGCAAAGACCAATACATATACATATACATATACATATACATATACATATACACATACATATACATATACATATACATATACATATACATATACATAAACATATCCTTTCCAATAACAGACAAAGATGTTAATTAACCATACCTCTGACATGCTTCCAATTGGCTCATCAGGGCAATATACCAATTAACTGTCAACTATGATGTTGGTTGCCAGCCAGGCAGCTGAAGGGAACAGGAGGCAATCTTGCTCCAGTGAAGGAAGAAGCCAAGGTTCCCCACCTGCCACTGCTGGGCTGTGTGCTTGCACTCTAAGCAACTATGTTGCAATTATAGACACTAAACAAACCCCATGCTTTCAGCCAGCCGGCAGAACTGGAGTTGCAACAGAGTTTTGATAATAGAACCCTAAGAAACCCAGATACCTGCTTTCAGCAGCCGAGGCCTCCGCGCTGGAGCCAAGCCTCAGAGCTAAATTTGGCTCTCAGTTCCAGTGACAGCCATAGAAGGTAAACAAATCCCACAATAAAAAAGAAAAAACGGACAGGTTTGGCGCTTCAGTCACCCGCCAACCTGAAAACGGCCCTCAGCCCCTCACCCAGACTGGCCAGGCACCACAGTGGGGACCCCGACCCTGAAGGGGGTGTGTCCAGCTGCAAACAGCTATCATCCCCTCATCCAGGCTGGCAAGGCACCCAAACGGGAACCCCACCCTGATCCAGGACACCCTTAAGGGCAATCCAGCCAGCCCCCACCATGCACCAGGCCTCTATTCTACATAGTAAGAGGGTAATATGCCTCCCAGCACCGGGATGAGCAGAGAAGCGAGGCCTCCTGAAAGCGGGATCAGTGGAGCCTGCCAGCACCTGGATCAGTGGAGCAGTGAATGCTCACTGCCCTTGTGTCAAGCGGAGCCGCAAGGCCTCCCAGCACCAAGATCAGTGGAACAGTGAGTCCTAACTGCCCCTGTGTCAAGCAGAGCTGCAAAGCCTCACAGCAAAGGGATCAGAGGAGCAGCAAGTCCTCACTGACACTGTGTCAAGCGGAGCTGCGAGGCCTCCCAGCACTCTGATCAGCAGAGCCGTGAGTCCTCCTGGCCACTGGAGCAGCCTGAGTTGGGGCAGTGCCAAAACCTCATGATCACCCTGCAGCTCTGTGTGACAGGGTGAGGCACCCCAACCCCCCCATGGGCCCTATTCTGTGTGTGACAGGGTGGAGCCACAACCACCTCCTGGACCCTGCCCTGAGTGTGACAGGGGGTGGTGCTCCAACCCCCTGATACGAGCTGCTCTGTGTGTGACAAGGGGCAGTGCCCCAACTCCCCTATAGGCCCTATTCAGTGCATGACAGGGGGGAGCTCCCAAACACCCTGATTGGCCCTGCTCTGTGTGTGACAAGGTATGGAGCCCCAAACCCCTTGATGGGCCCTGCTGTGTCTATGACAGTGGGTGGTGCTTCTACCTCCCCATCAACCCTGCCTTGGGTGCTACAGGGGGTGGCACCCCAACCCTTCAATCGGCCTTACCCTAAGCATGATTGGGGGTGGCATCACAACCTCCCGATCCGCCCTGCTCTGTGCATGACAGTGGGCAGCGTCCCAACTCCCCAATCGGCCCTGCTTTAAGCCCGACCAGAGGTTGCACCTAGAGATTGGGCCTGCCCTCTGCCATATGGGAGCAGGCCTAAGCCAGCATGTTGTTATCTCCTGAGGGGTCCCAGATTGTGAGAGGGCACAAGTGGGGCTGAGGGACACCCCTGCATCAGTGAACAAATTTTTGTGCACTGGGCCTCTAGTATATATATATATATGTATGTATATATATATATATATATATATATATATATATATATATATATACACACACACACACATATACCTACATACATTTATGTATATGTATATGTATATGTATATGTATATGTATATGTATATGTATATGTATATGTATATGTATATGTATATGTATATGTATATGTATATGTATATGTATATGTATCTCCCATAGAGGGCTAATGAACTTTGATATTCAGCAGGGCTGAAAATCAGCATTATATTACCCTGCTGTTGGCAAAATGGCTGAAGGTAATCTCCTAATCTGATAACCCTTTTAATGTTTTCCAAACTTGACTGCTGATATGCCTGTTTGCTTTGCTAAAAGGCATATATGAGAAACGTAAAACCAAGTCAATAAAAGCTGATGGGTACTGGGTTTCAGAGAGCTTCTCCGCTAGAAAGAAAGGTCTCTGCCTGGCTCCCAAATGTCTTCTAAATTTATATTTGTTGTCTAGTGTATTCATTTTTGTGTACCTCCTTTCCCATATCCTGAATCCTTGCTGCAAAAGGTTGCAGCATTCTGGCGCCCAATGTGGGGCATCTGGAGAAGAAATTTCACCAGAGTGAAAAAGGAAGACATTTCACCAGAAAGCTGAGAAGTGCACTGAAAAGGAGGAGAAAATTCTCTGTGCACAAAGCCCATACCAGCTTTGAAACTGTGAAACATAAAATGGGCGGAAAATCTTTTATTTCTGCCAGGCTATAATGAGGAAAACTTTGAGTATAAAGCAAAAAAATAAATAAATAAATAAATAAATTAATAATAATAATAATAATAATAATAATAATTGTAAACATTTACTTGCATGCTCAAGGATAAAGAAATTAAAATATCAAAAGATACTCTCTTAAATCAGGCTCAAGGAAAAAAGGTAACCTTCTCATCTTAAACTATGTGGGCTCTTGTTCGCACTGCATTATGCCTAATTCGTATTGGGGATCAAAAGTCTGTAATACCTAAGCCCTGGTTCCTCCACCTTTAGTGTGGAAAGGCTCAGCAGCTAGAAAAAATGGGGTTAACAGTCATTTTAAAAAAGGACTCTTTAATGCTTTGTCTGAAAATTACGATATGACACCTTGGGACAGGCAGATTTTATCAAGAATAACTTTAGAGTACAGTCAATGCCATGTAGAGCAGAATATGATAAGACCCATGAAAACTACTCTGATTTTTGCAGCCTTGTCTCTATGTTATGGGCACTTGTATGTTGATTATTATCAATCTGTCTTGGTTTTTTATTGTTAGTCTATTAAGCATGCGTTCAATTTAATTTAATAAGAAAAGAAACAGTAGATGTACAGGCCATTATTAATATCTAAAACACCTCCCAACCCATTAATTACTAGTCTTTTGGTGATCCCGTAAAATGTATGCCCACTCTCAAGAGTGTTATTAAAAGCCTCATTTTATTTCCCAGACCGTCATTTGAAATTTGGATAGATGAGACATTACTCACAATTTAAGGGATATCTCTGGGGTTTCTGTACCCGTGAACAGAAAACCACTAGCTTAAGGGAAGTCTCATCCCACGCGATTTTGGGTGGCCTCTTGGACTGACCCCTATCTCCTCACAGATGCTATAGTACAAACCCAAGACTGTTTTTCTTTATAAGATGGAGAAAATGATACAAGGAAAATATACAGGCTGTGTTTAGGCAATAAGATTAGTGTTTCCATAATAAGGGGCAGTTCTTAAATAATAATGGACCATATCCCAAGGTTAACATTAAAGCCAATGAATGCCAGTAAGTTTTCTCTGCTGCAAAATTTGCCAAAGTAAAACGCCTTAGATGGTGATAACTGGCTTTGGAATCTCAAAATTGTTAAAAGTTAGATAGATAGATATAACTAAAATGAAGGCTTTGTGGCAAAGCTTTTCAGTAATAATGATAAATTAATATATTGATGGTGAGGGTGCAGTCACTGAGGAGAGGCTGACTGCACTCTCTGTTGGAGGAAAGGACCAGTGGATCTTCTCCCTGTAAAAGCAGAGAACCTGGCAGAGCAACCTTATATCTAACCTCTGAAGGAAAAATGTGGTGGTTTTAAAATTCAAATGCCTACAGGCCTTCTTCCCTTCTCCCCCTACTTCTTTGGCAACCTCATATGTGTAAACATACACTTCTAAAGTTTTGGTAACTTAAACATTTGGAGTTGGTTACATTAAGGAATAAAACTTATTAAATCTCTAAATGTTTTGAAGTAACAAATTACTGAAATATTAATTTGAGTTTTCCTAGAATGAAAAAATAAAGGACAGATTTGAATGTATTAATTAAATAAGTCTTTGTTAATTTTATCGGAAATATATCCTTAAAAATGTGAAGGTATTACTAATCTAAGAAATGCTAAGTATTTAACTTGCCACCTAAAGTTTAAGGCTTCCAAGTGTTAAAAGTTCAAATTAAATTGGGAGAAATTATATGGTTGTAATGATAAAATGCATAAAGTATAGAAATTCATTATAAAGAAAAATAGATAGAGAGAAAACCAAGATGGCAGCATAGGTTAACGCCGGAGATTGCTGCCTCAAACAACCACTTTAAAAAACAACTAAGACCTAAGGGACATCATCCAGAACCACAGGAAGGCTGGCTGACTGGAAATTCTACAACTAGGAGGAAAGAGAATATCATACCCAGACTCAGAGGAGGCGCAGTGCTGAAGTGAAATACTCGGGTGTGGAGTGTGTGTGGAGTAGGATGGCAGCGGAGGGCGAGGTTGTTGTTTTCAATCGGGATGGGAGTTTCAGACTCTGAACTCCAGATCCAGGCGAGTCTCTAGGGACCCAGACTCAAACAGGAGAAGCGGGACTGTCTGGCTTCAGTCAGAACTCGAAGACAGCTTTCTCTCTGAGGTTTGCAGCAGTTGCTGGGACTCTGTGAGGCAGATCACCCAGGGACGGAACTGAGAGCAGCCATAACTGCTTGCTCCAGCACGCCCTGTAGATCCCCGGGGACCCGCCCCGCCCAAGCCCTGCACACAGCCTTTGCGGGATAGCCTCAGGCAAATGCTAGATTAGCACCGCCCTAGAGATCCAGCACAGAAGCTCTCCCACTGCAGACACAGCAGATTCTCCTAGCCAGTTAGCCTGGAGGTCAAATCACCCCCGGTATTGCCAACAATAATCAAGGCTTAACTACAACAAGACTGTGCACAAAGAACACTAGGGGGTGCACCAAGAAAGCATAAGAAATGCGGAGACAAAGAAACAGGACAAAATTGTCCATGGAGGATATAGAGTTCAGAACCACAATTTTAAGGTCTCTCAAGAACTGTCTAGAAGCCGCCAATAAATGTAGTGAGAACCTCAAGAAATCTAATGAGACCCTCAATGTTGTGATAAAGAACCAACTAGAAATTAAGCATAAACTGACTGAAATAAAGAATATTATACAGACACCCAACAGCAGACCAGAGGAGCTCAAGAATCAAGGCAAAGATACGAAATCCGAACAAGCAGAAAACACCCAACTGGAAAAGCAAAATGAAAAAAAGAATCCGAAAATACGAAGATAGTGTAAGTAGCCTCTGGGACAGCTTCAAGCGTACCAACATCAGAATTATAGGGGTGCCAGAAGATGAGAGAGAGCAAGATATTGAAAACCTATCTGAAGAAATAATGACAGAGAACTTCCCCGACCTGGTGAAAGAAATAGACTTACAGGTCCAGGAAGCGCAGAAAACCCCAAACAAATGGAATCCAAAGAGGACCACACCAAGACACATCAAAACTGAAATGCCAAGAGCAAAAGACAAACAGAGAATCTTAAAAGCAGCAAGAGGAAGAAACTCAGTTACCTACAAGGGAATACCCATACGACTATCAGCTGATTTCTCAACAGAAACTTTGCAGGCCAGAAGGGAATGGCAAGAAATACTCAAAGTGATGAATACCAAGAAACTAAAACCAAGATTACTTTATCCAGCAAAGGTATCATTCAGAACTGAAGGTCAGGTAAAGAGCTTCACAGATAAGGAAAAGCTAAAGGAGTTCATCACCACCAAACCAGTATTATATGAAATGCTGAAAGGTACCCTTTAAGAAGAGGAAGAAGAAGAAAATGGTAAAGATACAAATTATGAATAACAAACATGCATCTATCAACAAGTGAATCTAAGAATCAAGTGAATAAATAATCTGGTGATCATAATAGAATCAGGGACATAGAAAGAGAATGGACTGACTATTCTTGGGGGGGAAAGGGGTGTGGGAGATGTGGGAAGAGACTGGAAAAAAATTGGACAAAAATCCTGCACCTATAGATGAGGACAGTGGGTGGGGAGTGAGGGAGGAGGGTGGGGCGGGAACTGGGAGGAGGGGAGTTATGGGATGAAAAAAGAGGAACAAATGTAATAATCTGAACCATAAAGGTTTAATTAAAAAACAAAACAAAATGAAGAATAAAAAAAAAAGAAAAAGAATTCCTGTGATTTCCATGGAAAAAAATAGTAGTACAAAATATATTGTAGTACTTATGTGTACCATGTGTGGTAAAATTTCATCCTAGGATATAATATTTAATTGGATTGATTAAAAAAGAGGAATAATTATTTGGTCTGAACCAAATTTTTAATATAAAAATTTAAATTTAATTGATCTATTTTAGAATACTTACAACAAATGTATAATGTAATGTTTGGGTTACACATATTTGTGATAGTCTTTCAATGTTAAATTTCAAGACTTTAACCAAGAAATAGCATTGAAACTTTCCAAGTGCCCTGGGATAATTCAAGAGTTTACTCTTCTTAAAAGAAATATTTTGGAAAAGAAATATTTTTAAACCAATTTACGCCAATCTTATATTCTTGAAATCACTTGAAGCTTCATCAAATAAAAATTAATAACTGTGTTCTCTTTACATACACATATTTTAAATGTTATAAAAGTATCAACCTCTAAGGGAGGGCAGGACAAAGTTGCTGAATACTTCTTAAGCAACATCGGATTATTCTGCAGCAGAATTTTAACATGGGAGCCCTGACAGCCTGATCTTTAGATAGGCCAGGGGGTAGTGCAACATCTGGACTTCATAGGTCAAACGTATAAGATTACTTACTTTGCTTTCTCAATAAAGATGCATACTTTAGTCACTTAACAAATTAGCTTTTTACAATATAATCAAGGTCTCATATAAACTCAGTTATACGAGAAGCAGATATTTGATTAGCAGTTGGTTCTGACACAGTCCAGAGTACAATTTCTGTACCTATGCAAATGAGCACTAGCCAAAAGAATGCTGTTTAAAAGTAAATTTTAAGCTTAATAAAAAGGAGAATTTTTTAAATCTCTTCTGCTATTTACAAGGTAAAAAAAAGAGTTATTATTCAAACATTAAATCTCACCATTAGTAAGAAACCATAAAAAAAGAGAGTTACTTTTACTTAATCTGAATTCACTGCACTATTGGCCAGAATATGTCTCTCTTATAGGTATTTCTGAAAAGGAACCAAGTTTGTAGCTCTATTTAAAAGAAAGAAAAAGGCTTTGAAAAGAAACTCCCTAATTGTGGCCTATAAATTTCTCTGGAAGAAAAAACGGAAGGAGATTCCCTTCAAATATCTAGAAAACTGTAATTATAAATAAATGTATTAGGCCTCAGAAAGAAAAGTAAACAATTTGCATTTTGCCTCCTTAAAGAAAGCTTATGTCAATATACTCAAAGACTGATAGCAGAAACCCTATTAGTGTCATTTACTGTCCCCACCCAATGACAAAGGAAATTAGGAAAGAAGCCTTATGTTAGACTGATTTAAATTAGCAAATGAAAATAAAAGAATATTCAGGGGAACTTAGTTGTAATAGGCGGAAACCTATTCCTGGAGCAGTCACTGTTTTTACTGATAGTTCATCTCATGGTAAAGCTGCTTATGATGCAATGAATTCAGATCAAGTCATTCAGACCAGTCATACTTCTGTGCAAAGAATCCAATTAGAAATGATCAACGCTGACTTGCAGGATTTCCAAAAGCCTCTTCATATTATCTCTGATCTGTGCCAGGGTCCAACCCCAGCAGGTCCAGGGGTTTCCAAAGGCGTAGACGGAGTCGGCGAAGAAGGAAGGACACGGAGACAGTGTTCAGTTGATCAGCAGCCTAGCCAGGATCTCCAGCCAGGATCTCCAGCCAAGTTCTGGTCTGGATCTCCAGAGAGGTTCTGCTTCGAATCTCCAGCCAGGTTCTGTGTCCATGTTCTCTTGCTAGGTTCTCCAGGTTCTCCAGCAAAGTTCTGCCAGTTTCTGTACAGGATCTTTTGCCATGTTCTCTCCAGCCAAGTTCTTCTGTCTCTAGGTAACATTCTGTGTAGGTTCTGTGCCTAGGTTCTGTCTCTCTTGGTTCTGTCTTCTAAGTTCTGTGTTCTAAGTTCTGTCTCCTAAGTTCTGTCTTGCTGTCTTGTTACATCTGTATTTATACCAGTTGATTCAATCCTATCAATCTCTATTACAAAGGTTAGGGCGTTTCTTATCTCCATTCCAGGGAGTAAAGATTATGTAGCTTAAGCATGATTGTTAGTAGTTAAAGTGATTAATTACCCACCTGGCACTTAGTTAAGAGGTTTTATTCCCTCCCTAACTTCAGGGGAAAATCCCTACCTGGGGAAACAACCTTTCTCAGAGACCTTGGTTAAAACACATAATGCCAAGAAGGTGAGCAAACATATTAAGAACAGTATGCCATATATGACAGGTCCCTTGAAAACAGCAAGCACGGACCAGCTCCCGGCAGATCTGCCTATGCTGCCAGCCTGGTAAACAGAACTGCAACTACTCAACTTAAATGGCTGTGACCTATGCCTATCTCTACTATTTGGACACGTCCTCGTCTTTAACGAAAGGAAATGAATATGCCTATCAATTAGTTATTTTAAAGAAACAGGTCAGGGGAATGTCATCAACTTTTACATTAGTCTGCCAAAATATTGTACAGCAGACAAAACAGATTATCAAGAAATGTCCCCCTTGCGTGTTATATCTGCTACAAGGGCCTCTAAATCCCAACTTGAAAAACAAAAGTGGGGGAATAGTGAAATCTCCTATAAGTAGACTACACAAAGCCTTAATTACTTTTAATTTTTCCATTGTAATGCTCATGGCAAGACACCTATGGAAAGACACTAGTGAAAGAGTAAGCTAAAGGAAAATGTTCTGGTTAAATGGAAAGATACTGAGTCTGGTTTATAGAAGGGTCCCTTTATTAACCTTTGGTTGAGGATATACTTGTGTCTTTCCAGAAAACTTCTCCAATTCCTGCAACATGAATCTGAGAGAGGAACTGACCAGACTACTGCAACCACAGATAGAAGTGGCCCCAAGCAAAACGCTGAGGAGTCAGAGGAAAACATCCAGAGATGGGGGATGGTGAAGACGGCTTGCCATGCTAGCACTCATCAGGTGTGCATTGGTGCAGGTTGCCCATGACAAAGCCAAAAAAGTTGAGGCATGCATTGCCATTTCTCACCATTTGTCCACCATCCAGAACTCGAACATCATTGCTGTCATGTCACAAGCTAACAGTGACTGGGAAAGGGATCCATAAAAATCTAATGGCTCCAAACGAAGCCTACTATGAATGAATTCCTTAAATACCTGACAATAATATTTAGAAGGACATGAAAGAACTCAATCTTTGTCGTCGAATCTCCCTATATTTCCTTTTTAGAATAACCACTAGTGTCTTTCTTTCTTGTTCTTCTATGTTTGCTTCCAGTCTGAAGATGCAGAATGAAGTCCTAAAAGGATCTGAGCCCAGCTAATGGCATACACCTTTCTAAATTAATTAAGAAAGCAAAAAGTGGGAAATGTAGAGGAAAGACCAACAGTAGTGAACATATCAATGAGAGAAGTCCCACAGAAGGCGAATGGACTTTGATATTCAGCATGGCTGAAAATCAGCATTTTGTTACCCTGCTGTTCGCAAAATGGCTGAAAGCAACCTCGCACCATGATAATATTTTGATGGTTTACCAAACTTTACCATCGATATGCCTGTTTGTTTTGCTAAAGGGCAAATGTGTATTCAAGTAAATAAAAGCTGATGGGTCCTGGGTTTCAGAGAGCCTCTTTACTAGAGAGAAATATCTTCACCTGGCTCCCCATGCCTTGTAAATTTGTAATTGTTTTCTAGTGTATTCATTTGAGTTCATCCACTCTTCCAGATCCTGAATCTTTGCTGCAAACGGTTGCTGCGGGGAAGGTGGGGGAAGGTGGGGTTAGGGGGAGAGATCAACCAAAGGACTTATAGGCATGCATATAAGCCTGACTAATGGACACAGACACCAGTGGGGGTGTTGACATCAGTACGAGGTAGGGGGGACAAATGGGGGATAATGACACATATGTAATACCTTAATCAATAAAGAAAAAAAAAGCCCTAGCTGGTTGGGCACTGTGGATGGATTATTGTTCTCCAGACTGAAGGGCTTGGCCGAAGACACATGCCTGGATTGTGGGCTTGGTCCCCAGTGTGAGGCGTGCAGGTGGCAGAGGAGCAATGATTCTCACTCATCATTGATGTTGCTATCTCTCTCTCCCTCTCCCTTTCTCACTGAAATCAATAAAAAATATTTCAAGAAATAAAAAATGAAAGAGATGAGTGAAATAGTGCCAGAGTAAAAAAAAATATGTTTTAGAATACAGTAGACGGAATCCTATTATTTTCAGATATTTAATAATTCCTACAACTTTTCTGATAAAATAGGTTTGCACTGTTTTGGTAATATTATATTTATTTTTTTTCTTAACATATTAATTTTTATTGCATGTAACACTATATTATAAAAGTCTAATATGCAAATTGTCCCTTCAAACACGAGTTTGACCAGGAGATCAACCATGGGGTTGGACTGTGTAGCTGTTGTCCCGGCTGCACCCTGAGCCAGCCCCACACTGTTCTGTCCGCCCCTGCCCTACCCCCTGCAATGATTGAGGACCCGCCAGCCAGTAAGCTTCCCACAGCCCCTTCCCCTAGCCTTCATCTTCCCCCATCTGATCCCCCACTCGATCAGGGTTGGGCCAGCCAGCCAAACACCTGCATCGCCTTCCCAGGCGATTGGGGTGTGCAGGCCAGACACCATGCATGCACGAATTTGTACACTGGGTCTCCAGTATTAGTATATTTAAAATAGTTTTTCTTTGAATATTAATCCTTATTGCATGTACAATTATTACATTTAAAATAGTTTTTCTGGAAATATTAACATTTGTTGAATGCACCATTATGATACTAAAATCATTTTTCTTAAAATATTAATAAAGTAAATATAAAAAAGAGTGACACTCTATCAACATGGATTAAAAGGAATGCATTCCTCACTCTGGTGTTATCTACTTATTACCTCACTCATTAGAAGCTGAAGAATTATTTCCTAACAATGAAACAATAAGATAGTGTTCAGTACAGATGCCCATCCACTACTCACTTTCCACTTGGCTTCCTGAAATTAAAGTGCAGCATTCCTTTTCAAACAGCTCATTACTCTAATCCATGAGAGGCTGTACCATGTACCTTGACTTCACATCTCAGTAGTGCTTTGCCTTGGAATAGAATGGGCAGGTTTTGTAGGTGGATGATCCCAACTTCTTGAAGATGGAGCCCTTTTCAGTGGAAGGAAACCCATCCATGGAGCACACTGCTGTGAAGATTAATTGTATGTCTACCATCCTCTGTGTTATAAATAACATCATTCTACTTGAGTAGGGTCAACATTTTTAAAATGGTCAAGTCTGGTTATTGTGTATAAATCTGTCCTAAACAGGATCATGGTCATAAGCATGCTGGTTAGCCCAAAATGATAAAATACTATCTTGTCATGTCTTCAGTACAGTGCACAGAGTTATTGAAAATCAGTTTGGATAACCGAGAACAAACTGAAGCAGCATTATATATACTTGCCAAAAATTAAACACACACACACACACACACACACACACACACATATCGGAATTTGAATGCAGAGAATCCAGATATAGTAAGTGAAAGAAGTTTAACATACAAGAAAAGAGTCTCTACTAGTCTTCAAATTAGTTTCATCTTAATTAAATCTTTTAAAACATGTAATGTTATAGATAAAAATTAAAATATACAGTCAAAACATGATGCATAACAAAAAGTATTATTTAACATATGTTATCATATAATGCATACAGTTCATTTATAAAATAATTCTTTGATCAGAATACTATACTCTATTTTAATAGTATTTAAAGAAAACATGTTGAATAATACATAATTAAAAATCACTGTTTTCCTTTTTATTTTATTTATTTATTTATTTATTTATTTATTTATTATTGATTTCTTTAATTGCTTAAAGTATTACAAAGGGTATTACGTATGTGTCCTTTTTTTCCCCACGGCCCTTGACAATCCCGTGGCCTCCCCTACCCCCCAGTGTCTTATGTCCATTGGTTATGCTTATATGCATACATACAAGTCCTTCAGATGATCTCTTACCCCCCTCCCCCTGCCCCCAACCCTCTCCGGCCTTCCCGCTGCAGTTAGACAATCTGTTTGAGGCAGCTCTGCCTCTTTATCTATTATTGTTTAAAAGTTTATAATGGTCTCTCTTATCCATGAATGAGTGAGATCACGTGGTATTTTACCTTCATTGACTGGCTTATTTCACTTAGCATAATGCTCTCCAGTTCCATCCATGCCATTGCGAATGGTAAGAGTTCCTTCTTTTTTACAACAGCATAGTATTCCATGGTGTAGATGCACCACAGTTTTCTAATCCATTCATCTACTGACGGGCACTTAGGCTGTTTCCAGATCTTAGCTATGGTGAATTGTGCTGCTATGAACATAGGGGTGCATATATCCTTTCTGATTGGTGTTTCTGGTTTCTTGGTATATATTCCTAGAAGAGGGATCACAGGGTCAAATGGGAGTTCCATTTGTAGATTTTTGAGGAAACTCCATAGTGTCTTCCATAGTGGCTGCACCAGTCTGCATTCCCACCAGCAGTGCACGAGTGTTCCTTTTTCTCCACATCCTCCACAGCACTTGTACTTTGTGGATTTCTTGATGATAGCCATTCTGACAGGTGTGAGATGGAACCTCATTGTTGTTTTGATTTGCCTCTCTCAGATGATTAGTGACTTTGAGCATGTTTTCGTATGTCTCTTGGCTTTCTGAATGTCCTCTTTTGAAAGGTGTCTATTTAGATCCTTTGCCCATTTTTAGATTGGATTGTTTATCTTCTTTTTGTTAAGTTGTATGAGTTATCTATAAATTTTGGAGATTAGGCCCTTATCAGATATGATATTGGCAAATATGTTTTCCCATGCAGTGGGTTTTCTCATTGTTTTGTTGATGGTTTCTATTGCTGTGCAGAAGCTTTTTATTTTGATGTAGTCTTATTTGTTCATTTTCCCTTTAGTTTCCAGTGCCATAGGAGCTGTATCAGTGAATAAATTGCTTCAAGTTATGTCTGAGATTTTGTTGCCTTTGGATTCCTCTAGAATTTTTATGGTTTCTTGTCATACATTTAAGTCCTTTATCCATTTTGGGTTTACTTTTGTGTATGGTGTAAGTTGGTGGTCTCGTTTCATTTTCTTGCATATTTCTGTCCAATTTTCCCAACGCCATTTATTGAAGAGACTATCTTGGCTCCATTGTATGTTCTTGCCTCCTTTGGCAAACATTATTGGAGCCTATTTGTTCTGGCCCATTTCTGGGCTCTCTATTCTATTCCATTGATCTATATGTCTGTTATTGTGCCAGTTCCAGGCAGTTTTGAGAACAGTGGCTTTGTAATACAGCTTGATATCTGGTAGTGAGATCCCACCTTCTTTGTTCTTTCTCAGGATTGCTGCAGCTATTTGGGGTCTTTTTTTATTCCAGATGAATTTTTGGAGAATTCATTCTAGATCTGTGAAGTATGCCGTTGGTATTTTAATGGGAAGTGCATTGAATTTATAGATTGCTTTGGGTGGTATGGACATTTTAATGATGTTGATTCTACCAATCCATGAACACGGTATGTTCTTCCATCTGTTTATGTCTTCCTCTATCTCTTTTTTCAACGTCCTGTAGTTTACTGAGTAGAGGTCTTTTACCTCTTTAGTTAAGTTTATTCCTAGGTAGCTTAATCTTTTTGGTGCGATGGTAAATGGGATTGTTTTTATAATCTCTTTTTCTGAAAGTTCACTACTGGTATATAGAAATGCCTCAGATTTCTTGGGGTTAATTTTGTATCCTACTACATTGCCAAATTCATGTATTAAGTCAGTAGTTTTTTTGATGGATTCTCTAGGGTTTTGTAAGTCTAATATCGTGTTGCCTGCAAATAAGGACAGTTTCACTTCCTCTTTTCCAATTAGGATGCCTTTTATTTCTTCTTCTTGCCGAATTGGAATGGCTAATACTTCCAGTACTATGTTGAACAGGAGTGGTGAGAGTGGGCATACCTGTCTTGTTCCTGTTCTTAGAGGAAATAGTGTTAGTTTTTGTGCATTGAGTATGATATTGGCTGTGGGCCTGTCATAAATGGCTTTTATTATGTTGAGGTATGATCCTTCTACTCCCACCTTGCTGAGAGTTTTTATCAAAAATGGGTGTTGGATTTTGTCAAATGCTTTTTCTGCATCAATTGATATGACCTTTTTTTTTCTTTCAATTTATTTATGTGATATATCACGCTTAATGATTTGCGGATATTGTACCATCCTTGCATCCCTGGGATAAATCCTACTTGGTCATGTTGTAGGATCTTTCTGATGTACTGCTGGATCTGATTTGCTAAGATTTTCTTGAGCATTTTGGCATCTATGTTCATGAAGGATATGGGCCTGTAATTCTCTTTCATTGTGTTGTCTGTACTTGGTTTTGTTATTTGGATGATGCTGGCTTCATAGAATGAGCTTGGAAGTGTTCCTTCCTCTTGGATTTTTTTGTAGTATTCTGAGGAGGATAGGTTTTAGTTGTTCCTTGAATGTTTGGTAAAACTCCCCTGTGAAGCCGTCTGGTCCTGGGCTTTTGTTTGCTGGAAGCTGTTTGATGACTGCTTCAATTTCTTCCATAGTTATTGGCCTATTGAGATTTTTAGATTCTTCATGATTGAGTTTTGGAATGATGTATTTTTCTAGGAATTTGTCCATTTCCTCCAGGCAATCTAATTTGTTGGAGTAGAGCTTTCCACAGTATTTTTTAACAATCATTCGTATTTCTGTGGGGTCTGTTGTTACTTCGCTTCTATCGTTTTTGATTTTTTTTTTTTTGGGCCCTCTCTCTTTGCTTCTTGGTGAGTCTGGCTATAGGGTCATCAATCTTGTTTATCCTTTTGAAGAACCAGCTCTTGGTTTCATTGTTTTCTGTATAGTTTTTTTGGAATCTATGTCATTTATTTCTGCTGTAATCTTTATTATCTCCTTCCTTCTGCTCACTCTGGGGTTTTCTTGTTGCTCTCGTCCTAATTTTTTGAGTAGTAGATTTAGATGTTTTACTACCATTTTTTCTTGTTTCTTGAGATAAGCCTGTAGAGCTATAAACTTCCCTCTCATGACTGCTTTCATTGTGTCTCATAGGATTTGGATTGTTGTGTTTTCATTGTCATTAGTTTCCAGAATGTTTTTAATTTCTTCGTTGATCTCATTGTTAACCAAATCAATATTTAATAAAATGCTATTCAGCTTCCAGTGTTTGAGTATTTTGAGTTGTTTTTATTGTAGTTTATTTCTAATATTATGCCATCATGGTCTGAAAAGATGCTTTTTATGATTTCAATCTTCTTGAATTTGGGGAGCTTTTCTTTTAACCCAATATGTGGTCTATGTTTGAATCTGTCCCATGAGAACTTGAGTAGAATGTATATTCCACAACTTTGCTGTGAAGTGTTCTGAAGATGTCAATTAAGTACATCTGATCTAGTGAGTCATTTAGGATTGCTATTTCTCTGCTGATTGTTTGTCTAGACGACTTATCAAGTGATGTCAGTGGAGTATTAAAGTCCCCTACTATGATTATATTGTTGTCGATCTCTCCTTTGATATCTTCCAGGAGTTTTTTTTATATATTTGGGTGCTCCTGCATTGGGTGCATATATGTTTACCAGGGTAATATTTTCTTGTTGTATTGATCCCTTTAGTATTATGAAGTGGCCTTCCTTATCTCTTGTTATGGCCTTCACTTTGAGGTCTAAATATTGCTACCCCAGCTTTTATTTCCTTTCCTTTTGCCTGAAAGATATTTTTCCATCCCTTCACTTTCAGTCTGTGTGAGTCCCTTTTTCTGAGGTGGGTCTCTGTAGACAGCAGATGTTTGGTCATGTTTTTTTTTTTTAATCCATTCAGGCACTCAATGTCTTTTGGTTCGAGCATTTAGTCTGTTTACATTTAAAGTTATTATTGAAAGGTGCTTGTTTGTAGCCATTTCTATTTTTGTGTGTGGCTGTTTTCTTTCTGAGCTTTTTATTTCTTCTTTTTACACCAGTCCCTTTAACATTTCTAGCATTGGTGGCTTGGTGCTGAGAAACTCCCTTTGCCTTTTTTTTTTTTTTTTTTTTTTTTTTTTTTTTTTTTTTTTTTTTGTCTCTGAAGCTTCTTATTTCCCCTTCAATTTTGATTGATAGCCTTGCTGGATAGAGTGTTCTTGGATTCAGTCCTTTGCATTGCATCACTTTGTAAATTTCTGTCTATTCTTTTTTGGCCTGATGTGTTTCTGTTGAGAAATCATTTGATAATCTAATGGGAGATCCCTTGTATGTAACTTTCCATCTCTCGCTTGCAGCCTGTAAGATTCTCTCTTTGTCCTGAACATTTGCCATGGTAATTATGATGTGTGTTGGTGTGGGTCTTTTCGGATTCACCTTGTTTGTGACTCTCTGTGCTTGTGTGATTTTTTTCATCCCCACCTCCGGGACGTTTTCTGATATTATTCCTTCCAATAGGTTTTCTAATCCTTGTTCCTCTTTCTCTTGTTCTGGAACCCCTATTATTTGCATGTTGTTTCATTTCATGTTGTCCCAAATCTCCCTTAGGCTCTCATCCTGTCTTTTAATTTTTTTCTGCAATTGCAGTTCACTTTGGGCGTGTTATGCTTCCTTGTCTTATAATTCACTAACTCAGTCCTCCACTTCTCCTAGCCTACTGTTGATACTTTCAATGGTGGTTTTTTATTGCAGCTATATCGCTCTTCATTTCATCTTGGGTCTTACATAATTTATTGATATTTTCATCTGTCTCCTCTAGCGTTTTGCATATGTTATTGATTTTTTCATCTGTTTCTTCTTGCTTCTTGCATAAGTTGTTGATTTTTTTCTCCATCTGGTTTATGCACTCTAGGACCCTTATTCTGAATTCTTTTTCTGTCATGTTGCATGCCTCTGTATCACTTAGCTTATTTTCTGGGGAGTCCTCCTTTTCTTTCCTTTGGGGGTTTCTTCGTCTACCCATGTTTGACCTCACTGTCATCTCTAGACATTGAGTCGTTCAATGGCTGTTCCCTGCATGGCAGTGGCTCCTTGTGTTGTTGTTGCTCTTCGGGCGGTTGCAGTAGCAGCTTCTCCTCAGTTGGCAGCAGCTCCTCTGGTGGGTGCTGTTCAGAGCTGTGGTGGCTCTTCTGGCTGGTGGGGGGAGGCTTCACGTACACCTGCTGTTCCTCAGACAGAGGGTGTGGTGCTCAGGAGGCTGCTGTTTCTTGGATCTACTGCGTTGATTTAAAGGGAGAAAATCCAACACAACAAGGCACCACCACGTACCAGGCAGTGAACACAAATATATTCACGATAGTAATAACCCCAAATAAAGGTGACCACCCAAATTAAGAGAATTAGGGGATAAGGAAGAAAGAAAACAATAAAGAGAAAAAAGAAAAGAAAAATAGAAAAATAAAGGAGTGCAAAAATGAAATTGGCAAAAGGAGGGGGGAAAAGAGGAAAAACAAGAGCAAAAAGAAAGAATGAAGTAGAAGAGGGTATGAGACTATATATAGGAGGAGAAAACTCCTATAGAACCACCACTAATCCCAACAAATGCCTGCAACAGCTCCCTGGAGATGAATGCAAACTAGAAACAACAAATAATATCAAGAGAGGGAAGGGAAAACAGAAGCACAAAAATATTCGTGGGAGGGGGGTGGGGGGGTTGTAGGGAGGAAAAAAACCAGCAGGGAAAAAAAAGCAAAAGCAAAAAAGCCTCACAACCAGTCCTAAAAATCACACATGTACACACAGACACACACACAAAAAAACAAATAAACAAACAAACAACAGAAAAAAACCCTATATACTCAACAATCAAGCAAACAGCAACTAAACAATAGAAAAATAAAAGAAGAAAAATAATTGGATAGTGAAGAAAGATAAGGGGTATATGAATAAGGATTTAGAGCAGTGGATTGGAAATAGGATATATAAGTACCTTGAAATTTTGACAGGAGGTAAACAGAAGGAATAGGGAAAATCTAAAGCAGGAATAGGGTAAGAGAAACAGGACAACAAAAGGGGAAAAGTGAGAGAGAGGGCTTTATCATAAAGGTAAAATTGAGGTAGGGAAAATTGATGCTAAAGGAACAATGAAAATAGAATGGAGAACACTAATCCCAAAATAAAAAAAGAGAAATTAAAATGGCACTTTAAAAAATGGTAAAATGGTAGCAGTAATAATACTGGTTAAAAATAAAAATGTAGTAATTAAAAGGGTAAAATCAGATGTTGGAAAAATAAGAAAAAAAATTGGTTTCTTAGTTGTAAGGTGAAAAAGAAAAAAAAAATTGCAGTAGTGAAGGTCCTTCGGTTATTCTACTCATCAGTCTGGCTCGCCTTGGTCCTGCCAGGTATTCAGGAGAGTGTTGAATTTCCCGGCGATACACTGTTCCTCTGTGTTGTAAACCACAATCCTGATTTTTTTTTTAATATATTTTATTGATTTTCCACAGAGAAAGGGAGAGAGACAGAGAGTCAGAAACATCAATGAGAGAGAAACATCGATCAGCTGCCTCCCACACATCCCCCACTGGGTATATGCCCGCAACCCAGGTACATGCCCTTGACCGGAATCGAACCTGGGACCTTTCAGTCTGCAGGCTGACGCTCTATCCACTGAGCCAAACCGGTTTTGGCCACAATCCTGATTTTAAAGCAGGCCATATTAGTGTCCCAGACTGCCTTAATTTGTGTTTAGCTAAGAGTCAGTTTGTGGCTCAGCCTCTTGGAGGGAGTGTTTTTGGGTTGGCCTCTGAGGCTATATGGCTTTTCTTTCCAGTAGCAAGTGTTTATTTTCTCGATTGCACTTAAAACTGGTTTGGGGAGGTCAACTCTCCAGAGCTGGTTCTTTAATCATTACCCTGCTCTGTGTTATTGCTGGGATTGAAAATCCCTCTATAGGCCAGACCCTGTTAACTCCCAGGAACTGATCAGATTATTTTAATCCTTGATCTCCTTCAGGGTGGAATCTGGGTGTGGCTGTGCTCCTTACCTGGGGGCTAGGTAGAGGAGTCCCACCATCCGGAAAGAATGACTGCCCAGATCCTGGGTCCAGGGGTGTTTCAGCACACAATTCGCTGCCACCTCTCCTGGCCCTCCCTCTATCCTAGGCTCTCCCCAGATTCCACGTGTCTACACCTTCTCCTTCTCTTCAGCACAGGTGAGTGTCTGTATCCAAAATGCCTTATGAACAGGATTCAGTGAAAACAAACAAACAATTGCAGGCCGCGGAAAAGTGGAGGGCTGAGTTTCTGTAAGCTCTTCTTTTACTGGCACTGCATGCTCTGGTCAGCTCTTTAGGCTGACCCCTTTAGGCTCAATCCTGCTAGGTCACAGAACCCAGATGTCAAATCCCCCTGTGTCAGGAATACCTCGCATATCCTTTCCCCAGTCAGGGGCTGTGCCTGTCCCAAGGGACTCTCCTGTCTGCCATGTGGTCTCCCTTTGAACCTCTGGGCTCAGAGTTGTGGCAAACTTTTCTTCCCTGATCCCTGTTTGTTTGTTTGTTTTTTTGTTTGTTTGTTTGTTTGTTTGTTTTTACCTTTCTAGGCGAGTTCTTTCCTTCCGGGCCGCAAACCATCTCACCAGCTGAGTAATTTCACCAATTTGGGGTGGGTGTTATTAGTTTCAGCTGCTTACTCGTTTTGCTCCAGGGCACGACCTGTGATGTGTCTGCCTATATGGCCACCATCTTTGGAATCCATTTTTATAGCTGTATAATACTTCACTGTGTGAAAGCATTTTTTTTTTTCATTTTAAAATAGAAAATAGGCTTACCTTCCAATTTTGTAATTTGTATTGTGAAAGAAGAACTATGAGCATCCTCATATGTGGCCAAATATGAACTGACAAACTCTTCTCAGTATCACCTCAGTGGGAAAAATAGGTACATCTGCCTTCATATTGCACAAACTCTGCAATAACACTTTAGGAAATTTCCCGTGAAATGTCACACACCTAATTATCACAAATGGACACTAAATATTTGAAATTGGGAAAACTGGTTAATATGAAACCAACTTTTCCTGCTACAGATATATTGAAATGAATATACCTTCCTTTCATAGTCAGTAAAATAAGTAAATAGATAAATTAATTACAAGACAACTTCCCTGAAAATAGCTCATCAACATTTTCATTCATGTTTCATATTTCTTATATACAAGAAAAAAAGAAAGATCAATAAACGTGGTGAATCATTGGTATTTAGCCTTTTCCTGAGTCAGAGACCCCTTGGTGAATGTATTGAATACTATAGACATTTCCCTTATCTAGTTTCCAAATGAAAGTTCTCTACAGCAAACATAGGTACAAGATCCTATTATCAAAATAATAATAGAGATTTTTATTTTACACAGTACAGGGTTGCACATTCCTATACTCAAATCTAGTATTTCAAATCCAATTCTAAATAATGAAGTGTGTGTCCTTTAAGTTTATATAGTTAGACTAACTTTTATTACAGTGGGTATTTTCAAAGGTGAACTGATGTCCATTTTTCAGACAAAAGAAGTGTACTTTCAGAACAATTATTGTTGTTCAATAAGTATGAATCTTAACTTTAAACCTACATAGCTTCTTGTTCCTAAAGTGTAACATTCTAACATAAGATCAATAGAATTGAGTTCTTCGGAGAACTGTTGAAGTGACTAGAGGCAAACGTAATGCTAAAATAGACTGAATTTAGCTTGAGGTTTAAATTCTATCCCTGTAAGTCATTATGAGTTTTTTTTACACATTACATATTTCATTCATTATTATAAGTGCTATACCTCTTTAGCAATTACAAATCATAATGATCATCAGTATACATTCTCAATCTAATGAATGGTATCATTTCTATTGCTTTGAAAGATATGAATGAAATTGAGGTGTATCTCTTCATTGAATGTCACTGTTTTCACATAAATAATGGTTTCATGCTCATATCTTTTATTTTTTAATTTTTTAAAAACATTTGAGTTACTGACAGTTTCTGCACTCTTTATTGAATTTATAGGAGTTAATATGATCACATAGGCTTCATGTACAGAAACCTATGATAACTTATTTGCGTATTTCATTATGTGTTTACCTAAGTCAGATCTCCTACTATCCCTAGATTTTGAAACATTACCTAAGTTATTTCCTCCTGAGGGATATCCTTTTGCTTCTCTTACTTCCTCCTCTTTCACTTCTCAGACTTCTTATATCACCTCTATTTCTTGATGGAAGTGGTGCCCTCTCCACAACCCCACTTCGAAAAGATGGTTTCTTGGTGTAGTCTACTTTAATTCTTTTTCCACCCACAGACTAAACAATACACATAATATGAACACTACATAACATTTAACCTGAACAAATGAACAACTGTTTGAAACCTACTTATTATTGCAACTAAAATCAAGATCTACCTCAAATTCTTCTCCCAAACAAAGCATTTCCTTCAAAAATGATAGAATCCTTTTTCATGGTAAGTTTATGAAACTCTTCATTATTGACAATATTCCATTGAAGTATTCAACACAGAACCATATATGTTGGTTAATAAAAGTTCTCCAAAGACCTTTAGTAATAAGCACTAAAATGTCTCACATTCCAGGAAAAAAAACCCATACATTCCATTCTTGTCTTTTAATAGGCTTATTCTTGGTTTTCTGGAGAGAGAGAAAGTGAGAGGGATAGAGAGATGGAAACATAGATGAAAGGGAAATATATTGATCAGCGGCTTCCTTAAATGTCTCATACTGGTGGACCAGCCAGCACCCTAGGCATGTGTCCTGACCAGGAATAGATGATGAGACATCTTGCTTCACAATTCTATGCTCAACCATTGAGCAATAATGACTGGGCAATGTGGATTACTTTTTAGAATGTGTCTGTTACTCCATTTTTGTTTTGACAACATCTATTTCATTTTTTCCAGGGTACATGTCTTACATAAACTATTTTTTAAAACAAAAATCATTCATTCAAAATGATTAGGTACTTTATTCCTCCTCTACCAACTCTCAGATTTCTTACTTTTATTATTTCTGTAGTTAAAATGAAAGAAAAAATGTCCAGTATGACTGCAACTCAGTATTTACATAGTTCTGAATTGTTTCTTCATTCTATTTCTAATAGGCTTCTTGCACAATCTTTAGTATTTTTATGTTATACACTGTTTTGTTAAATATGGTTCTAAGAAAATAAGCCATCTTGAAGGAGAGAGCTGCTATGACTAGGAACCCAGCCTCACCTCCACCCAGATGGGCCTCAGACATCACCTGAGATCCTAGAGCCACTTTGGCCAAAGACCATTTATGGCAACAGCAGACCCACGGACACCGGGACTGCAGCCCCCAACCACCTCCACTACCTCCTGTGAGTCTTGGAGTGCACAATTGAATTGCCGATCCACTCTGTGGCCATTGGCCACTCGCACCCTGGCACCTGGGTTCTGCAATGATAGGTAAAATGGTGATACAAACAAACAAACACCAAAGGACAGAAAAGGAGGAATTGCCGTGAAGGGAAACTCAACTAAATGGAGGCATACAATATGTTCGAAAAGGAATTCAGAATAAGGGTCATAAGGTTCATACACCAGATGCCTGGGAAATCCACAACTTAGGTAAGAATCAAGGAAAAATGAAAAAATTGATAATAGCTACAATAAAAAATACAATGGAAGGTTTCAGTAGTAGACTAGAAGTAGCAAAGGATTGAATCCGCGATTTAGGAGACAGGGAAGTGTAACACACCATGAACAACACAATCTGAACAGAAATTAGAGAGAAAAAATAGAAATAGAAAGCAGTTGGATATCCTAAGGGAAATTGGTGACAACATGAAACAAAGTAACATGTGTATATTAAGGGGGTCAGAAGGACAAGATGAGGAACAAGGATTAGGAAACCTATCAGAAGAAATAATCACAAAACCTTCCTCATCTTGCGAAGAAAAAGTCACACAAGCACAGACAGTTCCAAACAAGATGAACCCAATAAGACCTATACCAAGACACATTGTAATTATAATGGCAAACAATAACGACACAAACAGAACCTTAAAGGCTGCAAGAGAGAGACAGAGAGTTACCTACAAAGGCTCTCCTGTTAGATGATCAAATGATTTTTAACAGAAACACATCAGGCAGGAGGGGAATGAAAGGAAATATACAAAGTGATGCAAAACAAGGGACCACATCCAAGAATACTTATCCAGCAAGGCTATCATTCAAAACTGTAGAGGAATTCAGTGTCTTCACAGAAAAAAAAAAAATCTACGGGAGTGTTTCACTACTAAACCATCAATGCAAGAAATGCTAAAGGGACTGTTGTAAAAAGAATGAATAGAAGAGACAGAAGAAACCCAGGCATAAAGAAAAAAGTGGCAACAAATCAGTACCTATCAAAATCACCTTAAACCTAAATGGACTAAACACTCCATTCAAAAGATATAAAATGGCTAAAATTATAATAAAACAAGACCCATATGTATGCAGTCTATGAGAAACCCACCTCATAATAAGGGACTCACATGGACTGAAAGTGGAAGGAGAGAAATATTTTTCAGGCAAAAGAGGGGGGGGAAACTAGGGGATCAATAATTAAATTTGAAAAAATAAATCTCGAGAAGCCAAGATGGCAGCGGAATAAGCAGACCCGTCCCACGGCTTGTCCTGGAGCAAATGGAGTGTGCAGCTGAAACTAGTAACACCCACCCAGAATTGGCGAAGTACACTCAGGTGGTGAGACAGTTTACAGCTGGGAAGGGCAGAGTTCCTCTGGTAAGGTAAAAACCAGGGATCTGGGCATGCCATACCTCTGATCCCAGAGGGTCAGAGGGAGACCACACAGCACACAGCCAAGACACTTGGGAAAGGCACAGCCCCTGACTGTGGAAAGGAGATCCGCGGGACTGTTGGTACAGGGGCATTTGGGATCCGGTTTTCATAATTACAGAGGACTGAGCCTAAAAGGCGCAGCCTGAAGCGCTGACCAGACCATGCAGTGCCAGTAAGAGAGGAGCTTACAGAGACTCAGCCTGCCCTGTTTCTGTGGCCCGCATTTGTTTGTTTGTTTTCAATGAACCCTGTTCATAGGACATTTTGTATACAGACACTCACCTGTGCTGAAGAGCAGGTGAAGGTGTGGACAAGTGGAATCTGTGGAGAGGCTGGGAAGAGAAGGTGGACCAGGAGAAGTGGCAGTAAATTAATTGAATGCTGAGTCACCCTTGAGCCCAGGACTTGGGCAGCCATTTTCTCCTGAGGCTCTAATTCCTCCCTCCAGGCCCCAGGCAAGGAAAACAGCCACATCCAGATTCCACCCTACATGAGATGAAGGATTAAAATAATCTGATTAGTCCCTGGGAGTTATCAGGGTCTGGCCTATAGCGGGGCTTTCTGTCCCAGCAATGACAACAACAACAACAACAACAGCAAAAAGCACAGATATTCCTGAAAACTGGGATCTGAAGCCAGCCTAAGGAATGACATTTCAATTTTTCATTTTTATTTTTTTTATTATTATTTTGTTAGCATTTTTTTGCATTTTTCTTTGTTCACCTTTTTTATTGTTTGTTCCCTTATTTCCTACTTTTTTCACATTCTTTCTTCAACCACGTGAGCAGCAGTAATGTGAGTGGCATGCACTTGTCCAGGGAACATCAGCCCTATGAGCAGCCTGCCTCGAGCCAAAGAGCAGCAGCCTCATGTGACCTGCCCCTGTCCAAGGAGCAGCAGCTGTGTGAGCGGCCTGCTTCCCTGTCTGAGGAGCAGCAACCACGCGAGCAGTCTGACCTCTCTGAGGAGGAGCAACTGCATGAGCAATCTTCCTATATCTGAGGAACGGCACCCCTGCGAAGCCTGCCCCCATCCGAGGAGCAGCAGCTGCGCACACCCTGCACTAGTCTGAGGAGCAGCAGCTGCACAAGCAGCTCGGCCTGGTCCAAGCAGCAGCAGCCGCATGAGCACTCTGCCCAATCTGGGGAACAGCAGCTGTATGAGCAGCCCACCACCATCTGAAGACCAGCAGTTCTGCAAGTGGTCCGGCCCCATTCGAGGAACAGCAGCAGCCCAACCCGGTCCGAGGAGCAGCAGTCACACGAGTATACCACCCACATCTGAGGAGCGGCAGCCCTGCACAGCACGCACCAGTCTGAGGAGCAGAGCCACAACAGCCTGCACCTGTCTGATGAGCAGCAGACCAGTGAGTGGAGCATCCCTGTCCGAGGAGGAGCAGCCTCACCTGCAGCTCACTCCCGTCCAAAGATCAGCAGCCTTGCAAGCAGCCCATCTCCGTCTGAGGAGCAATAGACCTGCAATCAACCTATCCAAGTCCTAGGAGCAGTAGCCCCACAAGCAGCCCACCACATCAGAGGAACAACAGAAGCATGCAGCCAGCCCCCATCCAAGGATCAGCAGCCATGTGAGCAGTCCGCCCCAGTTCAAGGAGTAGAAGCTGTGTGTATGGCCCACCGCATCCAAGGAACAGCAGCCTTTTGATCAGCACATCCTTGGTCTGAGGAACGGCAGCTGTGTGTGAAGCCTACCCACACCAGCCACAGGAGCCACCTCAGCTGTGAACAGCACCCACCAGAGGAGCAGCTGCCAACTGAGGAACAGCAGCTATCACAACTGCTTGAGGAGCAACCACAACCCGAGGAGCCACTGCCACCCAAGGAGCAGCCCCTGAGAGACTCAACATCTAGATATATCGGTGAGATCAAACATGGGTAGAGAAAGAAACCCCCAAAGGAAAGAAAAGGAGGACTCCCCAGAAAAGCAGCTAAGTGAAACAGAGGCATGCAGCTTGACAGAAAGAGAATTCAGATTAAGGGTGCTAGAATGCATAAACCAGATGGAGGGAAAAATCAACAACTTATGCAAGAATCAAAAAGAAACGGAAGAAAAAATAAACAACGTATGTAAGAATCAAAAAGAAATGGATGAAAAAAATCAATAAATTATGTAAGAACCAAGAAGAAATGAAGAGTGATATAGCTGCAATAAAAAACACCACTGAAAGTTTCTATAGTAGATTAGGAGAAGCAGAGGGCCGAATTAGTGAATTAGAAGACAGGGAAGCAAAACACTCCCAAACTGAACTGCAATTGGAGAAAAAAATTCAAAGACAGGAGGAGAGCCTAAGGGAGCTATGAGACAGCATGACATGAAACAACATGCGAATTATAGGGGATCCAGAACAACAGAAAGAGGAACAAGGATTAGAAAACCTATTGGAAGAAATAATATCAGAAAACTTCCCAGATGTGGGGAAGAAAAAATTCACACAAGCCCAGAGTCCAAAACAAGGTAAACTCGAAAAGACCCACACCAAGACACATCATAATTACCATGGCAAATGTTCAGGACAAAGAGAGAATCTTGAAGGCTGAAAGAGAGAGACTGAAAGTTACATACAAGGGATCTCCCATTAGATTATCAAATAATTTCTCAACAGAAACACATCAGGCCAGAAAAGAATGGACGGAAATTTACAAAGTGATGCAAAGCAAAGGACTGAATCCAAGAATTCTCTATCCAGCAAGGCTATCAATCAAAATTGCAGGGGAAATATGAAGATTCACAGACAAAAAAGGGCTAAGGGAGTTTATCATCACCAAGCCAGCAATGCAAGAAATGCTAAAAGGACTGGTGTAAAAAGAGGAAATAAAAAGGTAAGAAAGAAAACAGGCACAAAAAATAGAAATGGCTACAAACAAATACATTTCAATAATAACTTTAAAAGTAGATGGACTAAATGCTCCAATCAAAAGACATCAAGTGGCTGAATGGATAAAAAAAAAAATGACCCATATATTTGCTGTCTACAAGAAACCCTCCTCAGAAGAAGGGACTCACACAGAATGAAAGTGAAGGGATGGCAAAATATTTTTCAGGCAAGTGGAAATGAAAAAAATAAAAAGCTGGGGTAGCAATAATTATATAGGATGAAATAGACCTCAAATTGAAGACCATAACAAGTGATAAGGAAGGCCACTTCATAATACTAAAGTGATCAATACAAGAGGATATAACCCTGATAAACATTTATCCACCCAATGCAGGAGCACCCAAATACATAAAAAAGCTCCTAGAAGATATCAAAGGAGAGGTCGACAACAATACAATCATAGTAGGGGACCTTAATACACCACTGACATCACTGGATAAATACTCTAGACAAATTATCAGCAAAGAAACAGCAATCATAAATGACTCACTAGATCAGATGGATTTAATTGACATCTTCAGAATATTTCACTCCAAAGCCGTGGAATATATGTTCTTCTTAAGTGCTCATGGGACATTTTCAAAAATAGACCACATATTGGGTCACAAACAAGGTCTCCCCAAATTCAAGAAGATTGAAATTATACCAAGCATCTTCTCAGATCACGATGGCGTAATATTAGAAATAATCTACAATAAACACCATACAAAATACTCTAACGCTGGAAGCTGAATAGCATGTTATTAAATATTGATTGGTTTACCAATGAGATCAAAGAAGAAATTAAAAAACATCCTGGAAACTAACAACAATGAAAGAACAACAATCCAAAACCTATGGGACACAATGAAAGCTTTCCTGTGAGGGAAGTGCGTAGCTCTACAGGCCTATCTCAAAAAACAAGAAAAAATGTTAGTAAATCATCTAACTCTACATCTCAAGGAACTAGAAAGAGAGAAACAAGAAAACCCCAGAGTGAGCAGAAGGAAGGAGATAATAAAGATTAGAGCAGGAATAAATGACATAGAGACCAAAAAAACAATACAGAAAATCAATGAAACCAAGAGCTGGTTCTTTGAAAGGATAAACACGATTGATGAACCTCTAGCCAGGCTAACCCATCCTCTAAACAATAAAGTATTTTTTTTTAAAATGTGTTCCTAGAATTATACCTTTTAAATATAGTAATTTGATTAACATACATACCTAAATTTTCCAGTCTCCCAATAACATCATGATGTTTGATCTTTTAGCTAAATCAACATGGCATATGTAAACATAACTCAGGTCACTGTAATTGCTCACATAAAACCCTTTGGATGTCTGGAATTATTTTTGTAAACAAATCTGAAGTCACATATTCCACCAAGATGTCTGACACTGATGGGCAGCGACACAAACTAAACAGCCACTAGACACAGTTCCCACCTGAAGAAATCACTTGAGCTTTCTGGGTCCAAAATGTTTTCCACAGATTTATACACCACGGCCTCCTTCCCGACATTTGAGATTCAACAAACATCCCTTGCTCCCCTTAATTTTATGAATAGAAACACTATTTCCTACCAATATAACTTCTAAAAATAATTACCCCCTATATTTTCCTCTTATCTTTTTTTATGCATGATTGTACTTATTTACATTTCCTTGCATGTTTGTTATTTTTACCATAGAAAAGAAGTGCCCAATAAGTAGGGATTTTGTCTTATTCAGAATCATTGTGTAGGCTACAAAACACCACTTGAAAGAAGACACTTAGGAATAATATCTACACAAACTACATTTCTTCTGCTTAGAAACTAGGGAAACAACATCAACCATTCTTCATAAATCAAATAAATGGACTTCTGAACTCAAGAAAAATCATGAGACACATCCAACTCTTGGCTGTTGACAAACCCTAAAAGACAAAGGTAAAGTAAAGAGGTCAATATGTACTGACCCCCTTCAATGTATCATAAAACAGGCTCTCCAAATAAAGGCCAGGGACATAAGTGAGTTATGTACTAAAAGTCATTGAAGATCAACAACTTAATATATTGCATAACCAGTATACACACAAATTAACTTATATAAGATCAAAAGTGTTGCCAAAGCACAAGTGTGGTTATTGACATAGAAATCTGTATATGTTACCTTGTCCCAGGGAAGAGTGATTCTTAATAAATCCAAAAGATCGTGGCTTAAAATAATGGTATGATATGTTGGAAATATCTGAAAATATAACAGAACCAAAGAAAATATGTACCCCAAACGATGCCCGGATGGTGTAAATTTCAGGGTAATATTAAGGAATACTTGTACAACGATCTCCGACAACTTTGAAGGATATGGGACACACATTGGCTAGATTTAAGATCAAAGAGAAATAAGACTATTTCCTTCACTAGTACATTAAAGACTCAATGAAAGGAACTCTTATCCACTACTTTAAAATAAATCAGGATATATACATTCTACAAAAATCAGTCTTGTGGCACAATTCAAAAATAACCAGAGAAAAGTTAGTTAGGGAAGTTAAGGTCATTTAGTTATGGCACACCCAATGTCCTAACTCACATCAGTTCCTGTCATGAAGAACTAAATACCTAGTCCACTTGCTGTGTTTCTGTGATGGTTGACCATCCAATTGTGAGCCTGGAGGTCACTGTCCTATTCCTGGTCAAAGAACAAGCCCAAGTCCCTTGCTCAATCCCCAGTGGGGGACAGGGAGATGGCAGCTGATCAGTGATTCTCTCTCATCATTCATGTTTCTGTCTCCCTCTCCCTTGCTCTATGAAATCAATACAAATACTTTTTTAAAAAAGTGTTCCAACTGGAGGGAAAAGGGACTACACATACCATATTTTCAAGACCTTTTTTTAATGCTATGGATATGTTTGCATCAATTATATTAGCTTCTTACCAACAGTGACCTGATTTCTGCTGACATTATATGTCTGGGGTGGGCAGGCTGTTCTAAATTAGAAAGTGCTTTGAAGGCTTAAAGCAGGATTCCATTTGTATTCATATACTAAAATAACTAAGCTTAATGTACTATTTTGATACACAAAACGGACATTTCAAAATCCTTCCAACCCCACAGTCCAGCACGTTTGTAAAAAAAAAAAAAAAAAAAAAAAAAATAGTGATGACTAAATAATCATGGCTCATATGGCATTATAAAACTTTAAAGACAAGAAGAAGGAAACCTGGAAATACTATTACTTGAACCACAGTGCTAGAATTTTATTCACAGACTTACTTTTTATTTTTTTAAAATATGTTTTATTGATTTATTTTACAGAGAGGATGAGAGAGGGTTATCAAGTTCGAAACATTGATCAGCTGCCTCCTACACACCTGGGGATGTCCCTGCAACCAAGGTACAAGTCCTTGACCAGAATTGAACCAGGGACCTTTCAGGCTGCAGGCTGATGCTCTACCCACTGAGCCAAACCAGTTAGGGCAAAAGACTTACTTTTTCATTCATTTCTTTGGCAGCATCTGTCGCATCTTCAGAATTCTCAAAGGTAATAAAAGCAAAGCCTCTGGACTTGTTTCTTGCTACCTCCTTTATCAAACCTCCTGGAATTTAGAATTTTAAATGCCACATGCCACTTAAAATTTAACCTCTTAGAGATATTTCAATTTCTCTAAGTTTTTGAGAAATTCTCTCAGAGACACTTAATCCTATATAATAAAAGGCTAATATGCAAATTGACAGAACAGTGGAATGACCAGTCACTATGACACACACTGACCAAAAGAGGGCAGACACTCAATGCAGGAGCTTCCCCCTGGTAGTCAGTGAGCTCCCATAGAGGGAGCACACCTCAGTGAAAAACAAAGCTCACAACTGGCGAGTACAGCAGTGGTGGCTGGATCCTCTCCCGTCTCCATGGGAGTGTTAATGATATTGGACTGACGCCTTAGGCGCACTTCCACTGTCAGACATCTCCCAGGGGCTCCCGAACTGCCAGAGGGCTTAGGCCAGGCTGAGGGACCGCCCACTGAGTTGCATGCACTAGGTCTTTAGATTAATATAATGGACACAGTATAGTACCAATCTTCTGAAACTTGGTAAAAAAAAAAAAAAAGAGACAAAGCATTTTGCATCCTCATTACCTTCCCAAAAATCTGTAGGGAATAAACGCCACAGTTAATCTGTCTTATGGCATTCCATGAACCAACCCCATAATAAACTCACAATGTCTTACTTTTCCTACTTATTACCTGGGACTGTAACATGATTGCAAGGAGGTAGATTAATTCCTGGGCAAGTGGAACAGAGAAACTGAGACAAGAAAATCAAGCCTGGTCAGTTTGTACAGCCTGTAGAAAGTCCTTAATCCTCCCTAACCAAGGACACTTGAGAACAAGTGGTTAATACAGGGGTGGGCAAACTTTTTGACTCGAGGGCCACAATGGGTTCTTAAACTGTACCGGAGGGCTGGAACAAAAGCATGGATGGAGTGTTTGTGTGAACTAATACATGTTAACACTGCTGCTGGTGAAGGAGCGGAGGGGAGAGCAAGAGAACCCTCCGCTCTTTCGCCTCCGTGGGCTGGATACAACAGCTGAATGGGCCGTATCCGGCCCGCGGGCCATAGTTTGCCATGGCTGGGTTAATATCTCTCTTCTCACATGAGAGACTATTCAGCAAAATTACCCTGGAACTTCCAAGGCGTGAGTGAGAGAGGAGGATGGACAGAGGGGCAGCTTTGTCTTGCCCACAAAACAAACCAGCCTGCTGTCTTGGGGAAGGGATGAAAGGGGACTTTATCTCACTCACTAAGCAAAGAATCAACAGCCTTGGGACTTGCCAAGATAAAAATTGTCAGACATTCTCATCAACTCTGAGACAGCTATGGCCAGTAAAAGGAGTCCTTGAAATGCAGTCTTTCCCCTCCCTGCCAGCCCCTCATGGAAGGGCAAAGCCTGGGACTTTCACCCACTCTCCTTCCCCGCCTCCAGAAGACACACCTAGGAAGAAACTAAAGGGCGATTTCTGGAAACAAGCCTCCACACACTCCCCGAGGAGTCCTCTACATGCTCATCCATGTTTACAGGGGAACTTCCTGGGCCTTTGGACAAGAAGCAGCCTAACAGGGAATGAGTGTCCATTACCCATCTCGCCAGCCTCAGGCCACAGCACAGCTCTGCATTCTCCTCTTCAGGCTTGACTTCCTATATTGTCCCCAACATTCTGAGGCCCTCACCTTTTGTCCTCATGCAGTGGGAAGCCAGGGCTCAAAGCTACTCAGAGAGGTGTGGCCCTCTAGTGGCTGGCATGGCCTGGCTCCAGAAGCAGGGAGGCTGAGAATCCTGGATGTTATCATTATGCCAGAGTGGCTGCACAGGCAGCAGGGTGGAGAGTCCCCTGCTAAATGCAGGAGCGAAAGAGGACCTCCTGGGGAAGGTTGCAAGGCGTGGAGACCAGCATTTGTTGTCTTTCTCTCTCAGGGCATCTGTCTGCTTCGCTTGTGTGCATATCATCTCTTAGCACCCATCCATTCTCTGTCTTGCATGCATCATCTCTTTACCCATTATCTGTCCTGGGTGCCAACCACCAGGCATCACCCACCTGCCATCCTCTGTCATGCCTTGTCTACGTCTCCCTGGTCAGTTGTTAAGATTAGTAATCCTGGGCCACTTTGTGGGTGCTGTGAGTTTCCCTTTTCACCCAGGCATCCCAGTCCTCCATTTTATACCTTCTACTTCTCCCCTCCCAGGGGCTGTAGAAAGGGTTAAAGAGAATAAAACAGGGCAGAGAAAACCTTATTTTGCTTAGCAGATATCTTGTAGCAAGCTTGCAGCCCTGAGCACAGCATAGCCCAGATAACCAGAAGACACCTGGCATGGGAGGAACCAAGGACAGACCAGACCCTCATGTCAGCAGAGCGGCTTGCAGCCAGCAAAATAAATAAAAATTCTCTCTTTGCTCTCATGACTGATAACTTTCTCTGTCTCATCCCACCAGCACCCAGGTGTCGGGAATAAAATCTCTTTTGATACATCTTGTACCCCCAGATGTCCCACCTCACACAGGAAGAGCACTCATGGACAAGATGAGGGTGTGCCTTTCACCAGAGTATCCCCTACCAACTGCCATATCCTGGCAGAATCCTTGTCTGGAACAGAGGACATCCCCTTCCCAATACCTGCGAAGCTTAAGCACAGGCAGAGGGCCCACAGGAGGAATATCACAGCCACCTGCATGTGGTGGTGAGAGGAGGCCACAGGGCCCAAGCCTCCAAGACATCTAGGGCATGGTGTTTTCCCAGTCTTAGGGGGGCTGTTGCTCTGAAGCTCTCGGCAGGGTCGTGTCCCTAGATGGTCAATGTCAGTTCCTGTTGCTACATACTTTGACCCTCAGTCTGGGGCAGGGAAGGGCCTGGCACGGTGAATATGAAAGATGAACATCATGCCTGAGGGAGGGATGAGCAAGGAATAGGGGAACAGGAGACGGGTAGGGGAAAGATGGGGGCCTCTGTGTTATTGCAGAAGCAGTGAGCAGATCTGCCTTTATTAAAGTCAACACCACCACTCTGAAAACTAAAACTGGGGCTCTGTACCATAAGGACCTCCTCAGGCAGGAAGTTGGGTCACCAGCCTCTTTCAAGGCCCCTACCAACTCTACACCTGTGTTGTGGCCCAGCAGCCCCTCAATCTCTTTCCCCCTTAGACATTGGTGCATTGGGATTTTCAGTCACTTTTAGGCGCCTGCAGAATTTTTTCAATGTTGGTTTTTTTATATTTAAGTGGCATTTGTGTTTTGTTGCTAATCCACATTAGAGGATCTTTTCCATTGTTGACCTTTTTCAACAGAAAGCATGGAAGGGAAGGTGTGAGGGAGAGGTAAAGGGAGAGGGAGAGGTAGAGGGAAAGGGAGAGGGAGAGGGAGAGGGAGAGGGAGAGGGAGAGGGAGAGGGAGAGGGAGAGGGAGAGGGAGAAGGAGAAGGAGAGGGATAGGGAGAGGGAGAGGGAGAGGGAGAGGGAGAGGGAGAGGGAGAGGGAGAGGGAGAGGGAGAGGGAGAGGGAGAGGGAGAGGGAGAGGGAGAGGGAGAGGGAGAGGGATGGAAGGAAACATCCATTGTTTAACTACAAGCCAGGAACATGCCCTTGACCTGGAATGAAATCTGGGATCCTCCAGTGCCAAGGCTGATCCTCAATCAACTTAGGCACAGCAGCCAAGGGGGTAATTTAACATTTTTAATCAGAAGGAGCATTGGACAGCATGAACTATAGAAATAACATGAAGGTCAGAATTACAGCCCATTTCCAGAGAATGTGCATTCATATTCATTCATAATCAATTATTTAAGTTAAAACATTATTCTTCAGCTGTATTTTAAATGAACGTAAGCTCCGTTGTCTACCTCAGCCTCATTGACACCTTTTTAGCTTAGGCAGATAAAAGCATAGGTTTTCAAAAGAGTTAAGACTTTATTAGTGTCATGTCATACTGACATAAAATTATTCGTAAAGAGGTTCAAGTATTGTTATTTGGTCACTGACTTTACAGGAGTCTCAGTTGGAGCACCACCAGCACGAAGGCCCCCTCCGACTTATGGTGGTCCAGTCCCTGTGATGATTATTACAGCCACACAGGAGATGGGTATGATGGGGGCACAGCAATTACTGCAACAGCCGATCGGGCACCCCGGTAAGAGGTCCTGAGTGTGGTGCTGGCGGCGATCACAGGATACACCATGTACGCAAGAGAGAGTGAATCATGCACTACAGTAGCTCACCTGACTGGGCGATCAGGGAGTCAGGGGGGAAGCTCCTGTGACAGAAGAATTAGACACTGAAATTAAAAATGATAAGGTACAGACAACATTTTATTGTAAAGAATTTGGCTTCTGTTATTTAAGAATGACTAAAAGCAAATGGTAGGTTGGGGGAAGCATCAAGAATTGTAGGTACCATTATGAAGTTTCAGGATTGGAGGCAAGATTTGAATTATTCAAGGTTGTTTCATAAGTGCTGATTTAAATTACAATATACTTAAATGTTTAAATTTTACATATTTTATTGTTAAAATATTCAGAATATAAGCACAACCAACAGGCCAACAGAGGCAAGACACTGGAGTGGGTGGCAAGAACAAGAGACTAGAGATAGAGGAAGCCGGGGGGAGGTCAGTAGAAAAAAAGAAAGAGACATATGTATTACTATTTGTAAAGCCTTAAACACTAACATTACAAAATTTTTCAGAAGAAAGTGTTCTGAAACATCGGATTTCTTGTCAGATTTTACTACAAACATATAAAAGCAATCTCATTGGATGGTGAGTTATATTCATGGCCCTAAATTTCCCAGGGTGTCTATGACCAAAAGTGCAAAAAGTCTTTGAAGTGAACTGCATACAAAATGAAGCAGTGTGTTATTTCGTCATGGCATGCTGCCCTGTTTTCCACTTAGGGAGGGTAAACAAATGAGGTATTCTCCTTGGGAACATAAATGGATACAAGGATTGAAGAACCTCTGACAAGGCTGCAAAACAAGGATTCCTCCAGCTCTGGGGCCCACACTTTGCACCCTAAATACTGATAAGGAGCAGGCCTTTCCCACTGGCCCCAGGAGGAACAGGAGACCTTAGGGAAATAGGAGATGGTGGTGAGCAGCCATAGAGCAATGCGGTGCGGCAGCACACCATCCTAGGCCTCCGCATGAGGAAGATTCGCAGACACCTGTGGAAAGGAGTATAGGAAGAACATGTCGTGCCAGCCCCTGTTGAGGGGCAGGTGTCAAGGCCTCAAGGTGCTGTGAGCAGCCTAGAGGGAGAGTTCAGAGGAGTGGCTCAAGGAATCTGCTTTGACTCTGAGTGACAGTGGACATGCACACTCCCTCCTCCTGCCTAAGCCCCCCTGCCTGAGCTGGAATTGCACTGCCCTTGTTGGACTGGTAGTTCCTGCCTCAGGCACATACCCTAGGGACCTGGTGTTACAGGCTGTTTCCCTCCCAGCATCCAGGTGTCCCCGTGAGAGAGAAGCAATGGCCCAGGAACCTGGCAGCACACCAAGGGAGAGCCCACGCTGCCCCTCCTCACCCATCCTGTCTGCTCACTGGGCCCATCATCCTCTCATAGTACTTCAGGGAATTGAACCACAGGTCCTTGTTGATGATCTGGTAGGGCAAACAGTCCTGGGTCAGGGGAGTACTCGGACCCAAATAGAAACCCAAGCAGCAGGCAGACACAAGAAGCTGTATGCTGGCATGGCCAGTGACATCCCACCTCAGCAATCCTGCCTGATCCTGCCACACTGTGGTCAGTGAACCAGTAGAAGAAGCTGGCGCTGCTGTCCTGGAGCCTGTGGCTGGAGGCTTCTCGTTCACAATGCTGGGAACACTGAATGGGAGTGGCACGGGGCACCCTGTATCCTGCAGGAGATGGGTATGTGAAGCTGCGGAAATCGCCTTCCAACCCTGCCCACCACCAGCTGCAGCCCATGCAGGGAGCCTCCTCTTACCTGTGAGGGTGATGAGATACTCCTTCACAATCACATGGTTGCAGAAGTAGGGGTTGCTGCGGAAGCACAGGCTAATGGTGCAGCAACCCCAGGGATGCCTGACTTCCCTCACCTGAAGAAGGATAGTGGATCCACGGAGTGAAGTCGCAGCCCAGGGCTCCTGCCTGTAGCTGTTTTCAGGGACAGGCCATTTCCCCACCTGCTCTACACCACTCCGTGGAACAGGAGGCCTGACCTTCAAATCAATCATGTGCCCGTGCATGTTGTCATCTTTGATGCTGGACATCGCCAACAACTCTGGGTGGTTGACAAACTGCTTTGGGTCAAAGAGCCTGCACCCTGGGAGCTGGGCATGGACCAGCTAGAAAGAGCAGCCCGGCCTGGACTCTCCTTCCCTTAAGGCCACTCCTTCTCCATAAAAGGCAGAAAGGGGCACAGCACCACTCTGTTTCCTGACAGACCCTGATGCCCACCAGATTATTTTGTGCTGAGGGTTTGACAGGTTACACATCACACATTCCTGCTTCTGACTAAGTAATTGGACATACAGATGGCCTGTAGGGCAGCATTAGTTAGTCCCAGAAGAGCCCATGCAACACAGCCCTGTCTGTGGGCATCAGCCCCTGGTGTATGCATGCCTCTGCCTTGGAGCTCTTCCTTTGGACTCCAAGGTACCGCTTCTATGGTGCCTGTATAAGACAGAGGGTGTCTCCAGGATCCTGGGCCAGACTGATCGCACTGCCCCGAGCTTGTCCTCAATGTTCTTTTCTATGGGAATCATCCTGGCTTACACCATTCTCCTGCACTGTCCCATGCTCCTTGTGATCCTCCTCCTCTACCCTCAAGGATACAGCTGTGAGCCAGAACCCAGGGATGCACCGGAACTTGAGGCTTCTCATTCGAAATAGGGCTTGAACCTCTGCTGAGTCCTGCACCTGAGCCGAGACAAGGACCTGCTGGCTTGCTTGTTCACGGGCTCCATCTCTAATTGGATGGCCTGGAGCACCTCCAGAGGGGACCAGGTGAACTTGGCACCAGGCCCTGACTGGGCCTGCTCGTGCTGCACTTGCTGATCTTCTTCTGGAATTGCCTTGACTTGGACTGTGTCTCCACCTGTTCCACTGCCTTCATGTGGCCCTCCCCTCCCCCTGCAGGACAAACTGTTCCCCTGCAATTAATTGCTCCTCCATCCACCCCTCCTCCGGGTGGTCACTCCCTTGCGGGTCACCTGGAGCCTGTGCCTCCAGCCTCAGCTCTTCACTCACCACCTCCTCCTGCCTCCCCACCTGCAGATCTAGGAAAACCTCCTCCCCTGCCCACATGGCCTGCCATGGCCTCTGTCCTGCAGAAGGCCCTCTGTCCACAGGACAAACTGAGCCTGTGCCTGCAACTCCTCCCTCAGGCCCTCCTTGTCTTCCCCTTGCTCCTCACTCTGGGTTCCCTGCTGCACCTCACTCTCCTCTCCCTGCATACACTGCTCTGCAACCACCCAGTCCTCCCCTTCCTGCACTCAAGATAAAGCCAAGCCTTCTGGCCTGTGTCCAACCTCAGCTCCAGGGTGTCAGCCTCCCCAACCTGCATGAAGTCCTCCCGCTCCAGCCCCAAAGCTGTCCTCTGAACCTCCTGTGCCCTTATGTCCTGGGTATCACCACTTTCCTGCATCGAGGTGAAGCTAAAAGCCTCCTGGGCCATCCTTCTCGCCCTGTCTTCCTGGCACAAAGGCCCTTGGGTGCACTTTGAATCCTCAGGGGCCCTGAAGTTGAAGACTCCCTAGTGGAGCTGAGAGGAAGCATGCTGCCCCCAAGGAGCTACTCTGTCTCCCAAATTGCTGCTTTAGAAGACAGGGCAAAGACAAACAGGGAACAATACAATCTGAATAGCAATTGGAGAAAAGTTAGAAACCGGGAGGAGAGCCTAAGGGAGCATTGCTACATCATGAATGAAATTAATTTCTGTATAATAGGTGTGTCAGAAGAACAAGAAGTGGAACAAGGATTAGGAATCCTATTAGAAGAATCAATGAAAGAAAACTTCCCTGAAATGGGGAAGCAAAAACTCACATAAGCACAGAGAGTCTCAAACAAGATGAGTACACATTTTTGTTACAATGGTAACAGCACAAACAGAATCTTAAGTCTGCAAGACACAGTCAGAGAGTTACCTGCAAAGTATCTCCCATTAGATTATCAAATGATTTCTCAACAGAAACACATCAGGCTAGGAGTGAATGGGAGGAAGTATAAAAATTGGTGCAAAGGAAGGAACTGAATCCAAGATTACTCTATCCAGCCAGGCTATCATTTAAATTTGAAGGGGATTTCAGGAGCTTCACAGACAAAGCAAACAAACAAAGAAAAAGGCTAAGGGAGTTTATGACTAAGAAGAAATGCTAAAGGGTCTGTCATAAAAAGAAGAAATAGAAGGGTAAGAAAGACCATAAGGAGAAAGAACAAAAATGGCTGAAACAAGTACCTATCAATAATTATCTTAAACATAAATGGACTAAATGCTCCATTCAAAAGACATAGAGTGGCTGAAATGAGAAGGAAACATGACCCATATATATGCTGTCTACAAGTCAGAACTGAGTGGTCCTTTCCAGATTGACATGGCACTGTCCTCAGGTAATGACTGGAAGTTCTATGGATCAAGATGCTCCCACAAAGCTAGGGCACAAAGTTTGCATTGTAGTTCATACCACAGCACAGACATTCTGAAGAGCAAAGGGTGGTGACACCTTGGCTAAGGGAGGTCAGACATCTGTGATTGGGTAGAGCGGTGTAAATTGGATATGTTTGGCAGTGACAATATTCTATGTGATACCATGGCTTCAGTGTCAGTGCCTAAACCTGTATGGGCTCCATTAAGTCAGTTTGCACAGTAATGTCTTTGGTGTGAGATAACAGTGAAATGGTACTAATCCCTGACCTGTTCAGAAATCCATCAGCTGGACCTGTGGACCAAGTAGACTGAATACTCATCTCCTGGGAAAAGTTTGGGAAGCCCTGGGCACATTCCATTTATCCTCATCCTTCCTGCAGGAAGCAGACCTCTGACCTTCATGGAGTTCCACCTTGTCCTCGTTCATTGCGCCTTGTTCTGTCAGGACCACAGGGCCCAGAGCCAGTGCTGCAGGAGTAACCACTCTCATTTAACACCCTCCTCTACCCATGTGCCCACATGATAACATGTGACATATTCATGCTAAGCATGAAGACTGCCAGAGTAGGCAAAAGGACTACTTGCAACAATAGTTAATAACCAATGGAGCTAAACAAATACATTAAAACACACTAATATTTATTCCCAAACCCATACTTTCAGGTCAAAGATACACAATAATTTCCTTTCAGAATGCCAATTAGGAAGAAAGATTAAACATCTGGAAATAGTACATGATAAAGAGAGAGGCACCTGACACGGAGGTTCTGGGACATATGAAAGGTCATGCCCTGTGGTGCTGAGTCTCTGACTGAATCTTATGGGAGAACAGTGCTGGGTACATTGGACATAGTAACACCTAAAACACTTCTAATCCCTTCCATCAAAAAATGACACTTCTTCCACATCGGATAAAAATTAAACAGGTGTCCAATGGTGTTACTTAAGGAATGCAGGGACCATGTCTACCATCAGAGACTCCAAATACCCAGGGAACAGTGTGCTTCTTACTCTAGCAAGGTCTCATTAGAGAGACCCTGATCACCCAACAGCTTGTCCTGGTTCTCCTTGTAGTAGCCCCTCTTGTGAAATAGTGACTACCTTCTCAAAAGGAAAAAGTGGTCCACCTTTGAGGAGAAACACTAGAAGGGCCAATGGGGGCTCCCACAGTCCTATGCACATCGAAATAACATGCAACATATGGGCCTTGCTGTTACAGTCAGGGGCCACAAACAATCTCAGATGCCAAGGTGTAGGGTCAGCACAGCCATTACTCTCTGGTTCCTACTGGTGTCCGGCAAAGGGACATTGCTCCCCCCCCCCCACACACACACATACACACAAACACAAACACACACACCCTACATGCAGGCTCACCCCCCTGACCAGCTTTACACAGAGTGGGCCTGGGACTCAGGATCTTCTCCGCGTCTTCATTAGCATGGACCCTTTCCCACTGTGCTGTGACATGACTCGAGAGGGTCCACGTGGGTCACTGTTGCAGCTTGGACGATTAAAGCCTGATTGTAAACAAAGCAGTACTTGGAAAAATGTCACCAAGTGACTTAAATGGAGAAAATTATAGCCAAGATTTAACTTCCAAGTAGGGTGATCATCCATGTCATTTGTAAGAGCTGACATCTGCAGGGCTGAAAGTCAGAGAGTACTTACAGCCTTTGGATCATGAGGTCACACACCAGGGCTTGTGGCACCTAGGCCCAGCTTCCTTTAACAGTTCTGAACTTCTTGGCCTGATAGTTATGTGTACTTGTACTGCTTCATGCACTTTAACTGGGATTATCACTGAAAAAGTGTGGCAGCATCACGGAAATCTTCGGGGACCCCTGAGGAATGGGGCCACCTCCCACAGATTCTGCAAGAACCAAGCAGCCATGGGGTGCTTCTACAAGCATCCTTTTGGGACCTGAGCACAGAGGTGATTCTGAGAGGACACAGGACCTTTCACTCAAACCCCAGCCTCAAACCTTCCTTGGTTCTGGCAAGTATTGGGAGCATAGAAAGAGAGAAAATCAAATAGGAAGGAGTGGAGAAAGGAAGAGAAGGAAATAAAATGTTTCCTTTATTCTCATTCCCACTTCATTTGTGGAGAAATGAATCCAGGTCGTCTGAACAGGTATGAGAGGCTAAGGGATTTAAAGTGAGGATTTACCAGAGGATTGTGGGAAATCTACCAAATAAGCACATGAGGGGCCTCCTTGTGGCTGTTACAATGAAAGGTTTGAATGAGTGGTCATCTGGATGCACGAAACACAAGTAAAGCCAACAAGCCAGTAACAGAGAGCTTCCTTTGGGATTGTGTGTGAGAGAGGACACTATCTGAAGAAAACAAGCTTTGTTCTCAATGCTTTGGGGAGGAGCAAGGACAGAGACAGAATGAATTTTCCTCAGGGCCATGTTGCAAGAGTCCCTGCTCAGAGTGGGGAAGCATCTTCAGAGCAAGGAAGGAGCTTGTGATCCCAGAGCAGGTGTTGGTCTCACTTTCCCACAAACTTGCACCACTGTGGATAGTGCCACAGCTGATGTGATGAACAACAGTACTAATCAGCCCCATCCTCCAATGGCAGCCCAGGCCTGGGCAGTGTAGCTGTTTTTCCACATTTTTGGCAAGAGAATAAATAAGGGATCACTGATGGCCATTTTGGGGTTTTATAAACCAGCAGTATAGGGCCATGCCTGGCCATTCTTTGTACCAGGAGACATGATCATAACCACTAAAATCAATGCCGTGTCTACCACAGGTGGAGGAGACTGACTGTCCCAGAGCCCTGGACACTGAGTGAGGCTGAGTCAGGGCGGACTGGACCCAGGACCCTGAAAACAGCAAAAACACTCACTGGTGGGTGCAGTGCTGGATACCTGGTGAGCCTGAAGAGGAGGCAAAGAATCAGCCCAAGGTGAACCCACGGTCCCTTCCACGGAGGCCTCACCTGGGCCCTGAGTGAGGAGGGTGAGCAGGAGCAGAGGCCAGGTCATGGTGGAGCTACACCAAGAATGCTGCCTTCTGACACCCAAAGCCTGAGCCTGGATCCCCACACTTCTCTTATCCTCTCCCCTCCCTCAGAGGAGGGAGGGGTCTCCATGCAAATCTGCTTCCTTCACCTTCCTCACCACATTCCACTCCAAACTGACCTGGAGTCTACTTATGCCTGCAACCCTGGAAAGAAGAGCTTTACCAAGAATGAAGCTCTTGCCCTGGCTGGGTGGCTTAGTGGGTCACAGTATCATCCTGGTATGGCAAGGTTGCCTGTTTATTCCCGTCCAGTGCACATACAGGGATTCACCAATGAGTGCTTATGTAATCAGAACAAAAATTCCATGTTTCTCTCTCTCCTCTCCTCTCTCCCTAAATTCAATCAGTAAATGCTTTTAAAAGAGTCAAACTCTTTAATTTACTCTAAGTAATGTCAGACTGAGCCCAGGAAAGCATGCAGAAATCGAGCCAGTCAGGGGATACCTACCTTTTCTCGTGGGGGAGTCCTGGTGTCTCCTGGATAAGCTATCCCAGGACTTCCCCTTTGTGTGGTGTGGGCAAAGGTAAAGACAGCTTGACTGAATAAAGTTCAGGCTCTCCATTTCCTGGGTGTCAATGGCAGAGCTGGGGACTGCATATTGCCCTCCGCCCCTTATTCTCCTTAGTGAAGGTCTCTCCTCTGCATGGTTCCATCCTCTGTCTTTGCAGTTGTTTTATTCTGAAGCTGAGCCCTTGCATGTATTAGCTCTTTTGAGAGATGATGTATTGTGCACAACAGTTTGGGGACCTCATGGACTCGCAGGGAAGCAGCACTTCAAACTTCATCCCAGGACAGCATAAAGCCCAGCAAGTACCTTCCCCACATCCAGACTCTTGTGCCCCTAGGGTCCTAAGACTGTACATCCCCCTGGTGGCCCAAGACTGTGAATTCCTCAGGGAAGGCAGCTGAGGGGAATCGGGTGATTCCCCAATTACTTCCTTCCCATCTTCTGTCCCTTTCAGCTCAGTACCAGGTCCCCTGGCCCCTTCAATTTCCCGGTGAGTCCATTGGCCTTTGTCCGTCAACTTCCCTGTACTGGAAGGTGTCGCCTCCCACACCAGGTGGCCCAGATGCTATTCTCAGGGCTGATTAGCATGTTCTACCATGGACTGGGTACAAGGGTGCTGCTTGTGAGGCAGCTCTTGGCTCAAGGCTGAGGACACATAACTTAAAACCACTGAATAGGAAGTTTGGATGAGAATCGTGGTTCCAGGTGAGACAGACTGATTTGTCAAATTGTGAGGAGAAAAGATATTGCACAAAAGAGCAAAGGCTCTGTGGGATTGAGAAGTCCCAGGGGCTTAGAATAGCAGAAGTCAAGGTGAGAGATGGGCTGGTTCCTTGTGGAGATTCCAGGGAGAGTCTGTTTCCTTGCTCCTCCTGTTGCTAGGTCGCCAGCATTCCATGGCTGTAGCTACATGACTCCAATCTCTGCTCTGTGGTCTCATCTCCTGTTTATCTTCTGTCCCCAACTCTGCCTGCACACTTTGGTAATCCACTGTATTAGTCAGGGTTCTTTAGAGCAGCAGGAGGTTATGAGGACTTGGCTGGTGTGATTATAAAGACTGAGAAACCCCAAGATCTGCAAGCTGGGGGCCCAGGAAAGCTGTTGGTCTAATTTGGCCTGAGACTGAGGACCTGAGAACCAAAGGAGCTGATGGTTTAAGATCCAGTGTGAGGACAGACGCCTGTGAAATGAGATGTGATGCCCCAGCCCTGCGGTGATCCATGAGTATAGGGGTGAGTTCAGCCTTTTGTTCTAGTCAGATTCTCAGTGCATTGATGCTGTGCACATAGGGAGGGTGATATCCGTTTAGGGTCCACCACTTCAAATGCTAATCTTCTCTGGAAACTAGCTCAGAGACACTCCCAAAAATCATGTTTATTTGGGCTCTGTGCTGTCCTGTGGGCTGTGAAACCAAGGCACACAATTAACAATCCCAGTCCCCATCGCAAAGCGTTCATCCCATCTGCAAACTCCCTTTTGCCTTATTAGGTAACATTCCCAGATCCCAGGGATTAATTAACACCAGGATATCTTTGTGGCCTCATTACTCAGGCTCTGTAACCAGCCTTCCAGTCCTGCACAGTGACACACACACACACACACACACACACACACACACACACACACACACACACACACATGCACGCACACACAAGAGGCTCGAGAGGCTATTCTCAGGATGATTTGCACAGTAGCACATGGAGGTGTTCCAGACACAGGAGCTACCCCAAACCAACTTTTAAACAGTCTTTAAATTGCCCTGGCTGTCCTTCTGTTGAAATACATTTAATATTAATGGAAACCTGAGAGTCTGTTCCCACTGCTTAGGACTGCACACAAAGCAAGGGAAGGATCTAGAAATATCCATCAGTATAACCTTGCTCGCAGTCTAGCTTCTGCAGCCCTCACTAGTGCATCCCATTGAAATATGCCTTACCATAAACCAAAGAGGACATTTTCCTTCTACAATCAAAGACATTTTAGGACGTCACTTATGAATTCCCAAACTGGTTCTTTGTTTAAGGAATTCCTTCTCTCCCATCTCGGGCAGGAAGAGGCTTTCGTTGTGGAGCCTGGGTGACATCTGTTGGCACCTCTCAACTTTCTGCCTTTCCTTCCTTGACATCTAAGGAGGCATCGGGCCCAGCCCCTACCTGGCATTACAGAATTGAAGGACAGGTGATCAGGGTGTGACTCCACCTGAGAGAGGAGAGGCTCCCCCTGGTCCCTGGGAGGCTCTGCTCCAGGAGGGGCAAGGAGATTCCTCAAGTGTGGACTGATGGCTACACTCTTCGTTTGTGAAAATATGGAAGAGAGATGAGCTGGGTACACAAGACTCTGGAAGCACAGCCCAGGTTTCTTCAGAAGTTCTTCACTAGACTCAACATTCATGACACCTTTGGGTGGATGAATTTCTTCATGCTTTTGTCTAGGCATGTTAGGTGAATGCAGTTAGGAGGAAGTTGCTCACCAGACAAAGCCTCACGCTATCTTTAGATGGGTGGGGCAAAGGAGCCAATTGGGAAATATTTCATCAAGATGGAAAGGACACTGTGCGAAGCTTGGTACAAGGGCAGCGGGTAGGGCCTTGGGGAAGTCAGTTCTGTACAGAGCACAGGATTTGTCCCTCCAACTCTCCCCCAGCTCAGTCCTCATGAAATATTGACTGATTGTTGTGTCAAAGGAGACAGAGAGCCTAAAGGAAGTTCTCATCTTTGGTGTCTCTTGTGGTACGCTTCTTTTTCAAGGGGCCACCAAACTGGAGTAGGTTCCTCGTGTCCATGATGAGAGGTGAGAGGAGTTCAGAGAGAACTCCAGCCATGGAGACATAAAAGTCCCTGGACACAGGGAAGCAGGAATTAATTGAGCAGGGATCCTGGGAGCTCAGGCAGGTTTGCTCTCATTTTCCCCAGTTGCTTGTGGCAGTGTGGTAAGTGCCACAGATGGGTTATAAAACAATGACATCAGCCCCCTTCCAGGCTGGAGCCTAGAGATGGTCACAGAGGCTGGAGTGCCAAACCGGTAGCCAGAGGGATGGTCTGAGATCCCTGAAGTCTACAAACTGACAGGATCCATCAGGAGTTGAGAGGCAGTGCCCCTGCCTTATTGGTGCTAGGCCACCTCATTATAACCCACACTCCTCCCCACCCAGTGTCACTGGCTCCTCTAGAGCTTCTGCTTCAGAGACCTGAATGCTGAGGGAGGTTGAGTCATGAAGAGACAGTTCATGAACTTGAAATGAAGACAAAGGCACAGACAGATTGGCATGTCCAGGACCATGGCTCCAGGTGAGCCTCAATGAAATAACTGGTCACCCAAGAAACAAACTATGCCTGTGCATTGATCAAGGGTGGTGAGGAGCACAGGAGCACAGCCATGCTAGAGGCTCTCAGAGAGCCTCCTGAGCCCAGAGCTGGACAGGGCAGCCTAACCCTGAGGTTATTGGTCTCAGCAGGCTGTCCTGTGTTGGAGGTGGAGGTGGGAAGGTGTTCATGCCTATTCATTCAGAGTCCATCTCTGAGCCTGGGCATCGTCACTGTCACCCCTCACTTCAGACTCCTAAAGGTGCGACCTCAAAGAGTGTCCGGCCTCCTCTGACCTGTCCAAGAGGGTGTGTCTGGTATATATGTTTAAAAATAAATCTGGGAGGGGCTCCCCATGGAGAAAGGGCCCTTGAGCAGAGTTACTCAAGGCAAAGAGCTGAGACCACAGTACCCCATAAGTGTGAGCCAAGGTTTGTTCCAAAGTTCCACAACTGTCTAAACCAGTGTTCTCAACATTCCTAATGCTGCAACCCTTTAATAAATTTCCTCATGTTGTGGTGACCCCCAACCATAAGGTAATTTTCGTTGCTACTTCAAAACTGTAAGTTTGCTACTGTTATGAATCGTGATGTAAATATCTGATATGCAGGATGTATTTCCATTGTTCCTGACCCAGAGGTTGACAACTGCTGGTTAACAAACATTCATGATAACTGCGAATAATTCACTTTCACATCTATGGGTGCAAATCAAATATTAGTTAGGAGCAGTTTAGGGCGCCCGGAGCCTCACTCCACACCCCACACTCACACCCCACTTGGAGGTTTGGCAGAGCCCAGAGACCTCTGCTCAGCACAAACCTTAGTGAGCCCTGGACTGAGGTTGGGGACACTGGGGCCCAAACAAAGGTTCCCTGCTGAGTCCCTAATTGTGGCTGCAGCTTCCACACCAGCAAACAGAGCTGCAGCATCTACCCTTGCAGTGTCTCCCTTTGACCAGTACTTGCAGCATCTCCCCTGTGACCAGTTTCACCAAGAGCAGCACCTCCCCACCCCTGGAAACAAGGTACCCAGCCTTATAGTACCTGCTGTGCTGCACATAGCAGATGGTCAGGGCCTCCCTGTCCAGTACGGTAGCCACAAACCTCATGTGATGATTAAGCTCTTGAAATATATCCATTGCCCTTGAGGAGCTGAGTTTTTATTTTAATTTAGCTATCAAGGTAACATATACTTTGGTTATTGTTTAGAACACTTTGGGTGTGTGAATGGATCTATTTTATCAAATGTTAGGAAATGCAAATACAGACCCAGCATTCCTGATTTAAAAAGATACAATTTAGCACTCAATCCTTAGTGAGATGTTCCTGTGAGAGATATCAAACTAAAAGACTTTGTGAAAAACATGAAGGTAAAATACCTCATTAATATTTTTTGGCTGCTTGGTTCTTCTAGACTGGGTGAATAGCCAAATTAACAGATAGAGATTAACAGAACATCAGGGGTTAGTACATGTGCAAGAAGGTTTCACATAGAATTGATATAGCCATAAAATTACAAACACACTGAGGCAACATTGGGTATATGACATTTTTAAAGTTTTTAAAACAAGTTTTTTATTGATTTCCCACTCCAGAGGAAGGAGTGCGAAAGAGAGGTAGCAACATCAACAATGAGAGAGAATCATTGATCCTCTGCCTCCCACTGGCACCACCCAGCCGATGCAGATGAATTCATTTTCCTACCATGTGCCCTGACAGGAAAATGAATCCTGACGCCCGGCTCATAGGTCCATGCTCAACCACTGAGCCAGGTGGACTGGACTATATACTATGTATTTTGAACAAAGGAGAAAGTGGGGAGATTATTTTTCAGAAGTCAGAATGGGCGATTTGCAGATAGTTGAGGAAGAAGAGAACACACCTGTCAGGAAAGTTAAGAAACCATGAGACGCGGGTTATCTAGCTGACTGACACCAGTCTAAACCCTCTTAGCCAATAGTTAAGAAATAAAGAAAACAAAGATTCTGCCACCCTAAAGCTGCCTTTGGGGATATTGATTTTCAGCTGTTTATTTAGAAGCCCAAGAGTCAGAGAGAACCTTTGGGCAACCCCAACCCGCTATGCCCAAAAGATTCAGAGAGAGAGAGAGAGACCTTCCTCAGAAGTTTGTTGCATTGGCCTGATTGGAGTGAAACATGGTAAATAAGAGGGCTTCAGCAGATGTCTATTAACTAGATACCCCTCCTCCCCTGTGACAACATCAATCAGGAGTGTGGGAGAGGTTCCCAGACATTGTCGGTCCCAGGAGGCAGGGTTATAAATTCCAGTGGCTGCTGTGTCCAGTGCTGGAATTGGTGGCAGTTCAGCTCACCAGCACACCTCCTGAGCCCACAGCTGGACAGGGCAGAGGCTGGGTCCAGGCTGGCTGGGCCCAGGGCCTGGAGAAGAGGTGGAAATGCAGAGGGGGATGACTCAGGTGAACCTGGAAGGGAGGGAGAGGCGTCAGTCCAGGTACCCACATGAACTGTCCTTGGGAAAGGTCACCTGTGTCCTGAGGAGAGAGAGGGCAGTAGAGCCCAGCCATGGAGGAGACCCCTCAGGGCTCTGCCCACTGACACTCTGACACTTGAAAGGACACTCACCACTGACTCTCTCATCCCCTCTCCAACCAGGTTCACAGGTGAGGAGGGATCTCCATGCAAATTGTTCCTGAGCTCTCAGGATTCTAAGTCCTTTTGTTCCAAGCTTGAGCCTTAGCAACCAGGGGAGCAACCAGTGGACAACCTGTCCAAGTAGGACTGGACCAGGACTGGTAGGGCAGCCTACATCTCCTTCCCAAGAAGTTGCTTTGAGGCCGGGCCAAGGTCCTGGAGCTGTGAGAGCACTGCCTGTCAGTGAGCAGCTGGCCTTCAGCTGAGTGTTCTTCTCCACACACCCAACCTCTCCCCCAACAGTTACTCACATGGGGGGGGGGGCTCTATCCTCTTCAAGTCCAGTCTCTGTGAGGCCCGAATCTGGGAGAAGGGATGCCGCCCAGGGATCAAGATTCCTGCCTTTCCCTCTGGACTCCTGGATAGCTACGCCAAAAGAATTTTCCAAAGGTGTGGTTCACAGAAATTGGAACACACCCTGTGGCGAATGCACTCTGGCCACCCTGAATTCTCTCCAAGACATTTCACATGGACTATTCCTGCAGTGAACTGGGCATCCAGAGGCCATTGCAGGTGCCCGTAAGGAAATCAGGAGCCTGTTGTACAGTGGGTGTCATGGAAGCACAAGTCAGCCCCAAATGCCTTCTTGATTTGCCCTCCCTGCTTTGGACCCCTGTTTATTCTTTCTTGTCGTAGTGTCTTCACCTGAAAACAACAACTGACAGCATTAAAGTTCAAAATGTCCTGACATGAGTCTGGCTACAACATCAAAAAGCTATGTTCTCCTTAGTAAGTAAGGGCTGTATGTTTTATCTATGTCAAGCATGCTTAGTTTGAGATTGCAGCTTCTATCCCCCTTAGGCTTACTGTAGGTGATTGTAGAAAAAAGTATGTACCCCTTTCACCTCATCTCTATTTTATCCCCTCACAGGACAGGCTAGCAGCGGTGGGCAAACTTTTTGACTCGAGGGCCACAATGGTTTCTTAAACTGGAGCGGAGGGCCAGAACAAACGCATGGATGGAGTGTTTGTGTGAACTAATACATGTTAACACTGCTGCTGGTGAAGGAGCGGAGGGGAGTGGGAAAGAACCCTCCGCTCTTTTGGCTCCGAGGGCCGGATAGAACACCTTAAGGGGCCGGATCAGGCTAGCAGGCCGCAGTTTGCCCACGGCTTGCTAGACTCAGCCTCTCTCAGCTGTGCAGGAGTGTGTGTGCGCACACACACTCACACACACTCACCCCCCCCACACACACACACAGCAGCTCCTTCAAAAGCATCCAGCTTCCCTCTCTTCCATCACTGAAGGGTTTTTAAGTCACAAGGGTGATCATTATAATGCAGTGCTGGTTGACTGACACTTTAATGTTTCTAAAATTAAAATAGCAGTTCACCACTAGTCCAGGAGAGGCAATTGTGATAGAGAACCTTGTAAAAAATACAGGAAGATAATTTACAATAACTAGCATTGTCATTGTTAGTGGACATGTGGACTGCTTTAAGAGGTTCATAAATATGAATTGCTGATTTCCCAGGAGAGTGGGGCCCGGGAACTTTAGTCCCTCTTCCTTATGCAGGCTTACTGTCGCCTAGGAATATGGCGAACATTATGAGGCTATGGGTGAAGCAATGGAATAAATGAATGTTATATTCACATTTAATTTTACAAGAATAGGGTTGCATTATGTAATCAGTCAGGTGGCCTGCATTTTGCTTTTCATATAACAGATCACGTCATTTTAGTGCATCAACCTCTGCAATGCTGATAAGCAACCAGATCATCAGCCTCTTGGGGGAGAAAATAGCTACCTGTAGCTGCCAGCTGCAAGTGTCACATGCAAAGGGGAGGGGAGGGCCTGCTTTCTGGCCTTCAGGAGCTCAAAGGCAGACCACCAGGTGGCTAATCTGTTACGACTTTAGGAACAGCTCAGCCCCTTCCTGGGATGAGATTGGAATGGTCAGCCTTCCTGAGAAAGACCCCAGGAGGGGGTCAGGGTGCGGGCACAGCTGCCAAATGAAGCATGTCCTGTGCATGATCTCTTCCCAAAATGCAATTCTTTTCTGGGCAATGGGCCATGGAGGCAGCCTATGTTTTCAGTAGAGCCTGTTTCAACCTCCAGTGTCCCAGGGCCTCGTATTTATAGTTTGCAAGTAATGATTAAACAACTGCGGCTCTATTCTTATTACAAGCCCTTCTGCACTATCAGAAGCTGATTTTCAAAGACCCCCAGCAGATGCCTCAGGCCAGCTTGGATGACAGGGATGGGCCTCAGCTTTACTCTTCCCCTCTCCCTCTCTCCTCACAAGCCTGACTTTTCTCTCCTAAAGAAACTATGGACAAGCAGGCAGCAAAACCTGTCAGACTGAGCATGCCAGGCCCCCTGTACCCGCTGGAGGCACCACCTGAGAGGAGAGCCCTGGGTTAAGGTTCAGCTAAGGGGCAGCTCTGCCAGCGCCTGAGCTCGAGGCTGTGGCTGGTGCCTTCCCACTCTCCTCAGCTTTGTTGGCCTGCTCCTCCTCAGGAGCCTCCTGCCCACTCCTTCTGCTTTCAGGCCCAGGTGTGACATTGCCAAGGGGATTTGTTGGTGAGAGGAGAACCCCTTCATGAGGGGGGAGGAAGGCAGGGAGGCTGCCATCACCTGAAGGCTTAGGGGAGGTGAGCAGAGCAAAGGCTGGATTCAGGGCTTGTCACAGAGCTCTGGTGGCCCAAACCCCAGGGGAAGACTGAGGAGAGCGAGCACCTGTGGAGAGAGACAATGTAATTGCATCTGGCCAGCTCTCCTCTGCCCCGGGGGTTACTAACATGTCCCCATCCAGACAGCAGGGACAGTGGTCCAGCCCAGGGCAGGGAGCTCTTTTCCAGACAGAGGGCTGCGGTGGGGTGGGAGTGGAGCGCCAAGCCTGGCCCAGGGAACCAGGTAGGTAAGTGGCAGCCACAACCACAGAGGGAAAGGGGTCCCCAGAAACACAGACCAGGGGTGGCTAGTGGGAGGTTAGCTGGGGGTCGCGGTCTCCTGTTTCTCCCTCCACATCCGCGACCGCCCCCACCCTCATGACTGGAAGCACAGGGTCCCCCTAACAGCCACCCACCCTCTGCAACCCCTTGCAGCCTGCTAGGTGTGGCACAGGCGCCCCTGTCGTCACCTTCTCTGGGCCTGTTAAAACACGCCCTCCCCTCCTGCCCCCTGATCTTGGTTTGTTCCTGATCTCATGATCTCGCGAGATTTCACCCCCAAAGGAACCAGTGCACAGTCCCAGGAAGCTTGTGAGGCGCCGCCCCCTACCTCTTCCTTCCCCTCAGCCCCCCTGCTGTGCAGGAGTCCCAGTGGTGAGGAGCACAGCCTGTGGAAAAGGTAAGCACACACTCTGGGTTCTTGCTGTCTCCTGGGGTGAACTTGCTGTCTCCAAGGGTGAAGTTCCTCTAGTCACTGGTAACCCGCAGCCCCTCCCCCGCCGGCTTTTTCCATCTGAAAATGAGTTTCCACCTGGTTGGAGTGAAGGCCTGAGTTCCAAACCTGGCTCGCAGGCGTGAGGCCTTCCGCTTGCTGCGCCAGAGTGGGAGCTCGCTGAGGGGACTTACACGCAACAATTCATGGAACTCCGGCGTCGGCCCTTATTGTGTGACCTCAGCTGGCCGAGTTTGCACTTGACCAAGGGCGCCCCCACAGCCCCAGGCGCCAACTCCCCCGGGATCTGGCTCCTGAAGTCTGTGGGCTCTCAGGCCAGCCCAGCCCTGCTCAGCGCGTGGGGCACGGAGAGGGGGCAGAAAAGGGGCTGCTGGACGCTGGGCTGTGTCCAGGAGGGAGAGGTCGCTTTCCGCAGAGTACCTGGCCCGTCACATCATTGTCCTCTGGTTCAGCTGGTGAGAAGGCGGTGGTCAGGCTGGGAGATAAGAGGTGATTCCCACTGAGAACAGCAGAGCCCTCTCCTGGTGTGAGTGTGCGTGTGCCTGAGTGTGCCAGAGTGTGAGCGTGTGAATTCTCACCTGATGATATGTTCCTGGGTTCCTTTTCTTTCTTTCTTATTACTGATTAAGGTATTACATATGTGTTCTTATTGCCCACTCTACCCACACCCCCTCCCCCACCACGCAAGCATGCCCTCACGCTCACCCCCTGGTGTCTGCGTCCATTGGCTAGGCTTATAGGCATGCATACAAGTCCTTTGGTTGATCTCTCCCCCTTAGCCCCATCCTCCCCTACCTTCCCTCTGAGGTTGATGGTCTGATCCATGGTTCTCTGTCTCTGGATCTGTTTTTGTTCATCGGTTTATGTTGTTCATTGTAATCCACAGATGAGTGAGGTCATGTGATATTTATCTTTCTTGGACTGACTGACTGGCTTTGCTTATCATAATGCTGTCCAGATACATCCATGCTGTTGCAAATGGTCAGTGCTCCTTCCTTTTTTGCGGCAGCATAGTATGCCAGTGTGTAGATGTACCATGGCTTTTTAACCCACTCATCTGCTGACCAGCACTTAGGCTGTTTCCAAATCTTAGCTATTGTAAATTGTGCTGCAGTGAACATAGAGGTGCATGTATCCTTTCTGATTGGTAATTCTAGGTTCCTGGGATATATTCCTAGAAGTGGGATCATTGGGTCAAATGGGAGTTCCGTTTTCAGTTTTTTGAGGAAACTCCATACTGTTCTCCATAGTGGCTGCACCAGTCTGCATTCCCAGCAGCAGTGAAGGAAGGTTCCTTTTTCTCCCCATCCTCACCAGCTCTTTGTTGATTTGTTGATGATAGTCATTCTGACATCTTTGAGTTGGTACCTCATTGTCCATTTGATTTGGTTCTCTGGCAAATTGCATCACTAATTTGAGTTAGATTAGTGACTCTGAGCATGTTTTCATGTGTCTGTTGGCCTTCCTTTGTCCTCTCTGGAAAAGTATCTGTTTAGGTCCATTGCCTATTTTTGTGATTGGTTTGTTTATCTTCCTTTTGTTAAGTTGTATGAGTTCCCTGTAAATGTTGGATATGAAACCCTTATCACAGAGAACATTGGCAAATATGTTCTCCCCTGCAGTGGGCTTTGTTGTTGTATGTTGATGGTTTCTTTTTTTTTTTTCCTATGAAGAAGCTTTTTATTTTGATGTCATCCCATTTGTTTATTTTAACTTTATTTTCCATTGCCCCAGGAACTGGGTCGGTGAAGACATTGCTTCAGCATATATCTGACACTTGCTGCCTGTGGCTTCCCCTAATATTTTTAGTTTTCCGTCTTATGTTTAAGTCCTTTATCCATTTTGAGTTTATTTTTTGTGTATGGTGTAAGCTGGTGGCCTAGTTTCATTTTCTACATGTATCTGACCGAATTTCCCAGCACCATTTATTGAAGAGACTGTTTTGTCTCCATTGTATGTTTTTGCCTCCTTTGTCAATATTAATTGAGCTTAGTGGTTTGGATTGGTTTCGGGGTTCTCTATTCAATTCCATTGGCCTATATGTCTATTCTTGAGTCAATGTCAGGCAGTTTTGAGAACAGCGGCTTTGTAAAACAGCTTGATATCTGGTACTGAGATACCTCCTACTTTGCCTTCTTTCTCAGGATCGCTGCAGCTATTTGGGGTTTGTTAGTTTTTTAAATTTATTTCATTGATTTTATACAGAGAGTAAAGGGGAGGGATAGAGAGTTAGAAACATCGATGAGACAGAAACATGGATCAGCTGCCTCCTGCACACCCCCTACTGGGGATGTGCCCCCAACCAAGGTGCATGCCCTTGATCGGAATCAAACCTGGCACCTTTCAGTCTGGAGGCAAACGCTCTGTCCACTGAGCCAAACCTGTTTGAGCTCAGGGTCTTTTTTTTTTATTACAGATGGATTTTTGGAGAGTTCATTCTAGGTATGTGAAATATGCTGTTGGTATTTTAATGCGGAGTGTATTGAATCGATAGTTCCCTTTGTGTAGTATAGCCTTTTTCATGATGTTGATACTACCAAGCCATTAACATGGCATGTTCTTTCATCAGTTTTGTCTTCCTCTATTTCTTTTTCAAAGTCTTGCAGTTTTCTGAGTAGAGGACTTTTACCGTCGTAGTTAGGTTATTCCTAGGTATCTTAATTTTTTTGGTGTGATGATAAATGAGATTTTTTTTCAAACTCTCTTTCTGTAAGTTCACTATTGGTGTATAAAATGCCATAGATTTCTTGGCATTAATTTTGTAGTCTGCTACATTGCTGAATTCACTTACTAAGTTTACTAATTTTTTGAAGGAGTCTGGGGTTTTCTATGTACAGTATCATACCATCTGCAAATCATGACAATTTACTTCTTACTTTCCAATCTGGGAGGCATTTATTTCTTTTACTTGTGTGATCACTGTGGCTAGCAGTTCCAGTACCATTTTGAACAGAAGTGGTGAAAGCAAGCATCCTTGTCTTGTTCCTGTTCTTGAGGGAAATGGCTTTAGTTTTTGCCCATTAAGTATGATGTTGACTGTAGGTTTTTCATATAAGGCTTTTATATGAGGAGGGATGATCCTTCTATTCCCACTTTGCTGAGTGTTATCAGCAAAAGGCTGTTGTACTTGGTCAAATGACTTTTCTGCACCAATTGATATGATTGTGTGGTTTTTCTCTCTCAGTTTGTTTATGTGCTGTATCATGCTTATTGATTTGCGGATATTGTACCAGCCTTTCATCCCTGGGATAAATCCCACTTGGTCATGGTGTATGATCTTTCTAATGTAATGCTGGATCCAGTTTGCTAGAATTTAGTTGAGGATTGCAACATCACTGTTCAACTGGAATATTGGCTTGTAAGTCTCTTTCTTTGTGGTGTCTTTTTCTGGTTTTCAGATTATGGTAATGCTGGCTTCATAAAAAGACCTTGGAAGCGTGCCTTCCTCTTGAATTTTTCAAAGAGTGTGAGAAGAATTGGTTTTATTTCTTCTTTGAATGTTTGGTAAAACTCCCCTGTGAAGCCATCTGGTCCAGGGCTTTTGTTTTCTGGAAGCTTTTTGGTTACTGTTTCAATTTTATCACTAGTTTTCGGCTTATTCACATTGTTTGCTTTTTCCTGATTTTGTATTGGAAGCTTGTATTTTTCTAGGAATATGACTATTTTGTCCAGATTGATGTGGGATGTTTAATGAACCAAAGACCCAGAGGAGAGACAAGCACACAGGATGATTGATGCCAGACAGAGGCCTACACCTCGCTCATGCATGTAGCAAACTATGCCCTCTCACCATTGTTTTTATTGGGGTTTGGTACAAGGTCAGTGCATCAGCAGTTAATCAATTAAATCTTGTTTTGTTCTATATTATTACAAGAGCTTACTGAGGACAACTTGCCGCTTTGCCCTCCCTTTCTGTTCTACACCCATGACGATTTAATCCTAGCCTTTCTCATGGAGGCAAATGTTCCTGGAACCAAGATTTTGTGCAATGTTGACCCAGTGCGAATCACTTGCAAGTCACGCTGTGCTCCTGATAGAACATTCACTTCTTCTTGGCAGGATTTCAGATCCTCGTTTACAAATGTCCAGCTACGAATCCCCCTTTTTTTCTTGCTTCATTAGATGGAGCATCAGAGATAACACAGCTGTTTTTCTCTTAATTAGTTGCTTGGTTTTCCCGAGTCCTTGGAAGACTAAATATAAAATGATACAGAGATGGAGTATTAATAACAGTATTCCAGCAGAAGCTCCTAAAGTGGCTTGTAAATGGGGTATAGGATTTAATTGTTGCAACCCCTTAACCATATTTTAACACATTTTGCCCAGTTAATTTATGCGATTTCTTTTGAAATATTTTTTGTATATGAAATTGTAAATGTAGACTTTCTTTTGTTAGATTTTTATGATTGAACGAATGTTTTGTAACCTTTTTCCATGGAAACAAACTTTCATTCTAAGGTACAGGAGTAATGCAAATTGATGAATAATTCTAGTTATATTTCATATGCATTTGTCTTTGCAGACTTACAATTTGATCTTCTATCATTAATAAAAATGGTAATCAAACAGGGGCTTGTACAAAGGCGGTTTTATTAGCATTACATTGTAAGGTGTAATTCCCAGAGTTATTTTTATAGATTTGCTTATTTTATGCAAATCTATGCTTTCAGAGAGTGTAAGGCAGACCCCAATTTCCATAAGTCAGATTGAACAGGATGTCCTTCTTGATGAGGTGTTTGGGGGGTAGGGGGGGGCAATTCTCCATCAAGCCATACAATGCTCTCATTTTCTTGCATAGATATGGACTTGTTCTCTCCTCTATGCTATCTTAGATCAGCTCAATTGGCTTTCGAACGGGCAGAACCTGAAGGGCTCCAATCAATGACGCTTCCATAGGAAGTATTAGATAAAAACTGAACTGTCTCTCCTCGACAGGAGTCCCAATGGACCCAATCGGACAAGATCATAAACGTAGGAACATGACATGGTAGAAGTAATGGAGGAGTACTCTTCTTATTCCAACTAACCTTTTTAAACCCATGGGCATTCAGAAGAATCAAATGCCTGTTTTTTTTGTTTCAGTAGTAGTGTTTTCAAAATGTTCAGCAGGGCTTGTGCCTGTATTGTTGAACAATGGTCTCCTTGACCTAAGCATGTTGGCACTCCCTGCGTTTCAGTGGTATGATTTTCTATGACTCTACGGTCCTCTTCTGGTTTTAATGGACCTCGATCATCATAAGGTCCGGGTAAGCAATTTGAGTCATTAACATAAATTCGAACCTTTGAATCCAACCAAGAAACACCTCTATTTTGTGGGGCATTAGGAATGTAAGCCCAGTATGTGTGATTCTCAGCATTTACCTGAGTGGTTATTAGTGCAAGCATAGCAAGGAACAAAGTCAATGGTGTCACTTCATTACCATGACACCAAACCAGTTGTTCTCCCTCTTGGGTAAGCTTCTTCACCTGACCCCAGGTTGGTACAGATGAATGTTGCATTGACCTTAGAGCTTTGCGGGTAGGAGGCCCCATCAACGTCATCTCTGAGAAATCCTTGGTCAGATCACTTAAGTAGAACTTCCTTTTGGTCCCCATGTCTCCACTGAAGACACCTCTGTGGAACCCAGAAGTTTTCTTTACCTGTGGAAATATAAGCATAACCTTGCCCCCATCGTAGGATCCATGCAGGATCCCACTACTGAGAGGACTCATTATGATAAAACACAGGTTGATTGAATTCTTGTGAATCCTCCTTTTCCCAATGTCGCTGAGCAGCAGTCCTGTCAGTCTCATCTTGATTTAAAAAAATTAAAGTAAATAGAGCAGTTAATAGTCTTCATTTAGGGGATTCTCCCCCTTTTTGTTCTTTGAGCATTTCCTTTAAGGTGTGAATTTGTCTTTCAATAATAGCTGGTCCTGTATTGTTACAAGGGATGCCAGTGATGTGAGTGATATGATGAAATTGAAAATAATGTTTGACATTTGGTAGATAGATATGCAAAACCATTATCAGTCTTAATATTTTGAGGTATTCCCATTACTGCAAAAGCTTTTAGTAAGTGAGTAATTACTGCATATTGAGAATCAGTGACAATATTTACAGCCTGAGGAAAATGTTGTAGTAATAAAGCAATGGAAAATAGTTCTGCGCATTGTACTGAAGTGTATGGAGAGTGAATTACCTTTGTTAGCTGTTGAAAATGAAAACCCGAGCTATTCCTAACTTGTTAGCATTGGTATAAACAATAGGGCCTTGAATTGGTTCGTTAGCTATAATATGATGAGGCCATATTCATTGAGATTTCCTAAGAAATTGTAACCTTTTATTTGTAGGATAATGATTATATATTTTCTCTAAAAAATGAGCACAAGCAGTTTGCTAACTGTTGCATATTTGAAACAATTTTTGAATTTTTTTGACAGTAAAAGGTACTATAATTTCTTCTGGATCTAAACCACATAATGGTCTTAATCTTAATCTTCCCTTGTAAATAATTTGGCAAATTGTTTGAATATAAGTCTGTATTTTTTCTGTGATTTATGAGGCAAGAAAATCTATTCAATAACATTACTATCTTGAACAAGTAACCCTGTAGGAGAATGCTCAGTGTGGAAAATCACTAATTTAAAATTGTCTGTGGAAAAATTCTATTTAATTGTGTTTGTGGAATATGCTGTTCTATCCAAGTTAATTATTTTTCTGCATCAGGGATTAAAACATTAAAACACATGGGCTATTTAATTCAGATGGCCCCTTTAGTATTTGAAATAAATTAGTCAATTGATAAGTAGATATACCAAGGCTGGGTCTCAACTAATTAATGTCTCCTAATAACTTTTGAAAATTGTTCAGAGTCTTTAAACTGTCTCTTCTAATTTGAACCTTCTGTGGAATAATGGAGACATCTGTTAATTTTTGACCCAGATATTTCCATGACTCCTGCCATTGTTCCTTTTCTGGGGCTACTTCTAATCTATAGTCTTAGAAATTTTCAAGGAGGTATTGGTAGATCTCCTGTAATTGTGATTGAATTTCAGAAGCTATTAAAATATCATTTATGTAATGATAAATTAGAGTATTAGGAAAACCTTTTTGACTATTTTTAAAGTTGATGCACATATGCCTTACATACAGTGGGGCTGTTGAACATTTCTTGTGGTAAGACGTTCTATTGATACCGTTGAGTGGGGTGAGCCTGATTGAAAGCTGGGGCAGTAAATGCAAATTTCTGATAGTCTTGAGGTTGTAAAGGAATAGTGAAGAAACAATCTTCGTGCCTCTTCCTGAGAGATAGCCTTTTTAACAGCTGTTGTTAATCTTGACAGAAAGTCAGTGTAAGGCTCCCCTGCTTGTTGAGTAATTTTAGTAAAAGCGGGAGGTGCCTTTCCAGGTGTATTCACTCTCTGCCAAGCTCTTAAACAACATAATTTTATCTGAGTGATATGCAAATCTGAAAAAGATGCCTGTGCTTGCAATCGCCCATCCTGTCCAGACCCAGTTAATTCCTGAAAGGTTGGTCCTGGAGGCTGTTTTGCTGCATTTTCTCTAGCCATAATGTCTGCTTCCCCTCTCCACTATGTTCTAAATTGTAAATATATTCCTGGATCCAGTAGAGTTTTGGCCAAAGCTTCCCAATCTAGGGGAATTAGCAAAAATTCTGAGGCATACATAACTAGTAAGTAATCCCATCACAAAGGGAGAATGCATGCCATAAGAGTTAATTGATTCTTTTAAAATTTTGAGCAATTTAAATTCATGAGGACAAGGAGCCACATTAACATAACCATTTGTATATTGGGGATATTGTTGCAGGTCCTGTGGCATTTGCTGCCACTGTATCAGAAATGCAAGGAAATCATCATCTCTTCTCCATGTGGGAGGAACAATCTCATCTCCAGGTTCTAAATCGAATAATATTTTGTTTATTTCAGTAGGCAAGGGCAGCTGGAACTGCCTCTGTGCCCCATGAAATAATGTGGTGAGTCTGGAGGAGGAGCCGTGGGAGTTACTCCGGTCTCCTCCGACAGTGGCTGTTGAACTGGAAAAGCATTTTTGATTAATTCCTGTAACTTATTAGTGGGTTTAACATGAGGCAGTGGGATAGCACATATTAAAGCCTTTATATGAATCAGCAAATCTTTTAATAACTCTTGTTCGTCATCCCTCGTATTGCTTTTCTTATTTTATCTCTCCTGTTCATTAGAACTAGAATCAGTGCTACTAGTTTCACTTTCTGACAAATCCTGGATGCCCTCTTTATCAGTCTCTTCTATATCTTCATATCCCTTCAACTTCCGTTCAAAATCTTTCCTTTTTTGGTCCGTATTATTTTCATGAGGCAAAGAAGATAATGGTCTATTAGGCATGTCTTTATCAGTTTCACAAGCAGAGTGAGAAGGAGAGCTAGTAACTTTAACTGGAGTGGCCTTATAATCTGATTTTGACTGCAAAGATTTAAGAGCCATAGTAATCAAAGTACACAAGGACCAAACTTCCTTTCCTATAGGATCTCCATTCTGATGGGCGTGACGTAGCGCATAAACAATCTGTTTCCAAACCTTTAGATTTACCTATTTCTGCCTGTTGGCTCAAACCAATAACAATGCCTTTTTATTTCTCTAGCTAATTTCCTAAAAGTGTCTTGAGACAGACTAACCCCAGTGCTTTAAAGCACTGAATGCAGCAGAGTCATATATTGAAACTCTGCCGTTGGGGAGTTCCCCATTGAGCTGCCTGGCTTGCCAAACGTTTTGCATAAACCATTGTGGACGTCTTCCCTTTCTGTCTTGTGCATTCCCCGTACTCACCTTAAGGTCCCTGTTTGGGCGCCAAGTATTGAGGGATGTTTAATGAACCAAAGACGCAGAGGTAAGACGAGCACACAGGATGATTGATGCCGGACAGAGGGCTACAGCTCGCTCAGTCATGGAGGAAACTTTCCATTCTCACCCCTATTTTTATTGGCCTTTGGTACAAGGTCAGTGCATCCGCAGTTAATCAATTAAATCTATATTATTATATTTGTTCTATATTATTACAAATCTATATTTGTTCTATATTATTACAATAGCATATTAAGGACAACTTGTAGGTGTGCCCTCCTTTCTGTACTACACCTACAACTGTTTAATCTGAGCCTTTCTCAGGGAGGTAAATGTTCTTGGAACTCAAGATTGTGTGCAATGTTGACCCAGCGTGGCTCGCTTGCAATTCCCGCTGTGCTCCTAATAGAACATTCACTTCTTCTTGGCAGGACTTCAGATCCTTGTTTACAAATGTCCAGCTACACAGGTTGTCCATTTTGCTAGAGTAGAGTTGTTTGTTGTAATTTTTTACAATCCTTTGTATATCTGTGGGGTCATTTGGTACTTCACCTCTTTCATTTATAATTTTGTTTATTTGGGTCATCTCTCTTTGTTTCTTGTTGAGCCTGGCTAGCGGTTCATGATTGTTGTGTATCCTTTCAAAGGACCAGCTCTTGGTTTCATTGATATTTTGTATTTTTTTGGTCTCTTTGTTGTTCCTTTCTGCTCTGATCTTTATTATCTACTTCTTTCTGAGGACTTTGGGTATTTCTTCTTGCTCTCTTTCTAATTGATTAAGTGGCAAGGTTAGACACTTCATTTCCATTTTTTTCTCGTTTTTGGAGGTAGGCCTTTAGAGCTATGAACTTCCCTCTCTGGACTGCTTTCATTGTGCCCCATAGATTTTGGATTGTGTGTTTTCATTGTCATTTGTTTCCAGGATGCTTTTCGTTTCTTCTTTGATCTCTTTGGTAACCCAACCATTGTTTAATAGCATGCTATTTAGCCTCCAAGTGTTCGATTTTTTCATTGTTTTTATTGCTGTGGATTTCCAGATTTATGCCATTGTGACCTGAGAAGATGCTTATTATGATTTCTATGCTCTTGAATTTGAAGAGACGTTGCCCGTGTCCTAATTTGTAGTCTGTTTTTGAAAATGTCCCCTGTGCACTGGAGAAGAATGTATATCCAGTAGCTTTGGGATGAAATGTTCTGAAGATGTCAAGTCCATTTGAACTGAGAGTCAATTAGGGTTGCTGTTTCTTTGGAGGTTTTTTGTTTAGAGAATTTATCCAGTAGTGTCAATGGGGGATTAAAGTCCCTGACTATGACTATCTTGCTATCTGTACCTTAATACCTTCCAGAAGTGTGTATTTTATGTATTTGGGTGCTCCTGTATTGGGTGCATATATGTTTACCAGAGTTATATCTTTTTGTTGAATGGCCCCCTTTAGTATTATGCAGTGGCCTTCCTTATCTCTTATGGCCTTCACTTTGAGTTCTGTTTTGTCAGATATAAGTATTGCCATCCCAGCTTTTGTCTCATTTCCATGTACCTGAAACACTTTTATTTTCTATCCCTTCACTATCAGTCTGTGTGAATCCTTTGCACCGAGGTGGGTCTCTTACATACTGCAAATATATGGGTCATGTTTTCTTATCCATTCACCTACCTTGTGTCTTTTGATTAGAGCATTTAATCCATTTACATTTAATGTTGTTATTGATATGTACTTGTTTGTCATTATTTTTATTCTTTTATTTTTGTTTCATCTTGCCTTTCTGTTTCTTCTTTGTACAGCAGTCCTTTTCGCATTTCTTGCATTGCTTGCTTGGTGTCAATAAACTCTCTTAGCCCTTTTTTGTCAGTGAGTCTCCAGATTCCATCTTCAATTTTGAATGGTAGACTTGCTGGGTATGTATTCAGTCCCTAATTTCACATATTTTATTCCATCCCATTCTGGCCTGGTGTGTTTCTGTTGAGAAATCAGTTGATATTCTAATGGGAGATCCCTTGTAGGTAACTTTCTCTGTCTCTCTCTGACAGCCTTTATGATTCTTACTTTGGTATTGATGTTTAATTATAATGGGGCTTGGTGTTGGTCTTTTTGGGTTCATCTTGTTTGGGACTCTATGTGGTTCTTGCACTTGCATAGTTTTTTTCTGGCTAATATCAGGGAAGTTTTCTGTTATTATCCCTTCCAACATGTTTTCTATTCCTTGCATCACTTCTTCTCCTTCTGGTATCCCTATGATGCGGATGTTGTTTTGTTGGGTGTTATCCCAAAGCTCCCATAGGCTCTCTTCTTGCATTTTAAAATTTCTTAATCTGACATGTTAGTTGCCTCCATTTCATTTAACTCCTTTTCTGTTGATTGCACTTTATTCATTCCTTTGGGGATTGCTTTTTTGTCTCCCTATGTATTGTTGTAATATTTGCATTGTATCTGTGTGCTAGGTTCAACTGCTTTGCTACCCAGGTTCTTTTTGGTGTGTTTCTACTGGTGTGATCTCTCAGGTCTTCTGGGATAGGTAATCTAGTGGAGCTCCCTTCTTGAGCTATTTGGATTCTCTTGAGGTAGTTGGATCTGGATTGTTAGTGTCTTATTTGTGGATGAAGTGTTATCATGGGTTAGCAATGTGACTAACCCCCAGCATTGTTTTGCAAGGTGTTTTGGATGTGATTATTGCTCCGGCTCTTGTGGAAAAGGTTGTCTGAAGTCTACTTGGTATGTGCTCACTGTTTGTTCCCAAAGACCATTGCCTGGGATTAAGGAGTCATGGGGCCTGCGGCTCAGGAACTGTGACTTTAGCTGGTGTGGTGTGACGGTTGCTGGATTAGCATGACTCTGAAACTCACCTTGTGGGCCCAGTGCCCATGAGTGTGCAGAGGTGGGTATCTCGTAGTTTGTGGTTGAGGCAGTGGGATTCTGGCCAAAGTGATTTCCCTCTCTGAATCACGAAGGAGTTTAGGATCCAGCAGCAGACTGTCCTGAGGTTGGAAACCCGGCACGGATGTGGGGCAGTGCCGTGGATACTACTGAGGGAGCCATGCACCCTTGGTTGGAAAGGCACATGCCCAGTGATCACACACAGAAGGGCCCAGGAGCTGTCTGCAAGGGGTGTGTGCTTCTGTGGCCCACACACTGGATCAGAGTGATTGTGCTGTGCCTCTGGCCCGTGTAGGTAGAAGTCACATTTTCTGCTTTGGGGGATGAGCTACCATAGTTGGAATTGGATGCCCAATGCCTGCTTACAAAAGTTCCCAAGTATCATCTACTGGGGCACTCGGCTCAGGGGGTCCTTGTGCTGGAGCGACGCCGCTGTGGGGACTGGATGCCAGTATGTTGTGCCTTACAGCAGGCTCAGGGGACTTGTGTGCTGGATTGGTGCAGTGCAGTGACCAGAGGTCTGCAGATGGAAAGGAGGAAGTCCGACTATCTTCTGCTGGGTCGTTCAGCCCTTGGTTGGATACTAGTGTGCCCAACCAGCCAGGGCACATCTCCAGTTTTCAGATTCCTCCACGGTGTTCTCAAAGATTTTCACAGGAGCCCATGGCTTCCTATGTATGTGCATTAACTGCTATTTCCTTGTTTGGGGACCATTTGGTTCTTTCTCTGACCTAGGTTGACACAGGTGACTGAGACCATGGTCCACCAGGGTAACCAAGCACTGGAGGGCATGAGGCCGTTCTGAGCTGAACCAGCATGGATGGAATAAATCTTCAGGTGAGCTGGTTACTGGAGCTGCATTAGGTGTCTAGAGAAGCCCTGTGCCTCTTCCATTCTCATCATCAGGGAAATAGTTGGGATCTGCATCCTCAGCCCCTCCTGGGGGACCAGAAACAGGAGCAGCCATTGTAATCTCTGGTCATGTCCCCCGAAAATCATTTGTTCTCCTGCCTTTTCATGGTGTAAAAGAGAGTGAACGCGAGACAAGAAGCTGTAGTGTGTTAGGGACCCCATGGTCAGGCAACTCTGCTTGGAGCAGGGCTGGCATGAGAGCCCACAGACTGACTTAACTGGTGTTTGGTGTCAGGGAAGTTTTGGACTCTTCCCCTGAGCTTGCACCACTTAGGGTAAGGGATGGTTCTTGAAACAAAGTAACAGTAGTGCCCAACTGTTCCCTGGCTACAGCCCAAGGAGGTCAGGGACACCTGGGAGCTAGAGATTGGGGATGGAGAGGCCTCGCCCTCATGCATTGCGAGTATCAGGCCTCACACAGATGCTGCTGGTACTAAGGTCACCTGGTGGTAAACTCTCGTGTTACTAGTGTCTCAGCCACATTGAGAGTGGCTATTTCAGGACATACTGGTCCCAGGATCCTGAGAGGAGAGGTCAAGGCCATAACTGCAGGGTAATTTGAGGCAGAGAGAATTGTCAGCCCTGGGCTGCCAGAAGGTGCCCTCCTTAGTATAATCCACCTGTGCAGAGGATGAGTCGGCGGGGCATAGCGGAGCTCAGGCCAAGAGGGAGACACCCTGGAGCTATGCCTCCTGTGGCCCCAGCGCTGAGCTGGGTTCCCCACCCCTTCCTTTTCCTCTACCTCAGCTGTGGGAGGGGCCTCCATGCATAACTGCTACCCAGATCTTGTGCGTGACACCTCATCAGTCAATTTACATACTTGCAGATCATTCCTAGTTCTCCCTGGGAATATCACACCATCACCTCCCCCATCCTCCTGAAGACCTGACCGGGTCCCTACACCATGGCTGAGCACGGACCTGCCGAGCACCTGGATTGTGGCGGGTGATTGTCACCTAAATGGGCACTCCTGCTGTCTGCACATGACCCTGATGGTGACCACCGCTGCCACACATAGAGTGGCATGTTCCCATTCTCCGGTGACTTCTCTAGGCACACTCCCATCAGGCTGGCCCAGGTGATGGCCATGGGAGCCTTACATCAGGAACCAGGACCTTGTTCTTGGGTCACCGTCCCATGACTCACTCAGAGATACGAGTGCAGGCAACCAATTCAGGCCTCAGTTACTGCACATGGAGAAGGTAGTCAGTTGATGGCCCCGGCCAAGGCCTCTTGTCTGGAGAGAGAAGTAATGAGACTTGGAAAGTGAAGTGCTTCCGTAATTTCTTAAATTCTGCCAAACATGAGGAATTACTTTTACTCATCATCATGACTCTGACCCAGCTTCAGGTTCGCAATGGCCAGCTCCCAGAGGAGTGTAAATGAGCAACATGGTTATGACTAAAAAAAGGATGGAGAGGTCCCAGGGCAAGCCATGAGTCCAAAGAGCTTCACACTAAAGGAAATCTCCCAGAGACAGGTGCCCACGTAGGCAGCAGGAAGGATGGGACCTTGGAAGCTTATCCAAACCTAGAAAGCAATGTGACAGTTGACCAAGGCATGGAAAAGACTCTCACTCTGTGTGGAAAGTTGTATGAGCAGAAGACCCGCAAGCCATTTTTAAACTACTCTTGAAATAGTTTGCAAAGGTGCATGTCAGTTTTCTAATTCTCAAACATTTAAAATCACAGGGTGCTAAATAGTGATTTTACTACTTTATTTATTTGCATCTATTGTATGTTTCTAACAGTTTTTAATGTTGTGATAAAAATTTGTAATGGCCATTGAAAAATAACAACTTTTCCTATGGTTATTAGGATTGCTGGGCAGGGTATTAGCTGGAGGTACCATTCTGTGAGGCGTGCTCTACAGTGCAGAGCAAGACCACCCTGTGATTTACTCATTTTCCAGCCCAGTTGTTTTGTTTTTTCGTTTGTCTACGCTGTCAGGTGAGGGTTCATGCCTCAGAGATACTCTGAGGAAGACTGTGACATTCCCAGGAGGTGTCCCTGCAGATCACCCGGAATAGCAGTGATTGCACCTTAGGCACTCAGTAAATGTTCTGGAGTAAATCAAGGATTAAAGAGAGAGAGGAGAGGAGTCTGTCTTTGGCGGGCCAGGATCAGCCGACCCGTGGACATCCCTGAGAACATGTCCACTCTGTGCCAGTGCCTCCTGCCAGCCCTCCAACAGCGTCCTTGGCATTCAAGGGCTAGACCCAGGCATGTCCTGGATGTGAGGCATGTTCTCATGGGGGATAAAGAAAGAGAGGCAATCCCTTGTTTAGGTCTAGATGTCATTGGGTCTGAATTGAAACCAGGTCTTGTTGGGGACAGGCAAGTCAGGTCATGCCAGCAGAGACTTGTGAGTTTGAAAAAGGCACAGAGGACAAAATAAGTCAGGGTAGGAAGAGGTCTGACTGCAGAGGGAAAGAAGCCAGCTGGAAGGGTGTCTGCTCAAAGGCTGGGTTAAGAGAGTGGACAATGGGAAAGCCAATGCATGGGGACTGGTCCCCAGGGTCTCTGAAAGCCCACAGAGGCAGGGCTTGCTCTGGAACCCTGGAAGGGCATCTGCCTGCCTCTCTGGTGCCTCTTTGGATCCAGAAAGGCAGCTGGGATGTTGATTTTCTTTCTGTACACTGTAGCTTGTCACGTTCTCCAAAACAGCTCATAAGAATTGGGGAGAACTCCTGATTTCTGTTATCAGTGGGTGTCCCCAGCATCAGGTTCCTGATGGGCTGAATGACATTCCAGGGATGCATAAAGAGGGTCCCAGACTTGGAGCACATTCTAAGCACCCCCTTCCTTAAAAAGCGGTCACAAGTGCAGATGACCTGGGATCACAGTAGGGATTTTGTGACTGGAGAAGGCGGTTGCACAGGACGGCCCTACTCATGGGCTCAGAGGCTACTGTGTCCTGTACATAAGTGAGGGCCATGATGAGAGCAGGTGGCAGTTGACCAGGATGTGGTGAAAACATCCCCCAAATTCATGTGTGGGTGCTGGGAGTCGGCACAGCCTGTCCAATGCTGGGCAGGAAGTTCTCCTGCCCCCAGTGCCACAGCACATGCCCTGGGAAAGCAGGCTCCGTATGGGGGGGCGGGGCTGGATAGAGGAGTATTTCTTGCTCATGAAGAAGGCATGTTCACTCAGACTTTGTTTCTAGGTCATTCTAAGTGGTCCCTCCTGCCTCCTTGTATCTCCAGGACACTGGGATCTCATAGAAGTTTCCTGAGCTTGGGCTCCTACAATTTTTCAGTTTCTGCCAGTGCATGTAATGTTTGTGTTAAAGAGAACATCTCACCCCCCAGGTGGCACCACTCAGGCTTTAAGCCCATGATACCAAGTCTAGACTCAACTGCTGACCACATTACAGTTTGAACCTCTTCCAGAAACCTCATCAGCCAGTCTGCAATTTTCAGGTCAACACCACTGTGGTAATCTGTTACGTGGTCCCTCTGCCTGGAATATGAAAGTTGTTTGGGCATCACAATGCAGGGCGTACAGAAGAGCCTACAGAAAATTTGCTCCTCTCTGCCTCTGTCTCTCTCTCTCTCTTTGCCCCCCCCTCATCCCTTCCCTGCGCTCTGTAGCTCTCTCTCTGTCTGTGTCTCCCTCGATTTCATAAGATCCAATGTGTGACTCAGTACAGCATGGGGATATCCCAAACTATGGCAGATCCTTACATGCCAAGTACAGCTTCAAATCTTCTGAAGGGGAAGGTGTATCTGTGCACTGTGCTTTGTCCTGAGAGAGGACATCTTCCCTCACAATCTGAGTAAGAGTTTTAGGCCTGGGCCCAAAAGGAGCTTTTTGAAGCCAAATTTGCATGGATTTTTTCCTTGGGCTTGAGCAAACATTAGTTATTTCTACAGATTTTGGCAGTCATGTTTAGGGCCCCGGCCCCTGGAACTTGGCTGGGACTAAGCTGCTGCCTGTGTAAGGTTGAGATGTGGAAGAGGATGCCTGAGCTAAAGAGAATGCCCTCTGTAGCAGCTCCTTGGTAAGGATACACAGGTCTTTTTGCCCACATTTATTTTTCTCTGTGCCTCCAAGATTCCCAAGAGCCCACGACGCTCACCCTCAGTGGCTTTCAAAAGTGTATGTCACATCCCAGGTTCAGCTGCCACACCCCTCCTCTGGCCTCTCCACAACCCACGTTTTCACATTTAATTTTCTCAAGCCAGGTTGCTGAGCTGATCTGGTTTTTCTGAGAGGAAATGCCCTTTACCTCCACAGAGGGAGGGTGACAGAATCTCCTGCCTATACTCACCGTCAGCTTGGGTTTAAGGGATCCACCCAGTTTCCTTCTTCACCGCGAGCCTTTTAAGTTCTTAAGTTGATGCAGTCAGTGTCTTTGAGTTTCCCCAATGTTCACCTTGTCCTGGGTAATTCCCTAGGTCCCATTCCAAACGTGCAGCCCCTCCCTTCTCCTGATCAATCCCTAGATGTGATTTTGGCCTGACCTGCTCTGGGGAAGGCTTGCTCCTCAAAATATGGAAGACCAACTATCCCTCTGTTCCTCTTTGAATGGGCACGGGGTTTGCAATTCTAAGTAACCTCAAGTCTCAGGGACTGTTTGGTACTCAATACTGTTGCATTGAAATTCTTTTTCTCTGGAGATGATACCACTGTCTCTCTAAAGGGGTGTTAATGGGAACACTAGGGAATTTTGATGTGGCCCCAACACCCCCATTAAGTCTACTTCCAGGCTGGTTTCCTTTTCTTTTCCTTTCATGAATGGACCTAGGGTTCAGTTGGAGGTGTGGAGAGTGCAAAGCCCCATCATGGTTAAATGCCTGGAGATCCAGGACTAAGGTTTTGCTCTCAGGTGGAAGTAGCCATTTCAGCTAGGACCTCAAAAGGAAGGTGTGGTCAGACGGGGTATAATGGCTTCTGAGGAGGCCGAGGAGGGAACAGAAGCTAGAGCGTGAGAGTCAATGTCCAGGTCTGAGCACAGGGCTCCCTGCACCACGCCGCTCTGGTGAGTCAGGAGCCTAAGGTGGTCCCCAAGGACCTGCAAGCCAACAACCCAGAGATTTGTCCTTTTTTCCTTACAAATGAGCAGACTTTGCCTTTGCCTCTGGATGCAGGTGTGCCTTAATCCAAAATGTTTTGATTTCTGTTTTGATGTTTGCCATTCATAGAGGTTCACAGGGCAAGTTTTCCCTGTGTCTGAAAGTCGAGTATTGCTAAGGAGCCTATTGTAGGCCAAAGTGGCAAAATCCTTTTTGTAGTTTTGTAGAGGCCGGCTGTGTGTGTGAAAACCGGTATTAATGAAAGTCTTTCATAACAGCCAATTGATGTTTAGAAAGAGAGGAAGGGAGTGGGCGGAGAGAGAGAGAGAGAGACATTGATGTGAGAAACATCCCTCAGCTGGCTCCTGCCCACACCCTACGGGGGCTAGGAATGTAGCCCTCAAGTGACATTTGGGGGGCACGAGAGGATGCTCAACGCCGTGAGCAACACTGACCAGGCTTTGCAGTCTCTTATTGAGAGGAGCCTTAGTTGTGACATGTGAGCCCTCTGTTGTCATAGATAAAATGGTCATTCTAATATTCATAGAAGGGACACCCAGTAAAATGTACATGTTGGAATTAACGGTTATTTTTCTCACCTCCAGCTCCCCCATGCTTCAGAAAACGTTTGTGCTGCTTTTATATGCCTCATTTAAAATGTGTCAAAGGCCTCAATGGTACCCATTGTGTGGGTGTTCCTTAATCTTCCCCATCTATTTTATTTCCTGGAACTTAGCAAGAGGCAGTCCTGGGCCACGGGCTGCTCCCTACTCCAGGTGTTTTCAGTCCTTCAGTGATCCTCAGAAATGTTTTCCCTGGAAAGGGTGGGATCATCTCTCTGGTTTCCCAGTCCTCACTGCACAGCAGATTTGCAGCTAGCCAGTGGGCAGATGCGGGAGGGGTCCAGTGGTCATCTCACCCCTCCTTGGTGCCTGGTTCTTGTCCTTCCAGTGGCAGAGTAGAGGCAGGGCTGAGTGGCTTTGCAACCCTAAGCAGAAAACGGAGTTGGGGTAAATTGGGGGTGCTCCAGTTGTTGCCAGAGCAGTGCCTTTGGCCCTCAGCTGGTCCCTCTGAAGGGAGAAGGACCGGGGTTGCTCATGCTCAGCCTGACAAGATGCCTTGCTCCCGGCTGTCTCCCAGGATCTCTTTCATAGCAGCTTCATGGGGATGAGCCTCCCAGCTCCACGCAGACTCCTGGAACTGGCATGTCAGAGCCTGCTGCGGGATGAAGCCTCGGCCATCGCTGCTCTGGAGTGGCTTCCTATGGAGCTCTTCCCACCTCTTTTCATCACAGCCTTCACTGGGAAGCACAGCAGAGTCCTGAAGGCCATGGTTCAGGCTTGGCCCTTCCCCTGCCTCCCTCTGGGGGCCCTGATGAACCATCGGCAGTCTTACCAGGATATCTTGCAGGCTGTGCTCGAGGGACTCGATGCCATGCTTGCCCAGGACCCTCGACCCAGGTATGGGGGATTCAGTAGCCGGGTCGCACCCTGGGGATCTGAGCAGTTACAGCTGGGATCTGGGAGTGGGCAGGGCCAAAGGGAGAGCTGAGGCAGGCCTTGGAGCCACTGCTAGGGTCATTCAAGGAACAGGCTTCGGATATATACGGCTGATGAAATTGCCGAGGGTGACCGAAGGGACACGAGCCCACTCCTTCCTGGTGGCGCCTAAAGGTACCAGGAATGGGGACCATGAAGGATCCCAGTAGCACCAGGAGCAGTTGATTCCTGGGATTAAGTCAAAGTCCAGTGCAGTGTCTGGCCCAGCTGCCCAGATGCCTAGCTCATGGTCTTACTCATTGTTATCTTAATGCATCCCAGCATATCTCCTATTTTCTCCACAGGAGATGTAAACTGCAGGTGCTTAATTTACAGAAGAGAGTTCATTTGGAGTTCTGGATGGTGTGGGCAGGAACCAGAGCCCATGTATGCTCACTGCTGGAGCCTGAGGCCCTGCAGCCCATGAGGAATAGGAGGAAAGTGCACAGCTTAACGGCCAGGCCAAATCCACCCTTGGCCCCCGTGGTGGTGTTAATAGACCTTTGCCTCAAGAAAGGTGTCCTTGATGAGTCCCTCAGCTACCTGATTAAGAAAGTCAGTGAGAGGAGAGGTTTGCTGCACCTTTGCTGTAAGAAGCTGAAGGTTTTTGCGATGTCGAAGCAAAACACTAACATCCTGGATATGGTGCAGCTGGACTCTGTCCAGGATTTGGAGGTAAACTGTACCTGGAAGCTGTCCACTCTGAGGAAGTTCGCTCCTTACCTGGGCCAGATGGGCAATCTGCGCCAGTTCCTGCTCTCCCACGTCTTCACGTCTTCTCACACCACCTTGGAGCAGGAGGAGCAGTGTGTTGGCCTGGTCACCTCTCAGTTCCTCAACCTGCCCCACCTCCAGGAGCTCAATTTGGACGATGTCTCCATCCTCAGAGGCCGCCTGGATGAGATCCTCAGGTGAGGGGTGGCGAGCTTTCCCTGCCAACCAGAGCGAGTCCCTTTCCATTTCAGTGCACAGTGACTGAATCTCCTGTGTGCCATCCCTCAGCAGTGCTAGAGTGCCTGAGCCACTAGACGGGCCACACAGTCAGTGTCTTGTTCACCGCTCTGTCACCTTGCATGTTGTGACATAACCCCCCAGATAAAGGTAGGACGTATGCACTAGGACAGAGGCTACTAAAGGGACTCCTTGCTAGGAATTCGGGCCAGGGGGTGCTACCTTGGGCATCCTTGTAAGTGGTGTGGAAGGGAAAATGATGCAATAGAACCAAGTGAGGATTGCAATGACAAGGGGAAAGCCAATCAGAGGTGAGGTTTCAGGGGTTAAGTTCCACACTTAGAGATTTGGCCATGGCAGCCTTTCACTCCAAACCTGCCTCAGTCACCTGTCTGCCAAGGGTTGCCATAGGCTCTCGCAAACGGAATGCATGGTAAATGAAGGATTCAGGAGGGAGGCATTACGAAATGGGATAGGTGGTTTGTAGACAATGCAGTGATCTAAGTTCCTGGAGGGTGACAGCCCTCTCTGGATGTTGCCTGACTGTGCCCAGGTTAGCCCTTTCTGCACATCTGCCAGAGGCCTCATTGGGCTAAGAGATGGTGGTGACAGGGGTCTAGGCTGTGGCTGGAAGGAAGCCCGAGTTGCAGGCAATTCAGGACATGTCTCCAATACTAAAATGCACTGGTTGCCTCCTGCTTCAGACCCTGGGTCAGGCTCCTTTCTGAGCTCCTCCCACCTTTATGTTCACAACACCTGTGTGTTTGGGCTGGAGGGTATGATGTGCTCCACTTGACGGATGAGTAAATGGAGTGTGTGAGGTTTCATCCAGTTGAATCCATCACGGAGCAGATAACAGATGGAGAAAGATTCCACTCAAATTTGCTCTGACTTGAATGTCACTTTTCACTGTGCAACATCCTGGGTTTGATCATCATCCGGAACACTGTAGGCTTTGGTGACATGGGCCTCTTTACCCTGAAGGCCTGCATTATCCTCACCTGCCTCTGCTCACCAGGTCCATCCCCCACATGTAACTGCTCTATGTCTCCCCAGGTGCCTGAAGAGCCCCTTGGAGACCCTGTCCATCACTAACTGCCTGCTTTTCGAAAGAGACTTTAGACATCTCTCCCAGCATCTGAATGTCAGCCAGCTGAAAAGCCTGAGTTTCAGTGGGCTCAACCTGACCATTATCAGTTCTCAGTCACTCCAATTTCTTTTAGAGAGAGCCTCCCCCACTCTCCAGGACCTGAACTTGGATGAGTGTGGGATCATGGACCACCAGTTCCTGGACATCCTGCCAGCCCTGAGCCACTGCTCCCAGCTCACAACCCTAAGTTTCTGTGAAAACCCCATCTCCATGATGGTCCTGGAGGACCTGCTTCGCCACGTTGTCGGGCTGAGCAAGCTGAGTTGCGTGATTTATGCAGCGCCCGTGGAGAGTTATGAGGAAACTAGCAGCAACATCAACCTGGGCCGACTTGCCCAGATGCATTCTGTGCTAAAGCATATGCTGCAGGAGTTGGGTCGACCCGGCATGGTCTGGGTCTGTGCTTACCCCTGTCCTCACTGTGGCTGTAGAACCTTCCATGACCCAACTCCCATTCTGTGATCCTGTTGCTTGAGTGTCTAGCTGGGTGCACATCTCATAGGCTTTACTCTGGGCACTTGGGCACTGAAGCCCAGACATAAGTGTACCGTTCAGGAACACAGCAGCCAGTTTCAGACAGCTACTCAGGGTTGGGGGGAAATGCTCACAGGGGACTGGATGGTTTCTTTGGGGAGATTTGTCCTAAGGAGTTAGAAATATGCACCTGAATCTCTCAGGGGGAGGGATTGAGGCTTGGGTGGTAGATGCGTTGATTACCTTTGCTTGAATTGTTGTGAATAAATGTCAGTAATAAAGAGAACTGGATGTTAACAGACTGATGTCCTCAATGACATGTTAGCCCAACTCTCCCACCTGCAGTTACTGCTCAAGTAAGAAGGCATGAGCATTGTGATGCGCAGACATTAGGCTGGTTGAAGTTGATTCCAGGAGATCACATCACCATTTATCCTTTTTGGTTTGGTGGTTCTTTCTGGTGCACCGGTACCTACTCACCTCTGTGACTGTTCAGTGGGTCAGCACACACTTGTTGCGTCCACAGGGACTGGAACAAGTGGCTTCCAGTGAGCACCACCGAGGTACAAGTACTCTGGGGCCATCACGGGTAACTAGTCCAGTCCCTGGACTCAAACACTCCTCCCCACTGGGAGCCTCCATTGCTGGCCTGTGTCTGCTCCATGGTAGGGCTTCCCTGTGCACAAGTTAGGCCCCCAGTCCTTAAAGGGACATCAGCCTGCCAGGGAGCCAGAGCCCTGGCCTCACAAGTCCATGCCTGTCATTCCCCTGGATCCAGCCCCTTCTTGAATTCAAGTTCCTGTGGCCTGTAAACACATTTACATTCTTTTCAGCAAAATACTGAGCTGGAATAAACCTCTGCTTTGTTCTGTGTCCTGTCCTAAGAATAGGACATCCTTTGGTAGAGGATGGCCTAATGTTCAAAGACTTTCCCCTCATGATCCTCCTTCCCATCAATCAAGGAGGTGGTAAAGCAACTCTGAGCCAGTGACAGGCCCTGGGTCTGAAGAGTGGACAACCCCAAGCCAGTTCCCGGAGAGCACTTAAGTGGACACAGGTGAAGGTCACCCCGGGGAGATGGGGGTATGGAGGGCCACCCTGAGGGTCAATACAACCAAGTGAAGGGGAGATGTCCTAGTGTGCTGTTGGAACCCACAGTCAGTGGACAGTTAGCTGGCCAGCAAGGAACAGGCTCCCTGCCCACCTGCCACTGCATTCTGGCCCTAGGCTGTCTCAGTTTGCTCACTGAGTGGCCTGCCAGAGGAGCACCTAGGGAGAAGGCCACACATCCAGGCCCAGGGGCAGGGCTCCATTTGCCTGTATGTCTCCCTAATTGTGAGGAAGTCAGTCCTGCTTTTTCTCCTTCTACTGCCTCTCATTCAGTGCCAGCCACTCATGTGCTTGCTACTCTCTACTGTGTGTCAGCAGCTTCCTAGCTTGTCACATACAGCACCTGGCCCTTCGTTCTCTTTTTATTGCCATTCCTTTCTTTTCTTCTACCTTCCACTCTTCTAGCTTGGGTCCATCATCCTACGAGCTCATTTTTCCGTTTCTTAGTACATTTCCTGTTGATTTCAGAGAGGAAGGGAGAGGGAGAGATGGATAAAACATCAATAATGAGACAAAATCATTGGTTGGCTTTCTCCTGCACATCCACCTGGGGATCCAGGCGTTAACTCCAGCCCCTGCTCCAACTGAGAATTGAACTATGTCCTCTTGGTTCAAAGGCCTACTGAGCCACACTGGCCAGGCACACTCTGCTTCTTCGAGTGGGAAGAGAAAATGCTGAAGTCTCAGTAACCGTTGCTGAGCTCCCCCCCCAAAAAAAAGAGGATAAGAGAACAAGGGTCAGAAAATGTATATCTCTTACAGCAAACGCTCTCTTTCTCTTCCTCTCTCTCTCCTATTCCATCTCCCTCTCCCTGTCCCTCTGTCTGACATGCATCTTGCCTTCCCATCCCCGCCTTCACAGGAAATAGTGTCCATAATATGAATCAGAACCTCTAGAATTTGAGGAAAAGCATAAAAATTTGCAGGTTCTGAGGGAGGAAGGGCAAAGGCAAAACATCCTGTGGTCTGGGTGTTAATTCCTCCACACATAGAGCTCGTGCCCATTACCTTGTGTGGAGATTCACCTGTGGGGCCAACTTATGTAAAGCTCTTGTCAGCATGTCCTCCTCTGGAATTGCCCACTGTTATTAGCATTGATAGTATTTATTAACCACCAGATGTAAGATAAGGAAGAAAATAGAAGTCAGTGCACCCTGGCCAGTGTTTCTGGGCATTGTCCTGTGCACCAGAAAGTTAACCCATTTGATTTCTGGCCAGGGCACATGTCCAGGTTTCTGGTTCAGTCCCCAGGCATCCAATATTGTTTCTCTCTCACATGAATGCATGCTTCTGTGTCTGTCTCCATTTACCTCTCTCTAAAGAATCAATTTTAAAAAGCCACCATATTAAGACAAAACAAAAGGAAACTCATTGCTGTATGTTGCCTCTAAAACAGAGTGTCCTGCACTGGACGCTTTATTTGTTCTGTAGACCACAACTGAGAATTAAAGCAAATATTGGAATCTGGACTTTTCCATCAAAATATTCAGAAAAGCATAGTATCAAGGCAATGAGGCTTAGAGAGCTTAGACAGTGATTGCATCTGTGAAGATGGGCACAGAAGGGGCATGGATAGGAGGTGACTGCTGGTGCACAAGCATCTTGTACATGAAGGCCCTATGGGCAGGGTCTCTAGGACATCAGAAAGCAAGCAGGGAGAGGAAGGCCCACATAGTAGGTTCCTTAGTACTAGAATGTACCCCAGAGTCCCCCAAACTGCACAGCAGTAAGGCAGGATGGATACAGGTCAGCTGCAGCACACGGATTCCAAAGGGAAGACTCTGAATAAAGAAGAGCCAAAGCCTGGACTGCTTGTCTCAGTGGATGAGTTTCGACCTGTGAACCAGGAGGTCGGTTCAATTCCCAGGTTGGGACATGTCCCCGTTGTGGGCTCTTAGTCCAGTAGGTGTCTTGTAGGAAGCAGCCAATCAAGGATTCTCTCTCACCATTGATGGTTCTCTTTTTTTTTCTTTTTTTTAAATTTTATTGCTTAAAGTATTACAATGGGTATTACATATGTGTGCTTTCCCCCCCACCCTGCCCTTGACAATACCCTGGCCTCCCGTATCCCCCAGTATCTTATGTCCATTGGTTATGCTTATATGCATGCATACAAGTCCTTCGGTTGATCTCTTACCCCCTTCCCTCCTGCCCCCCAACCATCCTCGGCCTTCCCGCTACAGGTTGTCAATCTGTTTGGGGCAGCTCTGCCTCTCTATCTGTTATAGTTCATCAGTTTATAATGGTCTTTATTATCCATACTAGAGGCCCCGTGCACAAAAATTTGTGCACTCGGGTGGGTCCCTCAGCCCACCCTGTGCCCTCTCGCAATCTGGGGCCCCTTGGGGGCCCCTTCCCCTGGCTGCTGGCACCAGTTTTCCTCCGGTGCCCGGAACCCATGCCTTCGCTCTTCGCTGGGAGGGGCCCACACGGTGGGCGAGGGGCTTAGCTCTTTTAAAAATACTTCTGAATGTTTGGTAAATAACCCTGTAGGAATCTACTTTCTGAAACATGCTCGTTGTTAAGGGCTGATTTGGGTAATCAACAAAATGTATGTTAAAATCCTAATCCCCAGAACCTCAGAATGTACCTGTATATGGAGATAAGATCTTTAAAGAGGGGATTACATTAAATTGTGGCAGTTCTAGTGGGACCCTTAGCCCATCTCACTGAAGTCCTTATAAGAAGAGGAATGTTGGGGTCCAGCCCCAGCAGGTCCAGGGGTTCCCAAAGAAGGAATGACACAGAGGCAGCATTCAGGTTATCATCATAGCCAGGTTCTCTTTTTATTGTCCTGTTACATCTATATTTATACTATTTGATCCTATAAACATGCCTCTATACGCTTTTTTTTTTTTGCATCGGGTCCATTTATTGGGGGGTCAGTCAAAGGGGGAGCTGGCTAGGGTGGGGTAGGGCAGCAGCTTGTCTGGCCCCCGAGAAACCCAACTTAAGTCCAGAGCCTCGAGGGCTTAGAAGCCAAAGTCTTCCTCCACCTTTATCTGCACGGGGGCCAGCTCCGGAGTCAGCGGGACTCCTGCCCAGTGCCCTTCCTATGGCATTCGCCGCCTCTTCCAACTGCTGGGCCCCTCACCAGGGGCCAGGCTGCTGGCTTCTGTAGGCGCTGGCGTCCTCCTGGGAGGGGACAGCCCCTCTTTCTCTGGAGGCTCGTTCGCAGTGTTGCCTGGGTTGGGGGCGTCTCTGCCCTGGCTGCCCTCGTCCTCCAGTAAGATGGTGAACTGGCTGGCCCGGTAGTTGTCACCGTAGGAGTCCAGCACCTTCATGAGGAACCTCCGCTCCTGCTGGAGTATCCATGTTATCCTCTATATCTGATGGAGCCTGTTCAGGACCCGCTCCTTTGCCTGCTCAATCTCCCTGCAGCGCCGATCCAGAGCCTGGTACTTCCTGCGATTGAGTTCCTGTTGGCGCCGCCCTTGCTGGCCTCAGGCTGCCTCCTCCTCTTCGTCTGGCTCCTGGAGGCTGGAGCTGCCCAGACCCCCAGACACGAACTCCACTTCAGTCTCAAGCTCGCTCTCCAGGATGTGACCACCTTCAGCGGAGGCAGCGCCAGCTCCCAGCCGGGAGGTGCTGAGAACTCCTCAAAGCCCACAGCTGCCATGGACCCCTCTCTCTGCTCCAGCTCCATTTCTCCCTGGCTCCCTACGCAGAACTTCCAACCTTGCAAGCCTCTAGTTTAAAGTGGCTTGCGAAACTACAGCCCATCCGATTTCACAGCCAGGCACCCAGGCCCTGGCCACTAAGCCTCCTGGGAGTTGTAGTTCTCTATTTCCGGCTTGCCTCCCTCGCCCCACCCCCACCCCAGTCCCAACTGAAAGGCCCTGCTGGCTGGTCTAACCCTGTGGCCAGGCATCTGAGTCACCTCGGGTCTTTATTCCTGTCCCGACACCTCGCCATCTGACCATGGAGACTCTCCTCTTGCGAGGCCCCTGGGTCTCCTTCTGGGTCTCCTCAGCCCAGGTACTGAATCGTGTGCCCCAGCAGCGATACAGCCCTGGTGCCTGGGTCTCCTTCTGGGGCCTGGCTGTATCGCCCCCGGACCGGATGGCGTGCCCCAGCTGCGACGCAACCCCGGGCCCTGGGTCTCCTCAGCCCGGGCACCGGATTGCGTGCCCCAGCAGCAAAAACAGCCCCGGCGCCTGGGTCTCCTTCTGGGTCTCCTCAGCCCAGGCACTGGATTGCTTACCACAGCTGCAACTCAGCCCCGGGCCCTGGGTCTCCTTCTGGGGCCTGGCTGCGTCGCCCCCGGGGGACCGGATCGCTTGCCCCAGCGGCAATGCAGCCCCAGCGCCTGGGTCACCTTCCGGGTCCTCTTCTGAGGCCTGGCTGCATCGCCCCTGGGGTCCAGATGGTGTCCCCAGGCAGCTATGCAGCCTGGCCTCTGGCCCCGCCTCTGGGTGTTCTCCCATCACTGGTGATCAGTGATCTGAGAAGCCAGGCAGACATCTGCCTCTTCCCTGCCCCACCCAGCTTCTCCCATTACTGGCCCAGGGCCGGCAAAGGCGGCCAGGTTCTCTTATCACACTATAAGCCGGCAAAGGAGGCCTGGCTTCTCCGAGCAAAGGCAGCTCGGTTCTCTGGCTCTTGGCTGCCGCCTGGGTTTCCGATTGCAGTCAGCAGCAGGCAGCTTCTTCCCTCCTTCCCCTTTCGCCTCCCAGCATTGCGCCTATGTTGGCAGTTAACTGCCAATCTTAGTTGGCAGTTAATTTGCATATAGCCCTGATTAGCCAATGAAAAGGGTATCGTCGTACGCCAATTACCATTTTTCTCTTTTATTAGATAGGATATGAGTGAGATCATGTGGTATTTTTCCTTCATTGACTGGCTTATTTCACTTAGCATAATGCTCTCCAGTTCCATCCATGCCATTGCAAATGCTAAGTGTTCCTTCTTTTTTACAGGAGCATAGTATTCCATCATGTAGATGTTCCGCGGTTTTCTAATCCATTCATCTACTGATGGGCACTTAGGCTGTTTCCAGATCTTAGCTATGGTGAATTGTGCTGCTATGAACATAGGGCTGCATATGTCCTTTCTGCTTGGTGTTTCTGGTTTCTTGGGTTATATTCCTAGAAGTGGAATCACAGGGTCAAATGGGAGTTCCATTTTTAGTTTTTTGAGGAAAGTCCATAGTGTCTTCCATAGTGGCTGCACCAGTCTGCATTCCCACCAGCAGTGCATGATTGTTCCTTTTTCTCCACATCCTCTCAAGCAGTTGTCTTTGTGGATTTGTTGATGATAGCCAGCCTGACAGGTGTGAGATTATACCTCATTGTTGTTTTGATTTGCATTTCTCATATGATTAGTGACTTTCAGCATGTTTTCAAATGTCTCTTGTTTTTCTGAATGTCTTCTTTGGAAAGGTGTCTATTTAGATGCTTTGCCCAATTTTGATTGGATTACTTATCTTCCTTTTGTTAAGTTGTATGAGTTCCCTATAAATAATGGAGATTAAGCCCTTACCAGATATGATGGTGGTAAATATGTTTTCCCACACACTAGGTTTTCTTGTTGTTTTGTTGATGGTTTCTTTTGCTGTGCACAAACTTTTTATTTTGATGTACTCCCATTTGTTCATTTTCTCTTTAGATTCAAGTGCCCTGGGTGATGTATTGGTGAAAAAAATGCTTTGGCATATGTCTGAGATTTTATTGCCTTTGGATTCTTCTAGCATTTTTATGGTTTCCCATCACACATTTAAGTCCTTTATCCATTTTGAGTTTATTCTCGTGTATGGTGTAAGTTGGTGGTCTAGTTTCATTTTCTTGCATATATCTGTCCAATTTTCCCAACACCATTTATTGAAGAGACTATCTTGACTCCATTGTATGTTCTTGCCTCCTTTGTCAAATATTAATTGAGCATATTGGTTCGGGCTGATTTCTGGGCTCTCTATTCAAATCCATTGATCTATATGCCTGTTCTCGTGCCAGTTCCAGGCAGTTTTGAGAACAGTGGCTTTGTAATACAGCTTGATATCTGGAATTGAGATCTCACATACTTTGTTCTTTCTCAGGATTGCTACAGGTGTTCTGGTACTTTTTTTATTCCAGATGAATTTTTGGAGAGTTCGTTCTAGATCTGTGAAGTATGCCATTGGTACTTTCATGGGAAGTGCGTTGAATTTATCGATTGCTTTGGGTAGTATGGGCATTTTAATGATTTTGATTCTACCAATCCATAAACACGGTATGTTCCTCCATCTGTTTATGTCTTCCTCTTTCTCTTTTTTCAAAGTCCTGTAGTTTTCTGAGTAGAGGTCTTTTATGCCTTTAGTTAGTTTATTCCTCGGTAGCTTAATTGTTTTGGTCCAATGGGAAATGGGATTATTTTTATAATCTCTCTTTCTCAAAGTTCACTATTGGTGTATAGAAATGCCTCAGAATTCTTGGGGTTAATTTTGTATCCTGCTACATTGCCAAATTCATGCATTAAGTCTAGGAGTTTTTTGATGGAATCTCTAGGGTTTTGTATATATAATATCATGTCGTCTGCAAATAAGGACAGTTTTACTTCCACTTTTCCAATTTGGATGCCTTTTATTTCTTGTTCTTGTGTAATTGCAATGGCTAATAATTCCATTACTATGATGAACAGGAGTGCTGAGAGTGGGCATCCCTGTTTTGTTCCTGTTCTTAGGGGAAATGGTGTTAGTTTTTGTGCATTGAGTATGATGTTGGCTGTGGGCCTGTCATAAATGGCTTTTATTATGTTGAGGTATGATCTTTCTACTCTCACCTTGTGGAGAGTTTTTATTAAAAATGGGTGTTGGGTTTTGTCAAATGCTTTTTCTGCATCAATTGATATGATCATTTGTGTTTTTTTTCTTTTAATTTGTTTATGTGATGTATCACTTTTATTGACTTGCGGATATTGTACCATCCTTGCATCCCTGGGATAAATCCTACTTGGTCATGGTGTATGATCTTTCTGATATACTGCTGGACCTGATTTGCTAAGATTTTGTGGAGGATTTTCGCATCTATGCTCATGAGGGATATTGCCTGTAATTCTCTTTCATTGTTTTGGTATTAGGGTGATGCTGGCTTCATAGAATCATCTTGGAAGTGTTCCTTCCTCTTGGATTTTTTTGTAGTAGTCTGAGGAGGATAGGTTTTAGTTTTTCCTTGAATGTTTGGTAAAACTCCCCTGTGAAGCCGTCTTGTCCTGGGCTTTTGTTTGATGGAAGCTTTTTGTTTACTGCTTCAATTTCTTCCATAGTTATTGGCCTGTTGAGATTTTTAGATTCTTCCTGATTGAGATTTTGATTGATGTATTTTTCTAAGAATTTGTCCATTACCTCCAGGTAGTCTAGTTTGTTGGAGTTGAGCTGTCCATAGTATTTTTTAACAATCATTTTTTATTTCTGTGGGGTCTGTTGTTGTTTCGCCTCTATCGTTTCTGATTTTGTTTATTTGGGTACTCTCTCTTTGCATCCTGGTGAGCCTGGCTAGAGGTTTGTTAATCTTGTTTATCCTTTCAAAGAACCAGCTCTTGGTTTCCTTGATTTTCTGTAATTTTTTTGTGTGTTTATGTCAATTATTTGGGCTGTAATCTTTATTATCTCCTTCCTTCTGCTCACTCTGGGGTTTTCTTGTTGCTCTCTTTCTGATTCTTTGAGTTGTAGAGTTAGATGATTTACTACCATTTTTTCTTGTTTCTTGAGAAAGGCCTGTAAAGCTATAAACTTCACTCTCAGGACTGCATTCATTGTGTCCCATAGGTTTTGGATTGTTGTGTTTTCATTGTCATTTGTTTCCAGGATGTTTTTCATTTCTTCTTCGATCTCATTGGTAAACCAATCAATATTTAGTAACATGCTATTCAGCTTCCAGTGTTTTAGTATTTTGGGGTTTTTTTTGTATTTTATTTCTAATATTATTCCATGGTGGTCTGAGAAGATGCTTGGTATGATTTCAATCTTCTTGAATTTGGGGAGACTTTGTTTGTGACCCAATATGTGGTCTAATTTTGAATCTGTCCCATGGGCACTTGAGTAGAATATATGTTCCGTGGCTGTGGTGTGAAGTGCTCTGAAGATGTCAATTAAGTCCATCTGATCAGGTGATTCATTTAGGATCGCTGCATAATGATTATGAATAAGACAAACTCCCCATTTTCTACTAGAGGCCTAGTGCTCAAATTTGTGCATGGGTGCAGTCTGGCCAGCCCGGCCCCAAACCAGTCCTTCGGTCATCCCTCAATTTGGTCATGATGAACATAGATTCTAAAATCCTCAACATATGGTAAAATCCTTTACCATAATGCTATCCATGTCCTTCCATGCTTTTTGGAAAGGGAAGAGTTCTTTCCTTTTTACAGCAGTGTAGTATCCTGTTGTGTAGATGTACCCCACCATTTTTATTCATTTATCTGCTGATGGGCACTTAGTCTGTTTCCAAATCTCAGCTATTGTAAATTGTGCTGCAATGAACATATGGGTGCAAATATGCTTTCTGATTGGTGTTTCTAATTTCTTGGGAAAGACCCCTAGTAGTGGGAGTACTGGATCAAATGGCAGTTCCTTTTTAATTTTTTGAGGAAACTCCGTACTGTTCTCCACAGTGGTTTTACCAGACTGCGTTCCCACGAGCAGTGCAGGAGAGTTCCTTTTACTCCACATCCTCCTCAGCCCTTGTGGTCTGTTGATTTGTTGATGATAGCCATTCTTACCAGTGTGAGATGGTATCTCATTGTCATTTTGATTTGCATCTCTAGGAAGATTAAGGATTTTTAGCATGTTTTCATATGTCTCTTGGCTTTCTGTATGTGCAATTTTCAAAAGTATCTATTTAAGTCTATTTTTTGATTGCATTGTTTATCTTCCTTTTTTTTTTTTTTTTAAGATGTCTGAGTTCCCTATGAATTTTGGAGATCAGGCCCATACTGGATACAGCATAGGAAAATATGTGCTCCCAAGCCATGGGCTTTCTTGTTTTGTTTTTTTTTTTGTTTGCTTGTTTGTTTGTTTGTTATTTGTTTGTTTGTTTGTTTGTTTTTTGTTTGTTTGTTTGGGGTTTTTTTTGGTGTGTGTGTGTGTGTGTGTGTGTGTGTGTGTGTGTGTGTGTGTGTTGCTGATGGTTTCTTTTTCTCTGCAGAAGATTTTTATTTTGATGTCGTCCCATTTGTTTCTTTTCTCCGTATTTTCCATTACCCTAGGAGTTATATTGGTAAAGGGCTTCTTTGAAATATGTCTCATAATTTTCTGCCTATGGATTCTTCCAAGATTTTTATGGTTTCCATCTTACAATTGAGTCCTTTATCTATTTTGTGTTTATTTTCCTCAATGGTGTGAGGCGGTGGATAGTTTCATTACTTTGCATGTATCTATCCAATTTCTCCAACCTCCTGTATTGAAAAGACTGTCTTGACTACATTGTATGCTCTTGCCTCCTTTGTCAAACATTAATTGGGCATAAAGGCTCAGGTCTATTTCTATGTTCTCAGGTGTGTTCCATGGGTCTACTAGTACACGTCTGTTCTTGTGCCAGTACCAGCAAGCTTGAGAACAGTGGCTTTGAAATATAACTTGACATCCGCAATTGTGAACGACCAACATTGTTCTTTTTTCTCAAGATTACTCTGACTATTGCGGGTCTTTTTATTTTTTATTGTATACAAATTTCTGGAGACTTTGTTCTAGGTCTGAGAAATATGTCATTGGTATTTTAATGGGGGTTACAGTAAATCTGTAGAATGCTTTGTGTAGCGTGGCCATTTTAATGAGATTTATTCTACTAATACATGAACATGGTATATTCTTCATTTGTTTATGTCTTCTCCTACCTGTTTTTCAATGTCCTGTAGTTTTTAGAGTAAAGATCTTTTACTTATTTAGTTAAGTTTATTCCTAGGTATCTTCATTTATTTGTTGCAATTGTAAATCGGATTGTTGTTTTTGTTTTTTGTTTCTTTTTCTGTGAATTCTTTATTGGTGTATCAAAAAGCCATAGATTTCTGGGTGTTAACTTTGTATTCTGGTACATTACCAAATTCATTTATTAAATGAAGAACTTGTTTTATGGTACACTGAAGGAGTTCAATACATATTGATCCTTTTACTTTACATTTATCTTTTAGTATTTGTCGACAGCCAAGATTTGGATTTGTCTCATGATTTTTCTGTCTTTTTTTTTTTTTTTGATAGAGCGAATTACTTGATCTTTCTTTTTTCCCCCAATGATTCTTTTTTCAATTTTTTTTTGTTTATTAAAGTATTACAAAGGGTATTACATACGTGTCCTTCCCCCCCGCTCCCACCCTGGACAATTCCCTGACCTCCCCTACCCCCCAGTGTCTTATGTCTATTGGTTATGCTTATATGCATGCATACAAGTCCTTTGGTTGATCTCTTACCTCCCTCCCTCCTGCCCTCCAACCCTCCCCGGACTTCATGCTGGAGTTTGACAATCTGTTTGAGGTAGATCTTCCTCTGTATCTATTATTGTTTAAACGTTTATAATGATCTCTCTTATCCATGACTGAGTGAGATCATGTGGTATTTTTCCTTCATTGACTGGCTTATTTCACTTAGCATAATGCTCTCCCGTTCCATCTCTCTGTCCTCTCTCTGTGCTTCCTGGTAAGCCTGAAAGAAGTTCATCAATCTTATTTATCCTTTCAAAGAACCAGCTCTTGGTTTTGTTGATATATTGTAGTGATTTTTTTTTTTTTTTTGGTTGTCATGTTATTTAATTCTGCTGTGATTTTTACTATTTCCTTCCTTCTGCTCAGTCTGAGCTTTCTTGTTGCTTTCTTTCTAATTCTTTAAGTTGTAGAGTTATATAATTTATTACCAGTTATTTTTGTTTTTTTGTGGCTGAAATGCTATGAACTTCTCTCTCAGAACTGCTTTCCGTATATACCATTGAATTTGAATTATTGTGTTTTCATTGTCATTACTTTCCAGGATGTTTTTAATTTCTTTTTTGATGTTTTTGATAACACAAACATTGTTTAATAATGTACTATTTAGCCTGCAAGTATTTGAATTTTTGTTAATTTTTATTGGAGGTTATATCTAATATTAGAAGCCCAGTGCACAAAATTCTTCCATGAGGGGTGGTGGTGTTCCTTCAGACCAGCCTATACCCTCTCCAATCCGGGACTGCTGTCTCCTAATTGCTCACCTGCCGGCCTCCCTCCCTGCCTGGTCACCCCTAACTTCCCCCCCGCCCCACCTACAGCCTGATCGACCCTCACTGCCTCTACCTGCTGCTCTAATCACCCCTAATTGCCCCACCAGCTGGCCTGGTCTCCCCTAACTGCCCTGTGATCGACCAGGTCACCTCCACCTGCCCCCTACCTACTAGCCTGGTCGCCGACAACTGCCCCTTCACCAGCCTAGTCACCTTTCACTGCCCCCACCCCCCCCACACACTGCAGGCCTAATCGCCCCCAACGAAGCCCCTGCCAGACTGGTCACCCCTAACTCTCCCCCTGTCAGTTTGGTCACCTCTTACTGCCCCATCACCCGCTAGCCTTGTCACATTCAACTGGTCCCCTAATGCGCTGGTTTCATTCTACAGTCCCCCTGTCTTCCTGCTTGCCCCTCAGAGCACCCCCACAGGCCTGGTTGCCCCACACAACTTGCTGTTCAGTTGTTTGTTTGTCCCTCACTAAGCCGCAACTGGCCTGGTCGCCCCAAGTAGCCTGCTGTCTAGTCCTTTTCGTTGTGGCTCATTAAACACCCCCCTCCCGTGCCCCCCCCCTCCCGCTGCCAGTCTGGTCTCTCCATGCAGCCTGCTTGTTCAGTCATTTGGTTGTCCCTCACTAAACTCCCTGACAGCCAGGTCATAGGCAGCCATCTTGTTAGGGTGTGAGGAATAATTTGCATATTACCTCTTTATTATATAGCAGTATGCCTTTGTAATCTGAGAAGATGCTTGATATGACTTCCATCTTATTTAATTTGAAGAGACTTTGCTTGTGTCTCAAGTGGTCTATCTTTGAAAATCTCCCATGTACACTTAAGTAGAATGTATATTCTGTATCTTTGGGATGAACTGTTCTGAAGATGTCAATTAAGTCTGTCTGATCTAGTGAGCTGTTTAGGATTGTTGTCCCCTGTGGTGGCCTTCATGTTAAAGTCTATTCTGTCAGATATGTTTATTCCTAGTCTAGCTTTTCTTTTCTTTTCCATTTGCATGCAAAATTCCCTCTCATTCTGTATGAGTCTTTTGTTTTGAGGTGGGTCTCTTGTTGACAGCGTATAGTTGAGTCATATTTTTGAATGCATTCTGCAACCCTACGCCTTTTGATTGGTGCATTTAGTCCATTAACTTTAAGGGTTACTATTGATAGATACTGATTTATTGCCATTTTAATTCTGTATGCCGAGGTTTCCCTCTCATTTCTTCTTCTCATTACAGCAGTCCCTTTAGGATTTCTTATAATTCTGGTTTGTGGTGTTGTATTCTTTAGCATTCTTTGTCTGGGAAGCTCTTTATTTAAACATCTATTTTGAATGACGGCCTTATTGGATATAGTAATCTTAGTCTCAGAACCTTGCTTTCCATTACATTAAGTACTTCATGTCATTCCCTTCTGGCCTGTAGAGTTTCTGATGAGAAACCAGGTGTCAGCCCTCATTGGAACTTCATTGTAGGAAACACATTTCTTTTCTTTTGCTGCCTTGACAATTATCACTTTTTCTGTAATTTTTGGCACTTTAATTATTATGTGTCTGGGAATGGGCCTGTTTGAGTTCTTCTTGTTTGTGGTTCTCTGTGGTTCCTGCACTTGTGTGACATTTTCCTTTAAGAAGTTAGGGAAGTTTTCTGCCATTGTTTCTTCAAACACCTTCTCTATGCCTTTCTCCCTTTCTGCCTCTTTGGGCACACCCACTGCTGTGATATTGCTACATTTCCGCTAGCCTCACAGTTCCTTTAACCTGTCCTCCTGTTTATTAATTGTTTTATTTTCTGGTTTTTCTAATTGAGTGATATTTTCTCTCTGACTAATAATTCACTGATTTGATCCTCAGCTTCCCTAATATGCTGTGTATTTCTTCCAATTGGTTCTTTACTAGTGTTATGTCATATTTTTAATCTAGAACTTTTCTTTTTTTATAGCTACTATATATTTTTTTTTCATGCTATTGAACATTTTTACCATGATTGCTCTGAACTCTGATTCAGATAAATTTCTTATCTCTACTTCATTTTTCTCTTCTGAGAATTCTCTAGTTCTTTCATTTTGGGATTGTTTCTTTGTTTCCTACTTTTGACTTTCTGTTTGAGTTTGTGATGATGAGTTATGTAGATCCTCTATCAGTGGTTCTTCATCTTATGGCCCTTTAAATACACTTCCTCATGTTGTGACCCAACCATAAAATTATTTTAATTGCTACATCATAACTGTAATGTTGGTACTGGTATGAATCGTAATGTAAGTATCTGATATGCAGATTGGTCTTAGGCAACCCCTGTGAAAGGGTCGGCCGAACTCCAAAGGGGTCGCGACACACAGGTTGAGAACCGCTGTTCTACACCTCTCAGTCTGTCATGCTGGACAGTGTTAAAGGCTGTTTATGACTAATTAGGTCAGGCAAAGACTCAAAGCCTCAGGAGACCACCTCTGGCTACACACTTGTAGGCTTCTGACTTGAATTGCCCCTGTAGGCAGTCATCCACAGGCAAGAGATTTTTTTCAACATGGCGGGTGGTGGCTTCTACTGGAGACCAATTGTCATTCTTAATCTCTTTAGTGGCCTAGAGAAAAGTGTTTTACAGTCGGGACTGAATTGCAATATGACTCCGAAATTCCACTCTAAATTTTGCACCGACAATAACTGGAGACTTGGGTATCTATCTTCTGAGCTGTATCCCCTGAGTCCCTAGTCCGGGCTTCTTCCCTCACAGCATCAGTGCACTTCACCCTCCATTTGCCAGAGCACAGGGAAATTTGTGTGTTCGTCCTTTAGGAGGATGCCTGAGTATCCATCAGTCTCTCCCTGTTCGATAGCTGGGGGCGAGAAGGGCAGCGTGGTTGGGGGGTGGGAGGACAGTTGGGGGTGAGCAGGCCAGTAGGCATAGTAGTTAGAGGAGATCAGGCAGGCAGGCAGGCAGGCAGGCGAGCTGTTAGGAGGCAGTGGTGCTGGATTTCAAGAGGGATATGTGACTTCTGGATTAGGCTCAATTCATAAACTGGCAGTCAGACATTCCCCAAGGGTCCCAGATTAGAGACAGTGCAGGCCAGGTTGAGGGACACACCCTCCTGTGAACGAATTTCATGCACCGGGCCAGTGGTATATCCATAAAGTTATATTTTGTGATTCCAAGAATCATATGCTTGTTGAGGAAATATGGCAACCAAATTAACACATCTTAAGAAGTACAAATAAGTATTTTGTCAACAGGCTGAAAAGTGATATGTGTGGGTTCATAGGGTCTGTTTTTAATAAAAATGAGGGTGGAAAGGCACACTTGAAAGAGTCAGGCATTGCAAGTTGGTAAATCACAGAGTGCACATAGTTGCGAAAAAATAAGGCAAATGTGACTCATTCATATCAGTACAGAGATATCTTAAAGTCTAACATAGAGACTCTCACTATTTATTATGTTGGAAAGTTGAAACCGTTGAGGGAATCAGTGTAGTTAAGAACAATATACCTCTGCAGTTGAATATACACAAACAGCCTATCCATTTAAATTTTGGATGTGCTAGTGAGCACATAAATTAAAGGCTCATTTGTGGACATTTGGGATAAGAATTAGCACTGAAACATGGTAATATTCATGGGAAATGTAATATTTCTCATATTTTGAAGGACATCCGGGGCTCTTCACATGAGCTGTTAAATGCTTGTAGTACAGTTTAAGGCAGTAAAATTTATATTGCCATCATTACCAAAACTAAGGTTATACATTTAAACTAGTCAGCATTAGGAGAGAGCCTTGCTAAATTGGTGATAAATTATAAAATTATATGTGGAATGAATTTGGCATGTACTGGCCCAATAAAATATTACTATGCACAGGTGATATCTTGCAAGTATTAGAATAGATCCAAGTGCACCACTAGCACATGTGGCTTTTCCTGAGTCCAAAATGTAGTTGAAAGTGTAGCATAAAACTTCTAAGGTAAGTGAGACAGTCAATTTTGAAATTAAATGGACATAACTTGCCTCTATATTGTGGGCATCCAGGAGCAATGAAAGTGTTTTAACCGGAATGCTGATAATTCATTACTTGCGTACCAAAATAACTATTAGTTCTTAGGTGAAAGTGCATGAAGAAGTGATTGTAACGGGAAAATTAGGAAGTTTTTAGTAATGTCGACAAGAGATTGTGAGCAAGAGAGAGCAAAGTAGAGAAGGAGAAAAGTCGATAGAGGCTTGTCAAGCTATAGGTAGGCACGGATAAATATGTATGTGGACATCATGGAAATTGCTTGCACTTTGTTTAGAATCAGAAAGGTTTTTCCCACTAATGGTCATTTAAGAAATTAAGGAAGATGTACAGGGAGGACAAGATGTCAGAAGATAATACATTCCAGAGTAACATATCACAGCGCATACAAGCATGAGCCTAAATAGAGCCTAAGAGTAAATTTAAACATTGTTGTGGAAAGAGTAAATAAAGTGTTGTTTTGAATAATTGTTTTCCCTTAAAACATTGCTCTCCAATATGATATCCTCACGTAAGTACTTGTCATTTACAGGAACGCTGTCACGTGGGAGAGGGAGTTATGCAGGCGTTCCTTACAAAGAGACAATCCCTTCCAGGAGAAATTACCATATATCTCCAAGAGATGATGATTGCACTACTAGTTATAGGTAATGGGCAATAAAGCGTAAGACACCTAAACTATACTATACACTCTGTTGTTTACGTGAAATTCATCTATCATAACACTAAATATTCACCATTGACCAACTAACATATAGTATATTCAGAGTCTTATGCCACCACCATATCTGAGTAGCTCCAAATCATCTTTATCACCCATAAAAGCTCTTTAGGTAAAGCTCTTTATCATACATAAAAGCTCTGAAGGTAAAGCCGTCGCTGCCATTCTCTTCCTCAGTCCAGCTTCTATGAATCAGCAACTAGTGTTCTATCTGTATTGATTCACCTGTTTTCCACAGATCATAGTATCAGCATGAAACAGGATAGGACCTTTTGTGTCTGGCTTGTTTCCGCTACCATAAATGTGTCCAAGGGTCATCCATGTGGCAGTAATCAGTTCACCGCCACTTTCATGGCTGGTTAAATATTCCCTTGCAGCTCTAGTGCACACAGCTCATTTACCACTTCAACCGTTGGGGTCGTTTCCACCAGAGGACTGATGTGAGCATTTTGGACTAGTATTTCATAGAAGTCTCCAGTTATTGTCCGTGCAAAATTTAGAGTGGAATTTTGGAGTCATATTGCAATTCAGTGTTAAATGTTTGTTGTAGGAGTTTCCCTTATTTTCCACAGCAGCCACGCCTTGTGCCCTTTCTGTTCCTTGTGCACAGGATTCCAGTGGCTCTAATTTCCCAACAAGCCCTGCTGTTTTCCTCTTCAAACATTGGGACCTACTTAGGAATAAAGTGGTATCTCACTTAGGTTTTGGTTGGCGTTTCCCTAACTACCCATTATTTTGATCCTCTTTCCATGAGCTTGTTAGCTGTTTGGGTATCTTCTTTGGAGAAATGACTCTTGAAGCCTTCTGTCCATTTGCATTTTCCAATTTTTATAGAGGTTCATATGAGAGCTGTGGTAAGTGTCCAGATATACTGCGTGGAAGAGACAGGATTGGAATTAACAGGCCATTTTGTGTTTAACTCAAATTTTACTTTTATTTGCCACAGGCAGTACTATATGCAGTATGCATTTTGTATTATCTTGGAAGTCTTGTATTCTTTCCTTAGTCGCTCATTTGGAACAGTCCAAATCTTTCAGGAGGGAAGGATCATACTCATTTATTTTCCTTATTAAAAAAATGAAGTGCAACATTTTTTATTTGTTTTGTTTTTTACCTGAGGATATATCTCTACTGATCTTGGGAGAGTGGACGGAGGGAGTGGGGCTGAGAGAGAGCTACATCAATGTGAGAGAGATACTTCGATTGGTTTCGCCATGCACAATCCCCAACCCGGGCCAGGGATGGACCCTGCAAACCAGGCTCATACCCTTAACCTGGAATTGAACCCGGGATCCTGCAGTGCCAAGACCCGTGCACGACCCACTTAGGCACATCAGCCAGGGGGGTATTGTATAATTTTTTAAACAGAAAGAGCATTTGACAGCGTGAAACCTAAGAATAATACGAAAGTCAGAATTCCAGCCCGTTTTCAGAAAATGTGCCTTCATATGTATTCATAGTCAATTATTTCAGTCAAAACATTATTCTTCAGCAGTATTTTAAGTAATTGTAAGCTCCCTTGTCTACCTCAGCTTTCCTGACATATTTTTAGCACAGGTGTATAAAAGCATAGGTTTGCTAACTTTTTAAGACTTTACTAGGGTCATGTCATACTGACATAAAATTATTCGTTAAGATGTTAAAGTATTTTTATTTGGTCACTGACTTTACAGGATGCACAGGTGGTGCACCATCAACCCGAGGGCCCCCTCTGACTTATGGTGGAAGGAGTCGCTGGGGTGAGTATTACAGCCTCACACGAAATGGGTATGATTAGGGGGCATAACAATTACTGCAATAGCCAATGGGACACCTCTGTAAGAGGCCATGAGTGTGATGCTGGTGGGGATCATAGGATTCACCATCTATGCAAGAGAGAGTGAATCATGCAGTGCAGTAGCTCAACTTATTGGGATTCTCAAGAGCTGCCAGGAGGGAAGTCCCTGTGAGAGATGAAGTAGAAAATGAACTTAAAAATAATGCTATGTTATGGACGGCTTTTTACTTGAAAAGAAATTGTCATCTGTTATTTACGAATGAATAGAAGCAAATGGTGGTTTTGCAGAAGAAGCAAGAATTTTAGATCCCTTTGTGAAACTTCTGCATAGAATGCAAAGTTTGAATTCTTCAAGGTTATTTTATGTGTTGATTTTAATAACAACATACCTTAATGTTTAAATTGAATATCTGATTGTTAAAATATTCAGAATAAATTTTTCCACTAAATGGGATTTCTTGTCCCATTTTACTACAAACACATAAAAGCAATGTGTTTGGATGTTGAGGTGAATTCTTGGCCCTAAATTTCCCAAGGTGTCTTTGACCACAAGTGCATGAAGTCTTTGAAGTGAACTGCATACAAAATGAAGCATTGTGTTACTTCTTCATGGCATGCTGCCCTGTTTCGAATTGTCCAGGGCAGGTAATAAAATGACATCTTCTTGGAAAACCTAAATGGAAAAAAGGGTGGAGGCACCTCCAACAAGGCTGTAAAGCAATTGTTCACCTCCTTCCTGTGGCATTTGGTATGTCCTCAATCTTTAAAGGAATAGTATAAATAGGAAGAAAAATTACATGTGGAATTATATAAATGTTTGAACAAGTCTAAATGTAAGCATCCTTTTGTTAATTGAAATAGCATCTGAACTTTCTGAAGTGGGAATAACACGATTGAAACAGAATTTGCCACTTAACAAGCTTTCCTGACTATACCTCTGAATTAAATAAACAAAAGTGCCCTTTGATTGATATATGTATTTTTCTATAGAAATGCTCCTGCACTTCCTCTTCAACTTTTTGACATTTAATATATGCTCTCCAAACATCGAGTTATCTTGAAGCCTCAGTATTTTTAGGAGTGAATGTCAACAAACGTCCCAAATGGGAAAATTTATAAAAACTCACTTGTTGGACTGTTGAGTGTATAGTTATCAACAAGCCTTCCAAATTCAATTTTAAAAATCTCCCCCAAAATATTTGGTTTCTTAAAGTTATTTTTACTGGAATACTGTATGGGAAATTAATTTTGGAAGCTGGAACCTCAACTTTTTAAGGACCTTAATGTCTAGCCTGTCAAAGTTGGGGATGGTAGGGGGACAAACCCTGGTCCATATGGCTCAGTGAGCCCCAATCTCATTGCCAGCTGGAATGCTGCTGGATTGGTGAAATACCTAATAAAGCCATTTGGATGCCAAATTTACTCAGCTTAATTTTACCACTGTAGGTTTGTACTGATAACGTACTATGGTGTAGAGAAATACTAGACAAACAATACAAAACTTCGCATCATGAAATAGATCACTTTATATACAATCCCATGGGGAAGTGGACTAAAAAGGAAGATTAAAGGGGAAGAAGGAACAGCATAAAAATCCTGACCATGACAAAAGGCTCCTTCTTGTATTTCTACATGGATATTCTGGGTATCAAAACCCTAAGCTAAGTACATACTTTTAGACATATTTATTTTCATTGCTTTCCAGAGGAAGGGAAAGGGAGAAAGTGTTAGAACCATCAATGGTGAGAGAGAATCCTTGATTGGCTGCTTCCTATAAGACACCTACTGGGCTAAGAGCCCACAATGGGGACATGTCCCAGCCTGGGAATTGAATCCTGACCTCCTTGTTCACGGGTCAAAACTCATCCACTGAGCCAAACAGGCCAGGCTTTGGCTCTTCTTTATTCAGAGTCTTCCACTTGACATTCGTGTGCTCCAGCTGCCCTGTATCCAGGCTGCCTGACTGCTGTGCAGATTGGTGGAATCTAGGGTACATTCTAGTAGTAAGGAACCTACTACGTGTGTCTCACTCTCCCCGCTTGCTTTCTGATGTCCTAGAGACTCTGCCCATAGGGCCTTCATGTACACGATCTCTGTGTACCAGCAGTCACCTCCTATCCAGGTCTCTTCTGTGCCCATCTTCATAGATGCAGTTCCTATCTAAGCTCTCTAAGCCTCATTGCCTTGATACTATGCTTTTCTGAATATTGTGATGGAAAGTCCAGATTGCAATATAGGATTTTTCTGGATTTCTCAGTTGTGGTCTCCAGAACAAATAAAGTGTCAAGTGCAGGACACTTGGTTTTAGAGGCAACATGCAGCAATGAGTTTTCTTTTGTTGTGTCTTAATATGCTGGGTTTTTTAAATTAATTCTTTAGAGAGAGGTGAATGGAGACAGACACACACGGAATGCTAATGACAGTGAGCAATTCCAGAGGAGGACTTGCTGACAAGAGCTTTACATAAGTTGGCCCCACAGGTGAATCTCCCCACAAGGTAATGGGCACAATCTCTATGTGTGGAGGAATTAAAACCCAGACCACAGGATATTTTGCCTTTGCCCTTCCTCCCTCAGATCCTACCAATTTTTATGCTTTTCCTCAAATGCCAGAGGTTCTAATTCCCATTATGGACACTACTCAATGTCAAGGTGGGGATGGGAAGAGAAGGTGCATGTCAGACAGAGGGACAGGGAGAAGGAGAGGGAGAGAAAATAATAGAGAGGAAGAGAAAGAGAGCGTTTGCTGTAAGAGAGATGCATTTTCTGACCCTTGTTCTCTTATCCTCTTTTTTTGGAGGGTGGGGAGCTCACCCACAGTTACAGAGACTTCAGCATTTTCTTTTCCCACTAGAAGAAGCAGAGTGGGCCTGGCCAGTGTGGCTCAGGAGGCCTATGAACCAAGAGGACAAAGTTCAATTCTCAGTTGGAGCACGGGCTGGAGTTTATGCCTGGATCCCCAGGTGGATGTGCAGGAGAAAGCCAACCAATGATTTTGTCTCATTATTGATGTTTTATCCATCTCTCCCTCTAACTTCCTCACTGAAATCAATAAGAAAGGTACTACGAAACAGAAAAATGAGCTCCTAAGCTGATGGGCCCAAGCTAGAGAGTGGAAGGTAGAAGAGAAAGAAAGGAATGGCAATAAAAAGAGGACGAAGGGCCAGGTGCTGTACGTGACAAGCTAGGAAGCTGCTGACACACAGTAGAGAGCAGCAAGCACATGAGTGGCTGGCACTGAATGAGAGGCAATAGAAGGAGAAAAAGCAAGACTGAGTTCCCCACAATTAGGGAGACATACAGGCAAATGGAGGCCTGCACCTGGGCCTGGATGTGTGGCCTTCTCCCTAGGTGCTCCTCTGGCAGGCCACTCAGTGAGCAAACTGAGGCAGCCTAGGGCCAGAATGCAGTGGCAGGTGGGCAGGGAGCCTGTTCCTTGCTGGCCAGCTAACTGTCCACTGACTGTGGGTTCCAACAGCACACTAGGACATCTCTCTTTCACTTGGTTGTATTGACCCTCAGGGTGGCCCTCCATACCCCCATATCCCCGGGGTGACCTTCACCTGTGTCCACTTAAGTGCTCTCCGGGAACTGGCTTGGGGTTGTCCACTCTTCAGACCCAGGGCCTGTCACTGGCTCAGAGTTGCTTTACCACCTCCTTGATTGATGGGAAGGAGGATCATGAGGGGAAAGTCTTTGAACATTAGGCCATCCTCTACCAAAGGATGTCCTATTCTTAGGACAGGACACAGAACAAAGCAGAGGTTTATTCCAGCTCAGTATTTTGCTGAAAAGAATGTAAATGTGTTTACAGGCCACAGGAACTTGAATTCAAGAAGGGGCTGGATCCAGGGGAATGACAGGCATGGACTTGTGAGGCCAGGGCTCTGGCTCCCTGACAGGCTGATGTCCCTTTCAGTACTGGGGGCCTGACTTGTGCAAAGGGAAGCCCTACCATGGAGCAGCCAGAGGGTAGCAATGGAGGCTCCCAGTGGCGAGAATTTTATCCAAGGACTGGACTAGTTACCTCTGACGGCACCAGAGAAGTTGTACCTTGTTGGTGCTCACTGGAAGCCACTTGTTCCAGTCCCTGTGGACGCACCTTGTGTGTGCTATCCCACTGAACAATCACAGAGGTGAGTGAGTAAGTACCGGTACACCAGAAAGAACCACCAAACCAGAAAGGATACATGGTGATGTGATCTACTTTAACCAACCTCATCCAGCCTAGTGTCTGCGCATCACGATGCTCATGCCTTCTTACTTGGCCAGTAACTGCAGGTGGGAGAGTCGTGTTAACATGTCATGGAGGACACCAGATGGTTAACATCCAGTTCTCTTTATTACTGACATTTATTCACAACCATTCAAGCAAAGGAAATCACCGCATCTACCACCCAAGCCTCAATCCCTCCCCCTGAGAGATTCAGGTGCATATTTCTAACTCCTTAGGACAAATCTCCCCAGAGAAACCATCCAGTCCCCTGTGAGCATTTTCCCCCAACCCTGAGTAGCTGTCTGAAACTGGCTGCTGTGTTCCTGAATGGTACACTTATGTCTGGGCTTCAGTGCCCAAGTGCCCAGAGTAAAGCCTATGAGATGTGCACCCAGCTAGACACTCAAGCAACAGGATCACAGAATGGGAGTTGGGTCATGGAAGTTTCTACAGCCACAGTGAGGACAGGGGTAAGCACAGAGCCAGACCATGCCGGGCCGACCCAACTCCTGAAGCATATGCTACAGCATGGCATGCATCTGGGCAAGTCGGCCCAGGTTGATGGTGCCGCTCGTTTCCTTGTAAGGAAGATTATTTCTTCACTATTTCTTTACAACCTCAAGATTATGAGAAATTTGCATTTACTGTCCCGGCTTTTAATCAGGCTCAACCCACTCAACGGTATCAATAGAAAGTCTTACCACAAGAAATGTTCAACAGTCCCACTATATGTCAGGCATATGTGCATCAACCTTTAGAAATAGTCAAGAAAAGATTTCCTAATACTCTAATTTATCAATATATAGATGATATTTTAATAGCTTCTGAAATTCAATCACAATTACAGGAGATTTACCAATACCTCCTTGAAAATTTCTAAGACTATAGATTAGAAGTAGCCCCAGAAAGGACACAATGGCAGGAGTCATGGAAATATATGGGGCAAAAATTAACAGATGTCTCCATTATTCCACAGAAGGTTCAAATTCTAAGATACAGTATAGGGACTCTAAACGATTTTCAAACGTTATTAGGAGACATTAATTGGTTGAGACCCAGTCTTGATATACCTACTTATCAATTGACTAATTTATTTCAAATACTAAAGTGGCCATATGAATTAAATAGCCCACATGTTTTAATCCCTGCTGCAGAAAAACAATTAACTTGAATAGAACAGCACATACAACAAACACAATTAAATAGAATTCTCTCCATAGACAATTTTAAATTATTAGTTTTCCACACTGAGCATGCTCCTACAGGGTTACTTGTTCAAGATAGTAATGTTATTGAATAGATTTTCTTGCCTCATAAATCACAGAAAAAAAAAGACTTATATTCAAACAATTTGCCAAATTATTTACAAGGGAAGATTAAGCTTAAGACCATTATGTGGTTAGATCCATAAGAAATTACAGTACCTTTTACTGTCAAAAAAAATTCAAAAATCGTTTCAAATATGTGACAATTAGCAAACTGCTTGTGCTCATTTTTTAGAGAAAATACATAATCATTATCCTACAAAGAAAAGGTTACAATTTCTTAGGAAAACTCAATGAATATGGCCTCATCATATTATAGCTAATGAACCAATTCAAGGCCCTACTGTTTATACCAATGCTAACAAGCTAGGAATAGCTCGGGTTTTCATTTTCAACAGCTAGCAAAGGTAATTCACTCTCCATACACTTCAGTACAATGCGCAGAACTATTTGCCGTTGCTTTATTACTACATTTTCCTCAAGCTGTAAATATTGTCACTGATTCTCAATATGCAGTAATTACTCACTTACTAAAAGCTTTTGCAGTAATGGAAATACCTCAAAATATTAAGACTGACAATGGTTCTGCATATCTATCTACCAAATGTCAAATATTTTTTCAATTTCATCATATCACTCACATCACTGGCATCCCTTGTAACAATACAGGACCAGATATTATTTGCCGGGGTCCAGCCCCAGCGGGTCCAGGGGTTCCCAAAGGCGTAGACGGAGTCGGCGAAGAAAGAAGGACACGGAGACAGTGTTCAGTTGATCAGCAGCCTAGCCAGGATCTCTAGCCAGGATCTCCAGCGAAGTTCTGTTCAGGTTCTCCAGCGAAGTTCTGGTTAGGATCTCCAGCCAGGTTCCGTGTCCATGTTCTCTTGCTAGGTTCTCCAGGTTCTCCAGCCAGGTTCTGTAGCCATGTTCCCTCGCTAGGCTCTCCAGCCAGGCTCCGTCCAGGCTCTCCAGCCAGGTTCTGTCCAGGTACTCCAGTCAGGTTCAGTCACCAGGTTCTAGTCAGGTTCTCTTGCCATGTTCTATAGTCAGGTTCAGTCCAGGATCTTTTGCCATGTTCTCTCCAGCGAAGTTCTTCTGTCTCTAGAGAACGTTCTGTGTAGGTTCTGTGCCTAGGCTCTGTCTCTCTTGGTCCTGTCTTCTGAGTTCTGTCTCTTGCTGTCTTGTTACATCTGTATTTATACCAGTTCATTTTAATCCTGTCAATCTCTATTACAAAGGTTAGGGCGTTTCTTATCTCCATTCCAGGGAGTAAAGATTATGTAGCTTAAGCATGATTGTTTGTAGTTAAATTGATTAACTACCCACCTGGCACTTAGTTACGGAGTTTCATCCCCTCCCTAACTTCAGGGAAAAATCCCTACCTGGGGAAACAACCTTTCTCGGAGAGGTGACCTTGGTTAAAACACAGCGCCAAGAAGGTGAGCAAACACATTAAGAACCGTATGCCATATATGCCAGGTCCCTTGAAACAGCAAGGATGGACCGGCTCCCGGCAATTATTGAAAGACAAAAATCACACCTTAAAGGAAATGCTCAAAAAACAAAAAGGGGGAGAATCCCCTAAATGAAGACTATTAACTGCTCTATTTACTTTAATTTTTTTAAATCAAGATGAGACTGAGAGTACTGCTGTTCAGCGACATTGGGTAAAGGAAGTTTCACAAGAATTCAATCAACCTGTGTTTTATCATAATGAGTCCTCTCAGTCGTGGGATCCTGCATGGATCCTACGATGGGGGCAAGGTTATGCTTATATTTCCACAGGTAAAGAAAACTTCTGGGTTCCTCAGAGGCGTCTTCAGTGGAGACATGGGAACCAAAAGGAAGTTCTACTTAAGTGATCTGACCAAGGATTTCTCAGAGATGACCTTGACGGGGCCTCCTACCCGCAAAGCTCTAAGGTCAATGCAACATTCATCTGTACCAACCTGGGGTCAGGTGAAGAAGCTTACCCAAGAGGGAGAACAACTGGTTTGGTGTCATGGTAAAGAAGTGACGCCATAGACTTTGTTCCTTGCTATGCTTGCACTAATAACCACTCAGGTAAATGCTGATAATCACACATACTGGGCTTACATTCCTAATGCCCCACTGAATAGAGGTGTTTCTTGGTTGAATTCAAAGGTTCGAATTTATGTTAATGACTCAAATTGCTTACCCGGACCTTATGATGATCGAGGTCCATTAAAACCAGAAGAGGAAGGTAGAGTCATAGAAAATCATACCACTGGAATGCAGGGAGTGCCAATATGCTTAGGTCAAGGAGACCATTGTTTAACAATACAGGCACAAGCCCTGCTGAACATTTTGAAAACACTACTACTGAAACAAAAAAAGGCATTTGATTCTTCTGAGTGCCCATGGCTTTAAAAATGTTAGTTGGGATAACAACAGTACACATCCATTACTTCCCCCATGTCATGTTCCAACTTTTATGCACTTGTCTGATTGGGTCCATTGGGAATCCTGTAGAGGAAAGAAAGTTCCATTTTTATCTAATATTTCCTATGGAAGCGTCGCTGATTGGAGCCCTTCAAGTTCTGCCCATTCCAAAGCCAATGGAGCTGATCTATGATAGCGTAGAGGAGAGAACAAGCCTATATCCATGCAAGCGGATATGAGCATTGTATTGCATGATGGAGGATTTGCTCTCCCAACACCTCATCAAGAAGGACATCCTGTTGAATCTGATTTATGGAAACTGGGGTCTGCCTTACACTCTTTGAAAACATATATTTGCATAAAATAAGCAAATCTATAAAAATAACTCTGGGAATTACACCTTACAATTTTATGCTATCAAAACTGCCTTTGTACAAGCCTGTGTTTGATTACCATTTTTATTAATGATAGAAGATCAAATTGTAAGTCTGCAAAGACAAATGCATATGAAATATAACTAGAATTATTCATCAATTTGCATTACTCCTGTACCTTAGAATGAAAGTTTGTTTCCATGGGAAAAGGTTAAAAACATTTGTTCAATCATAAAAATCTAATAAAAGAAATTCATAAATTTAAATTCTCATATACAAAAAATATTTCAAAAGAAATTGCATAAATTAACTGGGCAAAATGTGTTAAAAATATGGTTAAGGAATTGCAACAATTAAATCCTATACCCCATTTACAAGCCACGTTAGGAGCTTCTGCTGGAATACTATTATTAATACTCTATCTCTGTATCATTTTATATTTAGTCTTCCAAGGACTCGGGAAAGCGAAGCAACTAATTAAGAGAAAAACAGCTGTGTTATCTCTGATGCTCCATCTAATGAAGCAAGAAAAAAAGGTGGATTTGTAGCTGGACATTTGTAAATCAGGATCTGAAGTCCTGCCAAGAAGAAGTGAATGTTCTATCAGGAGCACAGCGTGACTTGCAAGCGAGTCATGCTTGGTCAACACTGCACACAATCTTGAGTTCCAGGAACATTTGCCTCCATGAGAAAGGCTAGGATTAAATAGTCATGGGTGTAGAACAGAAAGGGAGGGCACAGCTGCAAGTTGTCCTCAATAAGCTCTTGTAATAATGTAGAACAAAACAAGATTTAATTGATTAACTGCTGATGCACTGACCTTGTGCCAAACACCAATAAAAGCAATGGTGAGAGTGCAAAGTTTGCTACATTCCTAAGCGAGCTGTAGCCCTCTTTCTGGCATCAATCATCCTATATGGCCGTCTTACCTCTGCGTCTTTGGTTCATTAAACATCCCTCATCAATCTGGACAAAATAGATATATTCCTAGAAAAATACAATCTTCCAATACAAAATCAGGAAAAGGCAAACAACGTGAACAAGCCGAAAACTAGTGATAAAATTGAAACAGTAATCAAAAAGCTTCCAGAAAACAAATCCCTGTACAGGTGACTTCACAGGGGAGTTTTACCAAACATTCAAAAAGAAGTAAAACCAACCTTTCTCACACTCTTTCAAAAAATTCAGGAGAAAGGAACGCTTCTGAGCTCTTTTTATGAAGCCAGCATTACCCTAATCTGAAAAATAAAAAAAAGACACCACAAAGAAAGAGGCTTACAAGCCAATATTCCAGTTGAACAGTGATGCTGCAATCCTCAACTAAATTCTAGCAAACTGGATCCAGTATTACATTAGAAAGATCATACACCATGAACAAGTGGGATTTATCCCAGGGATGAAAGGCTGGTACAATATCCGCAAATCAATAAGCATGATATATCGCATAAAAAAAGTGAGAGATAGAAACCACACAATCATATCATTATATTCAGAAAAGGCATTTGACCAAGTGCAACAGCCTTTTCTGATAAAAAAAAAACTCAGCAAAGTGGGAATAGAAGGATCATCCCTCCCCATATAAAAGCCTTATATGAAAAAACTACAGCCAACATCATACTCAATGGGCAAAAACTAAAGCCATTTACCTCAAGAACAGGAACAAGACAGGGATGCTCGCTTACACCACTTCTGTACAAAATGGTACTGGAACTGCTAGCCACAGTGATCACAAAGAAAAAGAAATACATGGCTCCCAAATTGGAAAATAACAAGTATATTGTCATGATTTGCAGATGACATGATACTGTACATAGAAAACCCCAAAGACCCCATCAAAAAATTAGTAAACTTAATAAATGAATTTGGCAATGTAGCAGAGTAAAAAATTAATGCCAAGAAATGTATGGCATTTTATACAAAAATAATGAACTTACACAAAGAGAGTTTGAAAAACAATCCCATTTATCATCCCACCAAAAAAATTAAGATACATAGGAATAAACTTAGCTACGAAAGTAAAAGACCTCTACTCAGAAAACTGCAAGATTTTGAAAAAGAGATAGAGGAAGACAAAACAGATGCAAGAACATGCCATGTTAATGGCTTGGTAGTATCAACATCATGAAAATGGCTATACTACCCAAAACGAACTATAGATTCAATACACTCCATGTTATAATACCAACAGCATATTTCACAGACCTAGATTGAACTCTCCAAAAATCCATCTGTAATAAAAAAAAAATGACCCTGAGCCTGAACAGGTTTGGCTCAGTGGATAGAGCGTCGGCCTCCAGACTGAAAGGTGCCAGGTTCAATTCTGACCAAGGGCATGTACCTTAATTGGGGGCACATCCCAAGCAGAGGGTGGGCAGGAGGCAGCTGATCCATGTTTCTGTCTCATCAGTGTTTCTATTTCTCTATCCCTCTCCTTTACTCTCTATAAAAAAATCAATAAAAGATGTTTAAGAAACAAACAAATCCCAAATAGCTGCAGCGATCCTGAGAAAGAAGAACCAAGTAGGAGGGATCTCAGTACCAGATATCAAGCTGTTTTACAAAGCCACTGTTCTCAAATCTGCCTGACACTGGCACAAGAATAGACATATAGGCCAATGGAATAGAATTGAGAACCCAGAAACCAATCCAAACCACTAAGCTCAATTAATATTGACAAAGGAGGCAAAAACATACAATGGAGACAAAACAGTCTCTTCAGTAAATGGTTCTGGGAAATTTGGTCAGATTCATGCATAAAATGAAACTAGGCCACCAACTTGCACCATACTCAAAAAATAAACTCAAAATGGATAAAGGATTTAAACATAAGATGGGAAACTAAAAATATTAGAGGATGCCACAGGCAGCAGAGTCTCAGATATATGCTGAAGCAATATCTTCACCGACCCAGCTCCTGGGGCAATGGAAAATAAAGTTAAAATAAACAAATGGGACGACATAAAAATAAAAAGCTTCTTCATAGCAATATAAATGATCAACATACAACAACAAAGCCCACTGCATGGGAGAACATATTTGCCAATATTCTCTGTGATAAGTGTTTCATCTCCAACATTTACAGGGAACTCATACAACTTAACAAAAGGAAGATAAACAACCCAATCACAGAAATGGGCAACGGAACTAAAAAGATACTTTTCCAGAGAGGACTAAAGGAAGGCCAAGAGACACATTCTCAGAATCACTAATCCTCTGAGAGATGCAAATCAAAAGGACAGTGAGGTACCACCTCACAGCTTTCAGAATGGCTATCATCAACAAATCATCAAAGGGCGAGTGCTGGTGAGGACCAGGAGAAAAAGGAACCCTCCTTCACTGCTGCTGGGAATGCAGACTGGTGCAGCCACTATGGAGAACAGTATGGAGTTAGCTCAAAAAACTAAAAAACGGAACTCCCATTTGACCCAGTGATCCAACTTCTAGGAATATATCCCAGGAACCTAGAATTACCAATCAGAAAGGATACATGCACCTCTATGTTCACTGCAGCACAATTCACAATAGCTAAGATTTGGAAACAGCCTAAGTGCTGGTCAGCAGATGAGTGGGTTAAAAAGCCATGGAACATCTACACACTGGCATGGTATGCTGCCGTAAGAAAGGAAGGAGCACTGACCATTTGCAACAGCATGGATGTATCTGGACAGCATTATGATAAGCAAAGCCAGTCAGTGCAAGAAAGATAAATATCACATGACCTCACTCATCTGTGGATTATAATGAACAATATAAACCTATGAACAAAAACAGATCCAGAGACAGAGAAGCATGGATCAGACCATCACCCTCAGATGGAAGGTAAGGGAGGGTGGGACTGAGGGGGAGAGATCAACCAAAGGACTTGTATGCATGCCTATAAACCTAGCCAATGAATGCAGACACCAGGAGGTGAGAGTTAGGGCATGCTTGCGGGCATCGGGGTGGGAGTGTGGGGGCAGTGGGAGATAAGAACACATATGTAATACCTTAATCAATAATAAGAAAGAAAGAAAAGGAACCCAGGAACATAAGATCAGGTGAGAATTCACACACTCATACTCATGCACACCCAGGCACAGGCACACTCACACCAGGAAAGGGCTCTGCAGCTCTCAGTGGGAATCACCTCTTATCTCCCAGCCTGGGCACTGCTTTCTCACCAGCTGAACCAGAGGACAAGGATGAGTGATGGGCCTGTTGCTCTGCGGAAATCGACCTCTCACTCCTGGACATTGCCCACTGTCCAGAAGCCACTTTTCTGCCCCTTCTCTGTCCCCCTCGCCCTGAGCAGGGCTGGGCTGGCCTGAGAGCCCACAGACTTGAGGAGCCAGATACCTGGGGAGCTGGCGCCGGGGGCTGTGGGGACACCCTTTGTCAAGTGCAAACTCGGCCAGCTGAGGTCACACAATAAAGGCAAACGCCGGAGTTCCATGAACTGTTGCGTGTAAGTCTTCTCAGCGAGCTCCCACTCTGGCACAGCAGGCCAACAGCCTCACCCCAGGGAGCCTGGTTTGGACCTCAGGCCTTCACTCCAAACAGGTAGGAACTCATTTTCAGATGGAAAACGCTGGCGGGGGAGGTGCTGCGGGTTACCAGTGACTATAGCAAGTTCACCCCTGGAGACAGCAAGTTCACCAACAGAGACAGCAAGAACCCAGAGTGTGTGCTTACCTTTCCCAAAGGCCATGCTCCTCACCAGGTGGTCTCCCGCTCAGCAGGGAGGCTGACAGGAAGGAAGCGGTGACAGGTGGCACCTGGCAAGCATCTTGGGGCTCTACCCTGGTTCCTAGGGGGCAAAATCTCATGAAATCAGGAGATCAGGAGCAAACAAAGTACGGGGGGCAGAAGGGGGACTGTGTTTTAACAGGCACAGAGAAGGTGGGGACAGGGGCACCTGTGCCACACCCACCAGGCTGCAAGGGGTGGCAGAGGGTGGGTGGTTGTTAGGGGGACCCTGTGCTTCCAGGTATGAGGGTGGATGTGGTCTCAGATATGGAGGGAGAAAGAGGAGGTCGCGACCCCCAGCTAACCTCCCACTTGCCACCCCTGGTCTGTGTTTCTGGGGACCCCTTTCCCTCTGTGGTTGTGGCTGCTACTTACCTACCTCGTTCCTGGGCCAGGCTGGGCGCCCCACACCCACCCCACCGCAGCCCTCTGTATAGAAAAGAGCTCCCTGCCCTGGGCTAGTCCACTGTCCCTACTGTCTGGATGGGGACATGTTAGTAACCCCCGGGGCAGAGGAGAGCTGGCCAGATGCAATTACATTGTCTCTCTCCACAGGTGCTCTCCTCAGACTTCCCCTGAGGTTTGGGTCACCAGAGCTCTTTGACAAGCCCTGAATCCAGCCTTTGCTCTGCTTACCTCCCCTAAGCCTTCAGGTGATGGCAGCCTACCTGCCTTCCTCCCCCCTCATGAAGGGGTTCTCCTCTCACCAACAAATCCCTGTGGCAAAGTCACACCTGGGCCTGAAAGCAGAAGGAGTGGGCAGGCCAACAAAGCTGAGGAGAGGTAGGGAGGCACTAGCCACAGCCTGCTACTCAGGCTCTGGCAGAGCTGCCCCTTAGCTGAACCTTAACCCAGGGCTATCCACTCAGGTGGCACCTCCAAGGGGCACAGGGGTCCTGGCATGCTCTGTCTGACAAGTTTTGCTCCTGCTTTTCCATACTCTTTAGGAGATAAATTCAGGGTTGTGAGGAGAGAGGGAGAGGGGAAGAGCAAAGCTGAGGCCCAGCCCTTTCATCCAAGCTGGCCTGAGGCATCTCCTGAGGGTCTTTGGAAAGCAGCTTCTCATAGTGGAGAAGGACTTGTAATAAGAATAGAGCCACAGTTGTTTAATAATTACTTGCAAACTAAAAATACGTGGCCCTGGGACACTGGAGGATGAAACAGTCTCTACTGAAAACATAGGCTGCCTCCATGGCCCATTATTAAGAAAATAATTGCATTTTTGGAAGAGACCAGGCAGAGGACAGGCTTTGATTTGGCAGCAGTGCCCACATCCTGACCCCCTCCTGGTGTCTTTCTCAGGAAGGCTAACAATTCCTATCTCATCCCAGGAAGGGCCTGAGATGATCGTAAAGTCATAGAAGTTTAGCCATCTTGTGGTCAGACTTTGAGCTCCTGAAGGGCTAGACAGCAGGCCCTCCCCTCCCCTTTCCATGTCACACTTGCAGCTGGCAGCTACAGGTAGCTATCTTCACTCCTTAGTGGCTGAGAGCCGAATTTCCAGGGTGAGCAACTGCTCTCCCCATACTGACCGCATCCTTGGATAAATACTCATTGTGTGGATCAACCCTGTCTCTGCTTAACTTGGCTCTTGTAGTGACAGGCAGCCTCAGACACATTGTGCTGCCTTGCTCTTACTCACTCAGACTTGGGGAATATTCAGAATCTGCAAACTGTGAGACCTTTTCTGAGGGTGAGCATGGAGTGAGGACACTGTGTCCCTGTCATGCAGGTGACCCTGCATCTCTTCACCATAGGGTATTGGGAGGTCGTGGGGGCGGAGTGTAACAGCAGGGTGGTGAGGCTGGCGTCTTGTGGGTCCCTACCCTGCCATTCCTCCAGAGGTTCCCCATGCCTACGAAGTAGCAGAGTTTAAGGTTTCCAGCTACATAGATGGAGGAATGAGGACAAATGAGGCGACTGCACTCAGCCCCAGTGGACCTGGAATTGTCACCTAGAGCAGAGCAGATAAAAAGCAGAAACAGAAACAACTCCACTATTTCACCTGGAAACGAGAGATTCAGCCTAGCCCTCCCACCTCTCTCCTAGATGCATTTGGCAACTATTTGACCTGGGGTGGCTGCTAATATCATGCTCAGAGCTACACACAGTCTCTCCTCACAGAGTTTAGGACGAAAATAGAAAACACACACACAAACACACACACACACACACACACACACAATCAAACACAGCAAATCCCAAGAAGACCATTGTCTACAAATGGCTCTTTGTAACTAATTCTTTCATGAAAACAAAGGTCCTGGTATGGAAAGATACAGATGCAGGAAGACTCCTGCCTGAGTGTTGCACAAGGAGGGGCCATCAGGGGCTTAGAAGGATCGTGTTCAGGGCATGAGGACAGACTGCACAATTTCTGAGAGAGTAAAGTCCTTGGCCAATTTGAGAATGCAAGAGACACTGGGGCACAGGGGAGGGTCATAGAGTGACACAGACCGCAATGGATGCACCCTGGAAGGTGAAATTCAAAGGGAATCTATTTGAAGTTTGTCCACCCTTATGTTCATGATGATCCGGTTGCTTGTCAGCATTGCAGAGGTTGATGCACTAAAAAGACAAGGTCTGTTATATGAAAATCAAAATGCAGGCCACCCGACTGATTACATAATACAACCCTATTCTTGTAAAATTAAATGTGAATGTAACATTCATTTATTCCAGTCCTTCACCCATTGCCTCACAATGTTCACTATGTTCCTAGGTCACAGAAAGCCTGCATAAGGAAGGGGAAATGAAAGTTCCCGGGCCCCACTCTCCTGGGAAATCAGCAATTCATATTTATGAATCTCTTAAAGCAGTCCACATGTCCACTAAAAATGCTAATGCTAGTTATTGTAAATTATTTTCCTGTTATTTTTTTACAAGGCTCTCTATCACAATTGCCTGTCCTGGACTAGTGATGTAGAGCTGTTTTCATTTTAGAAACATTAAATGTGTCAATCAAACAGCACTGCAGTGTAATGATCACCCTGTGACTTAAAAACCCTTCAGTGATGGAAGAGAGGGAAGCTGGAATGTTTTAGAAGGAGCTGCTGTCTGTTTGTGTGTTTGTGTGTGTGTGTGTGTTTGTGTGTGTGTGAGTGTGTGTAAGTGTGTGTGCGCGCACACACTCCTGCACAGCTGAGAGAGGCTGAGTCTAGCCTATCCTGTGAGGGGATGAAATAGAGATGAGGTGAAAGGGGTACATACTTTTGTCTACAATCATCTACTGTAAGCCTATGGGGGAAAGAATCTGCATTCTCAAACTAAGCATGCTTTACATGGATAAAACATACAGTCCTTACTGACTAAGGAAAACTTAGCCTTTTGATGTTGTAGCCAGACTAATGCCAGGACATTTTGAACTTTAATGCTGTCAGTTGTTGTCAGGTGGAGACAATAAGAAGAGGAAGAATAAACAGGGGTCCAAAGCAGGGAGGGCAAATCAAGAAGGAATTTGGGGCTGATTTGTGTTTCCATGACACCCCCTGTACAACAGGCTCCTGATGTCCTTACGGGCACATGCAATGGACTCTGAATGCCCAGTTCTCTGCAAGAATAGCCAATGTGAAAGGTCTTGGAGAGAATTCCGGGTGGCCAGAGTGCATTCGCCACAGTGTGTGTCCCAATTTGTGTGAACCACACCTTTTGAAAATTCTTTTCGCATATCTATCTAGGAGCCCAGAGGGAAAGGCAGGAACCTTCACCCCTGGGCGGCATCCCTTCTCCCAGATTTGGGCCTCACAGAGACTGGACCTGAACAGGCTAGAGCCATCCCCATTTGAGTAACTGTTGGGGAAGAGGTTGGGTGTGTGGAGAGGAACACTCAGCTGAAAGCCAGCTGCTCACTGACAGGCGGGGTCTCTCACAGCTCCAGGGCCTTGGCTCAGCCTCAAAGCAATATTTTGGGAAGGCGATGTAGGCTGCCCTACCAATCCTGGTCCAGTCCTGCGTGGACAGGGTGTCCACTGGTACCTCCCCTTGTTGCTAAGCCTCAAGCTTGTAACAAAATTCTTAGAATCCTCAGAGTTCAGGATCAATTTGCATGGAGATCCCTCCTCCCCTGCCAACCTGGTTGGGGAGGGGATGAGAGAGTCAGTGTTGAGTGTCCTTCCAAGTGTTAGAGTGTCAGTGGGCAGAGCCCTAAGGTTTTTCCCCCATGGCTTGGCTCTACTACCCTCTCTCTCCTCAGGACACAGGTGACCTTTCCCAAGGACAGTTCATGTGGGTATCTGCACTGACGCATCTCCCTCCCCTCCAGGTTCACCTGAGTCACCCCCCCTCTGTTTTCCCCCCTCTTCTCCAGGTCCTAGGCCCAGCCAGCCTGGAGCCAGCCTCTGCCTTGTCCAGCTGTGGCTCAGGAGGTGTGCTGGGTGTGCTGGGTGAGCTGAACTGCAGCCGCTGGAAATTGCAACCTTGCTTCTTGGCAACAACAATGACTGTGAACCGCTCCCACACTCCTGATTGATGGTGTCACAGGGGAGGAGGGGAATCTAGCTAATAGACATCTGCTGAAGCCCTCCTGTTTACCATGTTTCATTCCAATCAGGCAAAGGCAACAGCCTTCTGAAGAGGGTCTATCTCTCTGAATCATTTGGGCAGGAGCAGGCAGGGGTTGCCCAAGGGTGCTCTCTGACTCTTGGCTTCTAAATAAACAGCTGAAAATCAATATCCCAAAAGGCAGCTTAGGGTGGAAGAATCTTGGTGGCCTTTTTTCTTAACTATTGGCTAAGAGGGTAGACTTGTGTCAGTCATATATATATATATATATATATATATATATATATATATATATATATATATATATATGAAACAATCAAATGAGTAAACAAAAAACAAACAATGAAACTTTTAGAGGACTTTAATTGAGAGCCTGAAAACAGGACAGTCATAGTAGAAGACTTTTATCACTCCTCTGACTTCACTGGATAGTTCTTCCATGTGACAAAATAATGATACAGAGACTCTAAAGGACACACTGTATCAGATTGATTTACTTGACATTTTAGAACATTTCACCCCAACAGAGCAAAATATACATTCTTCTCAAGTGCACAGGGATCATTCCCAAAGATAGACCACATGGTAGGACACATAACAAGTGCCTACAAGTTCAAGAAGATTTAAATCATATAAGCATCTTCTTGGATCACAGTGGAATGAAATGAGAAATCAAGTAGAGTAAAAACACCCAAAAACATTTAAACACTTAGAGGCTAAATAGCATGCTATTAAACAATGAATTTGTTACAATGAGTTCAAGAAAATATCAAAGACTTTTTGGAAAAAAGGAAAATGAACAAATAACAGCATAGAATCTCTGGGAATCAGCAAAAGCAGTCCTGAGAGGGAAGTTCATAGCACTATAGACATATCTCCGAAAATAACAAAAATCAGCAATAAACTATTTATCCCTACAACTTAAGAATTAGAAAGAGACCAACAAGAAGAGCGCAGAGTAAGTAGAAGGAAGGGAAAAATAAAGATTATAGCAGAAAAAAATAACAGAGAAAAAAAATTCAATGAAACCAATAGCTGGTTCCATGAGAGGATAAACAAAATTGATAAACCATTAGCCAGACTCATTAAGAAACAAACACACATGATTCCAATAAGTAAAATCAGAAACAAGAGTGGAGGAGTAAGTACTGGTACCGCAGAAATTAAAAGGATTGTAAGAAAATACTATGAACAACTATATGCCAAAATGCTGGACAGTGTGGATGAAATAGATGAAGTCAGTAAAAAATGCAATCTACCAAAAGTGATTCAGAAAGAATGAAGAAACCTGAATAGACTCATAACAACTAATGAAATAGAAGCAGTAATCAAAACACTTCCAACCAACAAAAGCTCAGGTCCCGACACCTTCAAAGGGGAGTTCTACCAAACATTCAGAAAACTACAATCTATACTCCCCAAATTATTTCAGAAAATGAAAAGAGGAAAGAATACTTCCAAACTCTTGGTAGGAGGCCAGCATTATTCTAATTCCAAAACAAGGTATAGACACTACAAAGAAAGAGAATTACAGGCCGATATAGCTGATGATGACAGATACTAAAATCCTCAACCAAGTATTAGCAAATTGCATCCAGCATTATATTGAAGGACCAAATGCCATGATCAAGTTGGATATATTCCAGGGATGCCAGGCTGGTATGATATTCACAAATCAATAAACATAAAAGTCATAAACAAACTGAGAGACAAAGATCACGTGATCATATCGATAGATGCAGAAAAAGAATTGAAAAAAACCCCAACACCCAATTGTGATAAAAACTCTCAGCAACATGGTAATAGAGAAGCATACCTCAACATCATAAAGGCCATATATGAAAAACCCAAGGCCAACATCATACTAAATTGGCAAAAACTAAAACCATTTCCCGTGAAAGAACAGGAACAAGACGGTGATGCCAATTTTCACCATTCCTGTTCAACATAGTACAGGAAGTGCTACCATAGTGTTCATGAAGAAATAAAAGTCATCCCAACTGGAAAAGCAGGTAATAAATGAATTTGGTCATGTATCAGGATACAAAATTAAAACCCCAAAATATATGTCTTTAGATACACCAAGAATGAACTCACAAAACGAGAAACTAAGAAAAGAATCCCACTTACCATTGCAGTAAAAGAATTAAGGAAAAAACTCAATGAAGGAAGTAAAATAACTGCACTTGGAAAATGACAGAACATTGAAACGGAGATAAAGATATCAACCAATGGACTAATATACCGTGTTGATGGGTTGGTAGAACTAACATCATTAACATGTCCATACTACCCAAAGCAATTTATAGATTCAATGTAATCTCCATTAATATACCAACAGAATATTTCACAGACAGAGAACAAACTCTCCAAAAATTCATATGGAGTAAAAATAGCCTCAGTAATCCAGGGAACAAGAAAAAAATCTGACTTTTGAGAAAATGGTGACTAGCAGAAAGGTAGGGAGGGAGAGAGTGTGAGAGCGCAAGGAAGTGATAGAGGAGTGTGTGGACTCATGTGGTGTGTGTATATGAGCTAGGGATAGTTAGATTCTGCAGGTCTTCTAAGGGGCTGCTAAACCGGGCAGTCTTAGGCAGCGGAGTCCCGCTCCCTGCGCGGACACACCTGGGCGGCCAGCACAGGCACGGTGACCACACCATCTTGGGAAACAGAGCTACTTCAGACTAGGATCCTGGCCTCAGCACCACCCACTCTGATCTCAGATGCATACCAGGACCCTGCAGCCACTGGGGACAGAGACCTGTCATCACAGCTACAGACCTGCAGGCACCAAAAGTTCAGAAATCCCCATGGCAGATCCCTGAGTAACGGAGCCCATCTCCCCTTCCTGCAGGCTTGCAGGCAGAGCCCAAGTAACTAACTGATAGACCCACCCCTTGCCAGGGCCTCAGTACTCCAGGAATTTTAGCCTGGAAGTGCATGAGCACCTAGGAACTGATCCCGTGTAGGGCCGGCTTCTGAGCCCTGGGCTGGGAGCAATCGCGTGAACACTGGGAATTTGAACAGCGTATCACAGGCCCAGGGACCCCGATTCTCTGGGCAGGAGGCAGCACCAAGCACCAGCTACTTAACTTTGTTTCTTATCACCTGCGCCTGAGATCCTGATTCCCTGTGCATTCATACTAAGAGCCAGTGACTCCAATTCCTGGTGCAAGGTCACACAGGGTCCCTGATTCTCAAGGCAAGGGTGTGGGAAGCAACAGAGACTCTGATACTGGATTCTGGGGAACTCTGACGCCTGGCGCACGCTAGGGGGCTCTGGTTTTCAACACGCTTCAGGGGGGTCTCTATTTCAGCATGGTGCAGGCAGGGTCCCTGATTCTAAGGGCCTGTACGAGGCCACATTGAGTGCTGACAACACTGACTCTGAGCGAGCCTGGTTCCCACCAACCAACCACAACCACACATCTTAGTGTCAGAGCTCTTCAGTGACACTAGGGGGGTGGCAGGCTCCCACTGCCCACGGTCCAGGCCCACGCAACTCCACATTTGAACCATCGGGAGATAATCACAATGAAGACACGAAACAACACCCAGTGGAAAGACAATGAGGAGTCACCAAGAAAGGACATTAATGAAGTGGAAGCATGCAAAATGACAGAAAAAGAATTCAGAATAATGGTTGTACAATTCATTCACCAGATGGATGAGAAAATCAACAACCTATGCAAGAATCAGGAAGAAATGAAAAATGATATAGCTACAATCAAAAACTCCATGGAAAGTTTCAACAGCAGACTAGAAGAAGCAGAGGACCGAATTAGTGAATTAGAAGATAAGGCAGAGAAAAAAGCTCAATCTGACAGCAACTGGAGAAAAAAATTAAAAAGCAGGAGGAGAGCCTAAGGGAGCTTCGGGACAACTTGAAACGAAGTAACATACGCATAATAGGGCTGCAAGAAGAACAAGAAGAGCAGCAAGGATTAGAAAATTTATTTGAAGAAATGATGTCAGAAAACTTCCCAGATATGGGGACGAAAAAAGTTACACAAGTACAGAGAGTCCCATGCAAGGTGAACCCCAAAAGACCCACACCAAGAAACGTCATAATAACAATGGCAAATGTACAAGACAAAGACAGAATCTTAAAGGCTGCAGGAGAGAAACAGAGAGTTACCTACAAAGGATCCCCCATCAGATTATCAAATGATTTCTCAACAGAAACACATCAGGCCAGAAAAGAATGGACAGAAATTTACAAAGTGATGCAAAGCGAAGGACTGAATCCAGGAATACTCTATCCAGCAAGGCTATCATTCAAAATTGAAGGGGAAATAAGAAGCTTCACAGACAAAAAAAGGCTAAAGGAGTTTACTACCACCAAGCCAGCAATGCAAAAAATGCTAAAGGGACTGGTGGTAAAAGAAGAAATACAAATCCTAGAAAGAAAACAGCCACAAAAAAAAATTGGCTACAAACAATTACCTTTAAATAATAACTTTAAATATAAATGGACTAAATGGTCCAATCAAAAGACATCGAGTGGCTGAATGGAAACAAAAAAAAAAAAAAAAAAAAAAAACATGACCCATATATTTGCTGTCTAAAAGAGACCCACCTCAGAAGAAGGGACTCACACAGACTGAAAGTGAAGGGATGGAAAAATATCTTTCAGGCAAATGGAAAGGAAAAGAAAGCTGGGGTAGCAATATTTATATCGGGCAAAATAGACCGCAAAGTGAAGGCCATAAAAAGAGATAAGGAAGGCTACTTCATAATACTAAAGGGATCGATACAACACGAAAATATAACCCTTATAAACATATATGCACCGAATGCAGGAGCACCAACATACATAAGAAAACTCCTGGAAGATATCAGGGGAGATATTGACAACAATATAATCATAGTAGGGGACTTTAATACACCACTGTCATCACTGGATAAATCAAGCTAGACAAAAAGTCAGCAAAGAAACAGCAATCATTAATGACTCACTAGATCAGATGGACTTAATTGACATCTTCAGAACACTTCATCCCAAAGCCACAAAATATACGTTCTTCTCAAGTGCTCATGGGACATCTTCAAAAATAGACCACAAATTGGGTCACAAACAAAGTCTCCCCAAATTCAAGAAGATTGAAATCATACCAAGCAGCTTCTCAGATCACAAGGCCATAATATTAGAAATAAACTACAATAAAAACAACTCAAAATACTCAAACACTTGGAAGCTCTATAGCATGTTATTAAACATTGATTGAGTTACCAATGAGATCAAAGAAAATTAAAAACATTCTGGAAACTAATGACAATGAAAACACAACAATCCAAAACCTTTGGGACACAATGAAAGCAGTCCTGAGAGGGAAGTTTATAGCTCTACAGGCCTATCTCAACAAACAAGAAAAAATGGTAGTAAATCATCTAAATCTACAGCTCAAAGAATTAGAAAGAGAGCAACAAGAAAAGCCCTGAGTGAGCAGAAGGAAGGAGATAATAAAGATTAAAGCAGAAATAAATGAAATAGAGACCAAAAAGACAATACAGAAAACCAATGAAACCAAGAGCTGCTTCTTTGAAAGGATAAACAAGATTGACAGACCTCTAGCAAGGCTCACCAAGAAGCAAAGAGAAAGGACCCAAATCAACAAATTCATAAATGATAGAGGCAAAAAAACAACAGATCCCACAGAAACACAAATGATTGTTAAAAAAAATACTATGGACAACTCTACTCCAACAAACTAGACAACCTGGAGGAAATGGACATATTCCTAGAAAAATACAACATTCCAAAACTTAATCAGGAAGAATCTAAAAATCTCAATAGGCCAATACCTATGGAAGAAATTGAAGCAGTCATCAAAAAGCTTCCAGCAAACAAAAGCCCAGGACAAGACGGCTTCACAGGGGCGTTTTACCAAACATTCAAGGAACAACTAAAACCTATCCTCCTCAGAATACTACAAAAATCCAAGAGGAAGGAACACTTCCAAGCTCATTCTATGAAGCCAGCATCACCGTAATACCAAAACCAGATAAAGACAACACAATGAAAGAGAATTACAGGCCAATATCCCTCAGGAACATAGATGCCAAAATCCTCAACAAAATCCTAGCAAATTGGATCCAGCAGTTCATCAGAAAGATCATACATATAAATCAAGTAGGATTTATCCCAGGGATGCAAGGATGGTACAATATCCACAAATAAATAAGCGTGATACATCACATAAACAAATTGAAAGAAAAAAACCACAAGGTCATAGCAATTGATGCAGAAAAAGCATTTGACAAAATTCAACACCCATTATTGATGAAAACTCTCAGCAAGGTGGGAATTGAAGGATCATACCTCAATATAATAAAAGCCTTATATGACTAACCCAAAGCCAACATCATACTCAATGGACAAAAACTAACACCATTTACCCTAAGAACAGGAACAAGACAGAGATGCCCAGTCTCACCACTCCTGTTCGTCATAGTACTGTAAGTATGTGACATTGCAATTAGACAAGAAGAAATAAAAGGCATCCAAATTGGAAAAGAAGAAGTAAAACTGTCCTTATTTGCAGATGACATGATATTATACTTAAAAAACCCTAAGACTCCATAAATAAACTATTAGACTTAATAAAAGAATTCGGCAATGTAGCAGGATACAAAATTAATGCCAAGAAATCTATGGCATTTGTATACACCAATAGTGAATGTGCAGAAAGAGAGACTAAAAAAGCAATCAAATTTACCATCGCACCAAAAAAATTATGCTACCTAGGAATAAACTTAACTAAAGAGGTAAAAGTCCTCTTCTTAGAAAACTACAGGACGTTGAAAAAAAAAGATGGTGGAAGACATAAAGAGATGGAAGAACATACCATGCTCTTGGATTGGTAGAATCAACATCATTAAAATGTCCATACTTCCCAAAGCAATCTATAAATTCAACGCACTTCCCATTAGAATACCAATGGCATATTTCACAGACCTAGAACATACTCTCCAAAATTTCATCTGGAATAAAAATCGACCCCGAATAGCGGCAGAGATCCTGAGAAAGAGCAAAGTAGGTGGGATCTCAATACCAGATATCAAGCTGTATTACAAAGCCACTGTTCTCAAAACTGCCTGGTACTGGCACAATAACAGACATATAGATCAATGGAATAGAATAAAGAGCCGAGAAATCGGCCTGAACCAATATGCTCAATTAATATTTCACAAAGGAGGCAAGAACATACAATGGAGTCAAGATAGTCTCTTCAATAAATGGTATTGGGAAATTTGGACAGATACATGCAAGAAAATGAAACTAGACCACCAACTTACACCATACACAAAAATAAACTCAAAATGGATAAAGGACTTAAATATACGACGGGAAACCATACAAATACTAGAAGAATCCAAAGGCAACAAAATCTCAGACATATGCCAAAGCAATTTCTTCACCGATACAGCTCCTAGGGCATTGGAAACTAAAGGGAAAATAAACAAATGGGACTACATCAAAATAAAAAGCTTCTGCACAGCAAAAGAAACCATCAAAAAAACAACAAGAAAACCCACTGCCTGGGAAAACATATTTGCCAGTGTCATATCTGATAAGGGCCTAATCTCCAAAATTTATAGATAACACATACAACTTAACAAAAGGAAGATAAACAATCCAATCAAAAAATGGGCAAAGGATCTAAATAGACACCTTTCAAAAGAGGACATTCAGAAAGCCAAGAGACATATGAAAACATGCTCAAAGTCACTAATCATCTGAGAGATGCAAATCAAAACAACAATGAGGTATCATCTCACACCTGTCAGACTGGCTATCATCAACAAATCAACAAACGACAAGTGCTGGAGAGGATGTGGAGAAAAAGGAACACTTGTGCACTGCTGGGGGGAATGCAGACTGGTGCAGCCACTATGGAAGACCCTATGGAGTTTCCTCAAAAAACTAAAAATGGAACTCCCATTTGACCCTGTGATCCCACTTCTAAGAATATATCCCAGGAAACAAGAAACACCAATCAGAAATGACATATGCAGCCCTATGTTCATAGCAGCACAATTCACCATAGCTAAGATCTGGAAACAGCCTAAGTGCCCATCTGTAGATGAATGGATTAGTAAACTGTGGTACATCTACACGATGGAATAATATTCTGCTGTAAAAAAGAAGGTACTCTTACCATTTGCAATGGCATGGATGGAACTGGAGAGCATTATGCTAAGTGAAATAAGCCAGTCAACGAAGGAAAAATACCACATGTACTCACTCATTTCTGGATAATAAAGACCATTATAAACTTATGAACAAAAATAGATACCAAGGCAGAGCTGCCTCGAACAGACTGTCAAACTACAGCAGGAAGGCTGGGGAGAGTGGGAGGGCAGGAGGGGGGTGGGTAAGAGATCAACCAAAGAACTTGTATGCATGCATATAAGCATAACCAATGGACATAAGACACTGGGGGGTAGGGGAGGCCAGGGGATTGTCAAGGGCGGGGGGAAAAAAGGAGATATATATGATACTCTTTGTAATACTTTAAGAAATAAAAAAAGGAAAAAATGTGGAAGGATCAAAATACCAGATATTAAGATATATTATAATGCCACCATTCTCAAAACTGCCTGCTACGGGCACTAGAAAAGACATATACACCACTGAAACAGAACAGAGAACCCAGAAGTGGACCCAAGTCATTACGCTTTATTGTTAATTTACAAAGGAGGCAAGAGCATACAATGGCGTCAAGACAGTATCTTCAATAAATGATGAAAATCAGACAGAAATATGCAAGAAAATGTAACCAGACCACCACCTTACACTATACACAAAAATAAACTCAAAGTGGATAAAGGACTTGAACGTTAGTTGGGAATCTATATAAAAAAATCTTAGCAGATTGCATAGGCAGCAAAATATCAGACATATGTCTTAGCATATCTTTACTGACACAGTTTCGAAGGCAATGCCCACAAAGGGGAAAATAAACAAATGGACTACATCAAAATAAAAATCTTTTGCACGGCAAACTAAATCCTGAACAAAACAACAAGAAAGCCCACTGCATAGGAGAACATATTTGCCAGTGGTATCTCTGATAAGTGTTGAATTCCAAAGTTTACAGGGAACTCACACAAATTAACAATAGGAAGATAAACAATCCAATTAAAACATCAGCAAAGGACTTAAATGGACACTTTTTGAAAGGGGACCTACATAAGGCCAAGAGACATAGGAAAAAATGCTCAAAGGCACTAACAGTCCAAGAGATGCAAATCAAAAGGAGAGAAGTACCAGTCCACACCAGTCAGAATAGCTGTCAGAAGAAAATAAAAAATAAAAAACCACAAGTGCTGGAGAGGATGCGAAGAAAAAGCAACCCTTGTGCACTGCTGGTGGGAATGCCGACTGCTGCAAAAATTGTGGAAAACAGTATAGAGTTTTCTCCAAAAATTGAAAATGGAGCTCCCATTTGATTAAGTACCCTCCCTTCTATGTATATATACATATATATATATATCCCAAGAAATGAGTAACATTAATCAGGCATATATATGCAACTGTATGTTCATACCAGCCCAATTTTCAATAGCTAAGATTTGGAAACAGTCTAAGTGCCCATTAGCAGATGCACGGATTATAAAACGGTGGAACACCTATACAATGGAAAACTCTACTGCTATAACAAAGAATGAACTCTTATAATTTGCAACAGCATGGATGGACTTGGAGAACATTACGCTAAGCAAAATAAGCCAGTCACAGAAAGATAAATATCACATTGTCTCACTCATTTGTGGAATATAATGAACTATGCTAACTGATGGGCAACAAGACATCCAGACACAAAGAAGCATCGATCAGACTGTCAAACCTCAGAGTAAGGTGCTGGAGGCAAAGACCAACAGTATTTAATACATATACATATACATATACATATACATATACATATACATATACATATACATATACATATACATATACATAAACATATCCTTTCCAATAACAGACAAAGATGTTAATTAACCGTACCTCTGACATGCTTCCCATTGGCTCATCAGGGCAATATACAAATTCACGGCCAACCATGATGTCGGTTGGCAGCCAGGCAGCTGAAGCGAACAGGAGGCAATCTTGCTCCAGTGAAGGAAGAAGCCAAGGTTCCCCGCCTGCCACTGCTGGGCTGTGTGCTTGCACTCTAAGCAACTATGTTGCGATTATAGACACTAAACAAACCCCATGCTTTCAGCCAGCCGGCAGAACTGGAGTTGCAACAGAGTTTTGATAATAGAACCCTAAGAAACCCAGATACCTGCTTTCAGCAGCCGAGGCCTCTGCACTGGAGCCAAGCCTCAGAGCTAAATTTAGCTCTCAGTTCCAGTGACAGCCATAGAAGGTAAACAAGTCCCACAATTAAAAAGAAAAAACGGACAGGTTGGGCGCTTCAGTCACCCGCCAACCTGAAAACGGCCCTCAGCCCCTCACCCAGACTGGCCAGGCACCACAGTGGGGACCCCGACCCTGAAGGGGGTGTGTCCAGCTGCAAACAGCTATCATCCCCTCATCCAGGCTGGCAAGGCACCCAAACGGGAACCCCACCCTGATCCAGGACACCCTTAAGGGCAATCCAGCCAGCCCCCACCATGCACCAGGCCTCTATTCTACATAGTAAGAGGGTAATATGCCTCCCAGCACCGGGATGAGCAGAGAAGTGAGGCCTCCTGAAACCGGGATCAGTGGAGCCTGCCAGCACCTGGAGCAGTGGAGCAGTGAATGCTCACTGCCCCTGTGTCAAGCGGAGCCGCAAAGCCTCACAGCAAAGGGATCAGAGGAGCAGCAAGTCCTCACTGACACTGTGTCAAGCGGAGCTGCGAGGCCTCCCAGCACTCTGATCAGCAGAGCCATGAGTCCTCCTGGCCCCTGGAGCAGCCTGAGGGGGGGCAGTGCCCAAAACCCATGATCGCCCTGCAGCTCTGTGTGTGACAGGGTGAGGCACCCCAACCCCCCCATGGGCCCTATTCTGTGTGTGAGAGGGTGGAGCCACAACCACCTCCTGGACCCTGCCCTGAGTGTGACGGGTGGTGCTCCAACCCCCTGATCCGAGGTGCTCTGTGTGTGACAGGTGGCATTGCCCCAACTCCCCTATAGGCCCTATTCAGTGCATGACAGGGAGGAGCTCCGAAACACCCTGATTGGCCCTGCTCTGTGTGTGACAGGGTATGGAGCTCCAACCCCCTTGATGGGCCCTGCTCTGTCTATGGCAGTGGGTGGTGCTTCTACCTCCCCATCAACCCTGCCTTGAGTGCTACAGGGGGTGGCACCCCAACCCCCCAATCGGCCTTACCCTGAGCATGATTGGGGGTGGCATCACAACCTCCGGATCCGCCCTGCTCTGTGCATGACAGTGGGCAGCGTCCCAACACCCCAATCGGCCCTGCTTTAAGCCCGACCAGAGGTTGCACCTAGAGATTGGGCCTGCCCTCTGCCATATGGGAGCAGGCCTAAGCCAGCAGGTCGTTATCTCCCGAGGGGTCCCAGATTGTGAGAGGGCACAAGTGGGGCTGAGGGACACCCCTGCATCAGTGAACATATTTTTGTGCACTGGGCCTCTAGTATATACACACACACACACACACACACACACACACACACACACACACACACCCCTACATACATTTATGTATATGTATATGTATATGTATATGTATATGTATATGTATATGTATATGTATATGTATATGTATATGCATATGTATCTCCCATAGATGGCTAATGAACTTTGATATTCAGCAGGGCTGAAAATCAGCATTATATTACCCTGCTGTTGGCAAAATGGCTGAAGGTAATCTCCTAACCTCATAACCCTTTTAATGTTTTGCAAACTTCACTGCTGATATGCCTGTTTGCTTTGCTAAAGGACATATATGAGAAATGTAAAGCCAAGTCAATAAAAGCTGATGGGTACTGGGTTTCAGAGAGCTTCTCCGCTAGAAAGAAAGGTCTCTAACTGGCTCCCAAATGTCTTCTAAATTTATATTTGTTGTCTAGTGTATTCATTTTTGTGCACCTCCTTTCCCATATCCTAAATCCTTGCTGCAAAAGGTTGCAGCATTCTGGCGCCCAATGTGGGGCATCTGGAGAAGAAATTTCACCAGAGTGAAAAAGGAAGACATTTCACCAGAAAGCTGAGAAGTGCACTGAAAAGGAGGGGAAAATTCTCTGTGCACAAAGCCCATGCCAGCTTTAGAAACTGTGAAACATAAAATGGGCGGAAAATCTTTTATTTCTGCCAGGCCATAATGAGGAAAACTTTGAGTATAAAGCAAAAAAATAAAAAATAAAAAAATTAATAAATTAATAATAATAATAATAATAATAATAATGATAATGATAATGATAATAATTGTAAACATTTACTTGCATGCTCAAGGATAAAGAAATTAAAATATCAAAAGATACTCTCTTAAATCAGGCTCAAGGAAAAAAGGTAACCTTCTCATCTTAAACTATGTGGGCTCTTGTTCGCACTGCATTATGCCTAATTCGTATTGGGGATCAAAAGTCTGTAATACCTAAGCCCTGGTTCCTTCACCTTTAGTGTGGAAAGGCTCAGCAGCTAGAAAAAATGGGGTTAACAGTCATTTTAAAAAAGGACTCTTTAATGCTTTGTCTGAAAATGACCATATGACACCTTGGGACAGGCAGATTTTATCAAAAATAACTTTAGAGTACAGTCAATGCCATGAAGAGCAGAATACGATAAGACCCATGAAAACTACTCTGATTTATGAAGCCTTGTCTCTATGTTATGGGCACTTGTCTGCTGATTATTATCAATCTGTCTTGGTTTTTTATTGTTAGTCTATTAAGCATGCGTTCAATTTAATTTAATAAGAAAAGAAACAGTAGATGGACAGGTCATTATTAATATCTAAAACACCTCCCAACCCATTAATTACTAGTCTTTTGGTGATCCCGTAAAATGTATGCCCACTCTTGAGAGTGTTATTAAAAGCCTCATTTTATTTCCCAGACCGTCTTTTGAAATTTGGATAGATGAGACATTCCTCACAATTTAAGGGATATCTCTGGGGTTTCTGTACCCGTGAAGAGAAAAACACTGGCTTAAGGGAAGTCGCATCCCACCCGATTTTGGGTGGCCTCTTGGACTGACCCCTATCTCCTCACAGATGCTATAGTACAAACCCAAGACTGTTTTTCTTTATAAGATGGAGAAAATGACACAAGGAAAATATACAGGCTGTGTTTAGGCAATAAGATTAGTGTTTCCATAATAAAGGGCAGTTCTTAAATAATAATGGACCATATTCCAAGGTTAACATTAAAGCCAATGAAAGCCAGTAAGTTTTCTCTGCTGCAAAATTTGCCAAAGTAAAACGCCTTAGATGGTGATAACTGGCTTTGGAATCTCAAAATTGTTAAAAGTTAAATAGATAGATATAACTAATATGAAGGCTTTGTGGCAAAGCTTTTCAGTAGTAATGATAAATTAATATATTGATGGTGAGGGTGCAGTCACTAAGGAGAGGCTGACTGCACTCTCTGTTGGAGGAAAGGACCAGTGGATCTTCTCCCTGTAAAAGCAGAGAACCTGGCAGAGCAACCTTATATCTAACCTCTGAAGGAAAAATGTGGTGGTTTTAAAATTCAAATGCCTACAGGCCTTCTTCCCTTCTCCTCCTACTTCTTTGGCAACCTCATATGTGTAAACATACACTTCTAAAGTTTTGGTAACTTAAAAACTTGGAGTTGGTTACATTAAGGAATAAAACTTATTAAATCTCTAAATGTTTTGAAATAACAAACTACTGAAATATTAATTTGAGTTTGCCTAGAATGAAAAAATAAAGGACAGATTTGAATGTATTAATTAAATAAGTCTTTGTTAATTTTATTGGAAATATATCCTTAAAAATGTGAAGGTATTACTAATCTAAGAAATGCTAAGTATTTAAATTGCCACCTAAAGTTTAAGGCTTCCAAGAGTTAAAAGTTCAAATTAAATTGGGAGAAATTATATGGTTGTAATGATAAAATGCATAAAGTATAGAAATTCATTATCAAGAAAATAGATAGAGAGAAAACCAAGATGGCGGCATAGGTTAACGGTGGAGATTGCTGCCTCGAAAAACCACTTCAAAAAACAACTAAAGACGGAACGGACATCATCCAGAACCACAGGAAGGCTGGCTGACTGGAAATTCTACAACTAGGAGGAAAGAGAATATCATACCCAGACTCAGAGGAGGCACAGTGCTGAAGTGAAATACTCAGGTGTGGAGTGTGCGCGGAGCGGGTTGGCAGCGGAGGGCGCGGTTGTTGTTTTCAATCGGGAGGGAGTTTCAGACTCTGAACTCCAGATCCGGGTGAGTCTCTAGGGACCCAGACTCAAACGGGAGAAGCGGGACTGTCTGGCTTCGGTCAGAACTTGAAGACAGCTTTCTCTCTGAGGTTTGCAGTGGTTGCTGGGACTCTGTGAGGCAGATCCCCCAGGGATGGAACTGAGAGCAGCCATAACTGCTTGCTCCAGCATGCCCTGTAGATCCCCGGAGACCCGGCCCGCCCAAGCCCTGCACACAGCCATTTGCGGGATAGCCTCACGCAAATGCTAGATTAGCACCGCCCTAGAGATCCAGCACAGAAGCTCTCCCACTGCAGACACAGCAGATTCTCCTAGCCAGTTAGCCTGGAGGTCAAATCACCCCCGGTATTGCCAACAACAATCAAGGCTTAACTACAACAAGACTGTGCACAAAGAACACTAGGGGGTGCACCAAGAAAGCATAAAAAATGCGGAGACAAAGAAACAGGACAAAATTGTCCATGGAGGATATAGAGTTCAGAACCACACTTTTAAGGTCTCTCAAGAACTGTCTAGAAGCCGCCGATAAATGTAGTGAGAACCTCAAGAAATCTAATGAGACCCTCAATGTTGTGATAAAGAACCAACTAGAAATTAAGCATACACTGACTGAAATAAAGAATATTATACAGACACCCAACAGCAGACCAGAGGAGCGCAAGAATCAAGGCAAAGATTCGAAATCCGAAGAAGCAGAAAACGCCCAACTGGAAAAGCAAAATGAAAAAAGAATCCAAAAATATGAAGATAGTATAAGGAGCCTCTGGGACAGCTTCAAGCGTACCAACATCAGAATTATAGGGGTGCCAGAAGATGAGAGAGAGCAAGATATTGAAAACCTATCTGAAGAAATAATTACAGAGAACTTCGCCCACCTGGTGAAAGAAATAGACTTACAGGTCCAGGAAGCGCAGAGAACCCCAAACAAAAGGAATCCAAAGAGGACCACACCAGGACACATCATAATTGAAATGCCAAGAGCAAAAGACAAAGAGAGAATCTTAAAAGCAGCAAGAGGAAGAAACTCAGTTACCTACAAGGGAATACCCATACGACTATCAGCTGATTTCTCAACAGAAACTTTGCAGGCCAGAAGGGAATAGCAAGAAATACTCAAAGTGATGAATACCAAGAAACTAAAACCAAGATTACTTTATCCAGCAAAGCTATCATTCAGAACTGAAGGTCAGAAAAAGAGCTTCACAGATAAGGAAAAGCTAAAGGAGTTCATCACCACCAAACCAGTATTATATGAAATGCTGAAAGGTACCCTTTAAGAAGAGGAAGAAGAAGAAAAAGGTACAGATACAAATTATGAACAACAAACATGCATCTATCAACGAGTGAATCTAAGAATCAAGTGAATAAATAATCTGGTGATCATAATAGAATCAGGGACATAGAAAGAGAATGGACTGACTATTCTTGGTGGGGAAAGGGGTGTGGGAGATGCGGGAAGAGACTGGAAAAAAATTGGACAAAAATCAAGCACCTATAGATGAGGACAGTGGGTGGGGAGTGAGGGAGGAGGGTGGGGCGGGAACTGGGAGGAGGGGAGTTATGGGTTAAAAAAACAGGAACAAATGTAATAATCTGAACAATAAAGATTTAATTAAAAAACAAAACAAAATGAATAATAAAAAAAAAAGAAAAAGACTTCCTGGGACTTCTCTGGAAAAAAATAGTAGTACAAAATATATTGTAGTACTTATGTGTACCATGTGTGGTAAAATTTCATCGTAGGATATAATACTTAATTGGATTGATTAAAAAAGAGGAATAATTATTTGGTCTGAACCAAATTTTTAATATAAAAACCAGTTTAAATTTAATTGATCTATTTTAGAATACTTACAACAAATGTATAATGTAATGTTTGGGTTACACATATTTGTGATAGTCTTTCCATGTTAAATTTCAAGACTTTAACCAAGAAATAGCATTGAAACTTTCCAAGTGCCCTGGGATAATTCAAGAGTTTACTCTTCTTAAAAGAAATATTTTGGAAAAGAAATATTTTTATACCAATTTACGCCGATCTTATATTGTGGAAATCACTTGAAGCTTCATCAAATAAAAATTAATAACTGTGTTCTCTTTACATACACATATTTTAAATGTTATAAAAGTATCAACCTCTAAGGGCGGGCAGGACAAGTTGCTGAGTACTTCTTAAGCAACATCGGATTATTCAGCAGCAGAATTTTAACATGGGAGCCCTGACAGCCTGATGTTTAGATAGGCCAGGGGGTAGTGCAACATCTGGACTTCATAGGTCAAACGTATAAGTTTACTTACTTTGCTTTCTCAATAAAGATGCATACTTTAGTCACTTAACAAATTAGCTTTTTACAATATAATCAAGGTCTCATATAAACTCAGTTATACGAGAAGCAGATATTTGATTAGCAGTTGGTTCTGACACAGTCCAGAGTAAATTTTCTGTACCTATGCAAATGAGCACTAGCCAAAAGAATGCTGTTTAAAAGTAAATTTTAAGCTTAATAAAAAGGAGAATTTTTTAAATCTCTTCTGCTATTTACAAGGTAAAAAAAGAGTTATTATTCAAACATTAAATCTCACCATTAGTAAGAAACCATAAAAAAAGAGAGTTACTTTTACTTAATCTGAATGCACTGCACTATTGGCCAGCATACGTCTCTCTTATAGGTATTTCTGAAAAGGAACCAAGTTTGTAGCTCTATTTAAAAGAAAGAAAAAGGCTTTGAAAAGAAACTCTCTAATTGTGGCCTATAAGTTTCTCTGGAAGAAAAAACGGAAGGAGATTCCCTTCAAATATCTAGAAAACTGTAATTAAAAATAAATGTATTAGGCCTCAGAAAGAAAAGTAAACAATTTGCATTTTGCCTCCTTAAAGAAAGCTTATGTCAATATACTCAAAGACTGATAGCAGAAACCCTATTAGTGTCATTTACTGTCCCCATCCAATGACAAAGGAAGTTAGGAAAGAAGCCTTATGTTAGACTGATTTAAATTAGCAAATGAAAATAAAAGAATATTCAGGGGAACTTAGTTGTAATAGGCAGAAACCTATTCCTGGAGCAGTCACTGTTTTTACTGATAGTTCATCTCATGGTAAAGCTGCTTATGATACAATGAATTCAGATCAAGTCATTCAGACCAGTCATACTTCTGTGCAAAGAATCGAATTAGAAAGGATCAATGCTGACTTGCAGGATTTCCAAAAGCCTCTTCATATTATCTCTGATCTGTGCCGGGGTCCAACCCCAGCAGGTCCAGGGGTTCCCAAAGGCGTACACGGAGTCGGCGAAGAAGGAAGGACACGGAGACAGTGTTCAGTTGATCAGCAGCCTAGCCAGGATCTCCAGCCAGGATCTCCAGCCAAGTTCTGGTCTGGATCTCCAGAGAGGTTCTGCTCGAATCTCCAGCCAGGTTCTGTGTCCATGTTCTCTTGCTAGGTTCTCCAGGTTCTCCAGCAAAGTTCTGCCAGTTTCTGTACAGGATCTTTTGCCATGTTCTCTCCAGCCAAGTTCTTCTGTCTCTAGGTAACATTCTGTGTAGGTTCTGTGCCTAGGTTCTGTCTCTCTTGGTTCTGTCTTCTAAGTTCTGTGTTCTAAGTTCTGTCTCCTAAGTTCTGTCTTGCTGTCTTGTTACATCTGTATTTATACCAGTTGATTCAATCCAACAATCTCTATTACAAAGGTTAGGGCGTTTCTTATCTCCATTCCAGGGAGTAAAGATTATGTAGCTTAAGCATGATTGTTAGTAGTTAAAGTGATTAATTACCCGCCTGGCACTTAGTTAAGAGGTTTTATTCCCTCCCTAACTTCAGGGGAAAATCCCTACCTGGGGAAACAACCTTTCTCAGAGACCTTGGTTAAAACACATAATGCCAAGAAGGTGAGCAAACATATTAAGAACAGTATGCCATATATGCCAGGTCCCTTGAAAACAGCAAGCACGGACCGGCTCCCGGCAGATCTGCCTATGCTGCCAGCCTGGTAAACAGAACTGCAACTACTCAACTTAAATGGCTGTGACCTATGCCTATCTCTACTATTTGAACAAGTCCTCGTCCTTTAACAAAAGGAAATGAATATGCCTATCAATTAGTTATTTTAAAGAAACAGGTCAGGGGAATCTCATCAACTTTTACATTAGTCTGCCAAAATATTGTACAGCAGACAAAACAGATTATCAAGAAATGTCCCCCTTGCATGTTATATCTGCTACAAGGGCCTCTAAATCCCAACTTGAAAAACAAAAGTGGGGGAATAGTGAAATCTCCTATAAGTAGACTACACAAAGCCTTAATTACTTTTAATTTTTCCCTTGTAATGCTCATGGCAAGACACCTATGGAAAGACACTAGTGAAAGAGTAAGCTAAAGGAAAATGTTCTGTTTAAATGGAAAGATACTGAGTATGGTTTATACAAGGGTCCTTTATTAACCTTTGGTTGAGGATATACTTGTGTCTTTCCAGAAAACTTCTCTAATTCCTGCAACATGAATCTGAGAGAGGAACTGACCAGACTACTGCAACCACAGATAGCAGTGGCCCCAAGCAAAACACTGAGGAGTCAGAGGAAAACATCCAGAGATGGGGGATGGTGAAGACGGCTTGCCATGCTAGCACTCATCAGCTGTGCATTGGTGCAGGTTGCCCATGACAAAGCCAAAAAAAGTCAGACATGCATTGTCATTTCTCACCATTTGTCCACCATCCAGAACTCGAACATCATTGCTGTCATGTCACAAGCTAACAGTGACTGGGAAAGGGATCCATAAAAATCTAATGGCTCCAAACGAAGCCTACTATGAATGAATTCCTTAAATACCTGACAATAATATTTAGAAGGACATGAAAGAACTCAATCTTTGTCGTCGAATCTCCCTATATTTCCTTTTTAGAATAACCACTAGTGTCTTTCTTTCTTGTTCTTCTATGTTTGCTTCCAGTCTGAAGATGCAGAATGAAGTCCTAAAAGGATCTGAGCCCAGCTAATGGCATACACCTTTCTAAATTAATTAAGAAAGCAAAAAGGGGGAAATGTAGAGGAAAGACCAAGAGTAGTGAACATATCAATGAGAGAAGTCCCACAGAAGGCGAATGGACTTTGATATTCAGCATGGCTGAAAATCAGCATTTTGTTACCCTGCTGTTCGCAAAATGGCTGAAAGCAACCTCGCACCATGATAATATTTTGATGGTTTACCAAACTTTACCATCGATATGCCTGTTTGTTTTGCTAAAGGGCAAATGTGTATTCAAGTAAATAAAAGCTGATGGGTCCTGGGTTTCAGAGAGCCTCTTTACTAGAGAGAAATATCTTCACCTGGCTCCCCATGCCTTGTAAATTTGTAATTGTTTTCTAGTGTATTCATTTGAGTTCATCCACTTTTCCAGATCCTGAATCTTTGCTGCAAACAGTTGCTGCAGGGAAGGTGGGGGAAGGTGGGGTTAGGGGGAGAGATCAACCAAAGGACTTATAGGCATGCATATAAGCCTGACTAATGGACAGAGACACCAGTGGGGGTGTTGACATGAGTAGGAGTTAGGGGGGACAAATGGGGGATAATGACACATATGTAATACCTTAATCAATAAAGAAAAAAAAAGCCCTAGCTGGTTAGGCACTGTGGATGGATTATTGGTCTCCAGACTGAAGGGTCCCAGGTTTGATTCTGGCCAAAGACACATGCCTGGATTGTGGGCTTGGTCCCCATTGTGAGGCGTGCAGGTGGCAGAGGATCAATGATTCTCACTCATCATTGATGTTGCTATCTCTCTCTCCCTCTCCCTTTCTCACTGAAATCAATAAAAAATATTTCAAAAAAAAAAAGATGAAAGAGATGAATGAAATAGTGCCAGAGTAAAAAAAAATATGTTTTAGAATACAGTAGAAGGAATCCTATTATTTTCAGATATTTAATAATTCCTACAACTTTTCTGATAAAATAGGTTTGCACTGTTTTGGTAATATTATATTTAATTTTTTTTCTTAACATATTAATTTTTATTGCATGTAACACTATATTATAAAAGTCTAATATGCAAATTGTCCCTTCAAACAGGAGTTTGACCAGGAGATCAACCATGGGGTGGGACTGTGTAGCTGTTGTCCCGGCTGCACCCTGGAGCCAGCCCCACACTGTTCTGTCCGCCCCCCCACACCCCCTGCAATGATTGAGGACCCGCGAGCCAGTAAGCTTCCCACAGCCCCTTCCCCTAGCCTTCATCTTCCCCCATCTGATCCCCCACTCGATCGGGGTTGGGCCAGCCAACCAAACACCTGCATCGCCTTCCCCTGGCCAACCCGGCGATTGGGGTGTGAAGGCCAGACACCACGCATGCACGAATTTGTACACTGGGTCTCCAGTATTAGTATATTTAAAATAGTTTTTCTTGGAATATTAATGCTTATTGCATGTACAATTATTACATTTAAAATAGATTTTCTGGAAATATTAACATTCATTGAATGTACCATTATGATACTAAAATCATTTTTCTTAAAATATTAAAAAAGTAAATCTAAAAAGAGGGACACTGTATCAACATGGATTAAAAGGAATGCATTCCTCACTCTGGTGTTATCTACTTATTACCTCACTCATTAGAAGCTGAAGAATTATTTCCTAACAATGAAATAATAAGATAGTGTTCAGTACAGATGCCCATCCACTACTCACTTTCCACATGGCTTCCTGAAATTAAGGTGCAGCATTCCTTTTCAAACAGCTCATTACTCTAATCCATGAGAGGCTGTACCATGTACCTTGACTTCACATATCATTAGTGCTTTGCCTTGGAACAGAATGGGCAGGTTTTGTAGGTGGAGGATCCCAACTTCTTGAAGATGGAGCCCTTTTCAGTGGAAGGAAACCCATCCATAGAGCCACTGCTGTGAAGATTAATTGTATGTCTACCACCCTCTGTGTTATAAATAACATCATTCTACTTGAGTAGGGTCAACATTTTTTAAATGGTCAAGTCTGGTTATTGTGTATAAATCTTTCCTAAACAGGATCCTGGTCATAAGTCTGCTGGTTAGCCCAAAATGATAAAATACTATCTTGTCATGTCTTCAGTACAGTGCTCAGAGTTATTGAAAATCAGTTTGGATAACCGAGAACAAACTGAAGCAGCATTATATATACTTGCCAAAAATGAAACAAAACACACACATACACACACACACACACACACACACACACACACACAAACATATCAGAATTTGAATGCAGAGAATCCAGATATAGTAAGTGAAAGAAGTTTAACATACAAGAAAAGAGTCTCTACTAGTCTTCAAATTAGTTTCATCTTAATTAAATCTTTTAAAACATGTAATGTCATAGATAAAAATTAAAATATACAGTCAAAACATGATGCATCACAAAAAAGTGTTACTTAAGGTATGTTATCATATAATGCCTACAGTTTCAATGAGTCTTTGAAGTACTAGTGAGGGAAATAGTCTCATTTCTCTTTAATCGTCAAGTCTGGCCAATGTAAGTGTGTCCCATATCCTTCAAAGTTGCCGGTGCTCCTTGCAAAAGTATTCCTTAATAATACCCTGAAAGTCACACCATTTGGGCATCGTTTGGGGTACATATTTTCTTTGGTTCTATTACATTTTCAGATATTTCCAACATATCATACCATTATTTTAAGCTACGTTCTTTTGGATTTATTAAGAATCACTCTTCCCTGGAACAAGGTAACATATGCAGATTTCTATGTCAATAACCACGCTTGTGCTTTGGCTACACTTTTGATCTTATATTTAAGTTAATTTGTGTGTGTACTCGTTATGCCATATATTAAGTTGTTAATCTTCAATGACTTTTAGTACATAACTCACTTATGTGCCTGGCCTTTATTTGGAGAGCCTGCTTTATGATATATCGAAGGGGGTCAGTACATATTGACCCTTTTACTTTACCTTTATCTTTTAGGGTTTGTCAACAGCCAAGAGTTGGATTTGCCTCATGATTTTTCTTGAGTTCAGAAGGCCATTTATTTGATTTATGAAGAATGGTTGATGTTGTTTCCCTAGTTTCTCAGCAGAAGAAATGTAGTTTGTGTAGATATTATTCCCAAGTGTCTTCTTTCAAGTGATGTTTTGTAGCCTACACAATGATTCTGAATAAGACAAAATCCCTACTTCTTGGGCACTTCTTTCCTATGTAAAAATAACAAACATGCAAGGAAATGTAAATAAGTACAATCATGCACAAAAAAGACAAGAGGAGAAATATAGGGGGCAATAATTTTTACAAGTTGTATTGGTAGGAGATAGTGCTTATATTCATAAAATTCAGGGGATCAAGGGATGTTTGTTGAATCTCAAATGTCGGGAAGGAGGCCGTGGCGTATAAACCTGTGGAAAACATTTTGGACCCAGAAAAGCTTAAGTGATTCCTTAAGGTGGGAACTGTGTCCAGTGGCTGTTTAGTTTGTGTCGCTGCCCATCAGTGCCATCTTGGTGGAACATGTGAACAGCCACTTCAGATTTGTTTAGAAAAATAGTTCCAAACATCCAAAGAGTTTTATGTGGAGCAATTACAGTGACCTGAGTTATGTTTACACATGCCATGTTGATTTAGCTAAAAGATCAACCATAATGAAGTTATTGGGAGACTGGGGAATTTATGTATGCATGTTAATCAAATTAGTGTATTTAAAAGGTATAAATCTAGGAACACATTTTTAAAAAAATTCTTTATGCTTTAGAGGATTACATAGAGTATTACATATGTCTCCTTTTCCCAGTTGTGCACCTGCAACCCCAGCACATGCCCTTTCCCCTCCTAGTGTCTATGTCCATGGTTAGGCTGATAGGCATGCATACAAATCCTTTGGTTTTTCTCTTACCCCCTAGTCCTGCTTCCCTCTGAGGTTTGGCCGTCAGTTCCATGCTTTTCTGTCTCTGGATCTATTTTTGTTGAATAGTTTATTTGTTCATTGTTCCACCAATTAGTAAGGTCATGTGGTATTTATCTTTCTCCAACGGGCTTATTTTGCTCAGCATAATGCTCTACATGTCCTTCCATGCTTTTGAGAATGGTAAAAGTTATTTTTTACAGCAGTGTATTGTTCCTATGTGTATATGTGCCACAGATTTTAACCCATTTTTCTTCTGATGGGCACTTAGGCTTCTTCCAAGTCTTAGCTATTGTATATTGTGCTGCAATAAATATGTGGTTGCACATGCCCTTTCCCATTGGTGTTTGTCAATTCTTGGGATATGTTCCTAGTAGTGGGACTACTGTTCAAATGGGAGCTACATTTTTTAAATTTTTTGTGGAAACTCCATACTGTTCTGCCGAGCCCAGAGACCTCGGCTCAGCATAAACCTTGGTGAGCCCTGGACTGAGGTTGGGGACACTGGGGCCCAAACAAAGGTTCCCTGCTGTGTCCCTAATTGTGTCTGCAGCTGCCCCACAGGAAAACAGAGCTGCAGCATCTACCCTTGCAGTGTCTCCCCTTAACCAGTGCTTGCAACATCTCCCCTGGGACCATTGTCACCAACAGCAGCCCCTCCCCACCCCTGGAAACAAGGTACCCAGCCTTGTAGTACCTGCTGTGCTGCACATAGCAGATGGGCAGGGCCTCCCTGTCCAGTACGGTAGCCACCAACCCCATCTGATGAATAAGCCCTTGAAATATATCCAGTGCACTTGAGGAGCTGAGTTTTCATTTTAATCTATCATGGTAACATATACTTTGGTTAGTGTTTAGAACACCTAGGGTGTGTGAATGAATCTATTTTATCAAATGTTAGGAAATGCAAATACAGACTCAGCATTCCTGATTTAAAAAGATACAATTTAGCACTCAATCCTTAGTGAGATGGCCTGTGAGAGACATCAAACTAAGAAGACTTTGTGCAAAACTTGAAGGTAAAATACCTCATTAATATTTTTGTGGCAGCTTGGTTCTTCTAGGCCGGGCAAATAGCCAAATTAACAGACAGAGATTAACAGAACATCAGGGGTTAGTACATGTGCAAGAAGGTTTCACATAGAATCGATGTAGCCATGAAATTACAAACACACTGAAGCAACATTGCGTATATGACATTTTTAAAGTTTTTAAAGCAAGTTTTTATTGATTTCAGAGAGGAAGGAGTGGGAAAAAGAGGTAGGAACATTAACGATGAGGGAGAATCATTGATCCACGGCCCTCCATGGGCACCACGCTGGGGATCCAGCCTGAAACCTGTCATGTGCCCTGACAGGAAAATGTATCCTGACGCCTGGCTCATAGGTCCACGCTCAACCACTGAGCCAGGCTGATTGGACTATGTCCTATATATTTTGAACAAAGGAGAAAGGGGGGAGATTATTTTTCAGAAGTGAGAATAGGCAGTTTGCAGGTAGTTGAGGAAGAACAGAACGCTCGTGTCAGGAAAGTTAACAAACCACGAGACAAGGGCTATCTAGCCAATGACACCAGTCTGAACCCTCTTAGCCAACGGTGAAGAAATAAAGGAAACCAAGATTCTGCCACCCTGAAGCTTCTTTTGGGGATATTCATTTTCAGCTGTTTATTAAGTAGCCAAAGTGTCAGAGAGCACCTTTGGGCACCCCAGCACCCTCCTGGCCAAAAGAGAGAGAGGGAGAGACCTTCTTCAGAAGGTTGTTGCCTTTGCCTGATTGGAGTGAAACATGTTAAACAAGAGGGCTTCAGCAGATGTCTATTAGCCAGAAACCCCTCCTCCCCTGTGACACCATCAATCAGGAGTGTGGGAGCGGTTCCCAGACATTGTTGGTCCCAGGAGGCAGGGTTATAAATTCCAGTGGCTGCTGCGTCCAGTGCTGGAATTGGTGGCAGTTCAGCTCACCCAGAACACCTCCTGAGCCCACAGCTGGACAGGGCAGAGGCTGGGTCCAGGAGGGCTGGGCCCAGGGCCTGGAGAAGAGGGAGAAATGCAGCGAGGGATGACTCAGGGTAACCTGGAGGGGAGGGAGAGGCATCAGTGCAGGTACCCACATGAACTGTCCTTGGGAAAGGTCACGTGTGTCCTGAGGGGAGAGAGTGGAGTAGAGCCCAGGCCATGGGGGAGACCCCACCAGGACAAATAATTGCCAAATGCATCTAGGAGAGAGGTGGGAGTGCTAGGCTGAGTCTCTAGTTCCAATATAAAATAATAGAGTTGGTTCTTGTTTGTTTGTTTGTTTCTGTTTTTTATCTGCTCTGCTCTATGTGACAATCCAAGATCGACTGAGGCTGAGAGCAGTCGCCTCATTTGTCCTCATTCCTCCATCTATGAAGCTGGAAACTTTAAACTCTGCTAGTTCATAGGCATGGGGTTCATCTGGAGGAATGGCAGGGTAGGGACCCACAAGAAGCCAGCCTCACCACCCTGCTGTTATGCTCCACCCCCATGACCGCCCCATAGCCTAAGGTGAAGAGATGCAGGGTCACCTGCATGACAGGGACACAGTGTCCTCTGCCCACTCTCCCTCTCAGATAAGGTCTCACAGTTTCGGGAGTCTGAATATTCCCCAAGTCTGAGTGAGGAAGGGCAAGGCAGCACAATGTGTCTGAGGCTGCCTGTCACTACTTGAGCCAAGTTAAGCAGAGACAGGGTTGAGCCACACAATGAGTGTTTATCCAAGGATGCGGTCAGTATGGGGAGAGCAGTCGCTCACCCTGGAAATTCGGCTCTCAGCCTCTTGGGGAGAAGATAGTTACCTGTAGCTGCCAGCTGCAAGTGTCACATGGAAAGGGGAGGGGAGGGCCTGCTGTCTGCCCTTCAGGAGCTCAAAGGCTGACCACAAGGTGGCTAATCTTCCAAGACTTTAGGAACAGCTCAGCCCCTTCCTGGGATGGGATTGGAATGGTCAGCCTTCCTGAGAAAGACCCCAGGAGGGGGTCAGGGTGCGGGCACAGCTGCCAAAGCAAAGCTTGTCCTGTGCTTGGTCTCTCTTCACAAAATGCAATCTTTTCTGAGTAATGGGCCATGGAGGCAGCCTGTTTTCCGTACAGCCTGTTTCATCCTCCAGTGTCCCAGGGCCTCGTATTTATAGTTTGCAAGTGATGAGTAAACAACTGCAGCTCTATTCTTATTACAAGCCCTTCTGCACTATGAGAAGCTGATTTCCAAAGACCCCCAGGAGATGCCTCAGGCCAGCCTGGATGACAGGGCTGGGCCTCAGCTTTGCTCTTCCCTTCTGCCTCTCTCCTCACAAGCCTTACTTTTGTCTCCTAAAGAAACTATGGACAAGCAGGCAGCAAACCCTGTCAGACTGAGCATGCCAGGCCCCCTGTGCCCCCTGGAGGCACCACCTGAGAGGAGAGCCCTGGGTTAAGGTTCAGCATAGGGCAGCTGTGCCTGCGCCTGAGCACCAGGCTGTGGCTGGTGCCTCCCCACCTCTCCTCAGCTTTGTTGGCCTGCTCCTCCTCAGGAGCCTCCTGCCCACTCTGTTCTGCTTCCAGGCCCAGGAGTGACTGTGCCAAAGGGATTTGTTGGTGAGAGGAGAACCCCTTCATGAGGGGGGAGGAAGGCAGGGAGGCTGCCATCACCTGAAGGCTTAGGGGAGGTGAGCAGAGCAAAGGCTGGATTCAGGGCTTGTCACAGAGCTCTGGTGGCCCAAACCCCAGGGGAAGACTGAGGAGAGCGAGCCCCTGTGGAGAGAGACAATGTAATTGCATCTGGCCAGCTCTCCTCTGCCCCGGGGGTTACTAACATGTCCCCATCCAGACAGCAGGGACAGTGGACCAGCCCAGAGCAGGGAGCTCTTTTCCAGACAGAGGGCTGCGGTGGGATGGGAGTGGAGCGCCAAGCCTGGCCCAGGGAACCAGGTAGGTAAGTGGCAGCCACAACCACAGAGGGAAAGGGGTCCCCAGAAACACAGACCAGGGGTGGCGAGTGGGAGGTTAGCTGGGGGTCGAGGCCGCCTGTTTCTCCCTCCACATCCGCGACCGCCCCCACCCTCATGCCTGGAAGCAGAGGGTCCTCCTAACAGCCACCCACCCTCTGCCACCCCTTGCAGCCTGGTGGGTGTGGCACAGGCGCCCCTGTCCCCACCTTCTCTGGGCCTGTTAAAACAGCCCCACTCCTGCCCCCTGATCTTGGTTTGTTCCTGATCTCATGATCTCGCGAGATTTCACCCCCAAAGGAACCAGTGCACAGTCCCAGGAAGCTTGCGAGGCGCCGCCCCCTACCACATCCTTCCCGCCAGCCAGCCCCCCTGCTGTGCAGGAGTCCCAGTGGTGAGGAGCACAGCCTGTGGAAAAGGTAAGCACACACTCTGGGTTCTTGCTGTCTCCGGGGGTGAACTTGCTGTCTCCAGGAGTGAACTTCTCTAGTCACTGGTAACCCGCAGCCCCTCCCCCGCCGGCTGTTTCCATCTGAAAAGGAGTTTCCACCTGGTTGGAGTGAAGGCCTGAGTTCCAAAATTGGCTCGCAGGCGTGGGGCCTTCCGCTTGCTGCACCAGAGTGGGAGCTCGCTGATGGGACTTACACGCAACAATTCATGGACCTCTGGCGTCGGCCCTTATTGTGTGGCCTCAGCTGGCCGAGTTTGCACTTGACCAAGGTCGCCACCACAGCCCCAGGCGCCAACTCCCCCTGGGATCTGGCTCCTGAAGTCTGTGGGTTCTCAGGCCAGCCCAGCCCTGCTCAGGGCGAGGGGGACAGGGAAGGGGCAGAAAAGTGGCTGCTGGACGGTGGGCAGTGCCCAGGAGGGAGAGCTCCCTTTCCACAGAGCACCAGGCCGCTCACTCTTCATTGTCCTCTGGTTCAGCTGGTGGGAAAGCGGTGGTCAGGCTGGGAGATAAGAGGTGATTCCCACTGAGAGCAGCAGAGCCCTCTCCTGGTGCGAGTGCGCGTGTGCATGTGCCTGAGTGTGCGTGAGTGTGAGTGTGTGAATTCTCACCTGATGATATGTTCCTGGGTTCCTTTTCATTCCTATTACTGATTAAGGTATTACATACGTGTTCTTATCCCCCACTGCCCCCACACCCCCACCCTCACCCGGCAAGTATGCCCTCATGCTCACCCCCTGGTGTCTGCGTCCATTGGCTAGGCATATAGGCATGCATACAAGTCCTTTGGTTGATCTCTCCCCCTTAGCCCCACCCTCCCCTACCTTGTCTCTGAGGGTGATGGTCTGATCCATGCTTCTCTGTCTCTGGATCTGGTTTTGTTCATTGGTTTATGTTGTTAATTATAATCCACAGATGAGTGAGGTCATGTGATATTTATCTTTCTCGGACTGACTGACTGGCTTTGCTTAGCATAATGCTCTCCAGCTCCATCCATGCGGTTGCAAATGGTCAGTGCCCCTTCCTTTTTTGTGACAGCATACTAGGCCAATGTGTAGATGTACCACGGCTTTTTAACCCACTCATCTGCTGACCAGCACTTAGGCTGTTTCCAAATCTTAGCTATTGTAAATTGTGCTGCAGTGAACATAGAGGTGCATGTATCCTTTCTGAGTGGTAATTCTAGGTTTCTGGGATATATTCCTAGAAGTGGGATCACTGGGTCAAATGGGAGTTCCGTTTTTAGTTTTTTGAGGAAACTCCATACTGTTCTCCATAGTGGCTGCACCAGTCTGCATTCCCAGCAGCAATGAAGGAGGGTTCCTTTTTCTCCCCATCCTCACCAGCACTCGCCCTTTGTTGATTTGTTGGGGATAGCCATTCTGACAGCTGTGAGGTAGTACCTCCTTGTCCTTTTGATTTGCATCTCTTGGATGATTAGTGGCTCTGAGCATGTTTTAATGTGTCTCTTGGCCTTCCTTTTGTCCTCTCTGGAAAAGTACCTATTGCGGTCCTCTGCCCATTTTTGTGATTGGGTTTTTTATCTTCCTTTTGTTAAGTTGTATGAGTTCTCTGTAAATGTTGGAGATGAAATCCTTATCAGAGAGAACATTGGCAAATATGTTCTCCCATGCAGTGGGCTTTGTAGTTGTCTTGTTGACGGTTTATTTTGCTATGAAGTAGCTTTGAATTTTGCTGTCGTCCCATTTGATTATTTTAACTTTATTTTGCATTGCCCCAGGAGCTGTGTTGGTGAAGAGATTGCTTCAGTATATATCTCAGACTCTGCTGCCTATGGATTCCTCTATATATTTTTCTGGTTTCCAGCTTTCTGTTTAAGTCATTATCCATTTTGAGCTTATTTTTGTGCACGGTGTAAATTGGTGGCCTAGTTTCATTTTCTGCATGTGTCTGACCAAATTTCCCAGCACCGTTTATTGAAGAGACTGTCTTAACTCCATGGTATGTTTTGGCCTCCTTTGTCAAATATTCATTGAGCTTATTGGTTTGGATTGGTTTCTGGGTTCTCTGTTCTATCCCATTGTCCTATATGTCTATTCTTGTGCCAGTGTCAGGCAGTTTTGAGAACAGTGCCTTTGTAAAGCAGCTCGATATCTGGTAATGAGATACCTCCTACTTTGTTCTTCTTTCTCAGGATTGCTGCAGCCACTTGGGGTTTGTTTTTTAAATATATTTTATTGATTTTTTTACAGAGAGTAAAAGAGAGGGATAGAGAGTTAGAAACATCGATGAGAGAGAAACATAGATCAGCCTCCTCCTGCACACCCCCTACTTGATATGTGCCCCCAACCAAGGTACATGCCTTGATCGGAATCCAACCAGGCACCTTTCAGTCCAGAGGCCGACGCTCTATCCACTGAGCCAAACCTGTTTGGGCTCAGGGTCTTTTTTTATTACAGATGGATTTTTGGAGAGTTCATTCTAGGTCTGTGAAATATGCTGTTGGTATTTTAATGTGGACTGCATTGAATGTATAGATTGCTTTGGGTAGTATAGCCATTTTAATGATGTTTCTACCAATCCATGAACAAGGTACGTTCTTCCATCTGTTTATGTCTTCCTCTTTCTCTTTTTTCAACATCTTCTAGTTTTCTGAGTGGAGGTCTTTTACCTCCTTAGCTAAATTTATTCCTAGGTTTCTGAATTTTTTTGGTGGGATGATACATGGGATTCTTTTTTCAATCTCCTTTTCTGTAAGTTCACTATTGGTGTATAAAAATGCCATATATTTCTTGGCGTTAATTTTGTAGTCTGCTACATTGCCAAATTCATTTACTAAGATTACTAAATGTTTGAAGGAGTGTTTGTGGTTTTCTATGTACAGTAACATGTCATCTGCAAATAATGAGAATTTACTTCTTCTTTCCCAATTTGGGAACAATTTATTTATTTTCTTGTGTGATCACTCTGACTAGGACTTCCAGTACTGTGTTGAACAGGAGTGATAAAAGTGGGCGTCCCTGTCTTGTTCCTGTTCTAGAGGGAAATGGTGTTTGTTTTTGCACTTTGAGTATGTTGTTGGCTGTAGGTTTGTCATATAAGGCTTTTATTATGTGGAAGGATGATTCTTCTATACCTACTTTGCTGAGTGTTTTTATCAGAAAAGGCTGTTGCACTTGGTCAAATGCCTTTTCTGCACCAATTGATATGATTGTGTGGTTTTTCTCTCTCAAATAGTTTATGTGATGTTTCACGTTCATTGATTTGCAGATAGTGTACCATCCTTGCATCGCTGGAATAAATCCCACTTTGTCATGGTGTATGATCTTTCTAATGAAATGCCGAATCCAGTTTGCTAGAATTTAGTTGAGGATTGCAGCATTAATGTTCACCTGGAAAATTGGCCTGTAAGTCACTTTCTTTGTGGTGTCTTTTTCTGGTTTGGGATTATGGTAATACTGGCTTCATAAAAAGAGCTTGGAAGTATGCCGTCCTCTTGAATTATTTGAAATAGTGTGAGAAAGGTTGGTTTTACCTCTTCTTTGAATGTTTGGTCAAACTCCCCTGTGAAGCCATCTGGTCCAGAGCTTTTGTTTTTTTGGAAGCTTTTTGATTACTGTTTCAATTTAACAGTATTTATCGGTCTGCTCAGGATTTTTGCTTCTTCCTGATTGAGTTTTGAAAGCTTGTCTTTTTGTAGCAATGTGTCCATTTTGTTGAGCTTGTCCAGTTTGTTGTAGTAGAGTTGTTCACTGTAATTTTTTACAATCCTTTGTATATCTGTGGGGTCATTTGTTACTTCACCTCTTTCATTTCTGTTTTTGTTTATTTGGGTCCTCTCTCTTAGTTCCTTGCTGAGCCTGACTAGAGGTTCATCAATGTTGTTTATTCTTTCAAAGAACCAGCCTTTGGTTTCATTGATCGTTTGTATTATTTTTTTTTTCGTCTCTTCGTCACTTATTTCTGTTCAGACGTTTATTATCTCTTTCTTTTTGTGTACTGTGGGCTTTCTTCTCTAATGGAGAGGCACTCTGAAACCTAGGACAAAACAGCTTCTATTTACTTGAATACACATTTGTCCTTTAGCAAAGCAAACAGTCATATTAAAGTTTGGTAAACAATAGAAGAATTTTCATGTGAGGAGGTTTCCTTCAGCCATTTTTCCCACAGCAGGATAACAAAATGCTGATTTTCTGCCATGCTGAATATCAAAGTCCATTTGCCTTCTGTGGGACTTCTCTCATTGATATGTTAACTACTTTTGGTCTTTGCCCCACAATTTCCCCCTTTTTGTTTTCTTAATTAATTTAGAAAGGTGTATGCCATCTTCTGGGCTCAGATCCTTTTAAGACTTTTGACTCTGCTTCATCAGACTGGAAGAAAACCTAGAAGAACAAGAAAGAGAGACAATATTAGTTATTCTAAAGAGCAAATGTAAGGAGATTCAATGAAAAGGATTGAGTTCTTTCATGTCTTTTTAAGTATTTATGGAATTAGTCCATAGTAGGCTTCTTTTGGGGCTGTCAGTTCTTTATGGGCTCTTTCCAGTCACTGTTCCCTTGTGACATGACTGCAATGATGTCTGAGTTCTGGATGGTGGACCACCGGTGAGAAATGACAATACAGGTCTGAACTCTTTTGGCTTTGTCAAGAGCCACCGACACCTAGGCACAGCTGATGACGGCTAGCGTGGCAAGGCGTGTTCACCATCCCCCATCTCTAGATGTTTCTCCTCTGTCTCCTCAGCATGTTGCTTGGGGCACTGCTATCTGTAGTTGGAGTACTCCGGTCAGTTATTCTCTCAGATTCATGTTGCAGGAATCCACACAGGCTTGGAGAAGTTTTCTGGAAATACACAAGCATATCCTTGACCAAAGATTAATAAAGGGACCCTTCCTTAAACCAGACTAGTTATCTTTCCATTTAAACAGACCGTTTTTGCTTTGGCTTAGTCTGACACCAGTGTTATTCTATGGGTGTCTTGCCATCAGCATTACAAGGGTAAAATTTAAAGTAATTAAGGCTTGGTGTGGTCTACTTACAGGAGATTTCTTCACTATTCCCCCACTTTTGTTTTTCAAGTTGGGATTTTAGAGCCCTTGTAGTAGATGTAACATGCAAGGAGGGCATTTCTTCATAATCTGTTTTGCCGGCTATACAGTATTTCGGCAGACTGATGTAAAAGCTTGTGAAATTCTGGGACCTGCTTAATAAAATAACTAACTCACAGGCATATTCATTTCCTTTTGTTAAAGGACCAGGGCTTGTTTAAATAGTATAGAAAGGCTTCGGTCACCGAGCCATTTTAATTGAGTCGTTGCAGTTCTGTTTACTAAGCCAGCAGCATAAGCAGATAATAGATAATATCAAGAAGCTTTTGGAAATACTGCATGTCAGCCTTGATCATTTCTAATTCGATTCTTTGCAGAGAAGTATGACTGGTCTGACTGACTTGGTCTGAATTCATTGCAGTATAAGCAGCTTTACCGTGAGATGAACTATCAGTAAAAAGAGTGACTTCTCCAGGAATAGGTTTCTGCCTATTCCATCTGTATTCCCCTGAATATTTTTTATTTTTATTTGCTAATTTAAATCAGTCTAAAATAAGGCTAATTTCCTAACTTCCTTTGTCATTGGGTGGGGACAGTAAATGACACTAATTGGATTTCTGCTATCAGCCTTCTTTATACACACACACACACACACACACACACACACACACACACACACACACATACACACACTACTGTTGGTCTTTGCCTCCAGCAGTTTACTCTGAGGTTTGACAGTGTGATCAATGCTTCTTTGTGTCTGGATGTCTTGTTGTTCATCAGTTAATGTTGTTCATTATATTCCACAAATGAGTGAGATAATGTTATATTTCTCGTTCTCTGATTGGCTCAATTTGCTTAGTGTAATGCTCTCCAAGTCCATCCGTTCTGTTTCAAATTATGAGAGTTCTTTCTTTGTTACAGCAGTAGAGTATTCCATTGTGTAGATGTTCCACAGTTTATTAATCCGTACATCTGCTAATGGGCATTTAGACTGTTTACAAATCTTAGCTATTGTAAATTGGGCTGGTATGAACATACAGTTGCATATATCTTTCCTTATTGGCCTTTCTCATTTCTTGGGATATATACCTAGAAGAGAGAACACTGCGTCAAAGAGGACCTCCATTTTTAATTTTTTAAGAAAACTCTATATGGTTTTCCACAGTGGTTGCAGCAGTCTGCATTCCCACCAGCAGTGCACAAGGGTTGCTTTTTCTCTGCATCCTCACCAGCACTTGTGGTTTGTTGAGTTGTTTTTGTTTTTTTTTTCTGACAGCTATTCTGACAGGTGTGGATTGGCACCTCAGTGTCGTTTTGATTTGCATCTCTTGGACTGTTAGTGCCTCTGAGCATTTTTTCGTATGTCTCTTGGCCTTTTATAGGTCTCCTTTTAAAAAGTGTTAATTTAGGTCCTTTGCCCATGTTTTGATTGGATTGTTTATCTTCCTATTGTTAATTTGTGTGAGTTCCCTGAAAACTTTGGAGATTCAACACTTATCCGAGATACCATTGGCAAATATGTTCTCCCGATGCAGTGGGCTTCTGGTTGTTTTGTTCGGGATTTTGTTAGCTGTGCAGAAGATTTTTATTTCGATGTAGTCCATTTTTTATTTTCCCCTCCGTGTGCATTGCCTTTGGAGCTGTATCAATAAAGATACTGCGAAGACATATCTGATATATTGCTACATAGGCAATCTTATAAGTTTTTTTTATAGATTCTCATTTGATGTTTAAGTCCTTCATCCATTTTGAGTTTATTTTTGTGAATGGTGTAAGTTGGTGGTCTAGTTTCATTATATTGTATGTGTCTTTCTAATTTTGCTAACATTTTTTGAAGAGACTGTCTTGACTCCATTGTATGCTCTTGCCTCCTTTGTAAATTAATAATAGAGCATAATGACTTGGGTCCACTTCTGTGTTCTGTTTCAGTGGAGTATATATATGTCTTTTCTAGTGCCAGTAGCAGGCAGTTTTGAGAATGGTGGCTTTATAATATAGCTTAATATCTGGTATTGTGAGCCTGCCAACTTTTTCCTTCTGCCTCAGGATTGCTCAGGCTATTTTTACTCCAGTTGAATTTTTTTCAAGGATTTTTTTGTGTGTCTGTGAAATATTCTGTTGGTTCATTAATGGAGATTACTATGAATCTATAGATTGCTTTTGGTAGTATGGGCATGTTAATGATGTTAAGTCTACCAACCCATCAACATGGTATATTAATCCATTGGTTGATATCTTTATGTCTTTTTCAATGGCCTGTAGTTTTCCAAGTGCAGTTCTTTTACTTTCTTTATGAATCAATAAAAATTTACAGTTTTTAATCATAAACCTGTGTTTTCTATCAAAATTACTTCTTGCGTGAATTTTGAGACACCTTTACTTAGGCGACTCCTGTGAAAGGGCCATTCGACCCACAAAGGTGTCGCAACCCAGGTTGAGAACCGCTATTCTAAAATGTCAGTTAAATCTAATGAATCCAGTGTGTCCATTAGAGGCTCTGCATCCTTGTTATTTTTTTCATATGGAAGATCTATCCAGTGAAGTCAGAGGGGTGATAATTTTGTCACACTCTCTGTTAAAGTCTTCTGGAATTTTTGTTTGTTTTGATTTTTTGTTTATTTGTTTGTTTGATATATATATATTGAGGTGCTCCTATGTTGGCTGAATATATGTTTACTAGGGTTATATCGTCTTGTTGGTTGGTCGCTTTGGTGTCATGCAGTGACCTTTATGTCTCTTGTGATGGCCTTTCTTTTAAAGTCTATTTTGTCTGATATGCGTATTGTTACTTCGGCCTTTTTTTTTCCATTTGCATGGAAATTTTTCCCATTCCTTCACTCTCATCCTGTGTGTGTCTTTTGTTTTGAGGTGGTGCTCCTGTAGACAGCATAGACTTGCATCATGTATTTGTATCCATTTTGCTCCACTACACCTTTAGATTGGAGCATTGACCCATTTACATTTAGGGTTATTAGGATTATTATTATTTTTTTATTGATTAAAGTATTACAAAGGGTATTACATATGTGTCCATTTTTCCCCCCCGCCCTAGACAGTCCCCTAGCCTCCCCTATCCCCCGGTGTCTTATGTCCATTGGTTATGCTTATATGCATGCATACAAGTCCTTTGGTTGATCTGTTACCCACCTACCTCCTGCACCCCCACCCTCCCCGTCCTTCCTGCTGCAGTTTTACAATCTGTTTGAGGCAGCTCTGCCTCTGTATCTATTATTGTTCAAAAGTTTATAATGGTCTCTATTATCCATGAATGCATGAGATCATGTGGTATTTTTCCTTCATTGACTGGCTTATTTCGCTTAGAATAATGCCCTCCAGTTCTTTCCATGCTATTGCAAATGGTAAGAGTTCCTTCCTTTTTACAGCAGCATAGTATTCCATCGTGTAGATGTACCACAGTTTTCTAATCCATTCATCTACTGACGGGCACTTAGGCTGTTTCCAGATCTTAGCTATGGTGAATTGTGCTGCTATGAACATAGGGGTGCATATATCCTTTCTGATTGGTGTTTCTGGTTTCTTGGGATATATTCCTAGAAGTGGGATCACAGGGTCAAATGGGAGTTCCATTTTCAGTTTTTTGAGGAAACTCCGGACTGTCTTCCATAGTGGCTGCACCAGTCTGCATTCCCACCAGCAGTGCACAAGTGTTCCTTTTTCTCCACATCCTCGCCAGCACTTGTCATTTGTTGATTTGTTGATGATAGCCAGCCTGACAGGTGTTAGATGGTACCTCGTTGTTGTTTTGATTTGCATCTCTCGGATGATTAGTGACTTTGAGCATGTTTTCATATGTCTCTTGGCTTTCTGGATGTCCTCTTTTGAAAGGTGTGTATTTAGATCCTTTGCCCATTTTTTCATTGGATTGTTTATCTTCCTTTTGTTGAATTGTATGAGTTCCCTATAAATTTTGGAGATTAGGCCCTTATCAGATATGACATTGGCAAATATGTTTTTCCACGCAGTGGGCTTTCTTGTTGTTTTGTTGATGGTTTTATTTGCTGTGAAGAAGCTTTTTATTTTGATGTAGTCCCAGTTGTTCATTTTCTCTTTAGTTTCAAGTGCCCTAGGAGCTGTATCAGTGAAGAAATTGCTTCGGCATATGTCTGAGATTTTGTTGCCTTTGTATTCTTCTAGAATTTTTATGGTTTCCTGTCGTACATTTAAGTCCTTTATCCATTTTGAGTTTATTTTTGTGTATGGTGTAAGTGGGTGGTCTAGTTTCATTTTCTTGCAGATATCTGTCCAATTTTCCCAACACCATTTATTGAAGAGACTATCTTGGCTCCATTGTATGTTCTTGCCTCCTTTGTCAAATATTAATTGAGCATATTGGTTCGGGCCGATGTCTGGGCTCTCTATTCTATTCCATTGATCTATATGCCTATTCTTGTGCCAGTACCAGGCAGTTTTGAGAACAGTGGCTTTGTAATAGATCTTGATATCAGGTATTGAGATCCCACCTACTTTGTTCTTTTTCAGGATTGGTGCAGCTATTCGGGGTCTTTTTTTTATTCAGGATGATTTTTTGGAGAGTTCGTTCTAGATCTCTGAAGTATGCTGTTGGTATTTTAATGGGAAGTGCGTTGAATTTATAGATTGCTTTGGGTAGTATGGACATTTTAATGATGTTGATTCTACCAATCCATGAACATGGTATGTTCTTCCATCTGTTTATGTCTTCCTCTATCTCTTTTTTCAACGTCTTGTAGTTTTCTGAGTAGAGGTCTTTTACCTTTTACTTAAGTTTATTCCTAGGTAGCTTAATTTTTTTGGTGCGATGGTAAACGGGATTGTTTTTATAATCTCTCTTTCTGAAAGTTCACTATTGGTGTATAGAAATGCCTCAGATTTCTTGGGGTTAATTTTGTATCCTGCTCCATTGCCAAATTCATGTATTAAGTCTAGTAGCTTTTTGATGGAGTCTCTAGGGTTTTGTATGTATAATATCATGTCATCTGCAAATAAGGACAGTTTTACTTCCTCTTTTCCAATTTGGATGCCTTTTATTTCTTCTTCTTGCCGAATTGCAATGGCTAACACGTCCAGTACTATGTTGAACAGGAGTGGTGAGAGGGGGCATCCCTGTCTTGTTCCTGTTCTTAGGGGAAATGTTGTTAGTTTTTGTCCGTTGAGTATGATGCTGGCTGTGGGCCTGTCATATATGGCTTTTATTATGTTGAGGTATGATCCTTCTACTCCCACCTTACTGAGAGTTATTATCAAAAAATGGGTGTTGAATTTTGTCAAATGCTTTTTCTGCATCAATTGATATGACCATGTGGTTTTTTTCTTTCAATTTGTTTATGTGATGTATCACGTTTATTGATTTGCGGATATTGTACCATCCTTGCATCCCTGGGATAAATCCAACTTGATCATGGCGTATGATCTTTCTGATGTACTGCTGGATCCGATTTTCTAAGATTTTGTTGAGGATTTTGGCATCTATGTTCATGAGGGATATTGGCCTGTAATTCTCTTTCATTGTGTTGTCTTTACCTGGTTTTGGTATTAGGGTGATGCTGGCTTCATAGAATGAGCTTGGAAGTGTTCCTTCCTGTTGAATTTTTTGTAGTAGTCTTAGGAGAATAGGTTTTAGTTCCTCCTTGATGGAAGGTTTTTGATGACTGCTTCAATTTCTTCCATAGTTATTGGCCTGTTGAGATTTTTAGATTCTTCCTGATTGAGTTTTGGAATGTTGTATTTTTCTAGGAATTTGTCCATTTCCTCCAGGTTGTCTAGTTTGTTGGAGTAGAGCTGTCCATAGTATTTTTTAACAGTCATTTGTATTTCTGTTGGGTCTGTTGTTATTTCGCCTCTATCGTTTCTGATTTTGTTTATTTGGGTACTCTCTCTTTGCTTCTTGGTGAGCCTGGCTAGAGGTTTGTCAATCTTGTTTATCCTTTCAAAGAACCAGCTCTTGGTTTCATTGATTTTCTGTATTGTTTTTTTTTTTTTGGTCTCTATGTCATTTATTTCTGATCTAATCTTTATTATCTCCTTCCTTCTGCTCACTCTGGGGTTTTCTTGTTGCTCTCTTTCTAAATCTTTGAGTTGTAGAGTTAGATGATTTACTACCATTTTTTCTTGTTTTTTGAGATAGGCCTGTAGCGTTATAAACTTCCCTCTCAGGACTGCTTTCATTGTGTCCCATAGGTTTTGGATTGTTGTGTTTTCATTGTCATTAGTTTCCAGGATGTTTTTAATTTCTTCTTTGATCTCATTGGTAACCCAATCAATACTTAATAGCATGCTATTCAGCTTCCAGGTGTTTCAGTATTTTGGGTTGTTTTTCCTGTAGTTTATTTCTAGTATTATGCCATCGTGGTCTGCGAAGATGCTTTTTATGATTTCAATCTTCTTGAATTTGGGGATACTTTGCTTGTGACCCAATATGTGGTCTAGTTTTGAAGATGTCCCATGAGCACCTGAGAGAAACGTATATTCCCTGGCTTTGGGGTGAAGTGTTCTGAAGATGTCGATTAAGTCCATCTGATCTAGTGAGTCATTTAGGATTGCTGTATCTTTGCTGATTGTTTGTCTATAGGACTTATCCAGTGCTGTCAATGGTATATTAAAGTCCCCTACTATGATTGTATTGTTGTCGATCTCTCCTTTGATATGTTCCAGGAGTTTTTTTATGAATTTGGGTGCTCCTGCATTGGGTGCATATATGTTTACCAGGGTTATATCTTCTTGTTGTATTGATCCCTTTAGTATTATGAAGTGGCCTTCCTTATCTCTTGTTAAGGCCTTCACTTTGAGGTCTATTTTGTCCGATATAAGTATTGCTACCCCAGCTTTCTTTTCCTTTCCATTTGCCTGCAAGATATTTTTCCATCCTTTCACTTTCAGTCTGTGTGAGTCCCTTCTAATGAGGTGGGTTTCTTGTAGACAGCAGATGTATGGGTCATGTTTTTTTATCCATTCAGCCACTTGATGTCTTTTGGTTGGAGCATTTAGACCATTTACGTTTAAATTTATTATTGAAAGGTACTTGTTTGTAGCCATTTCTTTTTTTTGTGTGGCTGTTTTCTTTCTGAGCTTTTTATTTCTTATTTTTATGCCAGTCCCTTTAGCATTCCTTGCATTGTTGGCTTGGTGGTGATAAACTCCCTTAGCCTTTTTTTGTCTGTGAAGCTTCTTATTTCCCCTTCAAGTTTGAATGATAGCCTTGCTGGATAGAGTATTCTTGGATTCAGTCCTTTGCTTTGCATCACTTTGTAAATTTCCGTCCATTCTTTTCTGGCTTGATGTGTTTCTGTTGAGAAATCATTTGATAATTTAATGAGAGATCACTTGTATGTGACTTTCCGTCTCTCTCTTGCGGCCTGTAAGATTTTCTGTTTGTCCTGAACATTTGCCATGGTAATTATGATGTGTCTTGGTGTGGGTCTTTTTGGGTTCACCTTGTATGGGACTCTCTGGGCTTGTGTGACTTTTTTCTTCCCCACCTCAGGGAAGTTTTCTGATATTATTTCTTCCAATAGGTTTTCTAATCCTTGTTCATCTTTCTGTTGTTCTGGTACCCCTATTATTCGTATGTTGTTTCGTTTCCTATTGTCCCAAAGCTCCCTTAGGCTCTCCTCCTGTCTTTTAATTTTTGTCTCCAATTGCAGTACATTTTGGGTGTGTTTTGCTTCCTTGTCTTCTAATTCACTAATTCGGTCCTCCGCTTCTCCTAGCCTACTGTTGATACTTTCAATGGTGTTTTTTATTGCAGCTATATCACTCTTCATTTCTTCTTGGGTCTTACTTAAGTTGTTGATTTTTTCATCTGTTTCTTCTTGCTTCTTGCAGAGGTTGTCGATTTTTCCCTCCATCCGATTTATGCACTCTAGGACCCTTATTCTGAATTCTTTTCTGTCATGTTGCATGCCTCTGTATCTCTTAGCTGCTTTTCTGGAGAGCCCTCCTTCTCTCTCCTTTGGGGGTTTCTTTGTCTACCCATGTTTGATCTCACTGACATATCTAGACGTTGAGTCGTTCAGTGGCTGCTCCCTGGGTGGCAGTGACTCCTTGGTCTGTGGTTGCTCTTCGGGCAGTTGCGGTAGCAGCTGCTGTTCAGTTGGCAGCAGCTCCTCTGGTGGGTGCTGTTCACAGCTGTGGTGGCTCTTCTGACTGGTGGGGGGCGGTTTCACGTACAGCTGCTGTACCTTAGCAGAGGGTGTGGTGCTCAGTAGGCTGCTATTGCTCGGATCTGCTGCGTTGATTTAAGGGCACAAAATACAACACAACAAGGCACCACGTACCAGGCACTAAACACGAATATATTCACAATATTAATAACCCCAAATAAAGGTGACCACCCGAATAAAGAGAATTAGGGGGTAAGGAAGAAGGAAGAGAGAAAGAGAAAAGAGAAAAAAGAAAAGAAAAGTAGGAATCAAAAAGGGGAGTGCAAAAATGAAATTGGGAAAAAGAAGGGGGGAAAATAAAAGCGAGAAAAGAAAAGAAAAAAAAATCGAAAAAAGAGAATGAAGTGGAAGAGGGGAAGAGACTCTTTATATGAGGAGAATACTCCTATAGAACCGCCACTAATCCCAGCAAATTCCAGCAACAGCTCCCTGTAGATGGATGCAAACTAGAAACAACCAATAATATAACGATGAAAATAGAATGGAGAACACTAATCCCAAAATAAAATAAAGAGAAAATAAAATGGCACTTTAAAAGATGGTAAAATGGTAGCAGTAATAATGCTGGTTAAAAATAAGAAGGTAGTAATTAAAAGGGTAAAATCAGGAAAAAGAAGATGGAAAAAGAAGAAAAAAGAAGAAGAAGAAAAAGGAGGAAAAAAAAGAAAAAAGAAAAAAAATTGGTTTCTTAGTTAAAAGGTGAAAAAAGAAAAAAAATTGCAGTAGTGAAGGTCTTTCGGTTCTTCTATTCTTCAGTCTGGTTCACCTTTAGTACTGTCAGGTATTCAGGAGAGTGTTGAGTTTCCCTGTGATACACTTTTCCTCTGTGTTGTAAACCCACAGTCCTTATTTCAAAGCAGGCCTTATTTGTTTCTCAGACTGCCTTATTTTGTGTTTAGCAAAGAGTCAGTTTGTGGCTCAGCCTCTGGGTGGCAGTGTTCTGGGGTTGGCCTCTGATGCTATATGGCATTGAAAATCCTTCTATAGGCCAGACCCTGTTAATTCCCAGGGACTGATCAGATAATTTTAATCCTTGATCTTGTTCAGGGTGGAATCTGGGTGTGGCTGTGCTCCTTGCCTGGGAGCTTGGGGGGAGGAGTCTCACTCTCCAGAGAGAATGGCTGCCCCAGTCCTGGGGTAAGGGGTGTCTCAGCACTCAACACTCAATTCGCTGCCACCTCTCCTGGCCCCCCTTCTCTCCTCAGTCTCTCCCCAGATTCCACTCCTCCGCACCCTCTCCCTCTCTTCAGCACAGGTGAGTGTCTGTATCCGAAATGTCCCATGAACAGGATTCGGTGAGAACAAACAAACAAACGCCGGCCTCAGAAATGGGGAAGGCTTAGGTTCCGTAAGCTCCTCTCTTACTGGCACTGCATGGTCAGGTCAGCTCTTCAGGCTGCCCCCTTTAGGCTCAGTCCTCCGTGGTCACAGAACCCAGTTCTCAAATCCCCTGTCAGCGCCAGGAATCCCGCGGATCTCCTTTCCCCAGTCAGGGGCTGTGCCTGTCCCAGGGGACGGGGTTGTCTGCCATGCGGTCTCCCTCCGACCCTCTGGACTCAGAGGTCTGGCAAACTTTCCTGCCCAAATCCATGGGTGTTTTTTTTTTTTTTTTTTTTTTTTTTTTTTTTTTTTTTTTACCTTTCCAGGGGAGTTCTGCCCTCACCGGCTGCAAACCCTCTCACCAGCTGAGCAATTTCGCCAATTCGGGGTGGGTGTTACTAGTTTCAGCTGCTCACTCCATTTGCTCCATGACACAACCTGGGACGCGTCTGCCTTTATCCTTAGGGTTATTATTGATAGGTATTTATTTCTTTCCATTTCGTTTCTGTGTGGCTAACTTTCTGTCTCTGTTTCTCCTTCTCATTACAGCAATCTCTGTAGCATTTCATGTAAAGCTGGCTTGGAGATGATGTACTCCTTCAGCCTTTTTCTGTCTAGGAAGCTGTGTAATTGACCGTCTATTTTGAATGAAAGAATTGCCAGATATAGTAATCTTGGTCTCAGATCCTTGCTTTCCATTAACTGGAGTACTTCATGCCATCTTCTTCTGGCCTGAAGAGTTTCTGATGAGAGATCAGGAGTCAGACTTATGGGAACTCCTTCGTGGCTAACAGTTTTCTTTTCTATTGCTGCCTTGAAGATTCTCTCTTTGTCTTTAATCTTTGGCATTTGAATTATGATGTGTCTGGGCACGGGTTTGTTTGGGTACTTCTTCTTTGGGGTTCTCTTTGGCTCTTGATCTTGTGTGGGATTTTCCTTTACCAGGTTAGGTAAGTGTTCTGACATTGTTTCTTCAAAGACCTTCTCTATGCCTTTCTCCCCTCCTGCCTCTTCTGGCACACTGGCTATGCTAATACTGTTATGTAAGTTTTAAAAAAAAAACACTTAATTTTTCTGTCTTTTTTTTTTTAATTGGGTGATATTTTTAACTTTGTTCTAAATCAGTGATTGGATCCTCAGCTTTCCCTAATATCTGCCTATTTCTTCTAATGTGTTCTTTATTTGTATTATGTCATTTTATATCTAGGACTGTTCTTCTTTTCATAGGCACTATATCTTTTTTCATGCTCTTGAGCTCTTTTATCTTCATAACTCTGAAGTCAGATTCAGATAAATGTCTTCTCTGTGCTTCATCTCTCTCTATATCTGGAGAATTCTCTCCTTCTCTCCTTTGGGGGTTGTTTCTTTATCTCCTCTTTCTGGTTTCTGTGTGGGTTTGTGGTGACGATTTAGGTAGATCCTGTCTGCCTCTCAGTCTCTAGTGCAGAACATTGTTAAAGGATGTTTCTGACTAATTAGGTCAGGCAAAGACTCAAAGCCTCCAGAGGCCTCCTCTGTCTATAGACTGATAGGGTTCCAACTTAACTTGCCCCCAAGGCAATGGTCCTCAGGTTATAGCAAGAGTTTGTTTCAACAGGGTGGGCAGTTGCCTCTGCCTGGAGGTTAATTGTTATTTATAATCTCTTCAGTGTCCTCAGGGCAAGGTGTTTCCCAGTAGTGTGTGTTAATTGTCTCCCCTCCAGGAAAGGCAGATGTCTGCCTGGGAAAGATTTTCTCTGCTGCATGAGGAAAGTACTCCTCCCAGGAAACTTGAAGTGTCTGTGTTCTGTGCTGGAACCCTGGACTCCCCAGTTCTGGCTTTTTCCCTCACAGCTCCAGTCCACTTCACCCTCCCTTTGCCAGGGCACAAGGTGTGTGGCTCCACAGGGAAATTTGTGTGATGGCCCTTTAAGAGGATACCTGAATTTCTAGCTGTCTCTCCCTGCCAGACAGTGCCCTGCTGCTATTCACATCCACAGGTTATATGGCTATCCTCCTCAGTTCTGGTGCTCTCTGCTAGGAGGCCCAGCTTGGGGATTAGACACAGAGTTCTCAGTGGCAGTCCTCCACAGCTGAGATATCTCTCTGGGACTTCAGTTGCTGTCTGTGGGTGTCCGGCCCACCCCTTCAAGCCTCCTCTCCTCCTACCAGTGTCTAAGTGGTCTCCACCTTCGGTGCTCAGGTGTCAGGGTTCTCTCCTGTGAGTTTTCCATTGATTATTAGGAAGTTGTTCTGTATTTTAGTTGGAATATCAGTTTGTTCCTGGGAACATGTCCCTGTAGCATCCACTTATTCTGCCACCATTCTTTTAAATGTATTTTTTCTTTATCTCAGAGAAAAATGGAGAGCGAGTGAGAGTTAGAAACATCAATGATGAGAGAGATTCATTGATCAGCTCCCTCCTGCTTGCCCCAGACTGAAGATTGAGCCCCCACCCAGGCAAGTGCCCTTGACCTGAATCGAAACTGGGGCCCTTCAGTCTGAAGGTCGGTGATCTGTCCACTGTTCCAAAGTGGCTAGGGTTCTGCCACCTTTTTCAATCTTCTTCAGAATCCCTCTGCATTGTAAAGTCCCTGCCAACATTCTTGTCCAATACGCTCCTTTTCATGTGGTTTCAGGATGGAGTTGTGCATGAAGGCCCTAATGTCCTGTGAGTGCACATTCTGATCAATAGCACTGTCAGGAAATGTGCATTGAGGCATGCTCAGTAGGCATATAATAACTTAAACCTGCCATGTCTCTTACTGTTCCTGTTTCTGTTAGGATCATGATGGAGCTCAACTAAGGCTCTTGTTTCAAGTAGGGTTTGGAAGGTTATACTCTTCATTTCAACACGTGTTCTTCTGAGAAACTTTCGTAGTCATGCCCTACTCTAAAATGTATTAGGCCATTCCATTATGAGGCCAGATCTTTTATCAGGACAAGGCATTTATTTTTATTGAATTAAAATTCTAGCCAAAACCGGTTTGGCTCAGTGGATAGATCATCGGCCTGTGGACCGAAGAGTCCCAGGTTCGATTCTGGTCAAGGGCATGTACCTGGGTTGCGGGCACATCCCCAGTAGGGAATGTGCAGGAGGCAGCTGATCGATGTTTCTCTCTCATCAATGTTTCTAACTCTCTATCTCTCTCCCTTCCTCTCTGTGAAAAATCAATAAAATATATTTTTTAAAAAAAGAAAATTCTAAGAATCACATAAATATATAAAGATATAATTGGTACTTCCAACAATCATATACGTATTGAAGAAATATGGAGACTAAATACCTACATCTTAATCAATAGGATACAAGTACAGTAGGTCCTCTCGTTACATTGTTGACACGTTCCTGCAGTGGAATGTAATGCAACATTCGCATAAGTCAGCACCCACCTACATAAGCACGTACGTCACTCATATGGAGCACACATACACAGCAGTAGTGGCGTGAAACAGTGAAAAATAAAAAAATAAATTAATTAATTAAAGAAAGATAACAATTCCTGACCTTTACTTGTGGTAAATGAATAATAATAAAACATAAAGCACATATGTACATACGTAGAAATGATCAAATATTTTTTTTTTAATAAATAAATGGGGAATGGCGACGTAACCACAAAACTCATGTACTTCGAGTCCAACGTAACCCGAGGAACGTCTGCATTATCACAACAGGCTGAAAAGTGATCAGTGTGGATTCCGATGGTCTGTTTTTAATGAAAGTAGGGTGGAAAGGGACACTTGAAAGAGTCTGGCAGTGAAAGTTGCTAAATCAGAGCATGCACATAGTTGTGAAGAAATCAGGTAAAAGTGACTTGTTCATATTAGGAAAGAGATGTTTTAAAGTCTAACATAGAGACCCTCACTATAAATTATGTTGGAAAATTGAAAGTATTGAGAGCATCAGTGAAGTTAAGAAGAATAGGCCTCTGCACTTGAATACAGACAAGCAGCCTGCCCATTTCAATTTTGGATGAGCTAGTGAGCAAAGAAAATTAGTGAAAGGCTCATTTAGGAGCATTGGTGGAAAGAAATAGCCCTGAAACATAGTACTCTTTGTGGGAGATGTAATAGTTCTCATATTTTGAAGGAGATTAGTGCCCTTCATATAAGCCATTAAATAATACCGCTAAAGAGCAGTAAAATCTATATGGCAATCATTACCAAAATTCAGGTTATACCTTTAAATAATTCAGCATTAGAAGAGAACCATGCTAAATCAGTGATAAATCATAAAATGACTCGAGGCCCGGTGAACGAAATTCAAGCACCGGTGGCGTCCCACAGACTGTCCTGCGCCCTCGCGCAATCTGGGACCCCCCTGGGAGATGTGGGACTGCCAGGTTAGGTCTGACACCTCCTGAGGGATGTAGCAGTGCACGAAATGGCAGGCAGCCAGGCAGGAGCCCAAGCTGGAGCAAGATGCTCTGTTCCCGCTCATCCAAGCCCCACTCCACCTGCCACCTCTGCTTCGTAGCCTTGTCACATAGGCAGCAGAGGCTCTTGCTGTCACAGCTGCACTTTCCAGCCATTAGCCTGCCTTCTGGCTGAGTGATGTTCTCGCTGTGGGAGAGCCTCGACCACCAGGGGGAAGCTCCTGTGTTGAGTGTCTGCGTCCTGGTGGTCAGTGTGCATCGTACCAACCACTCATAATGTCGCTTACGCTTTTATATATATAGATATGTGTGACCAATTTGGCATGTCCTGGCCCAATAGAATATTAGTACTCACAGATGATATCTTGCCACTATTAGAACACCCGTGGCCAGGTGCATGGATTTGTGCACATTGAAAGGAAATTAATTAGAAGAAATATTTTAATACTGCTATTTTCCCTTTCTCTATAATAGCAGTGTCAACCAAATGCAGATTGACAATGACAATTTGAAACACATGCATGCAATTGGCGCCAGCAAGAGCTTCATATGCATGGCACATGCATGAGTCACCTTAGCCATATAAATATGTGTGTGTGTGTGTGTATTTAGATAGACAGACAGATAGATGGATAGAGAATAAACTTGCTTAATTAGACCTGCTTTCTGATTTAGCTCAACTTTTTCCAACCCACTGAATCACCTTAACTTCTCTTCCAGGTAATTGTCAGCAACACAGCAATAAATATCAACACAAAGCACATTATTATTGTAGTTCATGCGGGGAGAACAACGGGTAAAATATTTAACTGCAGCAGTGTTTGACTTTGTTCTGCACAGTGAGATAACCTGAAGTCCTTTTCAAGTTCCACCATTTCTTCCTTTTTTTCAGTCCGGTCAAGATTCTAAGCTTTCAAAATCTCCGTTTTCTGGCTAATGAAGAGAAAATAGGATACCTCCGAGTCTACCATCTACCTACACCAGAGCTTTGAGTGAGGGGCGGGCTGTGCAGGGTGACACCCACTGCCCCGTCCGTGATTGGAGGAGGCTTTTGAGGAGCCCACCCAGAAACAGCAGGCTGGGCCTGGCCAGGTGCCTTCTGTACCACATGTTCACATGACCAGCGCCTGTGCATGAGCCCAGTGTGCACCCACTCAGCACACCAGGGCCTGGTTGCATGCACTAGTGAGCAAGCACCTTGCCTGGACTCAGCAGGCTCTGCACCACCTGCTCCTTTTACAGCACCAGTGTCAGAGCCAGGGGGCATCCAGAGTCAGGCTGTGTTGGGAGACTGAGGGGCTCCTGGGGGCAGCGCGCTTCCTCTCAGTTCCACTAGGGGGCCTTCAGCTGCAGGGCGCCTGAGGATTCACAGTGCACCCCTGGGCCTTTGCACCAGGAAGGACAGGGCAAGCAGGATGGCCCAGAAGGATTTTGGCTTCACCTCAGTGCAGGAAAGTGGTGAAACCCAGGACACAAGGGCACAGGAGGTTCAGAGGGCAGCTTTGGGGCTGGAGTGGGAGGACTTCATGCAGGTGGGGGAGGCTGAGACCCGGGAGCTGAGGTTGGACACAGGCCTGGAGGTTTGGCTTGATCTCGAGTGTGGGAGAGGGGAGGACCGGGTGGCTACAGAGCAGTGTGTGCAGGGTGACGAGAGTGAGGTGCAGCAGGGAACCCAGAGTGAGGAGCAAGGGGAAGACAAGGAGGGCCTGGGGGAGGAGTTTCAGGCACAGGCTCAGTTTGTCCTGTGGACAGAGGGCCTTCTGCAGGTGGTGCCATGGCAGGGCACGTGGGCAGGGGAGGAGGTTTTCCCAGATCTGCAGGTGGGGAGGCAGGAGAAGGTGGTGAGTGAAGAGCAGAGGCTGGAGGCACAGGCTCCAGGTGACCCACAAAGGAGTGACCACCAGGAGGAGGGGTGGATGGAGGAGCCATTAATTGCAGGGGAGCAGTTTGTCCTGGAGGGGGAGGGGAAGTGCACCATGGAGGCAGTGGAACAGGTGGGAGAGGTGGAGCCTCAGTCCAAGGCCAAAGCAAAGCCAGAAGAAGAGGAGCCAGTGCAGCAGGAGCAGGCCCAGTCGGGGCCCGGGGCCAAGTTAACCTGGTCCCCTCTGGAGGTGCTCCAGGCCCTTCAGTTGGAGATGGAGCCAGTGAACGAGCAAGCCAGCAGGGCCTTCTCTCGGCTCAGGTGCAGGACTCGGAAGAGGCTCAAGCCCTATTTCGAGCAGAGAAGCCTCAATATCCAGCGCATCCCTGGGTTCAGGCTCACAGCTGTATCCTTGAGGGTAGAGGAGCAGGATCACATGGAGCATGGGACAGTGCAGGAGAATGGTGTAAGCGGGGATGGTTCCCATAGAAAAGAACATTGAGGACAAGCTAGGTGCAGAGCGCCCCAGTCTGGCCCAGCATCCTGGAGACACCCTCTATATTATACAGGCACCATAGAAACGGTACCTGAGGGTCCAGGGGTAGAGCTCCAAGGCAGAGGCACGCATACACCAGGGGCTGATGCCCACAGACAGGGCTGTGTTGCACAGGCTCTTCTGGGACTAACTTACAGACCGTCTCTATGTCCAATTCCTCATTCAGAAGCAGGAATGTGTGATGTGTAGCCTTGCAAGCCCTCAGCACAAAACAATCTGGTGGGCATCAGGGTCTGTCAGGAAAGAGAGTGGTGCTGGGCCCCTTTCTGCCATTTATGGAGAAGGAGTGGCCTTAAGGGAAGGAGAGGCCAGGCCAGGCCAGGCCAGGCTGCTCTTCCTAGCTGGTCCATGCCCAGCTACCAGGGTGCAGGCTCCTTGACCCAAAGCAGTTTATGAACCACCCAGAGTTGTCGGCCATGATCAGCGTCCAAGATGAAAATATGCTGGGCCATATGATGGATTTGATGGTAAGTGCACCTGCTCCACGGAGTGGTGTAGAGCAGGTGGGGAAATGGCCTGTCCCTGAAAACAGTGACAGGCGGGAGCACTGGGCTGCGATTTCACTCCCTGGATCCACTTTCCTTCTGCAGGTGAGGGAAGTCAGGCATCCCTGGGGTTGCTGCACCATTAGCCTGTACTTCCGCAGCAACCCCTACTTCCACAACCATGTGATTGTGAAGGAGTATCTCATCACCCTCACAGGTAAGAGGAGGCTCCCTGCATGGGCTGCAGCTGGTGGTGGGCAGGGATGGAAGGCGATGTGCGCAGCTTCACATACCCATCTCCTGCAGGATACAGGGTGTCCCGTGCCACTCCCATTCAGTGGTCCCAGCATTGTGAACAAGAAGTGTACAGCCACAGGCTCCAGGACAGCAGCACCAGCTTCTTCTACTGGTTCTCTTAACACAGTGTGGCTGCATCTGGCAGGATTGCTGAGGTGGGATGTCACTGGCCATGCCAGCATACAGCTTCCTGTGTCCGCCTGCTGCTTGCGTTTCTATCTGGGTCCCTGTGCTCTCCTGACCAAGCTCTGTTGGCTCTACCAGATCATCAGCAAGGACCTGTGGCTCAATACTCTGAAGTATTATGAGAGGATGATGGCCCCCAGTGAGCGGACAGGACGGGTGAGGAGGGGCTGCCTGGGCTCTCCCTTGGTGTGCTGCCAGGTTCCTGGGCCATTACTTCTTTCTCACGGGGACACCTGGATGCTGGGAGGGAAACAGCCTGTAACACCAGGTCCCTAGGGTATGTGCCTGAGGCAGGAACTACCAGTCCAACAAGGGCAGTGCAATTCCAGCTCAGGCAGGGGGGCTTAGGCAGGAGGAGGGAGTGTGCATGCCCACTGTCACTCAGAGTCAAAGCAGATTCCTTGAGCCACTCCTCTGAACTCTCCCTCTAGGCTGCTCACACCACCTTCAGGCCTTGACATCTGCCCCTCAACAGGGGCTGGCATGACATGTTCTTCCTATACTCCTTTCCACAGGTGTCTGCGAATCTTCCTCATGCTGAGGCCTAGGCTGCTGTGCTGCCACACCGCATTGCTCTATGGCTCCTCACCACCATCTCCTATTTCCCCAAGGTCTCCTCTTCCTCCTGGGGCCAGTGGGAGAGGCTTGCTCCTTATCAGTATCTTAGGGTGCAAAGTGTGGGCCACAGAACTGGAGGAATCATTGTTTTGCAGCCTTGTCAGAGGTTCTTCAATCCTTGTATCCATTTAGGTTTTCCAAGGAGAATAACTCATTTGTCCACCCTCCCTAACTGGAAAACGGGGCAGCATGCCACGACGAAATAACACACTGCTTCATTTTGTATGCAGTTCACTTCAAAGAATTTATGCACTTATGGTCATAGACACCCTGGGAAATTTAGGGCCATGAATATAACTCACCATCCAAACAGATTGTTTTTACATGTTTGCAGTAAAATCAGACAAGAAATCCCATGTTGCAGAACGCTTTCTTCTGAAAATTTGTGTAATGTTAGTGCTTAAGGTTTTACAAAAAGTAATAGATATGTCTCTTTCTTTTTATCTACTGACCTCCCCCCGGCTTCCTCTATCTCTAGTCTCTTGTTCTTGCCACCCACTCCCAGTGTCTTGCCTCTGTTGGTCTATTGGTTGTGCTTATGTTCTGAATATTTTAACAATACAATATGTAAAATTTAAACATTTGAGTATATTGTAATTTAAATCAGCACTTATGAAACAACCTAGTATAATTCAAACCTTCCCTCCAATCCTGAAACTTCATAATGGTACCTACAATTCTTGATGCTTCCCCCAAACCTACCATTTGCTTTTAGTCATTCTTAAATAACAGAAGCCAAATCCTTTACAATACAATGTTGTCTGTACCTTATCATTTTTAATTCCAGTGTCTAATTCTTCTGTCACAGGGGCTTCCCCCCTGACTCCCCGATTGCCCAATCAGGTAAGCTACTGTAGTGCATGATTCACTCTCTCTTGCGTACATGGTGTATCCTGTGATCGCCGCCAGCACCACACTCAGGACCCCTTACCGGGGTGTCCGATCGGCTGTTGCAGTAATTGCTGTGCCCCCATCATACCCATCTCCTGTGTGGCTGTAATAATCATCACAGGGACTGGACCACCATAAGTCCGAGGGGGCCTTCGTGCTGGCGGTGCTCCAACTGAGCCTCCTGTAAAGTCGGTGACCAAATAACAATAATTGAACCTCTTTATGAATAATTTTATGTCAGTATGACATGACACTAGTAAAGTCTTAACTATTTTGAAAACCTATGCTTTTATCTGCCTGACCTAAAAAGGTGTCAATGAGGCTGAGGTAGACAAGGGAGCTTACATTCATTTAAAATACAGCTGAAGAATAAGGTTTTAACTTAAATAATTGATTATGAATGAAAATGAAGGCCCATTCTGTGGAAATGGGCTGAAATTCTCACCTTTATATTATTTCTATGGTTCACGCTGTCCAGTGCTCCTTCTGATTAAAAATGTTAAATTTCCTCTTGGCTGCTGTGCCTAAGTTGGTGGAGCACCAGCCTTGGCACTGCAGGATCTGCTATTTCATTCCAGGTCAAGGGAATGTGCCTGGCTTGTAGTTAACCAATGGATGGTTCCTTCCCTCTCCCTCTCACTTCCTCCCCCATCCATCTCCCTCTCCCCCCTACCTCTCCCTCTACCTCTCCTTCTCCCTCTCCCTCTCCCTCTCCTTCCCCCTCTCCCTCTCCCTTTCCCCCTGCTCCTTCCCACTCTCATTTCCCCTCTCCCTCTCCCCATCCCCTCCCTCTCCCCCTGCCACTCCCCCTCCCCCCTCATGTTGAAATAGGCCAACAATGGAAAAGGTCCTCTAATGTGGATTAGCAAAAACAAAACACACAGATACATCATGTCACATAAATATAATAAGACCAACATTGAAAAAATACTCCAGGCACCTTAAAGTGACTGAAAATCCCAATACACGAATGTCTAAGGGGAAAAGAGATTGAGAGGCTGCAGGGCCACAACACAGGTGTAGAGCTGAGAAGGGGCTTGAAAGGGGCTGGAAACCCAGCTTCCTGCCTGAGGAGGTCCATATGGTACAGAGCCCCAGTTTTAGTTTTCAGAGTGGTGGTGTCAATTTAATAAAGGGAGATCTACTCACTGCCTCTGCAATAACACAGAGGCCCCCAGCTTTCCCCTACCCATCTCCTGTTCCTCTGCTACTTGCTTATCCCTCCTGCAGGCATGATGGTCATCTTTCATATTCACCATGCCAGGCCCTTCCCTGCCCCAGACTGAGGGTCAAAGTATGTAGCAAAAGGAACTGACATTGACCATGTAGCAGCACCACCCTGCCAAGAGCTTCAGGGCAACAGCCCCCCTGAGACTGGGAAAACACCATGCCCTGGGATGTCTTGGAGGCTTGGGCCCAGTGGCCTCCTCTCACCACCACATGCAGGTGGATGTGATATTCCTCCTTTGGGCCCTCTGCTTGTGCTTAAGCTCCAAAGTTATTGGGAAGTGGATGTCCTCTGTTCCAGACAGGGATTCTGCCAGGATATGGCGGTTGGTAGGGGATCCTCTGCTAAAAGGCACACCCTCATCTTGTCCATGAGTGCTGTTCCTGTGTGAGGTGGGACGTCTGGGGGTACAAAATGTATCAAAAGAGAATTTATTCCCCACACCTGGGTGCTGGTGGGTTGAGACAGAGAAAGTCATCAGTCATGAGAGCAGAGAGAGAGTTTTTCTTTATTTTTCCTGGCTGCAAGCTGCTCTGCTGACATGAGGGTCTGGTCTGTCCTTGGTTCCTCCCATGCCAGGTGTCTTCTGGTTATCTGGGCTATGCTGTGCTCAAGGCTGCAAGCTTGCTACAAGATATCTGCTAAGCAAAATAAGGTTTTCTCTGCCCTGTTTTATTCTCTTTAACCCTTTCTACAGCCCCTGGGAGGGGAGAAGTAGACGGTATAAAATGGAGGACTGGGATGCCTGGGTGAAAAGGGAAACTCACAGCACCCACAAAGTGGATCAGGAGACTATCCTTAACAACTGACCAGGGAGAGGTAGACAAGGCATGACAGAGGATGGCAGGTGGGTGATGCCTGGTGGTTGGCACCCAGGACAGATAATGGGTGAAGAGATGATGCACGCAGACAGAGAATGGATGGGTGCTAGGAGATGATATACACACAGACATAAGTGTAGTCTTTTAATAACATTCTAGCACTGTGGTTCAAGTAATAGTATTTCCAGGGTTCCGTCTTCTTGTTTTTAAAGTTTGATAATGCCATATGAGCCATGATTATTTAGCCATCACTATTCGTTTTTTTGTTTTGTTTTGTTTTTGTTTTTTACAAAAGTGCTGGACTGTGGGGTTGGAAGGATGTTGAAATGTCCGTTTTGTGTAGCAAAATAGTACATTAAGCTTAGTTACTTTAGGATATGAATACAAATGGAATCGGGCTTTAAGCCTTCAAAGCACCTTGTAATTTAGATTAGTCTGCCCACCCCAGACATATAATGTCAGCAGAAATCAGGTCACTGTTGGTAAGAAGCTAATACAAGTGATGCAAACATTTCCATAGCATTAAAAAAGGTCTTGAAAGTATGGTATGTGTAGTCCCTTTACCCTCAAGTTGGTATACCTTTTGAAAAAAGTATTTGTATTGATTTCATAGAGCAAGGGAGAGGGAGAGAGAAAGAAAAACGTGAATGATGAGAGAGAATCCCTGAACGGCTGCCATCTCCTTGTCCCCCACTGGGGATTGAGCAAGGGGCTTGGGCTTGTTCTTTGACCAGGAATAGGACAGTGACCTCCAGGCTCACAATTGGATGGTCAACCATCACAGAGTCACAGCAGGTGGGCTAGGTGTTTAGTTTTTCAAGACAGGAACTGATGTGAGTTAGGACATTGGGTTTGCCATAACTAATTAACCTTCCCGCCCCTAACTAACTTTTCTCTGGTTCATTATTTTTGAATCGGGCAACCAGACTGATTTTTGTAAAATATATATATCCTGATTTATTTTAAAGTAGTGGATAAGAGTTCGTTTCAATGAGTCTTTAAAGTACTAGTGAGGGAAATAGTCTTATTTCTCTTTAATCTTCAAGTCTGGCCAATGTAAGTGTGTCCCATATCCTTCAAAGTTGCCGGTGCCCCTTGCACAAGTATTCCTTAATATTACCCTGAAAGTCACACCATTTGGGCATCGTTTGGGGTACATATTTTCTTTGGTTCTATTACATTTTCAGATATTTCCAACATATCATACCATTATTTTAAGCTACGTTCTTTTGGATTTATTAAGAATCACTCTTCCCTGGGACAAGGTAACATATGCAGATTTATATGTCAATAACCACGCTTTGCTTTGGCTACACTTTTGATCTTATATTTAAGTTAATTTGTGTGTGTACTCGTTATGCCATATATTAAGTTGTTGATCTTCAATGACTTTTAGTACATAACTCCCTTATGTGCCTGGCCTTTATTTGGAGAGCCTGTTTTATGATATATCGAAGGGGGTCAGTACCTATTGACCCTTTTACTTTACCTTTATCTTTTAGGGTTTGTCAACAGCCAAGAGTTGGATTTGTCTCATGATTTTTCTTGAGTTCAGAAGGCCATTTATTTGATTTATGAAGAATGGTTGATGTTGTTTCCCTAGTTTCTAAGCAGAAGAAATGTAGTTTGTGTAGATATTATTCCCAAGTGTCTTCTTTCAACTGATGTTTTGTAGCCTGCACAATGATTCTGAATCAGACAAAATCCCTACTTATTGGGCACTTCTTTTCTATGGTAAAAATAACAAACATGCAAGGAAATGTAAATAAGTACAATCATGCACAAAAAAGACAAGAGGAGAAATATAGGGGGCAATTATTTTTACAAGTTGTATTGGTAGGAGATAGTGCTTATATTCATAAAATTCAGGGGATCAAGGGATGTTTGTTGAATCTCAAATGTCGGGAAGGAGGCCGTGGCGTATAAACCTGTGGAAAACATTTTGGACCCAGAAAGCTTAAGTGATTCCTTAAGGTGGGAACTGTGTCCAGTGGCTGTTTAGTTTGTGTCGCTGCCCATCAGTGCCAGGCATCTTGGTGGAACATGTGAACAGCCACTTCAGATTTGTTTAGAAAAATAGTTCCAAACATCCAAAGAGTTTTATGTGGAGCAATTACAGTGACCTCAGTTTACACATGCCATGTTGATTTAGCTAAAAGATCAACCATCATGACGTTATTGGGAGACTGGGGAATTTATGTATGCATGTTAATCAAAGTAGTGTATTTAAAAGGTATAAATCTAGGAACACATTTTTTTAAAAAAATTCTTTATGGTTTAGAGGATTACATAGAGTATTACATATGTCTCCTTTTCCCCGTTGTGCACCTGCAACCCCAGCACATGCCCTTTCCCCTCCTAGTGTCTATGTCCATGGTTAGGCTGATAGGCATGCATACAAATCCTTTGGTTTTTCTCTTACCCCCTTGTCCTGCTTCCCTCTGAGGTTTGGCCGTCAGTTCCATGCTTTTCTGTCTCTGGATCTATTTTTGTTGAATAGTTTATTTGTTCATTGTTCCACCAATTAGTAAGGTCATGTGGTATTTATCTTTCTCCAACGGGCTTATTTTGCTCAGCATAATGCTCTACATGTCCTTCCATGCTTTTGAGAATGGTAAAAGTTATTTTTTACAGCAGTGTATTGTTCCTATGTGTATATGTGCCACAGATTTTAACCCATTTTTCTGCTGATGGGCACTTAGGCTTCTTCCAAGTCTTAGCTATTGTATATTGTGCTGCTATAAATATGTGGTTGCACATGCCCTTTCCCATTGGTGTTTGTCAATTCTTGGGATATGTTCCTAGTAGTGGGACTACTGTTCAAATGGGAGCTACATTTTTTAAAATTTTTGTGGAAACTCCATACTGTTCTGCAGAGCCCAGAGACCTCTGCTCAGCACAAACCTTGGTGAGCCCTGGACTGAGATGGGGACACTGGGGCCCAAACAAAGGTTCAATGCTGTGTCCCTATTTGTGTCTGCAGCTGCCAAACAGGCAAACAGCTGCAGCATCTACACTTGCAGTGTCTCCCCTTAACCAGTGCTTGCAACATCTCCCCTGGGACCATTTTCACCAACAGCAGCCCCTCCCCACCCCTGGAAACAAGGTACCCAGCCTTGTAGTACCTCCTGTGCTGCACATAGCAGATGGTCAGGGCCTCCCTGTCCAGTACGGTAGCCACCAACCCCATGTGATGATTAAGCCCTTGAAATATGTCCAGTGCACTTGAGGAGCTGAGTTTTCATTTTAATCTATCATGGTAACATCTACTTTGGTTAGTGTTTAGAACACCTTGGGTGTGTGAATGAATCTATTTTATCAAATGTTCGGAAATGCAAATACAGACTCAGCATTCCTGATTTAAAAAGATACAATTTAGCACTCAATCCTTAGTGAGATGGCCTGTGAGAGACATCAAACTAAGAAGACTTTGTGCAAAACTTGAAGGTAAAATACCTCATTAATATTTTTGTGGCTGCTTGGTTCTTTTAGGCCGGGTGAATAGCCAAATTAACAGACAGAGATTAACAGAACATCAGGGGTAAGTACATGTGCAAGAAGGTTTCACATAGAATCGATGTAGCCATGAAATTACAAACACACTGAAGCAACATTGGGTATATGACATTCTTAAAGTTTTTTTAAAGCAAGTTTTTTATTGATTTCAGAGAGGAAGGAGTGGGAAAAAGAGGTAGGAACATTAACGATGAGGGAGAATCATTGATCCTCAGCCCTCCATGGGCACCACCCTGGGGATCCAGCCTGAAACCTGTCATGTGCCCTGACAGGAAAATGTATCCTGACGCCTGGCTCATAGGTCCACGCTCAACCACTGAGCCAGGCTGATTGGACTATGTCCTATACATTTTGAACAAAGGATAAAGGGGGGGAGATTATTTTTCAGAAGTGAGAATAGGCAATTTGCAGGTAGATGAGGAAGAACAGAACGCTCGTGTCAGGAAAGTTAAGAAACCACGAGGCACGGGTTATCTAGCCGACTGACACCAGTCTGAACCCTCTTAGCCAACGGTGAAGAAATAAAGGAAACCAAGATTCTGCCACCCTGAAGCTGCTTTTGGGGATATTGATTTTCAGCTGTTTATTAAGTAGCCAAAGTGTCAGAGAGCACCTTTGGGCACCCCAGCACCCTCCTGTCCAAAAGAGAGAGAGGGAGAGACCTTCTTCAGAAGGTTGTTGCCTTTGCCTGATTGGAGTGAAACATGTTAAACAAGAGGGCTTCAGCAGATGTCTATTAGCTAGATACCCCTCCTCCCCTGTGACACCATCAATCAGGAGTGTGGGAGCGGTTCCCAGACATTGTTGGTCCCAGGAGGCAGGGTTATAAATTCCAGTGGCTGCTGCGTCCAGTGCTGGAATTGGTGGCAGTTCAGCTCACCCAGAACACCTCCTGAGCCCACAGCTGGACAGGGCAGAGGCTGGGTCCAGGCTGGCTGGGCCCAGGGCCTGGAGAAGAGGGGGAAATGCAGCGAGTGATGACTCAGGGTAACCTGGAGGGGAGGGAGAGGCATCAGTGCAGGTACCCACATGAACTGTCCTTGGGAAAGGTCACGTGTGTCCTGAGAGGAGAGAGCGGAGTAGAGCCCAGGCCATGGGGGAGACCCCGCCAGGACAAATAATTGCCAAATGCATCTAGGAGAGAGGTGGGAGAGCTAGGCTGAGTCTCTAGTTCCAATATAAAATAATAGAGTTGGTTCTTGTTTGTTTGTTTGTTTCTGTTTTTTATCTGATCTGCTCTAGGTGACAATCCCAGATCCACTGGGGCTGAGAGCAGTCGCCTCATTTGTCCTCATTCCTCCATCTATGCAGCTGGAAACTTTAAACTCTGCTAGTTCATAGGCATGGGGTTCATCTGGAGGAATGGCAGGGTAGGGACCCACAAGAAGCCAGCCTCACCACCCTGCTGTTATGCTCCACCTCCATGACCGCCCCATAGCCTAAGGTGAAGAGATGCAGGGTCACCTGCATGACAGGGACACAGTGTCCTCTGCCCACTCTCCCTCTCAGATAAGGTCTCACAGTTTCGGGAGTCTGAATATTCCCCAAGTCTGAGTGAGGAAGGGCAAGGCAGCACAATGTGTCTGAGGCTGCCTGTCACTACTTGAGCCAAGTTAAGCAGAGACAGGGTTGAGCCACACAATGAGTGTTTATCCAAGGATGCGGTCAGTATGGGGAGAGCAGTCGCTCACCCTGGAAATTCGGCTCTCAGCCTCTTGGGGAGAAGATAGTTACCTGTAGCTGCCAGCTGCAAGTGTCACATGGAAAGGGGAGGGGAGGGCCTGCTGTCTGCCCTTCAGGAGCTCAAAGGCTGACCACAAGGTGGCTAATCTTCCAAGACTTTAGGAACAGCTCAGCCCCTTCCTGGGATGAGATTGGAATGGTCAGCCTTCCTGAGAAAGACCCCAGGAGGGGGTCAGGGTGCGGGCACAGCTGCCAAAGCAAAGCTTGTCCTGTGCTTGGTCTCTCTTCGCAAAATGCAATCTTTTCTGAGTAATGGGCCATGGAGGCAGCCTGTTTTCCGTACAGCCTGTGTCATCCTCCAGTGTCCCAGGGCCTCGTATTTATAGTTTGCAAGTGATGAGTAAACAACTGCAGCTCTCTTCTTATTACAAGCCCTTCTGCACTATGAGAAGCTGATTTCCAAAGACCCCCAGGAGATGCCTCAGGCCAGCCTGGATGACAGGGCTGGGCCTCAGCTTTGCTCTTCCCTTCTGCCTCTCTCCTCACAAGCCTTACTTTTGTCTCCTAAAGAGACTATGGAAAAGCAGGCAGCAAAACCTGTCAGACTGAGCATGCCAGGCCCCCTGTGCCCCCTGGAGGCACCACCTGAGAGGAGAGCCCTGGGTTAAGGTTCAGCATAGGGCAGCTGTGCCTGCGCCTGAGCACCAGGCTGTGGCTGGTGCCTCCCCACCTCTCCTCAGCTTTGTTGGCCTGCTCCTCCTCAGGAGCCTCCTGCCCACTCTGTTCTGCTTCCAGGCCCAGGGGTGACTGTGCCAAAGGGATTTGTTGGTGAGAGGAGAACCCCTTCATGAGGGGGGAGGAAGGCAGGTAGGCTGCCATCACCTGAGGGCTTAGGGGAGGTGAGCAGAGCAAAGGCTGGATTCAGGGCTTGTCACAGAGCTCTGGCGGCCCAAACCCCAGGGGAAGACTGAGGAGAGCGAGCCCCTGTGGAGAGAGACAATGTAATTGCATCTGGCCAGCTCTCCTCTGACCCGGGGGTTACTAACATGTCCCCATTCAGACAGCAGGGACAGTGGACCAGCCCAGGGCAGGGAGCTCTTTTCCAGACAGAGGGCTGCGATGGAGTGGGAGTGGAGCGCCAAGCCTGGCCCAGGGAACCAGGTACGTAAGTGGCAGCCACAACCACAGAGGGAAAGGGATCCCCAGAAACACAGACCAGGGGTGGCGAGTGGGAAGTTAGCTGGGGGTTACGGCCTCCTGTTTCTCCCTCCACATCCGCGACCGCCCCCACCCTCATGCCTGGAAGCAGAGGGTCCTCCTAACAGCCACCCACCCTCTGCCACCCCTTGCAGCCTGGTGGGTGTGGCACAGGCGCCCCTGTCCCCACCTTCTCTGGGCCTTTTAAAACAGCCCCACTCCTGCCCCCTGATCTTGGTTTGTTCCTGATCTCATGATCTCGCGAGATTTCACCCCCAAAGGAACCAGTGCACAGTCCCAGGAAGCTTGCGAAGCGCCGCCCCCTACCTCTTCCTTCCTGCCAGCCAGCCCCCCTGCTGTGCAGGAGTCCCAGTGGTGAGGAGCACAGCCTGTGGAAAAGGTAAGCACACACTCTGGGTTCTTGCTGTCTCCGGGGGTGAACTTGGTGTCTCCAGGAGTGAACTTCTCTAGTCACTGGTAACCCGCAGCCCCTCCCCCGCCAGCTGTTTCCATCTGAAAAGGAGTTTCCACCTGGTTGGAGTGAAGGCCTGAGTTCCAAACCTGGCTCGCAGGCATGAGGCCTTCCGCTTGCTGCGCCAGAGTGGGAGCTCGCTGAGGGGACTTACACGCAACAATTCATGGACCTCTGGCGTCGGCCCTTATTGTGTGACCTCAGCTGGCCGCGTTTGCATTAGACCAAGGGCGCCCCCACAGCCCCAGGCGCCAACTCCCCTGGGATCTGGCTCCTGAAGTCTGTGGGCTCTCAGGCCAGCCCAGCCCTGCTCAGGGCGAGGGGGACAGGGAAGGGGCAGAAAAGTGGCTGCTGGACGGTGGGCAGTGCCCAGGAGGGAGAGGTCGCTTCCGCAGAGCACCAGGCCCGTCACTCATCATTGTCCTCTGGTTCAGCTGGTGAGAAGGCGGTGGTCAGGCTGGGAGATAAGAGGTGATTCCCACTGAGAGCAGCAGAGCCCTCTCCTGGTGTGAGTGTGAGTGTGCGTGTGCCTGAGTGTGCGTGAGTGTGAGTGTGTGAATTCTCACCTGATGATATGTTCCTGGGTTCCTTTTCATTCCTATTACTGATTAAGGTATTACATACGTGTTCTTATCCCCCACTGCCCCCACACCACCACCCTCACCCGGCAAGTTTGCCCTCATGCTCACCCCCTGGTGTCTGCGTCCATTGGCTAGGCTTATAGGCATGCATACAAGTCCTTTGGTTGATCTCTCCCCCTTAGCCCCACCCTCCCCTACCTTGTCTCTGAGGTTGATGGTCTGATCCATGCTTCTCTGTCTCTGGATCTGTGTTTGTTCTTTGGTTTATGTTGTTCATTATAATCCACAGATGAGTGAGGTCATGTGATATTTATCTTTCTCGGACTGACTGACTGGCTTTGCTTAGCATAATGCTCTCCGGCTCCATCCATGCTGTTGCAAATGGTCAGTGCCCCTTCCTTTTTTGTGACAGCATACTATGCCAATGTGTCGATGTACCACGGCTTTTTAACCCACTCATCTGCTGACCAGCACTTAGGCTGTTTCCAAATCTTAGCTATTGTAAATTGTGCTGCAGTGAACATAGAGGTGCATGTATCCTTTCTGAGTGGTAATTCTAGGTTCCTGGGATATATTCCTAGAAGTGGGATCACTGGGTCAAATGGGAGTTCCGTTTTTAGTTTTTTGAGGAAACTCCATACTGTTCTCCATAGTGGCTGCACCAGTCTGCATTCCCAGCAGCAGTGAAGGAGAGTTCCTTTTTCTCCTCATCCTCACCAGCACTCGCCCTTTGTTGATTTGTTGGGGATAACCATTCTGACAGCTGTGAGGTAGTACCTCCTTGTCCTTTTGATTTGCATCTCTTGGATGATTAGTGGCTCTGAGCATGTTTTAATGTGTCTCTTGGCCTTCCTTTTGTCCTCTCTGGAAAAGTATCTATTGCGGTCCTTTGCCCATTTTTGTGATTGGGTTTTTTATCTTCCTTTTGTTAAGTTGTATGAGTTCTCTGTAAATGTTGGAGATGAAATCCTTATCAGAGAGAACATTGGCAAATATGTTCTCCCATGCAGTGGGCTTTGTAGTTGTCTTGTTGACAGTTTATTTTGCTATGAAGTAGCTTTGAATTTTGCTGTCGTCCCATTTGTTTATTTTAACTTTATTTTGCATTGCCCCAGGAGCTGTGTTGGTGAAGAGATTGCTTCAGCATATATCTCAGACTCTGCTGCCTATGGATTCCTCTATATATTTTTCTGGTTTCCAGCTTTCTGTTTAAGTCATTATCCATTTTGAGCTTATTTTTGTGCATGGTGTAAGTTGGTGGCCTAGTTTCATTTTCTGCATGTGTCTGACCAAATTTTCCAGCACCATTTATTGAAGAGACTTTCTTAACTCCATGGTATGTTTTGGCCTCCTTTGTCAAATATTCATTGAGCTTATTGGTTTGGATTGGTTTCTGGGTTCTCTATTCTATTCCCTTGGCCTATATGTCTATTCTTGTGCCAGTGTCAGGCAGTTCTGAGAACAGTGGCTTTGTAAAGCAGCTTGAAATCTGGTACTGAGATACCTCCTACTTTGTTCTTCTTCCTCAGGATCGCTGCAGCCTTTTGGGGTTTGTTTTTTAAATATATTTTATTGATTTTTTACAGAGAGTAAAGGAGAGGGATAAAGAGTTAGAAACATCGATGAGAGAGAAACATAGATCAGCCTCCTCCTGCACACCCCCTTCTTGATATGTGCCCCCAACCAAGGTACATGCCTTGATCGGAATCGAACCAGGCACCTTTCAGTCCAGAGGCCGACGCTCTATCCACTGAGCCAAACCTGTTTGGGCTCAGGGTCTTTTTTTTATTATTATTACAGATGGATTTTTGGAGAGTTCATTCTAGGTCTGTGAAATATGCTGTTGGTATTTTAATGTGGACTGCATTGAATGTATAGATTGCTTTGGGTAGTATAGCCATTTTAATGATGTTGTTTCTACCAATCCATGAACAAGGTACGTTCTTCCATCTTTTTATGTCTTCCTCTTTCTCTTTTTTCAACATCTTCTAGTTTTCTGAGTGGAGGTCTTTTACCTCCTTAGCTAAATTTATTCCTAGGTTTCTGAATTTTTTTGGTGGGATGATACATGGGATTCTTTTTTCAATCTCCTTTTCTGTAAGTTCACTATTGGTGTATAAAAATGCCATATATTTCTTGGCGTTAATTTTGTAGTCTGCTACATTGCCAAATTCATTTACTAAGATTACTAAATGTTTGAAGGAGTGTTTGTGGTTTTCTATGTATAGTATCATGTCATCTGCAAATAATGAGAATTTACTTCTTCTTTCCCAATTTGGGAACAATATATTTATTTTCTTGTGTGATCACTCTGACTAGGACTTCCAGTACTGTGTTGAACAGGAGTGATAAAAGTGGGCGTCCCTGTCTTATTCCTGTTCTAGAGGGAAATGTTTTTCTTTTGTTTTTTCTGCACTTTGAGTATGTTGTTGGCTGTAGGTTTGTCATATAAGGCTTTTATTATGTGGAAGGATGATTCTTCTATTCCTACTTTGCTGAGTGTTTTTATCAGAAAAGGCTGTTGCACTTGTTCAAATGCCTTTTCTGCACCAATTGATATGATTGTGTGGTTTTTCTCTCTCAAATAGTTTATGTGATGTTTCACGTTCACTGATTTGCAGATAGTGTACCATCCTTGCATCCCTGAAATAAATCCCACTTGGCCATGGTGTATGATCTTTCTAATGCAATGCTGAATCCTGTTTGCTAGAATTTAGTTGAGGATTGCAGCATTAATGTTCACCTGGAAAATTGGCCTGTTAGTCACTTTCTTTGTGGTGTCTTTTTCTGGTTTTGGGAATATGGTAATACTGGCTTCATAAAAAGAGCTTGGAAGTATGCCGTCCTCTTGAATTATTTGAAATAGTGTGAGAAAGGTTGGTTTTACTTCTTCTTTGAATGTTTGGTCAGACTCCCCTGTGAAGCCATCTGGTCCAGAGCTTTTGTTTTTTTGGAAGCTTTTTGATTACTGTTTCAATTTAACAGTATTTATCGGTCTGTTCAGGATTTTTGCTTCTTCCTGATTGAGTTTTGAAAGCTTGTCTTTTTGTAGGAATGTGTCCATTTTGTTGAGCTTGTCCAGTTTGTTGTAGTAGAGTTGTTCATTGTGATTTTTTACAATCCTTTGTATATCTGTGGGGTCGTTTGTTACTTCACCTCTTTCATTTGTTTTTGTTTATTTGGGTCCTCTCTCTTAGTTTCTTGCTGAGCCTGACTAGAGGTTCATCAATGTTGTTTATTCTTTCAAAGAACCAGCCTTTGGCTTCATTGATCTTTTGTATTATTTTTTATTCGTACCTACGTCACTTATTTCTTTTCAGACGTTTATTATCTCTTTCTTTTTGTGTACTCTGGGCTTTCTTCTCTAATGGAGAGGCACTCTGAAACCCAGGACAAAACAGCTTTTATTTACTTGAATACACATTTGTCCTTTAGCAAAGCAAACAGGCATATCCAATTTTGGTAAACAATAGAAGAATTTTCATGTTAGGAGGTTGCCTTCAGCCATTATTCCCACAGCAGGGTAACAAAATGCTGATTTTCTGCCATGCTGAATATCAAAGTCCATTCCCCTTCTGTGGGACTTCTCTCATTGATATGTTAACTACTTTTGGTCTTTGCCCCACAATTTCCCCCTTTTTGTTTTCTTAATTAATTTAGAAAGGTGTATGCCATCTTCTGGGCTCAGATCCTTTTAAGACTTTTAATTCTGCTTCTTCAGACTGGAAGAAAACCTAGAAGAACAAGAAAGAGAGACAATATTAGTTATTCTAAAGAGCAAATGTAAGGAGATTCAATGAAAAGGATTGAGTTCTTTCATGTCCTTTTAAGTATCGTTTTCAGGTATTTATGGAATTAGTCCACAGTAGGCTTCTTTTGGGGCTGTCAGTTCTTTATGGGCTCTTTCCAGTCACTGTTCCCTTGTGACATGACTGCAATGATGTCCGAGTTCTGGATGGTGGACCACCGGTGAGAAATGACAATGCAGGTCTGACCTCTTTTGGCTTTGTCAAGAGCCACCAGCACCTAGGCACAGCAGATGACAGCTAGCGTAGCAAGGCGTGTTCACCATCTCCCATCTCTAGATGTTTCTCCTCTGTCTCCCCAGCATGTTGCTTGGGGACCTGCTGTCTGTAGTTGGAGTAGTCTGGTCAGTTCCTCTCTCGGTTTCATGTTGCAGGAATCCACACAGGCTTGGAGGAGTTTTCTGGAAATACACAAGCATATCCTTGACCAAAGATTAATAAAGGGACCCTTCCTTAAACCAGACTAGTTATCTTTCCATTTAACCGGACCGTTTTTGCTTTGGCTTAGTCTGACACCAGTGTTATTCTATGGGTGTCTTGCCATCAGCATTACAAGGGTAAAATTTAAAGTAATTAAGTCTACTTACAGGAGATTTCTTCACTATTCCCCCACTTTTGTTTTACAAGTTGGGATTTTAGAGCCCTTGTAGTAGATGTAACATGCAAGGAGGGCATTTCTTCATAATCTGTTTTGCCGGCTATACAGTATTTCGGCAGACTGATGTAAAAGCTTGTGAAATTCTGGGACCTGCTTAATAAAATAACTAACTCACAGGCATATTCATTTCCTTTTGTTAAAGGACCAGGGCTTGTTTAAATAGTATAGAGAGGCTTCGGTCACTGAGCCATTTTAATTGAGTAGTTGCAGTTCTGTTTACCAAGCCAGCAGCATAAGCAGATAATAGATAATATCAAGAGGCTTTTGGAAATACTGCAAGTCAGCCTTGATCATTTCTAAATCGATTCTTTGCACAGAAGTATGACTGGTCTGACTGACTTGGTCTGAATTCAGTGCAGTATAAGCAGCTTTACCGTGAGATGAACTATCAGTAAAAACAGTGACTTCTCCAGGAATAGGTTTCTGCCTATTCGATCTATGTTCCCCTGAATATTCTTTCATTTTTATTTGCTAATTTAAGTCAGTCTAAAATAAGGCTAATTTCCTAACTTCCTTTGTCATTGGGTGGGGACAGTAAATGACACTAATTGGATTTCTGCTATCAGCCCTCTATACACACACACACACACACACACACACACACACACACACACACATACTACTGTTGGTCTTTGCCTCCAGCACTTTACTCTGAGGTTTGACAGTGTGATCAATGCTTCTTTGTGTCTGGATGTCTTGTTGTTCATCAGTTAATGTTGTTCATTATATTCCACAAATGAGTGAGATAATGTGATATTTCTCGTTCTCTGATTGGCTCAATTTGCTTAGTGTAATGCTCTCCAAATCCATCCGTGCTGTTTCAAATTATGAGAGTTCATTCTTTGTTACAGCAGTAGAGCATTCCATTGTATAGATGTTCCACAGTGTATTAATCCGTTCATCTGCTAATGGGCATTTAGACTGTTTCCAAATCTTAGCTATTGTAAATTGGGCTGGTATGAACATACAGTTGCATATACCTGTCCTGATTGGCCTTTCTCATTTCTTGGGATATATACCTAGAAGAGAGAACACTGGGTCAAAGAGGAGCTCCATTTTCAATTTTTTAAGAAAACTCAATATGGTTTTCCACAGTGGTTGCAGCAGTCTGCATTCCCACCAGCAGTGCACAAGGGTTGCTTTTTCTCTGCATCCTCTCCAGCACTTGTGGTTTGTTGAGTTTTTTCTTTTTTTTCTGACAGCTATTCTGACAGGTGTGGATTGGTACCTCAGTGTCGTTTTGATTTGCATCTCTTGGACTGTTAGTGCCTCTGAGTCTTTTTTCGTATGTCTCTTGGCCTTTTATAGGTCTCCTTTTAAAAAGTGTTAACTTAGGTCCTTTTCCCATGTTTTGATTGGATTGTTTATCTTCCTATTGTTAATTTGTGTGAGTTTCCTGAAAACTTGGGAGATTCAACACTTATCTGAGATACCATTGGCAAATAGGTTCTCCTGATGCAGTGGGCTTTCTGGTTGTTGTTCAGGATTTTGTTTGCTTTGCAGAAGATTTTTATTTTGATGTAGTCCATTTGTTCATTTTCCCCTCCGTGTGCATTTTCTTTGGAGCTATATCAATAAAGATACTGCGAAGACATATCTGATATATTGCTACATAGGCAATCTTATAGGTTTTTTTATAGATTCTCATTTGAGGTTTAAGTCCTTCATCCATTTTGAGTTTACTTTTGTGAATGGTGTAAGTTGGTGGTCTAGTTTCATTATTTTGCATGTATCTTTCTAATTTTCCTAACATTTTTTGAAGAGACTGTCTTGATTCCATTGTATGCTCTTGCCTCCTTTGTAAATTAATAATAGAGCATAATGACTTGGGTCCACTTCTGGGTTCTCTGTTCCGTATCAGTGGAGTATATATATGTCTTTTCTTGTGCCAGTAGCAGGCAGTTTTGAGAAAGGTAGCTTTACAGTATAGCTTAATATCTGGTATTGTGAGGCCGCCAAATTTTTTCTTCTGCCTCAGGATTGCTCTGGCTATTTTTACTCCATTTGAATTTTTTCGAGGATTTTTTTCTGTGTCTGTGAAATATTCTGTTGGTATATTCATGGAGATTACAATGGATCTATTGATTGCTTTTGGTAGTATGGACATGTTAATGATGTTAAGTCTACCAACCCATCAACATGGAATATTAATCCATTAGTTGATATCTTTATGTCTTTTTCAATGGCTGTAGTTTTCCAAGTGCAGTTCTTTTACTTTCTTTATGAATCAATAAAAATTTACAGTTTTTAATTATAAGCCTGTGTTTTCTATCAAAATTACTTCTTGCATGAATTTTGGGACACCCTTTACTTAGGCAACTCCTGTGAAAGGGCCATTCGACCCACAAAGGTGTCGCAACCCACAGGTTGAGAACCGCTATTCTAAAATGTCAATTAAATCTAATGAATCCAGTGTGTCCATTAGAGGCTCTGCATCCTTGTTATTTTTTTCATATGGAAGATCTATCCAGTGAAGTCAGAGGGGTGATAATTTTGTCACACTCTCTGTGAAAGTCTGCTAGAATTTTTGTTTGTTTTGATTTTTTGTTTATCTGTTTGATATATATATATTTTGAGGTGCTCCTATGTTGGCTGAATACATGTTTACTAGGGTTATATCGTCTTGTTGGTCGGTCCCTTTAGTATCATGCAGTGACCTTTATGTCTCTTGTGATGGCCTTTCTTTTAAAGTCTATTTTGTCTGATATGTGTATTGTTACTTAGGCCTTTCTGTTTCTTTTCCATTTGCATGGAAATTTTCCCCATTCCTTCACTCTCATCCTGTGTGTGTCTTTTGTTTTGAGGTGGTGCTCCTGCAGACAGCATAGACTTGCATCATGTTTTTTTGTATCCATTTTGCTCCACTACACCTTTAGATTGGAGCATTGACCCATTTACATTTAGGGTTATTATTGATAGGTATGTATTTCTTTCCATTTCGTTTCTGTGTGGCTAACTTTCTGTCTCTGTTTCTCCTTCTCATTACAGCAATCTCTGTAGCATTTCATGTAAAGCTGGCTTGGAGATGATGTACTCCTTCAGCCTTTTTCTGTCTAGGAAGCTGTGTAATTGACCGTCTATTTTGAATGAAAGAATTGCCAGATATAGTAATCTTGGTCTCAGATCCTTGCTTTCCATTAACTGGAGTACTTCATGCCATCTTATTCTGGCCTGAAGAGTTTCTGATGAGAGATCAGGAGTCAGCCTTATGGGAACTCCTTCGTGGCTAACAGTTTTCTTTTCTCTTGCTGCCTTGAAGATTCTCTCTTTGTCTTTAATCTTTGGCATTTGAATTATGATGTGTCTGGGCACGGGTTTGTTTGGGTACTTCTTCTTTGGGGTTCTCTTTGGCTCTTGATCTTGTGTGGGATTTTCCTTTACCAGGGTAGGTATGTGTTCTGACATTGTTTCTTTAAAGACCTTCTCTATGCCTTTCTCCCCCTCCTGCCTCTTCTGGCACACTGGCTATGCTAATACTGTTATGTAAGTTTTTGTTTTGTTTTTTTAAATCTTAATTTTTCTGTCTTTTTTTTTTTAATTGGGTGATATTTTTAACTCTGTTCTAAATCAGTGATTGGATCCTCAGCTTTCCCTAATATCTGCCTATTTCTTCTAATGTGTTCTTTATTTGTATTATGTCATTTTATATCTAGGACTGTTCTTCTTTTCATAGGCACTATATCTTTTTTCATGCTGTTGAGCTCTTTTACCTTCATAACTCTGAAGTCAGATTCAGATAAATGTCTTCTCTGTGCTTCATCTCTCTCTATATCTGGAGAATTCTCTTGTTCCCTCATTTGGGGGTTGTTTCTTTATCTCCTCTTTCTGGCTTTCTGTGTGGGTTTGTGGTGACGATTTAGGTAGATCCTGTCTGCCTCTCAGTCTCTAGTGCAGAACATTGTTAAAGGATGTTTCTGACTAATTAGGTCAGGCAAAGACTCAAAGCCTCCAGAGGCCTCCTCTGTCTATAGACTGATAGGGTTCCAACTTAACTTGCCCCCAAGGCAATGGTCCTCAGGTTATAGCAAGAGTTTGTTTCAACAGGGTGGGGCAGTTGCCTCTGCCTGGAGGTTAATTGTTATTTATAATCTCTTCAGTGTCCTCAGGGCAAGGTGTTTCCCAGTAGTGTGTGTTCATTGTCTCCATTCCAGGAAAGGCAGATGTCTGCCTGGGAAGGATTTTCTCTGCTGCATGAGGAAAGTACTCCTCCCAGGAAACTTGAAGTGTCTGTGTTGTGTGCTGGAACCCTGGACTCCCCAGTTCTGGCTTTTTCCCTCACAGCTCCACTCCACTTCACCCTCCCTTTGCCAGGGCACAAGGTGTGTGGCTCCACAGGGAAATTTGTGTGATGGCCCTTTAAGAGGATACCTGAATTTCTAGCTGTCTCTCCCTGCCAGACAGTGCCCTGCTGCTATTCACATCCACAGGTTGTATGGCTATCCTCCTCAGTTCTGGTGCTCTCTGCTAGGAGGCCCAGCTTGGGGATTAGACCCAGAGTTCTCAGTGGCAGTCCTCCACAGCTGAGATATCTCTCTGGGACTTCAGTTGCTGTCTGTGGGTGTCCGGCCCACCCCTTCAAGCCTCCTCTCCTCCTACCAGTGTCTAAGTGGTCTCCACCTTCGGTGCTCAGGTGTCAGGGTTCTCTCCTGTGAGTTTTCCATTGATTATTAGGAAGTTGTTCTGTATTTTAGTTGGAATATCAGTTTGTTCCTGGGAACATGTCCCTGTAGCATCCACTTATTCTGCCACCATTCTTTTAAATATATTTTTCTTTATCTCAGAGAGAAATGGAGAGCGAGTGAGAGTTAGAAACATCAATGATGAGAGAGATTCATTGATCAGCTCCCTCCTGCTTGCCCCAGACTGAAGATTGAGCCCCCACCCAGGCAAGTGCCCTTGACCTGAATCGAAACTGGGGCCCTTCAGTCTCAAGGTCGGTGATCTGTCCACTGTTCCAAAGTGGCTAGGGTACTGCCACCTTTTTCAATCTTCTTCAGAATCCCTCTGCATTGTAAAGTCCCTGCCAACATTCTTGTCCAATACGCTCCTTTTCATGTGGTTTCAGGATGGAGTTGTGCATGAAGGCCCTAATGTCCTGTGAGTGCACATTCTGATCAATAGCACTGTCAGGAAATGTGCATTGAGGCATGCTCAGTAGGCATATAGTAACTGAAACCTGCCATGTCTCTTACTGTTCCTGTTTCTGTTAGGATCATGATGGAGCTCAACTAAGGCTCTTGCTTCAAGTAGGGGTTGGAAGGATATACTCTTCATTTCAACACGTGTTCTTCTGAGAAACTTTCGTAGTCATGCCCTACTCTAAAATGTATGAGGCCATTCCATTATAATGCCAGATCTTTTATCAGGACAAGGCATTTATTTTTATTGAATGAAAATTCAAGCCAAAACCGGTTTGGCTCAGTGGATAGAGCGTCGGCCTGTGGACCGAAGGGTCCCAGGTTCGATTCTGGTCAAGGGCATGTACCTGGGTTGCGGGCACATCCCTAGTAGGGAATGTGCAGGAGGCAGCTGATTGATGTTTCTCTCTCATGGATGCTTCTAACTATCTCTCTCCCTTCCTCTCTGTAAAAAACCAATAACATATATTTAAAAAAAAAGAAAATTCTAAGAATCACATAAATATATAAAGATATAATTGGTACTTCTAACAATCATATACGTATTGAAGAAATATGGAGACTAAATAACTACATCTTAATCAATATGATACAAGTACAGTAGGTCCTCGCGTTACATTGTTGCCACGTTCCTGCAGTGGGATGTAATGCAATATTCGCATAAGTCAAAACTCACCTACATAAGCATGTATGTCACTCACATGGAGCACACATACACAGAAGTAATGCCGTCAAACAGTAAAAAATAATAAATAAATAAATAAATAAATAAATAAATAAATAAATAAATAAATAAAAGAAAGATAACAATTCCTGACCTTTACTTGTGGTAAATGAATAATAATAAAACATAAAGCACATATGTGCATACGTAGAAATGATCAAACTTTTTGTTTTTAATAAATAAATGGGGAATGGCGACGTAACCACAAAACTCATGTACTTCGAGTCCAACGTAACCCAAGGAACGTCTGCATTATCACAACAGGCTGAAAAGTGATCAGTGTGGATTCCGATGGTCTGTTTTTAATGAAAATAGGGTGGAAAGGGACACTTGAAAGAGTCTGGCAGTGAAAGTTGCTAAATCAGTGCATGCACATAGTTGTGAAGAAATCAGGTAAAAGTGCCTTGTTCATATTAGGAAAGAGATGTTTTAAAGTCTAACATAGAGACCCTCACTATAAATTATGTTGGAAAATTGAAAGTATTGAGAGCATCAGTGAAGTTAAGAAGAATAGGCCTCTGCACTTGAATATAGACAAGCAGCCTGCCCATTTCAATTTTGGATGAGCTAGTGAGCAAAGAAAATTAGTGAAAGGCTCATTTAGGAGCATTGGTGGAAAGAAATAGCCCTGAAACATAGTACTGTTTGTGGGAGATGTAATAGTTCTCATATCTTGAAGGAGATTAGTGCCCTTCATATAAGCCATTAAATAATACCGCTAAAGAGCAGTAAAATCTATATGGCAATCATTACCAAAATTCAGGTTATACCTTTAAATAATTCAGCATTAGAAGAGAACCATGCTAAATCAGTGATAAATAATAAAATGACTCAAGGCCCGGTGAACGAAATTCAAGCACCGGTGGCGTCCCACAGACTGTCCTGCGCCCTCGCGCAATCTGGGACCCCCCTGGGAGATGTGGGACCGCCAGGTTAGGTCTGACACCTCCTGAGGGATGTAGCAGTGCACGAAACGGCAGGCAGCCAGGCAGGAGCCCAAGCTGGAGCCAGGTGCTCTGTTCCCGCTCGTCCAAGCCCCACTCCACCTGCAACCTCTGCTTCGTAGCCTTGTCACATAGGCAGAAGAGGCTCTTGCTGTCACAGCTGCACTTTCCAGCCATTAGCCCGCCTTCTGGCTGAGTGATGTTCTTGCTGTGGGAGAGCCTCGACCACCAGGGGGAAGCTCCTGTGTTGAGCGTCTGCGTCCTGGTGGTCAGTGTGCATCGTACCAACCACTCATAATGTTGCTTACGCTTTTATATATATAGATATGTGTGACCAATTTGGCATGTCCTGGCCCAATAGAATATTAGTACTCACAGATGATATCTTGCCACTATTAGAACACCCGTGGCCAGGTGCATGGATTTGTGCACATTGAAAGGAAATTAATTAGAAGAAATATTTTAATACTGCTATTTTCCCTTTCTCTATAATAGCAGTGTCAACCAAATGCAGATTGACAATGACAATTTGAAACACATGCATGCAATTGGCGCCAGCAAGAGCTTCGATATGCATGGCACATGCATGAGTCACCTTAGCCATATAAATATGTGTGTGTGTGTGTGTGTGTGTGTGTGTGTGTGTGTATTTAGATAGACAGACAGATAGATGGATAGAGAATAAACTTGCTTAATTAGACCTGCTTTCTGATTTAGCTCAACTTTTTCCAACCCACTGAATCACCTTAACTTCTCTTCCAGGTAATTGTCAGCAACACAGCAATAAATATCAACACAAAGCACATTATTATTGTAGTTCATGCGGGGAGAACAACGGGTAAAATATTTAACTGCAGCAGTGTTTGACTTTGTTCTGCACAGTGAGATAACCTGAAGTCCTTTTCAAGTTCCACCATTTCTTCCTTTTTTTCAGTCCGGTCAAGATTCTAAGCTTTCAAAATCTCCGTTTTCTGGCTAATGAAGAGAAAATAGGATACCTCCGAGTCTACCATCTACCTACACCAGAGCTTTGAGTGAGGGGCGGGCTGTGCAGGGTGACACCCACTGCCCCGTCCGTGATTGGAGGAGGCTTTTGAGGAGCCCACCCAGAAACAGCAGGCTGGGCCTGGCCAGGTGCCTTCTGTACCACATGTTCACATGACCAGCGCCTGTGCATGAGCCCAGTGTGCACCCACTCAGCACACCAGGGCCTGGTTGCATGCACTAGTGAGCAAGCACCTTGCCTGGACTCAGCAGGCTCTGCACCACCTGCTCCTTTCACAGCACCAGTGTCAGAGCCAGGGGGCATCCAGAGTCAGGCTGTGTTGGGAGACTGAGGGGCTCCTGGGGGCAGCGCGCTTCCTCTCAGTTCCACTAGGGGGCCTTCAGCTGCAGGGCGCCTGAGGATTCACAGTGCACCCCAGGGCCTTTGCACCAGGAAGGACAGGGCAAGCAGGATGGCCCAGAAGGATTTTGGCTTCACCTCGGTGCAGGAAAGTGGTGAAACCCAGGACACAAGGGCACAGGAGGTTCAGAGGGCAGCTTTGGGGCTGGAGTGGGAGGACTTCATGCAGGTGGGGGAGGCTGAGACCCTGGAGCTGAGGTTGGACACAGGCCAGGAGGTTTGGCTTGATCTCGAGTGCGGGAGAGGGGAGGACCGGGTGGCTACAGAGCAGTGTGTGCAGGGTGACGAGAGTGAGGTGCAGCAGGGAACCCAGAGTGAGGAGCAAGGGGAAGACAAGGAGGGCCTGGGGGAGGAGTTTCAGGCACAGGCTCAGTTTGTCCTGTGGACAGAGGGCCTTCTGCAGGTGGTGCCATGGCAGGGCATGTGGGCAGGGGAGGAGGTTTTCCCAGATCTGCAGGTGGGGAGGGAGGAGGAGGTGGTGAGTGAAGAGCAGAGTCTTGAGGCACAGGCTCCAGGTGACCCACAAAGGAGTGACCACCAGGAGGAGGGGTGGATGGAGGAGCCATTAATTGCAGGGGAGCAGTTTGTCCTGGAGGGGGAGGGGAAGTGCACCATGGAGGCAGTGGCACAGGTAGGAGAGGTGGAGCCTCAGTCCAAGGCCAAAGCAAAGCCAGAAGAAGAGGAGCCAGTGCAGCAGGAGCAGGCCCAGTCGGGGCCCGGGGCCAAGTTAACCTGGTCCCCTCTGGAGATGCTCCAGGCCCTTCAGTTGGAGATGGAGCCCGTGAACGAGCAAGCCAGCAGGGCCTTCTCTCGGCTCAGGTGCAGGACTCGGAAGAGGCTCAAGCCCTATTTCGAGCAGAGAAGCCTCAATATCCAGCGCATCCCTGGGTTCAGGCTCACAGCTGTATCCTTGAGGGTAGAGGAGCAGGATCACAAGGAGCATGGGACAGTGCAGGAGAATGGTGTAAGCGGGGATGGTTCCCATAGAAAAGAACATTGAGGACAAGCTAGGTGCAGAGCGCCCCAGTCTGGCCCAGCATCCTGGAGACACCCTCTTTCTTATACAGGCACCATAGAAACGGTACCTGAGGGTCCAGGGGTAGAGCTCCAAGGCAGAGGCACGCATACACCAGAGGCTGATTCCCACAGACAGGGCTGTGTTGCACGGGCTCTTCTGGGACTAACTTACAGACCGTCTCTATGTCCAATTCCTCATTCAGAAGCAGGAATGTGTGATGTGTAGCCTTGCAAGCCCTCAGCACAAAACAATCTGGTGGGCATCAGGGTCTGTCAGGAAAGAGAGTGGTGCTGGGCCCCTTTCTGCCATTTATGGAGAAGGAGTGGCCTTAAGGGAAGGAGAGGCCAGGCCAGGCCAGGCTGCTCTTTCTAGCTGGTCCATGCCCAGCTACCAGGGTGCAGGCTCCTTGACCCAAAGCAGTTTATGAACCACCCAGAGCTGTCGGCCATGATCAGCATCCAAGATGAAAATATGCTGGGCCATATGATGGATTTGATGGTAAGTGCACCTGCTCCACGGAGTGGTGTAGAGCAGGTGGGGAAATGGCCTGTCCCTGAAAACAGTGACAGGCGGGAGCACTGGGCTGCGATTTCACTCCCTGGATCCACTTTCCTTCTGCAGGTGAGGGAAGTCAGGCATCCCTGGGGTTGCTGCACCATTAGCCTGTACTTCCGCAGCAACCCCTACTTCCACAACCATGTGATTGTGAAGGAGTATCTCATCACCCTCACAGGTAAGAGGAGGCTCCCTGCATGGGCTGCAGCTGGTGGTGGGCAGGGATGGAAGGCGATGTGCGCAGCTTCACATACCCATCTCCTGCAGGATACAGGGTGTCCCGTGCCACTCCCATTCAGTGGTCCCAGCATTGTGAACGAGAAGTGTACAACAACAGGCTCCAGGACAGCAGCGCCAGCTTCTTCTACTGGTTCTCTGACCACAGTGTGGCTGCATCTGGCAGGATTGCTGAGGTGGGATGTCACTGGCCATGCCAGCATACAGCTTCCTGTGTCCGCCTGCTGCTTGCTTTTCTATTTGGGTCCCTGTGTTCTCCTGACCAAGCTCTGTTGGCTCTACCAGATCATCAGCAAGGACCTGTGGCTCAATCCTCTGAAGTATTATGAGAGGACGATGGCCCCCAGTGAGCGGACAGGACGGGTGAGGAGGGGCAGCCTGGGCTCTCCCTTGGTGTGCTGCCAGGTTCCTGGGCCATTACTTCTTTCTCACGGGGACACCTGGATGCTGGGAGGGAAACAGCCTGTAACACCAGGTCCCTAGGGTATGTGCCTGAGGCAGGAACTACCAGTCCAACAAGGGCAGTGCAATTCCAGCTCAGGCAGGGGGGCTTAGGCAGGAGGAGGGAGTGTGCATGCCCACTGTCACTCAGAGTCAAAGCAGATTCCTTGAGCCACTCCTCTGAACTCTCCCTCTAGGCTGCTCACAGCACCTTGAGGCCTTGACACCTGCCCCTCAACAGGGGCTGGCATGACATGTTCTTCCTATACTCCTTTCCACAGGTGTCTGCGAATCTTCCTCATGCTGAGGCCTAGGCTGCTGTGCTGCCACACCGCATTGCTCTATGGCTCCTCACCAACATCTCCTATTTCCCCAAGGTCTCCTCTTCCTCCTGGGGCCAGTGGGAGAGGCCAGCTCCTTATCAGTATCTTAGGGTGCAAAGTGTGGGCCACAGAGCTGGGGGAATCCTTGTTTTGCAGCCTTGTCAGAGGTTCTTCAATCCTTGTATCCATTTAGGTTTTCCAAGGAGAATAACTCATTTGTCCACCCTCCCTAACTGGAAAACGGGGCAGCATGCCATGACGAAATAACACACTGCTTCATTTTGTATGCAGTTCACTTCAAAGACTATGCACTTATGGTCATAGACACCCTGGGAAATTTAGGGCCATGAATATAACTCACCATCCAAACAGATTGTTTTTACGTGTTTGCAGTAAAATCAGACAAGAAATCCCATGTTGCAGAACACTTTCTTCTGAAAATTTGTGTAATGTTAGTGTTTAAGGTTTTACAAAAAGTAATAGATATGTCTCTTTCTTTTTATCTACTGACCTCCCCCCGGCTTCCTCTATCTCTAGTCTCTTGTTCTTGCCACCCACTCCCAGTGTCTTGCCTCTGTTGGTCTATTGGTTGTGCTTATATTCTGAATATTTTAACAATACAATATGTAAAATTTAAACATTTGACTATATTGTAATTTAAAACAGCACTTATGAAACAACCTTGTATAATTCAAACCTTTCCTCCAATCCTGAAACTTCATAATGGTACCTACAATTCTTGATGCTTCCCCCAAACCTACCATTTGCTTTTAGTCATTCTTAAATAACAGAAGCCAAATCCTTTACAATACAATGTTGTCTGTACCTTATCATTTTTAATTCCAGTGTCTAATTCTTCTGTCACAGGGGCTTCCCTCCTGACTCCCCGATTGCCCAATCAGGTAAGCTACTGTAGTGCATGATTCACTCTCTCTTGCATACATGGTGTATCCTGTGATCGCCGCCAGCACCACACTCAGGACCCCTTACCGGGGTGTCCGATCGGCTGTTGCAGTAATTGCTGTGCCCCCATCATACCCATCTCCTGTGTGGCTGTAATAATCATCACAGGGACTGGACCACCATAAGTCCGAGGGGGCCTTCGTGCTGGCGGTGCTCCAATTGAGCCTCCTGTAAAGTCGGTGACCAAATAACAATAATTGAACCTCTTTATGAATAATTTTATGTCAGTATGACATGACACTAGTAAAGTCTTAACTATTTTGAAAACCTATGCTTTTATCTGCCTGACCTAAAAAGGTGTCAATGAGGCTGAGGTAGACAAGGGAGCTTACATTCATTTAAAATACAGCTGAAGAATAAGGTTTTAACTTAAATAATTGATTATGAATGAAAATGAAGGGCCATTCTGTGGAAATGGGCTGAAATTCTGACCTTCATATTATTTCTATGGTTCACGCTGTCCAGTGCTCCTTCTGATTAAAAATGTTAAATTACCTCTTGGCTGCTGTGCCTAAGTTGGTGGAGCACCAGCCTTGGCACTGCAGGATCTGCTATTTCATTCCAGGTCAAGGGAATGTGCCTGGCTTGTAGTTAACCAATGGATGTTTCCTTGCCTCTCCCTCTCACTTCCTCCCCCATCCATCTCCCTCTCCCCGCTACCTCTCCCTCTCCCTCTCCTTCCTCCTCTCCCTCTCCCTCTCCTTCCCCCTCTCCCTCTCCCTTTCCCCCTGCTCCTTCCCACTCTCATGTCCCCTCTCCCTCTCCCCATCCCCTCCCTCTCCCCCTGCCACTCCCCCTCCCCCCTCATGTTGAAATAGGCCAACAATGGAAAAGGTCCTCTAATGTGGATTAGCAAAAACAAAACACACAGATACATCATGTCACATAAATATAATAAGACCAACATTGAAAAAATACTCCAGGCACCTTAAAGTGACTGAAAATCCCAATACACGAATGTCTAAGGGGAAAAGAGATTGAGAGGCTGCAGGGCCACAACACAGGTGTAGAGCTGAGAAGGGGCTTGAAAGGGGCTGGCGACCCAGCTTCCTGCCTGAGGAGGTCCTTATGGTACAGAGCCCCAGTTTTAGTTTTCAGAGTGGTGGTGTGGATTTAATAAAGGGAGATCTACTCACTGCCTCTGCAATAACACAGAGGCCCCCAGCTTTCCCCTACCCATCTCCTGTTCCTCTGCTACTTGCTTATCCCTCCTGCAGGCTTGATGGTCATCTTTCATATTCACCCTGCCAGGCCCTTCCCTGCCCCAGACTGAGGGTCAAAGTATGTAGCAAAAGGAACTGACATTGACCATGTAGCAGCACCACCCTGCCAAGAGCTTCAGAGCAACAGCTCCCCTGAGACTGGGAAAACACCATGCCCTGGGATGTCTTGGAGGCTTGGGCCCAGTGGCCTCCTCTCACCACCACATGCAGGTGGATGTGATATTCCTCCTTTGGGCCCTCTGCTTGTGCTTAAGCTCCAAAGTTATTGGGAAGTGGATGTCCTCTGTTCCAGACAGGGATTCTGCCAGGATATGGCGGTTGGTAGGGGATCCTCTGCTAAAAGGCACACCCTCATCTTGTCCATGAGTGCTGTTCCTGTGTGAGGTGGGACGTCTGGGGGTACAAAATGTATCAAAAGAGAATTTATTCCCCACACCTGGGTGCTGGTGGGTTGAGACAGAGAAAGTCATCAGTCATGAGAGCAGAGAGAGAGTTTTTCTTTATTTTTTCTGGCTGCAAGCTGCTCCGCTGACATGAGGGTCTGGTCTGTCCTTGGTTCCTCCCATGCCAGGTGTCTTCTGGTTATCTGGGCTATGCTGTGCTCAAGGCTGCAAGCTTGCTACAAGATATCTGCTAAGCAAAATAAGGTTTTCTCTGCCCTGTTTTATTCTCTTTAACCCTTTCTACAGCCCCTGGGAGGGGAGAAGTAGACGGTATAAAATGGAGGACTGGGATGCCTGGGTGAAAAGGGAAACTCACAGCACCCACAAAGTGGATCAGGAGACTATCCTTAACAACTGACCAGGGAGAGGTAGACAAGGCATGACAGAGGATGGCAGGTGGGTGATGCCTGGTGGTTGGCACCCAGGACAGATAATGGGTGAAGAGATGATGCACGCAGACAGAGAATGGATGGGTGCTAGGAGATGATATACACACAGACATAAGTGTAGTCTTTTAATAAAATTCTAGCACTGTGGTTCAAGTAATAGTATTTCCAGGGTTCCGTCTTCTTGTTTTTAAAGTTTGATAATGCCATATGAGCCATGATTATTTAGCCATCACTATTCGTTTTTTTGTTTTGTTTTGTTTTTGTTTTTTACAACAGTGCTGGACTGTGGGGTTGGAAGGATGTTGAAATGTCCGTTTTCTGTAGCAAAATAGTACATTAAGCTTAGTTACTTTAGGATATGAATACAAATGGAATCGGGCTTTAAGCCTTCAAAGCACCTTGTAATTTAGATTAGTCTGCCCACCCCAGACATATAATGTCAGCAGAAATCAGGTCACTGTTGGTAAGAAGCTAATACAAGTGATGCAAACATTTCGATAGCATTAAAAAAGGTCTTGAAAATATGGTATGTGTAGTCCCTTTACCCTCAAGTTGGTATACCTTTTGAAAAAAGTATTTGTATTGATTTCATAGAGCAAGGGAGAGGGAGAGAGAAAGAAAAACGTGAATGATGAGAGAGAATCCCTGAACGGCTGCCATCTCCTTGTCCCCCACTGGGGATTGAGCAAGGGGCTTGGGCTTGTTCTTTGACCAGGAATAGGACAGTGACCTCCAGGCTCACAATTGGATGGTCAACCATCACAGAGTCACAGCAGGTGGGCTAGGTGTTTAGTTTTTCAAGACAGGAACTGATGTGAGTTAGGACATTGGGTTTGCCATAACTAATTAACCTTCCTGCCCCTAACTAACTTTTCTCTGGTTCATTATTTTTGAATCGGGCAACCAGACTGATTTTTGTAAAATATATATATATCCTGATTTATTTTAAAGTAGTGGATAAGAGTTCGTTTCAATGAGTCTTTAAAGTACTAGTGAGGGAAATAGTCTTATTTCTCTTTAATCTTCAAGTCTGGCCAATGTAAGTGTGTCCCATATCCTTCAAAGTTGCCGGTGCCCCTTGCACAAGTATTCCTTAATATTACCCTGAAAGTCACACCATTTGGGCATCGTTTGGGGTACATATTTTCTTTGGTTCTATTACATTTTCAGATATTTCCAACATATCATACCATTATTTTAAGCTACGTTCTTTTGGATTTATTAAGAATCACTCTTCCCTGGGACAAGGTAACATATGCAGATTTATATGTCAATAACCACGCTTTGCTTTGGCTACACTTTTGATCTTATATTTAAGTTAATTTGTGTGTGTACTCGTTATGCCATATATTAAGTTGTTGATCTTCAATGACTTTTAGTACATAACTCCCTTATGTGCCTGGCCTTTATTTGGAGAGCCTGTTTTATGATACATCGAAGGGGGTCAGTACATATTGACCCTTTTACTTTACCTTTATCTTTTAGGGTTTGTCAACAGCCAAGAGTTGGATTTGTCTCATGATTTTTCTTGAGTTCAGAAGGCCATTTATTTGATTTATGAAGAATGGTTGATGTTGTTTCCCTAGTTTCTAAGCAGAAGAAATGTAGTTTGTGTAGATATTATTCCCAAGTGTCTTCTTTCAACTGATGTTTTGTAGCCTGCACAATGATTCTGAATCAGACAAAATCCCTACTTATTGGGCACTTCTTTTCTATGGTAAAAATAACAAACATGCAAGGAAATGTAAATAAGTACAATCATGCACAAAAAAGACAAGAGGAGAAATATAGGGGGCAATTATGTTTACAAGTTGTATTGGTAGGAGATAGTGCTTATATTCATAAAATTCAGGGGATCAAGGGATGTTTGTTGAATCTCAAATGTCGGGAAGGAGGCCGTGGCGTATAAACCTGTGGAAAACATTTTGGACCCAGAAAGCTTAAGTGATTCCTTAAGGTGGGAACTGTGTCCAGTGGCTGTTTAGTTTGTGTCGCTGCCCATCAGTGCCAGGCATCTTGGTGGAACATGTGAACAGCCACTTCAGATTTGTTTAGAAAAATAGTTCCAAACATCCAAAGAGTTTTATGTGGAGCAATTACAGTGACCTCAGTTTACACATGCCATGTTGATTTAGCTAAAAGATCAACCATCATGACGTTATTGGGAGACTGGGGAATTTATGTATGCATGTTAATCAAATTAGTGTATTTAAAAGGTATAAATCTAGGAACACATTTTTAAAAAAAAATTCTTTATGGTTTAGAGGATTACATAGAGTATTACATATGTCTCCTTTTCCCCGTTGTGCACCTGCAACCCCAGCACATGCCCTTTCCCCTCCTAGTGTCTATGTCCATGGTTAGGCTGATAGGCATGCATACAAATCCTTTGGTTTTTCTCTTACCCCCTTGTCCTGCTTCCCTCTGAGGTTTGGCCGTCAGTTCCATGCTTTTCTGTCTCTGGATCTATTTTTGTTGAATAGTTTATTTGTTCATTGTTCCACCAATTAGTAAGGTCATGTGGTATTTATCTTTCTCCAACGGGCTTATTTTGCTCAGCATAATGCTCTACATGTCCTTCCATGATTTTGAGAATGGTAAAAGTTATTTTTTACAGCAGTGTATTGTTCCTATGTGTATATGTGCCACAGATTTTAACCCATTTTTCTTCTGATGGGCACTTAGGCTTCTTCCAAGTCTTAGCTATTGTATATTGTGCTGCTATAAATATGTGGTTGCACATGCCCTTTCCCATTGGTGTTTGTCAATTCTTGGGATATGTTCCTAGTAGTGGGACTACTGTTCAAATGGGAGCTACATTTTTTAAAATTTTTGTGGAAACTCCATACTGTTCTGCAGATCCCAGAGACCTCTGCTCAGCACAAAACTTGGTGAGCCCTGGACTGAGATGGGGACACTGGGGCCCAAACAAAGGTTCCCTGCTGTGTCCCTAATTGTGTCTGCAGCTGCCACACAGCAAACAGAGCTGCAGCATCTACCCTTGCAGTGTCTCCCCTTAACCAGTGCTTGCAACATCTCCCCTGGGACCATTGTCACCAACAGCAGCCCCTCCCGAACCCTGGAAACAAGGTACCCAGCCTTGTAGTACCTCCTGTGCTGCACATAGCAGATGGTCAGGGCCTCCCTGTCCAGTACGGTAGCCACCAACCCCATGTGATGATTAAGCCCTTGAAATAGGTCCAGTGCACTTGAGGAGCTGAGTTTTCATTTTAATCTATCATGGTAACATATACTTTGGTTAGTGTTTAGAACACCTTGGGTGTGTGAATGAATCTATTTTATCAAATGTTAGGAAATGCAAATACAGACTCAGCATTCCTGATTTAAAAAGATACAATTTAGCACTCAATCCTTAGTGAGATGGCCTGTGAGAGACATCAAACTAAGAAGACTTTGTGCAAAACTTGAAGGTAAAATACCTCATTAATATTTTTGTGGCTGCTTGGTTCTTCTAGGCCGGGCGAATAGCCAAATTAACAGACAGAGATTAACAGAACATCAGGGGTAAGTACATGTGTAAGAAGGTTTCACATAGAATCGATGTAGCCATGACATTACAAACACACTGAAGCAACATTGGGTATATGACATTCTTAAAGTTTTTTTAAAGCAAGTTTTTTATTGATTTCAGAGAGGAAGGAGTGGGAAAAAGAGGTAGGAACATTAACGATGAGGGAGAATCATTGATCCTCAGCCCTCCATGGGCACCACCCTGGGGATCCAGCCTGAAACCTGTCATGTGCCCTGACAGGAAAATGTATCCTGACGCCTGGCTCATAGGTCCCCGCTCAACCACTGAGCCAGGCTGATTGGACTATGTCCTATATATTTTGAACAAAGGATAAAGGGGGGGAGATTATTTTTCAGAAGTGAGAATAGGCAATTTGCAGGTAGATGAGGAAGAACAGAACGCTCGTGTCAGGAAAGTTAAGAAACCACGAGGCACGGGTTATCTAGCCGACTGACACCAGTCTGAACCCTCTTAGCCAACGGTGAAGAAATAAAGGAAACCAAGATTCTGCCACCCTGAAGCTTCTTTTGGGGATATTGATTTTCAGCTGTTTATTAAGTAGCCAAAGTGTCAGAGAGCACCTTTGGGCACCCCAGCACCCTCCTGGCCAAAAGAGAGAGAGGGAGAGACCTTCTTCAGAAGGTTGTTGCCTTTGCCTGATTGGAGTGAAACATGTTAAACAAGAGGGCTTCAGCAGATGTCTATTAGCTAGATACCCCTCCTCCCCTGTGACACCATCAATCAGGAGTGTGGGAGCGGTTCCCAGACATTGTTGGTCCCAGGAGGCAGGGTTATAAATTCCAGTGGCTGCTGCGTCCAGTGCTGGAATTGGTGGCAGTTCAGCTCACCCAGAACACCTCCTGAGCCCACAGCTGGACAGGGCAGAGGCTGGGTCCAGGCTGGCTGGGCCCAGGGCCTGGAGAAGAGGGGGAAATGCAGCGAGTGATGACTCAGGGTAACCTGGAGGGGAGGGAGAGGCATCAGTGCAGGTACCCACATGAACTGTCCTTGGGAAAGGTCACGTGTGTCCTGAGGGGAGAGAGCGGAGTAGAGCCCAGGCCATGGGGGAGACCCCGCCAGGACAAATAATTGCCAAATGCATCTAGGAGAGAGGTGGGAGAGCTAGGCTGAGTCTCTAGTTCCAATATAAAATAATAGAGTTGGTTCTTGTTTGTTTGTTTGTTTCTGTTTTTTATCTGCTCTGCTCTAGGTGACAATCCCAGATCCACTGGGGCTGAGAGCAGTCGCCTCATTTGTCCTCATTCCTCCATCTATGCAGCTGGAAACTTTAAACTCTGCTAGTTCATAGGCATGGGGTTCATCTGGAGGAATGGCAGGGTAGGGACCCACAAGAAGCCAGCCTCACCACCCTGCTGTTACGCTCCACCCCCATGACTGCCCCATAGCCTAAGGTGAAGAGATGCAGGGTCACCTGCATGACAGGGACACAGTGTCCTCTGCCCACTCTCCCTCTCAGATCAGGTCTCACAGTTTCGGGAGTCTGAATATTCCCCAAGTCTGAGTGAGGAAGGGCAAGGCAGCACAATGTGTCTGAGGCTGCCTGTCACTACTTGAGCCAAGTTAAGCAGAGACAGGGTTGAGCCACACAATGAGTGTTTATCCAAGGATGCGGTCAGTATGGGGAGAGCAGTCGCTCACCCTGGAAATTCGGCTCTCAGCCTCTTGGGGAGAAGATAGTTACCTGTAGCTGCCAGCTGCAAGTGTCACATGGAAAGGGGAGGGGAGGGCCTGCTGTCTGCCCTTCAGGAGCTCAAAGGCTGACCACAAGGTGGCTAATCTTCCAAGACTTTAGGAACAGCTCAGCCCCTTCCTGGGATGAGATTGGAATGGTCAGCCTTCCTGAGAAAGACCCCAGGAGGGGGTCAGGGTGCGGGCACAGCTGCCAAAGCAAAGCTTGTCCTGTGCTTGGTCTCTCTTCGCAAAATGCCATCTTTTCTGAGTAATGGGCCATGGAGGCAGCCTGTTTTCCGTACAGGCTGTGTCATCCTCCAGTGTCCCAGGGCCTCGTATTTATAGTGTGCAAGTGATGAATAAACAACAGCAGCTCTCTTCTTATTACAAGCCCTTCTGCACTATGAGAAGCTGATTTCCAAAGACCCCCAGAAGATGCCTCAGGCCAGCCTGGATGACAGGGCTGGGCCTCAGCTTTGCTCTTCCCTTCTGCCTCTCTCCTCACAAGCCTTACTTTTGTCTCCTAAAGAGACTATGGAAAAGCAGGCAGCAAAACCTGTCAGACTGAGCATGCCAGGCCCCCTGTGCCCCTTGGAGGCACCACCTGTGAGGAGAGCCCTGGGTTAAGGTTCACCATAGGGCAGCTGTGCCTGTGCCTGATCACCAGGCTGTGGCTGGTGCCTCCCCACCTCTCCTCAGCTTTGTTGGCCTGCTCCTCCTCAGGAGCCTCCTGCCCACTCTGTTCTGCTTCCAGGCCCAGGGGTGACTGTGCCAAAGGGATTTGTTGGTAAGAGGAGAACCCCTTCATGAGGGGGGAGGAAGGCAGGGAGGCTGCCATCACCTGAAGGCTTAGGGGAGGTGAGCAGAGCAAAGGCTGGATTCAGGGCTTGTCACAGAGCTCTGGTGGCCCAAACCCCAGGGGAAGACTGAGGAGAGCGAGCCCCTGTGGAGAGAGACAATGTAATTGCATCTGGCCAGCTCTCCTCTGCCCCGGGGGTTACTAACATGTCCCCATCCAGACAGCAGGGACAGTGGACCAGCCCAGAGCAGGGAGCTCTTTTCCAGACAGAGGGCTGCGGTGGGATGGGAGTGGAGCGCCAAGCCTGGCCCAGGGAACCAGGTAGGTAAGTGGCAGCCACAACCACAGAGGGAAAGGGGTCCCCAGAAACACAAACCAGGGGTGGCGAGTGGGAGGTTAGCTGGGGGTCACGGCCTCCTATTCCTCCCTCCACATCCGCGACCGCCACCACCCTCATGCCTGGAAGCAGAGGGTCCTCCTAACAGCCACCCACCCTCTGCCACCCCTTGCAGCCTGGTGGGTGTGGCAGAGGCGCCCCTATCCCCACCTTCTCTGGGCCTGTTAAAACAGCCCCCCTCCTGCCCCCTGATCTTGGTTTGTTCCTGATCTCATGATCTCAGGAGATTTCACCCCCAAAGGAACCAGTGCACAGTCCCAGGAAGCTTGCGAGGCGCTGCCCCCTACTTCTTCCTTCCCACCAGCAAGCCCCCCTGCTGTGCAGGAGTCCCAGTGGTGAGGAGCACAGCCTGTGGAAAGGTAAGCACACACTCTGGGTTCTTGCTGTCTCCGGGGGTGAACTTGCTGTCTCCAGGAGTGAACTTCTCTAGTCACTGGTAACCCGCAGCCCCTCCCCCGCCGGCTGTTTCCATCTGGAAAGGAGTTTCCACCTGGTTGGAGTGAAGGCCTGAGTTCCAAACCTGGCTCGCAGGCGTGAGGCTTTCCGCTTGCTGCGCCAGAGTGGGAGCTCGCTGAGGGGACTTACACGCAACAATTCATGGAACTCCGGCATCGGCCCTTATTGTGTGAGCTCAGCTGGCCGCGTTTGCACTTGACCAAGGGCGCCCCCACAGCCCCAGGCGCCAACTCCCCTGGGATCTGGCTCCTGAAGTCTGTGGGCTCTCAGGCCAGCCCAGCCCTGCTCAGGGCGAGGGGGACAGGGAAGGGGCAGAAAAGTGGCTGCTGGACGGTGGGCAGTGCCCAGGAGGGAGAGGTCGCTTTCCGCAGAGCACCAGGCCCGTCACTCATCATTGTCCTCTGGTTCAGCTGGTGAGAAAGCGGTGGTCAGGCTGGGAGATAAGAGGTGATTCCCACTGAGAGCAGCAGAGCCCTCTCCTGGTGTGAGTGTGAGTGTGCGTGTGCCTGAGTGTGCGTGAGTGTGAGTGTGTGAATTCTCACCTGATGATATGTTCCTGGGTTCCTTTTCATTCCTATTCCTGATTAAGGTATTACATACGTGTTCTAATCCCTCACTGCCCCCACACCCCCACCCTCACCCGGCAAGTTTGCCCTCATGCTCACCCCCTGGTGTCTGCGTCCATTGGCTAGGCTTATAGGCATGCATACAAGTCCTTTGGTTGATCTCTCCCCCTTAGCCCCACCCTCCCCTACCTTGTCTCTGAGGGTGATGGTCTGATCCATGCTTCTCTGTCTCTGGATCTGTGTTTGTTCTTTGGTTTATGTTGTTCATTATAATCCACAGATGAGTGAGGTCATGTGATATTTATCTTTCTCGGACTGACTGACTGGCTTTGCTTAGCATAATGCTCTCCAGCTCCATCCATGCTGTTGCAAATGGTCAGTGCCCCTTCCTGTTTTGTGACAGCATACTATGCCGATGTGTCGATGTACCACGTCTTTTTAACCCACTCATCTGCTGAACAGCACTTAGGCTGTTTCCAAATCTTAGCTATTGTAAATTGTGCTGCAGTGAACATAGAGGTGCATGTATCCTTTCTGAGTGGTAATTCTAGGTTCCTGGGATATATTCCTAGAAGTGGGATCACTGGGTCAAATGGGAGTTCCGTTTTTAGTTTTTTGAGGAAACTCCATACTGTTCTCCATAGTGGCTGCACCAGTCTGCATTCCCAGCAGCAGTGAAGGAGAGTTCCTTTTTCTCCGCATCCTCACCAGCACTCGCCCTTTGTTGATTTGTTGGGGATAGCCATTCTGACAGCTGTGAGGTAGTACCTCCTTGTCCTTTTGATTTGCATCTCTTGGATGATTAGTGGCTCTGAGCATGTTTTAATGTGTCTCTTGGCCTTCCTTTTGTCCTCTCTGGAAAAGTATCTATTGCGGTCCTCTGCCCATTTTTGTGATTGGGTTTTTTATCTTCCTTTTGTTAAGTTGTATGAGTTCTCTGTAAATGTTGGAGATGAAATCCTTATCAGAGAGAACATTGGCAAATATGTTCTCCCATGCAGTGGGCTTTGTAGTTGTCTTGTTGACGGTTTATTTTGCTATGAAGTAGCTTTGAATTTTGCTGTCGTCCCATTTGTTTATTTTAACTTTATTTTGCATTGCCCCAGGAGCTGTGTTGGTGAAGAGATTGCTTCAGCATATATCTCAGACTCTGCTGCCTATGGATTCCTCTATATATTTTTCTGGTTTCCAGCTTTCTGTTTAAGTCATTATCCATTTTGAGCTTATTTTTGTGCATGGTGTAAGTTGGTGGCCTAGTTTCATTTTCTGCATGTGTCTGACCAAATTTCCCATACCATTTATTGAAGGGACTTTCTTAACTCCATGGTATGTTTTGGCCTCCTTTGTCAAATATTCATTGAGCTTATTGGTTTGGATTGGTTTCTGGGTTCTCTATTCTATTCCCTTGGCCTATATGTCTATTCTTGTGCCAGTGTCAGGCAGTTCTGAGAACAGTGGCTTTGTAAAGCAGCTTGAAATCTGGTACTGAGATACCTCCTACTTTGTTCTTCTTCCTCAGGATCGCTGCAGCCTTTTGGGGTTTGTTTTTTAAATATATTTTATTGATTTTTTACAGAGAGTAAAGGAGAGGGATAAAGAGTTAGAAACATCGATGAGAGAGAAACATAGATCAGCCTCCTCCTGCACACCCCCTACTTGATATGTGCCCCCAACCAAGGTACATGCCTTGATCGGAATCGAACCAGGCACCTTTCAGTCCGGAGGCCGACGCTCTATCCACTGAGCCAAACCTGTTTGGGCTCAGGGTCTTTTTTTTTATTATTATTACAGATGGATTTTTGGAGAGTTCATTCTAGGTCTGTGAAATATGCTGTTGGTATTTTAATGTGGAGTGCATTGAATGTATAGATTGCTTTGGGTAGTATAGCCATTTTAATGATGTTGTTTCTACCAATCCATGAACAAGGTACGTTCTTCCATCTGTTTATGTCTTCCTCTTTCTCTTTTTTCAACATCTTCTAGTTTTCTGAGTGGAGGTCTTTTACCTCCTTAGCTAAATTTATTCCTAGGTTTCTGAATTTTTTTGGTGGGATGATACATGGGATTCTTTTTTCAATCTCCTTTTCTGTAAGTTCACTATTGGTGTATAAAAATGCCATATATTTCTTGGCGTTAATTTTGTAGTCTGCTACATTGCCAAATTCATTTACTAAGATAACTAAATGTTTGAAGGAGTGTTTGTGGTTTTCTATGTATAGTATCATGTCATCTGCAAATAATGAGAATTTACTTCTTCTTTCCCAATTTGGGAACAATTTATTTATTTTCTTGTGTGATCACTCTGACTAGGACTTCCAGTACTGTGTTGAACAGGAGTGATAAAAGTGGGCGTCCCTGTCTTATTCCTGTTCTAGAGGGAAATGTTTTTCTTTTGGTTTTTTTTTCTTCACTTTGAGTATGTTGTTGGCAGTAGGTTTGTCATATAAGGCTTTTATTATGTGGAAGGATGATTCTTCTATTCCTACTTTGCTGAGTGTTTTTATCAGAAAAGGCTGTTGCACTTGTTCAAATGCCTTTTCTGCACCAATTGATATGATTGTGTGGTTTTTCTCTCTCAAATAGTTTATGTGATGTTTCACGTTCACTGATTTGCAGATAGTGTACCATCCTTGCATCCCTGAAATAAATCCCACTTGGCCATGGTGTATGATCTTTCTAATGCAATGCTGAATCCTGTTTGCTAGAATTTAGTTGAGGATTGCAGCATTAATGTTCACCTGGAAAATTGGCCTGTTAGTCACTTTCTTTGTGGTGTCTTTTTCTGGTTTGGGGAATATGGTAATACTGACTTCATAAAAAGAGCTTGGAAGTATGCCGTCCTCTTGAATTATTTGAAATAGTGTGAGAAAGGTTGGTTTTACTTCTTCTTTGAATGTTTGGTCAAACTCCCCTGTGAAGCCATCTGGTCCAGAGCTTTTGTTTTTTTGGAAGCTTTTTGATTACTGTTTCAATTTAACAGTATTTATCGGTCTGTTCAGGATTTTTGCTTCTTCCTGATTGAGTTTTGAAAGCTTGTCTTTTTGTAGCAATGTGTCCATTTTGTTGAGCTTGTCCAGTTTGTTGTAGTAGAGTTGTTCATTGTGATTTTTTACAATCCTTTGTATATCTGTGGGGTCGTTTGTTACTTCACCTCTTTCATTTGTTTTTGTTTATTTGGGTCCTCTCTCTAAGTTTCTTGCTGAGCCTGACTAGAGGTTCATCAATGTTGTTTATTCTTTCAAAGAACCAGCCTTTGGTTTCATTGATCTTTTGTATTATTTTTTTTCGTCCCTACGTCACTTATTTCTGTTCAGACGTTTATTATCTCTTTCTTTTTGTGTACTGTGGGCTTTCTTCTCTAATGGAGAGGCACTCTGAAACCCAGGACAAAACAGCTTTTATTTACTTGAATACACATTTGTCCTTTAGCAAAGCAAACAGGTATATCCAATTTTGGTAAACAATAGAAGAATTTTCATGTTAGGAGGTTGCCTTCAGCCATTATTCCCACAGCAGGGTAACAAAATGCTGATTTTCTGCCATGCTGAATATCAAAGTCCATTCCCCTTCTGTGGGACTTCTCGCATTGATATGTTAACTACTTTTGGTCTTTGCCCCACAATTTCCCTCTTTTTGTTTTCTTAATTAATTTAGAAAGGTGTATGCCATCTTCTGGGCTAAGATCCTTTTAAGACTTTTGATTCTGCTTCTTCAGACTGGAAGAAAACCTAGAAGAATAAGAAAGAGAGACAATATTAGTTATTCTAAAGAGCAAATGTAAGGAGATTCAATGAAAAGGATTGAGTTCTTTCATGTCCTTTTAAGTATCGTTTTCAGGTATTTATGGAATTAGTCCATAGTAGGCTTCTTTTGGGACTGTCAGTTCTTTATGGGCTCTTTCCAGTCACTGTTCCCTTGTGACATGACTGCAATGATGTCCGAGTTCTGGATGGTGGACCACCGGTGAGAAATGACAATGCAGGTCTGACCTCTTTTGGCTTTTTCAAGAGCCACCGGCACCTAGGCACAGCAGATGACAGCTAGCTTAGCAAGGCGTGTTCACCATCCCCCATCTCTAGATGTTTCTCCTCTGTCTCCTCAGCATGTTGCTTGTGGCCCTGCTGTCTGTAGTTGGAGTAGTCTGGTCAGTTCCTCTCTCAGATTCATGTTGCAGGAATCCACACAGGCTTGGAGGAGTTTTCTGGAAATACACAAGCATATCCTTGACCAAAGAATAATAAAGGGACCCTTCCTTAAACCGGACTAGTTATCTTTCCATTTAACCAGACCGTTTTTGCTTTGGCTTAGTCTGACACCAGTGTTATTCTATGGTGTCTTGCCATCAGCATTACAAGGGTAAAATTTAAAGTAATTAAGGCTTGGTGTGGTCTACTTACAGGAGATTTCTTCACTATTCCCCCACTTTTGTTTTACAAGTTGGGATTTTAGAGCCCTTGTAGTAGATGTAACATGCAAGGAGGGCATTTCTTCATAATCTATTTTGCCGGCTATACAGTATTTCGGCAGACTGATGTAAAAGCTTGTGAAATTCTGGGACCTGCTTAATAAAATAACTAACTCACAGGCATATTCATTTCCTTTTGTTAAAGGACCAGGGCTTGTTTAAATAGTATAGAAAGGCTTCGGTCACCGAGCCATTTTAATTGAGTCGTTGCAGTTCTGTTTACCAAGCCAGCAGCATAAGCAGATAATAGATAATATCAAGAGGCTTTTGGAAATACTGCAAGTCAGCCTTGATCATTTCTAATTCGATTCTTTGCACAGAAGTATGACTGGTCTGACTGACTTGGTCTGAATTCAGTGCAGTATAAGCAGCTTTACCGTGAGATGAACTATCAGTAAAAACAGTGACTTCTCCAGGAATAGGTTTCTGCCTATTCGATCTATGTTCCCCTGAATATTCTTTCATTTTTATTTGCTAATTTAAGTCAGTCTAAAATAAGGCTAATTTCCTAACTTCCTTTGTCATTGGGTGGGGACAGTAAATGACACTAATTGGATTTCTGCTATCAGCCCTCTATACACACACACACACACACACACACACACACACACACACACACACACATACTACTGTTGGTCTTTGCCTCCAGCACTTTACTCTGAGGTTTGACAGTGTGATCAATGCTTCTTTGTGTCTGGATGTCTTGTTGTTCATCAGTTAATGTTGTTCATTATATTCCACAAATGAGTGAGATAATGTGATATTTCTCGTTCTCTGATTGGCTCAATTTGCTTAGTGTAATGCTCTCCAAATCCATCCGTGCTGTTTCAAATTATGAGAGTTCATTCTTTGTTACAGCAGTAGAGTATTCCATTGTATAGATGTTCCACAGTGTATTAATCCGTTCATCTGCTAATGGGCATTTAGACTGTTTCCAAATCTTAGCTATTGTAAATTGGGCTGGTATGAACATACAGTTGCATATACCTGTCCTGATTGGCCTTTCTCATTTCTTGGGATATATACCTAGAAGAGAGAACACTGGGTCAAAGAGGACCTCCATTTTCAATTTTTTAAGAAAACTCTATATGGTTTTCCACAGTGGTTGCAGCAGTCTGCATTCCCACCAGCAGTGCACAAGGGTTGCTTTTTCCCTGCATCCTCACCAGCACTTGTGGTTTGTTGAGGTTTTTTTTTTTTTTTTTCTGACAGCTATTCTGACAGGTGTGGATTGGTACCTCAGTGTCGTTGTGATTTGCATCTCTTGGACTGTTAGTGCCTCTGAGTCTTTTTTCGTATGTCTCTTGGCCTTTTATAGGTCTCCTTTTAAAAAGTGTTAATTTAGGTCCTTGTCCCATGTTTTGATTGGATTGTTTATCTTCCTATTGTTAATTTGTGTGAGTTCCCTGAAAACTTGGGAGATTCAACACTTATCCGAGATACCATTGGCAAATAGGTTCTCCTGATGCAGTGGGCTTTCTGGTTGTTTTGTTCAGGATTTTGTTTGCTGTGCAGAAGATTTTTATTTTGATGTAGTCCATTTATTTTCCCCTCCGTGTGCATTGCCTTTGGAGCTATATCAATAAAGATACTGCGAAGACATATCTGATATATTGGTACAGATTCTCATTTGATGTTTAAGTCCTTCATCCATTTTGAGTTTATTTTTGTGAATGGTGTAAGTTGGTGGTCTAATTTCATTATTTTGCATGTATCTTTCTAATTTTCCTAACATTTTTTGAAGAGACTGTCTTGATTCCATTGTATGCTCTTGCCTCCTTTGTAAATTAATAATAGAGCATAATGACTTGGGTCCACTTCTGGGTTCTCTGTTCCGTTTCAGTGGAGTATATATATGTCTTTTCTTGTGCCAGTAGCAGGCAGTTTTGAGAATGGTGGCTTTATAGTATAGCTTAATATCTGGTATTGTGAGCCCGCCAACTTTTTTCTTCTGCCTCAGGATTGCTCTGGCTATTTTTACTCCGTTTGAATTTTTTGAGGATTTTTTTCTGTGTCTGTGAAATATTCTGTTGGTATATTCATGGAGATTACAATGGATCTATAGATTGCTTTTGGTAGAATGGACATGTTAATGAGGTTAAGTCTACCAACCCATCAACATGGTATATTAATCCATTGGTTGATATCTTTATGTCTTTTTCAATGGCCTGTAGTTTTCCAAGTGCAGTTTTCTTACTTTCTTTATGAATCAATAAAAATTTACAGTTTTTAATTATAAGCCTGTGTTTTCTATCAAAATTACTTCTTGCATGAATTTTGGGACACCCTTTACTTAGGCGACTCCTGTGAAAGGGCCATTCGACCCACAAAGGTGTCGCAAGCCACAGGTTGAGAACCGCTATTCTAAAATGTCAATTAAATCTAATGAATCCAGTGTGTCCATTAGAGGCTCTGCATCCTTGTTATTTTTTTCATATGGAAGATCTATCCAGTGAAGTCAGAGGGGTGATAATTTTGTCACACTCTCTGTGAAAGTCTTCTAGAATTTTTGTTTGTTTGTTTTGATATTTTGTTTATTTGTTTGAGATATATATATTGAGGTGCTCCTATGTTGGCTGAATATATGTTTACTAGGGTTATATCGTCTTGTTGGTTGGTCCCTTTAGTATCATGCAGTGACCTTTATGTCTCTTGTGATGGCCTTTCTTTTAAAGTCTATTTTGTCTGATATGTGTATTGTTACTTCGGCCTTTCTGTTTCTTTTCCATTTGCATGGAAATTTTTCCCATTCATTCACTCTCATCCTGTGTGTTTCTTTTGTTTTGAGGTGGTGCTCCTGTAGACAGCATAGACTTGCATCATGTTTTTGTATCCATTTGGCTCCACTACACCTTTAGATTGGAGCATTGACCCATTTAAATTTAGGGTTATTATTGATAGGTATTTATTTCTTTCCATTTCGTTTCTGTGTGGCTAACTTTCTGTCTCTGTTTCTCCTTCTCATTACAGCAATCTCTGTAGCATTTCATGTAAAGCTGGCTTGGAGATGATGTACTCCTTCAGCCTTTTTCTGTCTAGGAAGCTGTGTAATTGACCGTCTATTGTGAATGAAAGAATTGCCAGATATAGTAATCTTGGTCTCAGATCCTTGCTTTCCATTAACTGGAGTACTTCATGCCATCTTATTCTGGCCTGAAGAGTTTCTGATGAGAGATCAGGAGTCAGCCTTATGGGAACTCCTTCGTGGCTAACAGTTTTCTTTTCTCTTGCTGCCTTGAAGATTCTCTCTTTGTCTTTAATCTTTGGCATTTGAATTATGATGTGTCTGGGCACGGGTTTGTTTGGGTACTTCTTCTTTGGGGTTCTCTTTGGCTCTTGATCTTGTGTGGGATTTTCCTTTACCAGGTTAGGTATGTGTTCTGACATTGTTTCTTTAAAGACCTTCTCTATGCCTTTCTCCCCCTCCTGCCTCTTCTGGCACACTGGCTATGCTAATACTGTTATGTAAGTTTCTGTTTTGTTTTTTTAAATCTTAATTTTTCTGTCTTTTTTTTTTTTAAATTGGGTGATATTTTTAACTCTGTTCTAAATCAGTGATTGGATCCTCAGCTTTCCCTAATATCTGCCTATTTCTTCTAATGTGTTCTTTATTTGTATTATGTCATTTTATATCTAGGACTGTTCTTCTTTTCATAGGCACTATATCTTTTTTCATGCTGTTGAGCTCTTTTACCTTCATAACTCTGAAGTCAGATTCAGATAAATGTCTTCTCTGTGCTTCATCTCTCTCTATATCTGGAGAATTCTCTTGTTCCCTCATTTGGGGGTTGTTTCTTTATCTCCTCTTTCTGGCTTTCTGTGTGGGTTTGTGGTGACGATTTAGGTAGATCCTGTCTGCCTCTCAGTCTCTAGTGCAGAACATTGTTAAAGGATGTTTCTGACTAATTAGGTCAGGCAAAGACTCAAAGCCTCCAGAGGCCTCCTCTGTCTATAGACTGATAGGGTTCCAACTTAACTTGCCCCCAAGGCAATGGTCCTCAGGTTATAGCAAGAGTTTGTTTCAACAGGGTGGGGCAGTTGCCTCTGCCTGGAGGTTAATTGTTATTTATAATCTCTTCAGTGTCCCCAGGGCAAGGTGTTTCCCAGTCGTGTGTGTTCATTGTCTCCCCTCCAGGAAAGGCAGATGTCTGCCTGGGAAAGATTTTCTCTGCTGCATGAGGAAAGTACTCCTCCCAGGAAACTTGAAGTGTCTGTGTTCTGTGCTGGAACCCTGGACTCCCCAGTTCTGGCTTTTTCCCTCACAGCTCCAGTCCACTTCACCCTCCCTTTGCCAGGGCACAAGGTGTGTGGCTCCACAGGGAAATTTGTGTGATGGCCCTTTAAGAGGATACCTGAATTTCTAGCTGTCTCTCCCTGCCAGACAGTGCCCTGCTGCTATTCACATCCACAGGTTATATGGCTATCCTCCTCAGTTCTGGTGCTCTCTGCTAGGAGGCCCAGCTTGGGGATTAGACACAGAGTTCTCAGTGGCAGTCCTCCACAGCTGAGATATCTCTCTGGGACTTCACTTGCTGTCTGTGGATGTCAGGCCCGCCCCTTCAAGCCTCCTCTCCTCCTACCAGTGTCTAAGTGGTCTCCACCTTCGGTGCTCAGGTGTCAGGGTTCTCTCCTGTGAGTTTTCCATTGATTATTAGGAAGTTGTTCTGTATTTTAGTTGGAATATCAGTTTGTTCCTGGGAACATGTCCCTGTAGCATACACTTATTCTGCCACCATTCTTTTAAATATATTTTTCTTTATCTCAGAGAGAAATGGAGAGCGAGTGAGAGTTAGAAACATCAATGATGAGAGAGATTCATTGATCAGCTCCCTCCTGCTTGCCCCAGACTGAAGATTGAGCCCCCACCCAGGCAAGTGCCCTTGACCTGAATCGAAACTGGGGCCCTTCAGTCTGAAGGTCGGTGATCTGTCCACTGTTCCAAAGTGGCTAGGGTTCTGCCACCTTTTTCAATCTTCTTCAGAATCCCTCTGCATTGTAAAGTCCCTGCCAACATTCTTGTCCAATACGCTCCTTTTCATGTGGTTTCAGGATGGAGTTGTGCATGAAGGCCCTAATGTCCTGTGAGTGCACATTCTGATCAATAGCACTGTCAGGAAATGTGCATTGAGGCATGCTCAGTAGGCATATAGTAACTGAAACCTGCCATGTCTCTTACTGTTCCTGTTTCTGTTAGGATCATGATGGAGCTCAACTAAGGCTCTTGCTTCAAGTAGGGGTTGGAAGGATATACTCTTCATTTCAACACGTGTTCTTCTGAGAAACTTTCGTAGTCGTGCCCTACTCTAAAATGTATGAGGCCATTCCATTATAAGGCCAGATCTTTTATCAGGACAAGGCATTTATTTTTATTGAATGAAAATTCAAGCCAAAACCGGTTTGGCTCAGTGGATAGAGCGTCGGCCTGTGGACCGAAGTGTCCCAGGTTCGATTCCGGTCAAGGGCATGTACCTGGGTTGCGGGCACATCCCCAGTAGGGAATGTGCAGGAGGCAGCTGATCGATGTTTCTCTCTCATCGATGCTTCTAACTATCTCTCTCCCTTCCTCTCTGTAAAAAAACCAATAACATCTATTTTAAAAAAAGAAAATTCTAAGAATCACATAAATATATAAAGATATAATTGGTACTTCCAACAATCATATACGTATTGAAGAAATATGGAGACTAAATAACTACATCTCAATCAATATGATACAAGTACAGTAGGTCCTCGCGTTACATTGTTGCCAAGTTCCTGCAGTGGGATGTAATGCAATATTCACGTAAGTCAGAACCCACCTACATAAGCACGTATTTCACTCACATGGAGAACACATACACAGCAGTAATGGCGTGAAACAGTGAAAAATAATAAATAAATAAATAAATAAATAAATAAATAAATAAATAAATGAAAGATAAAAATTCCTGACCTTTACTTGTGGTACATGAATAATAATAAAACATAAAGCACATATGTGCATACGTAGAAATGATCAAACTTTTTTTTTAATAAATAAATGGGGAATGGCGACGTAACCACAAAACGCATGTACTTCGAGTCCAACGTAACCCAAGGAACGTCTGCATTATCACAACAGGCTGAAAAGTGATCAGTGTGGATTCCTATGGTCTGTTTTTAATGAAAATAGGGTGGAAAGGGACACTTGAAAGAGTCTGGCAGTGAAAGTTGCTAAATCAGAGCATGCACATAGTTGTGAAGAAATCAGGTAAAAGTGACTTGTTCATATTAGGAAAGAGATGTTTTAAAGTCTAACATAGAGACCCTCACTATAAATTATGTTGGAAAATTGAAAGTATTGAGAGCATCAGTGAAGTTAAGAAGAATAGGCCTCTGCACTTGAATACAGACAAGCAGCCTGCCCATTTCAATTTTGGATGAGCTAGTGAGCAAAGAAAATTAGTGAAAGGCTCATTTAGGAGCATTGGTGGAAAGAATTAGCCCTGAAACATAGAACTGTTTGTGGGAGATGTAATAGTTCTCATATTTTGAAGGAGATTAGTGCCCTTCATATAAGCCATTAAATAATACCGCTAAAGAGCAGTAAAATCTATATGGCAATCATTACCAAAATTCAGGTTATACCTTTAAATAATTCAGCATTAGAAGAGAACCATGCTAAATCAGTGATACATAATAAAATGACTCGAGGCCCGGTGAATGAAATTCAAACACCAGTGGCGTCCCACAGACTGTCCTGCGCCCTCGCGCAATCTGGGACCCCCTTGGGAGATGTGGGACCGCCAGGTTAGGTCTGACACCTCCTGAGGGATGTAGCAGTGCACGAAACGGCAGGCAGCCAGGCAGGAGCCCAAGCTGGAGCCAGGTGCTCTGTTCCCGCTCGTCCAAGCCCCACTCCACCTGCCACCTCTGCTTCGTAGCCTTGTCACATAGGCAGCAGAGGCTCTTGCTGTCACAGCTGCACTTTCCAGCCATTTGCCCGCCTTCTGGCTGAGTGATGTTCTTGCTGTGGGAGAGCCTTGACCACCAGGGGGAAGCTCCTGTGTTGAGCGTCTGTGTCTTGGTGGTCAGTGTGCATTGTACCAACCACTCATAATGTCGCTTACGCTTTTATATATATAGATATGTGTGACCAATTTGGCATGTCCTGGCCCAATAGAATATTAGTACTCACAGATGATATCTTGCCACTATTAGAACACCCGTGGCCAGGTGCATGGATTTGTGCACATTGAAAGGAAATTAATTAGAAGAAATATTTTAATACTGCTATTTTCCCTTTCTCTATAATAGCAGTGTCAACCAAATGCAGATTGACAATGACAATTTGAAACACATGCATGCAATTGGCGCCAGCAAGAGCTTCGATATGCATGGCACATGCATGAGTCACCTTAGCCATATAAATATGTGTGTGTGTGTGTGTGTGTGTGTGTATTTAGATAGACAGACAGATAGATGGATAGAGAATAAACTTGCTTAATTAGACCTGCTTTCTGATTTAGCTCAACTTTTTCCAACCCACTGAATCACCTTAACTTCTCTTCCAGGTAATTGTCAGCAACACAGCAATAAATATCAACACAAAGCACATTATTATTGTAGTTCATGCGGGGAGAACAACGGGTAAAATATTTAACTGCAGCAGTGTTTGACTTTGTTCTGCACAGTGAGATAACCTGAAGTCCTTTTCAAGTTCCACCATTTCTTCCTTTTTTTCAGTCCGGTCAAGATTCTAAGCTTTCAAAATCTCCGTTTTCTGGCTAATGAAGAGAAAATAGGATACCTCCGAGTCTACCATCTACCTACACCAGAGCTTTGAGTGAGGGGCGGGCTGTGCAGGGTGACACCCACTGCCCCGTCCGTGATTGGAGGAGGCTTTTGAGGAGCCCACCCAGAAACAGCAGGCTGGGCCTGGCCAGGTGCCTTCTGTACCACATGTTCACATGACCAGTGCCTGTGCATGAGCCCAGTGTGCACCCACTCAGCACACCAGGGCCTGGTTGCATGCACTAGTGAGCAAGCACCTTGCCTGGACTCAGCAGGCTCTGCACCACCTGCTCCTTTCACAGCACCAGTGTCAGAGCCAGGGGGCATCCAGAGTCAGGCTGTGTTGGGAGACTGAGGGGCTCCTGGGGGCAGCGCGCTTCCTCTCAGTTCCACTAGGGGGCCTTCAGCTGCAGGGCGCCTGAGGATTCACAGTGCACCCCAGGGCCTTTGCACCAGGAAGGACAGGGCAAGCAGGATGGCCCAGAAGGATTTTGGCTTCACCTCGGTGCAGGAAAGTGGTGAAACCCAGGACACAAGGGCACAGGAGGTTCAGAGGGCAGCTTTGGGGCTGGAGTGGGAGGACTTCATGCAGGTGGGGGAGGCTGAGACCCTGGAGCTGAGGTTGGACACAGGCCAGGAGGTTTGGCTTGATCTCGAGTGCGGGAGAGGGGAGGACCGGGTGGCTACAGAGCAGTGTGTGCAGGGTGACGAGAGTGAGGTGCAGCAGGGAACCCAGAGTGAGGAGCAAGGGGAAGACAAGGAGGGCCTGGGGGAGGAGTTGCAGGCACAGGCTCAGTTTGTCCTGTGGACAGAGGGCCTTCTGCAGGTGGTGCCATGGCAGGGCACGTGGGCAGGGGAGGAGGTTTTCCCAGATCTGCAGGTGGGGAGGGAGGAGGAGGTGGTGAGTGAAGAGCAGAGGCTGGAGGCACAGGCTCCAGGTGACCCACAAAGGAGTGACCAGCAGGAGGAGGGGTGGATGGAGGAGCCATTAATTGCAGGGGAGCAGTTTGTCCTGGAGGGGGAGGGGAAGTGCACCATGGAGGCAGTGGAACAGGTGGGAGAGGTGGAGCCTCAGTCCAAGGCCAAAGCAAAGCCAGAAGAAGAGGAGCCAGTGCAGCAGGAGCAGGCCCAGTCGGGGCCCGGGGCCAAGTTAACCTGGTCCCCTCTGGAGGTGCTCCAGGCCCTTCAGTTGGAGATGGAGCCCGTGAACGAGCAAGCCAGCAGGGCCTTCTCTCGGCTCAGGTGCAGGACTCGGAAGAGGCTCAAGCACTATTTCGAGCAGAGAAGCCTCAATATCCGGCGCATCCCTGGGTTCTGGCTCACAGCTGTATCCTTGAGGGTAGAGGAGCAGGATCACACGGAGCATGGGACAGTGCAGGAGAATGGTGGAAGCGGGGATGGTTCCCATAGAAAAGAACATTGAGGACAAGCTAGGGGCAGAGCGCCCCAGTCTGGCCCAGCATCCTGGAGACACCCTCTTTCTTATACAGGCACCATAGAAACGGTACCTGAGGGTCCAGGGGTAGAGCTCCAAGGCAGAGGCACGCATACACCAGGGGCTGATGCCCACAGACAGGGCTGTGTTGCCCGGGCTCTTCTGGGACTAACTTACAGACCGTCTCTATGTCCAATTCCACATTCAGAAGCAGGAATGTGTGATGTGTAGCCTGGCAAGCCCTCAGCACAAAACAATCTGGTGGGCATCAGGGTCTGTCAGGAAAGAGAGTGGTGCTGGGCCCCTTTCTGCCATTTATGGAGAAGGAGTGGCCTTAAGGGAAGGAGAGGCCAGGCCAGGCCAGGCTGCTCTTCCTAGCTGGTCCATGCCCAGCTACCAGGGTGCAGGCTCCTTGACCCAAAGCAGTTTATGAACCACCCAGAGTTGTCGGCCATGATCAGCGTCCAAGATGAAAATATGCTGGGCCATATGATGGATTTGAAGGTAAGTGCACCTGCTCCACGGAGTGGTGTAGAGCAGGTGGGGAAATGGCCTGTCCCTGAAAACAGCGACAGGCAGGAGCACTGGGCTGCGATTTCACTCCCTGGATCCACTTTCCTTCTGCAGGTGAGGGAAGTCAGGCATCCCTGGGGTTGCTGCACCATTAGCCTGTACTTCCGCAGCAACCCCTACTTCCACAACCATGTGATTGTGAAGGAGTATCTCATCACCCTCACAGGTAAGAGGAGGCTCCCTGCATGGGCTGCAGCTGGCGGTGGGCAGGGATGGAAGGCGATGTGCGCAGCTTCACATACCCATCTCCTGCAGGATACAGGGTGTCCCGTGCCACTCCCATTCAGTGGTCCCAGCATTGTGAACGAGAAGTGTACAGCCACAGGCTCCAGGACAGCAGCGCCAGCTTCTTCTACTGGTTCTCTGACCACAGTGTGGCAGCATCTGGCAGGATTGCTGAGGTGGGATGTCACTGGCCATGCCAGCATACAGCTTCCTGTGTCCGCCTGCTGCTTGCGTTTCTATCTGGGTCCCTGTGCTCTCCTGACCAAGCTCTGTTGGCTCTACCAGATCATCAGCAAGGACCTGTGGCTCAATCCTCTGAAGTATTATGAGAGGACGATGGCCCCCAGTGAGCGGACAGGACGGGTGAGGAGGGGCAGCCTGGGCTCTCCCTTGGTGTGCTGCCAGGTTCCTGGGCCATTACTTCTTTCTCACGGGGACACCTGGATGCTGGGAGGGAAACAGCCTGTAACACCAGGTCCCTAGGGTATGTGCCTGAGGCAGGAACTACCAGTCCAACAAGGGCAGTGCAATTCCAGCTCAGGCAGGGGGGCTTAGGCAGGAGGAGGGAGTGTGCATGCCCACTGTCACTCAGAGTCAAAGCAGATTCCTTGAGCCACTCCTCTGAACTCTCCCTCTAGGCTGCTCACAGCACCTTGAGGCCTTGACACCTGCCCCTCAACAGGGGCTGGCATGACATGTTCTTCCTATACTCCTTTCCACAGGTGTCTGCGAATCTTCCTCATGCTGAGGCCTAGGCTGCTGTGCTGCCACACCGCATTGCTCTATGGCTCCTCACCACCATCTCCAATTTCCCCAAGGTCTCCTCTTCCTCCTGGGGCCAGTGGGAGAGGCTTGCTCCTTATCAGTATCTTAGGGTGCAAAGTGTGGGCCACAGAGCTGGAGGAATCCTTGTTTTGCAGCCTTGTCAGAGGTTCTTCAATCCTTGTATCCATTTAGGTTTTCCAAGGAGAATAACTCATTTGTCCACCCTCCCTAACTGGAAAACGGGGCAGCATGCCATGACGAAATAACACACTGCTTCATTTTGTATGCAGTTCACTTCAAAGACTTTATGCACTTATGGTCATAGACACCCTGGGAAATTTAGGGCCATGAATATAACTCACCATCCAAACAGATTGTTTTTACATGTTTGCAGTAAAATCAGACAAGAAATCCCATGTTGCAGAACACTTTCTTCTGAAAATTTTTGTAATGTTAGTGTTTAAGGTTTTACAAAAAGTAATAGCTATGTCTCTTTGTTTTTATCTACTGACCTCCCCCCGGCTTCCTCTATCTCTAGTCTCTTGTTCTTGCCACCCACTCCCAGTGTCTTGCCTCTGTTGGTCTATTGGTTGTGCTTATATTCTGAATATTTTAACAAAACAATATGTAAAATTTAAACATTTGAGTATATTGTAATTTAAATCAGCACTTAGGAAACAACCTTGTATAATTCAAACCTTCCCTCCAATCCTGAAACTTCATAATGGTACCTACAATTCTTGATGCTTCCCCCAAACCTACCATTTGCTTTTAGTCATTCTTAAATAACAGAAGCCAAATCCTTTACAATACAATGTTGTCTGTACCTTATCATTTTTAATTCCAGTGTCTAATTCTTCTGTCACAGGGGCTTCCCCCCTGACTCCCCGATTGCCCAATCAGGTAAGCTACTGTAGTGCATGATTCACTCTCTCTTGCGTACATGGTGTATCCTGTGATCGCCGCCAGCACCACATTCAGGACCCCTTACCGGTGTGTCCAATTGGCTGGTGCAGTAATTGCTGTGCCCCCATCATACCCATCTCCTGTGTGGCTGTAATAATCATCACAGGGACTGGACCACCATAAATCCGAGGGGGCCTTCGTGCTGGCGGTGTTCCAACTGAGCCTCCTGTAAAGTCGGTGACCAAATAACAATACTTGAACCTCTTTATGAATAATTTTATGTCAGTATGACATGACACTAGTAAAGTCTTAACTATTTTGAAAACCTATGCTTTTATCTGCCTGAGCTAAAAAGGTGTCAATGAGGCTGAGGTAGACAAGGGAGCTTACATTCATTTAAAACACAGCTGTAGAATAAGGTTTTAACTTAAATAATTGATTATGAATGAAAATGAAGGCCCATTCTGTGGAAATGGGCTGAAATTCTGACCTTCATATTATTTCTATGGTTCACGCTGTCCAGTGCTCCTTCTGATTAAAAATGTTAAATTACCTCTTGGCTGCTGTGCCTAAGTTGGTGGAGCACCAGCCTTGGCACTGCAGGATCTGCTATTTCATTCCAGGTCAAGGGAATGTGCCTGGCTTGTAGTTAACCAATGGATGGTTCCTTGCCTCTCCCTCTCACTTCCTCCCCCATCCATCTCCCTCTCCCCCCTACCTCTCCCTCTACCTCTCCTTCTCCCTCTCCCTCTCCCTCTCCTTCCCCCTCTCCCTCTCCCTTTCCCCCTCCTCCTTCCCACTCTCATTTCCCCTCTCCCTCTCCCCATCCCCTCCCTCTCCCCCTGCCACTCCCCCTCCCCCCTCATGTTGAAATAGGCCAACAATGGAAAAGGTCCTCTAATGTGGATTAGCAAAAACAAAACACACAGATACATCATGTCACATAAATATAATAAGACCAATATTGAAAAAATACTCCAGGCACCTTAAAGTGACTGAAAATCCCAATACACCAATGTTTAAGGGGAAAAGAGATTGAGAGGCTGCAGGGCCACAACACAGGTGTAGAGCTGAGAAGGGGCTTGAAAGGGGCTGGCGACCCAGCTTCCTGCCTGAGGAGGTCCTTATGGTACAGAGCCCCAGTTTTAGTTTTCAGAGTGGTGGTGTCGATTTAATAAAGGGAGATCTACTCACTGCCTCTGCAATAACACAGAGGCCCCCAGCTTTCCCCTACCCATCTCCTGTTCCTCTGCTCCTTGCTTATCCCTCCTGCAGGCATGATGGTCATCTTTCATATTCACCATGCCAGGCCCTTCCCTGCCCCAGACTGAGGGTCAAAGTATGTAGCAAAAGGAACTGACATTGACCATCTAGCAGCACCACCCTGCCAAGAGCTTCAGAGCAACAGCCCCCCTGAGACTGGGAAAACACCATGCCCTGGGATGTCTTGGAGGCTTGGGCCCAGTGGCCTCCTCTCACCACCACATGCAGGTGGATGTGATATTCCTCCTTTGGGCCCTCTGCTTGTGCTTAAGCTCCAAAGTTATTGGGAAGTGGATGTCCTCTGTTCCAGACAGGGATTCTGCCAGGATATGGCGGTTGGTAGGGGATCCTCTGCTAAAAGGCACACCCTCATCTTGTCCATGAGTGCTGTTCCTGTGTGAGGTGGGACATCTGGGGGTACAAGATGTATCAAAAGAGAATTTATTCCCCACACCTGGGTGCTGGTGGGTTGAGACAGAGAAAGTCATCAGTCATGAGAGCAGAGAGAGAGTTTTTCTTTATTTTTTCTGGCTGCAAGCTGCTCCGCTGACATGAGGGTCTGGTCTGTCCTTGGTTCCTCCCATGCCAGGTGTCTTCTGGTTATCTGGGCTATGCTGTGCTCAAGGCTGCAAGCTTGCTACAAGATATCTGCTAAGCAAAATAAGGTTTTCTCTGCCCTGTTTTATTCTCTTTAACCCTTTCTACAGCCCCTGGGAGGGGAGAAGTAGACGGTATAAAATGGAGGACTGGGATGCCTGGGTGAAAAGGGAAACTCACAGCACCCACAAAGTGGCTCAGGATGACTATCCTTAACAACTGACCAGGGAGAGGTAGACAAGGCATGACAGAGGATGGCAGGTGGGTGATGCCTGGTGGTTGGCACCCAGGACAGATAATGGGTAAAGAGATGATGCACGCAGACAGAGAATGGATGGGTGCTAGGAGATGATATACACACAGACATAAGTGTAGTCTTTTAATAACATTCTAGCGCTGTGGTTCAAGTAATAGTATTTCCAGGGTTCCGTCTTCTTGTTTTTAAAGTTTGATAATGCCATATGAGCCATGATTATTTAGCCATCACTATTTTTTTTTTTTTTTTTTTTTTTTTACAAAAGTGCTGGACTGTGGGGTTGGAAGGATGTTGAAATGTCCGTTTTGTGTAGCAAAATAGTACATTAAGCTTAGTTACTTTAGGATATGAATACAAATGGAATCGGGCTTTAAGCCTTCAAAGCACCTTGTAATTTAGGTTAGTCTGCCCACCCCAGACATATAATGTCAGCAGAAATCAGGTCACTGTTGGTAAGAAGCTAATACAAGTGATGCAAACATTTCGATAGCATTAAAAAAGGTCTTGAAAATATGGTATGTGTAGTCCCTTTACCCTCAAGTTGGTATACCTTTTGAAAAAAGTATTTGTATTGATTTCATAGAGCAAGGGAGAGGGAGAGAGAAAGAAAAACGTGAATGATGAGAGAGAATCCCTGAACGGCTGCCATCTCCTTGTCCCCCACTGGGGATTGAGCAAGGGGCTTGGGCTTGTTCTTTGACCAGGAATAGGACAGTGACCTCCAGGCTCACAATTGGATGGTCAACCATCACAGAGTCACAGCAGGTGGGCTAGGTGTTTAGTTTTTCAAGACAGGAACTGATGTGAGTTAGGACATTGGGTTTGCCATAACTAATTAACCTTCCCGCCCCTAACTAACTTTTCTCTGGTTCATTATTTTTGAATCGGGCAACCAGACTGATTTTTGTAAAATATATATATCCTGATTTATTTTAAAGTAGTGGATAAGAGTTCGTTTCAATGAGTCTTTAAAGTACTAGTGAGGGAAATAGTCTTATTTCTCTTTAATCTTCAAGTCTGGCCAATGTAAGTGTGTCCCATATCCTTCAAAGTTGCCGGTGCCCCTTGCACAAGTATTCCTTAATATTACCCTGAAAGTCACACCATTTGGGCATCGTTTGGGGTACATATTTTCTTTGGTTCTATTGCATTTTCAGATATTTCCAACATATCATACCATTATTTTAAGCTACGTTCTTTTGGATTTATTAAGAATCACTCTTCCCTGGGACAAGGTAACATATGCAGATTTCTATGTCAATAACCACGCTTGTGCTTTGGCTAGACTTTTGATCTTATATTTGAGTTAATTTGTGTGTGTACTCGTTATGCCATATATTAAGTTGTTGATCTTCAATGACTTTTAGTACATAACTCACTTATGTGCCTGGCCTTTATTTGGAGAGCCTGTTTTATGATATATCGAAGGGGGTCAGTACCTATTGACCCTTTTACTTTACCTTTATCTTTTAGGGTTTGTCAACAGCCAAGAGTTGGATTTGTCTCATGATTTTTCTTGAGTTCAGAAGGCCATTTATTTGATTTATGAAGAATGGTTGATGTTGTTTCCCTAGTTTCTAAGCAGAAGAAATGTAGTTTGTGTAGATATTATTCCCAAGTGTCTTCTTTCAAGTGATGTTTTGTAGCCTGCACAATGATTCTGAATCAGACAAAATCCTTACTTATTGGGCACTTCTTTTCTATGGTAAAAATAACAAACATGCAAGGAAATGTAAATAAGTACAATCATGCACAAAAAAGACAAGAGGAGAAATATAGGGGGCAATTATTTTTACAAGTTGTATTGGTAGGAGATAGTGCTTATATTCATAAAATTCAGGGGATCAAGGGATGTTTGTTGAATCTCAAATGTCGGGAAGGAGGCCGTGGCGTATAAACCTGTGGAAAACATTTTGGACCCAGAAAGCTTAAGTGATTCCTTAAGGTGGGAACTGTGTCCAGTGGCTGTTTAGTTTGTGTCGCTGCCCATCAGTGCCAGGCATCTTGGTGGAACATGTGAACAGCCACTTCAGATTTGTTTAGAAAAATAGTTCCAAACATCCAAAGAGTTTTATGTGGAGCAATTACAGTGACCTCAGTTTACACATGCCATGTTGATTTAGCTAAAAGATCAACCATCATGAAGTTATTGGGAGACTGGGGAATTTATGTATGCATGTTAATCAAATTAGTGTATTTAAAAGGTATAAATCTAGGAACACATTTTTAAAAAAAATTCTTTATGGTTTAGAGGATTACATAGAGTATTACATATGTCTCCTTTTCCCCGTTGTGCACCTGCAACCCCAGCACATGCCCTTTCCCCTCCTAGTGTCTATGTCCATGGTTAGGCTGATAGGCATGCATACAAATCCTTTGGTTTTTCTCTTACCCCCTAGTCCTGCTTCCCTCTGAGGTTTGGCCGTCAGTTCCATGCTTTTCTGTCTCTGGATCTATTTTGTTGAATAGTTTATTTGTTCATTGTTCCACCAATTAGTAAGGTCATGTGGTATTTATCTTTCTCCAACGGGCTTATTTTGCTCAGCATAATGCTCTACATGTCCTTCCATGCTTTTGAGAATGGTAAAAGTTTTTTTTTTACAGCAGTGTATCGTTCCTATGTGTATATGTGCCACAGATTTTAACCCATTTTTCTTCTGATGGGCACTTAGGCTTCTTCCAAGTCTTAGCTATTGTATATTGTGCTGCTATAAATATGTGGTTGCACATGCCCTTTCCCATTGGTGTTTGTCAATTCTTGGGATATGTTCCTAGTAGTGGGACTACTGTTCAAATGGGAGCTACATTTTTTAAAATTTTTGTGGAAACTCCATACTGTTCTGCAGATCCCAGAGACCTCTGCTCAGCACAAAACTTGGTGAGCCCTGGACTGAGATGGGGACACTGGGGCCCAAACAAAGGTTCCCTGCTGTGTCCCTAATTGTGTCTGCAGCTGCCACACAGGCAAACAGAGCTGCAGCATCTACCCTTGCAGTGTCTCCCCTTAACCAGTGCTTGCAACATCTCCCCTGGGACCATTGTCACCAACAGCAGCCCCCCCCCCACCCCTGGAAACAAGGTACCCAGCCTTGTAGTACCTGCTGTGCTGCACATAGCAGATGGTCAGGGCCTCCCTGTCCAGTACGGTAGCCACCGACCCCATGTGATGATTAAGCCCTTGAAATATATCCAGTGCACTTGAGGAGCTGAGTTTTCATTTTAATCTATCATGGTAACATATACTTTGGTTAGTGTTTAGAACACCTTGGGTGTGTGAATGAATCTATTTTATCAAATGTTAGGAAATGCAAATACAGACTCAGCATTCCTGATTTAAAAAGATACAATTTAGCACTCAATCCTTAGTGAGATGGCCTGTGAGAGACATCAAACTAAGAAGACTTTGTGCAAAACTTGAAGGTAAAATACCTCATTAATATTTTTGTGGCTGCTTGGTTCCTCTAGGCCGGGCGAATAGCCAAATTAACAGACAGAGATTAACAGAACATCAGGGGTAAGTACATGTGCAAGAAGGTTTCACATAGAATCTATGTAGCCATGAAATTACAAACACACTGAAGCAACATTGGGTATACGACATTCTTAAAGTTTTTTTAAAGCAAGTTTTTTATTGATTTCAGAGAGGAAGGAGTGGGAAAAAGAGGTAGGAACATTAACGATGAGGGAGAATCATTGATCCTCAGCCCTCCATGGGCACCACCCTGGGGATCCAGCCTGAAACCTGTCATGTGCCCTGACAGGAAAATGTATCCTGACGCCTGGCTCATAGGTCCACGCTCAACCACTGAGCCAGGCTGATTGGACTATGTCCTATATATTTTGAACAAAGGATAAAGGGGGGGAGATTATTTTTCAGAAGTGAGAATAGGCAATTTGCAGGTAGATGAGGAAGAACAGAACGCTCGTGTCAGGAAAGTTAAGAAACCACGAGGCACGGGTTATCTAGCCGACTGACACCAGTCTGAACCCTCTTAGCCAACGGTGAAGAAATAAAGGAAACCAAGATTCTGCCACCCTGAAGCTGCTTTTGGGGATATTGATTTTCAGCTGTTTATTAAGTAGCCAAAGTGTCAGAGAGCACCTTTGGGCACCCCAGCACCCTCCTGGCCAAAAGAGAGAGAGGGAGAGACCTTCTTCAGAAGGTTGTTGCCTTTGCCTGATTGGAGTGAAACATGTTAAACAAGAGGGCTTCAGCAGATGTCTATTAGCTAGATACCCCTCCTCCCCTGTGACACCATCAATCAGGAGTGTGGGAGCGGTTCCCAGACATTGTTGGTCCCAGGAGGCAGGGTTATAAATTCCAGTGGCTGCTGCGTCCAGTGCTGGAATTGGTGGCAGTTCAGCTCACCCAGAACACCTCCTGAGCCCACAGCTGGACAGGGCAGAGGCTGGGTCCAGGCTGGCTGGGCCCAGGGCCTGGAGAAGAGGGGGAAATGCAGCGAGGGATGACTCAGGGTAACCTGGAGGGGAGGGAGAGGCATCAGTGCAGGTACCCACATGAACTGTCCTTGGGAAAGGTCACGTGTGTCCTGAGGGGAGAGAGCGGAGTAGAGCCCAGGCCATGGGGGAGACCCCGCCAGGACAAATAATTGCCAAATGCATCTAGGAGAGAGGTGGGAGAGCTAGGCTGAGTCTCTAGTTCCAATATAAAATAATAGAGTTGGTTCTTGTTTGTTTGTTTGTTTGTTTCTGTTTTTTATCTGCTCTGCTCTAGGTGACAATCCCAGATCCACTGGGGCTGAGAGCAGTCGCCTCTTTTGTCCTCATTCCTCCATCTATGCAGCTGGAAACTTTAAACTCTGCTAGTTCATAGGCATGGGGTTCATCTGGAGGAATGGCAGGGTAGGGACCCACAAGAAGCCAGCCTCACCACCCTGCTGTTACGCTCCACCCCCACGACCGCCCCATAGCCTAAGGTGAAGAGATGCAGGGTCACCTGCATGACAGGGACACAGTGTCCTCTGCCCACTCCCCCTCTCAGACAAGGTCTCACAGTTTCTGGAGTCTGAATATTCCCCAAGTCTGAGTGAGGAAGGGCAAGGCAGCACAATGTGTCTGAGGCTGCCTGTCACTACTTGAGCCAAGTTAAGCAGAGACAGGGTTGAGCCACACAATGAGTGTTTATCCAAGGATGCGGTCAGTATGGGGAGAGCAGTCGCTCACCCTGGAAATTCGGCTCTCAGCCTCTTGGGGAGAAGATAGTTACCTGTAGCTGCCAGCTGCAAGTGTCACATGGAAAGGGGAGGGGAGGGCCTGCTGTCTGCCCTTCAGGAGCTCAAAGGCTGACCACAAGGTGGCTAATCTTCCAAGACTTTAGGAACAGCTCAGCCCCTTCCTGGGATGAGATTGGAATGGTCAGCCTTCCTGAGAAAGACCCCAGGAGGGGGTCAGGGTGCGGGCACAGCTGCCAAAGCAAAGCTTGTCCTGTGCTTGGTCTCTCTTCGCAAAATGCAATCTTTTCTGAGTAATGGGCCATGGAGGCAGCCTGTTTTCCGTACAGCCTGTGTCATCCTCCAGTGTCCCAGGGCCTCGTATTTATAGTGTGCAAGTGATGAATAAACAACTGCAGCTCTATTCTTATTACAAGCCCTTCTGCACTATGAGAAGCTGATTTCCAAAGACCCCCAGGAGATGCCTCAGGCCAGCCTGGATGACAGGGCTGGGCCTCAGCTTTGCTCTTCCCTTCTGCCTCTCTCCTCACAAGCCTTACTTTTGTCTCCTAAAGAGACTATGGAAAAGCAGGCAGCAAAACCTGTCAGACTGAGCATGCCAGGCCCCCTGTGCCCCCTGGAGGCACCACCTGTGAGGAGAGCCCTGGGTTAAGGTTCAGCATAGGGCAGCTGTGCCTGTGCCTGAGCACCAGGCTGTGGCTGGTGCCTCCCCACCTCTCCTCAGCTTTGTTGGCCTGCTCCTCCTCAGGAGCCTCCTGCCCACTCTGTTCTGCTTCCAGGCCCAGGGGTGACTGTGCCAAAGGGATTTGTTGGTAAGAGGAGAACCCCTTCATGAGGGGGGAGGAAGGCAGGGAGGCTGCCATCACCTGAAGGCTTAGGGGAGGTGAGCAGAGCAAAGGCTGGATTCAGGGCTTGTCACAGAGCTCTGGTGGCCCAAACCCCAGGGGAAGACTGAGGAGAGCGAGCCCCTGTGGAGAGAGACAATGTAATTGCATCTGGCCAGCTCTCCTCTGCCCCGGGGGTTACTAACATGCCCCCATCCAGACAGCAGGGACAGTGGACCAGCCCAGGGCAGGGAGCTCTTTTCCAGACAGAGGGCTGCGGTGGAGTGGGAGTGGAGCGCCAAGCCTGGCCCAGGGAACCAGGTAGGTAAGTGGCAGCCACAACCACAGAGGGAAAGGGGTCCCCAGAAACACAGACCAGGGGTGGCGAGTGGGAGGTTAGCTGGGGGTCACGGCCTCCTGTTTCTCCCTCCACATCCGCGACCGCCCCCACCCTCATGCCTGGAAGCAGAGGGTCCTCCTAACAGCCACCCACCCTCTGCCACCCCTTGCAGCCTGGTGGGTGTGCCACAGGCGCCCCTGTCCCCACCTTCTCTGGGCCTGTTAAACCCCCCCCCCCCGCCCCCTTATCTTGGTTTGTTCCTGATCTCATGATCTCGCGAGATTTCACCCCCAAAGGAACCAGTGCACAGTCCCAGGAAGCTTGTGAGGCGCCGCCCCCTACCTCTTCCTTCCCGCCAGCCAGCCCCCCTGCTGTGCAGGAGTCCCAGTGGTGAGGAGCACAGCCTGTGGAAAGGTAAGCACACACTCTGGGTTCTTGCTGTCTCCGGGGGTGAACTTGCTGTCTCCAGGAGTGAACTTCTCTAGTCACTGGTAACCCGCAGCCCCTCCCCCGCCGGCTGTTTCCATCTGGAAAGGAGTTTCCACCTGGTTGGAGTGAAGGCCTGAGTTCCAAACCTGGCTCGCAGGCGTGAGGCCTTCCGCTTGCTGCGCCAGAGTGGGAGCTCGCTGAGGGGACTTACACGCAACAATTCATGGAACTCCGGCGTCGGCCCTTATTGTGTGACCTCAGCTGGCCGCGTTTGCACTTGACCAAGGGCGCCCCCACAGCCCCAGGCACCAACTCCCCTGGGATCTGGCTCCTGAAGTCTGTGGGCTCTCAGGCCAGCCCAGCCCTGCTCAGGGCGAGGGGGACAGGGAAGGGGCAGAAAAGTGGCTGCTGGACGGTGGGCAGTGCCCAGGAGGGAGAGGTCGCTTTCCGCAGAGCACCAGGCCCGTCACTCATCATTGTCCTCTGGTTCAGCTGGTGAGAAAGCGGTGGTCAGGCTGGGAGATAAGAGGTGATTCCCACTGAGAGCAGCAGAGCCCTCTCCTGGTGTGAGTGTGAGTGTGCGTGTGCCTGAGTGTGCGTGAGTGTGAGTGTGTGAATTCTCACCTGATGATATGTTCCTGGGTTCCTTTTCATTCCTATTCCTGATTAAGGTATTACATACGTGTTCTAATCCCTCACTGCCCCCACACCCCCACCCTCACCCGGCAAGTTTGCCCTCATGCTCACCCCCTGGTGTCTGCGTCCATTGGCTAGGCTTATAGGCATGCATACAAGTCCTTTGGTTGATCTCTCCCCCTTAGCCCCACCCTCCCCTACCTTGTCTCTGAGGGTGATGGTCTGATCCATGCTTCTCTGTCTCTGGATCTGTGTTTGTTCTTTGGTTTATGTTGTTCATTATAATCCACAGATGAGTGAGGTCATGTGATATTTATCTTTCTCGGACTGACTGACTGGCTTTGCTTAGCATAATGCTCTCCAGCTCCATCCATGCTGTTGCAAATGGTCAGTGCCCCTTCCTGTTTTGTGACAGCATACTATGCCGATGTGTCGATGTACCACGTCTTTTTAACCCACTCATCTGCTGAACAGCACTTAGGCTGTTTCCAAATCTTAGCTATTGTAAATTGTGCTGCAGTGAACATAGAGGTGCATGTATCCTTTCTGAGTGGTAATTCTAGGTTCCTGGGATATATTCCTAGAAGTGGGATCACTGGGTCAAATGGGAGTTCCGTTTTTAGTTTTTTGAGGAAACTCCATACTGTTCTCCATAGTGGCTGCACCAGTCTGCATTCCCAGCAGCAGTGAAGGAGAGTTCCTTTTTCTCCGCATCCTCACCAGCACTCGCCCTTTGTTGATTTGTTGGGGATAGCCATTCTGACAGCTGTGAGGTAGTACCTCCTTGTCCTTTTGATTTGCATCTCTTGGATGATTAGTGGCTCTGAGCATGTTTTAATGTGTCTCTTGGCCTTCCTTTTGTCCTCTCTGGAAAAGTATCTATTGCGGTCCTCTGCCCATTTTTGTGATTGGGTTTTTTATCTTCCTTTTGTTAAGTTGTATGAGTTCTCTGTAAATGTTGGAGATGAAATCCTTATCAGAGAGAACATTGGCAAATATGTTCTCCCATGCAGTGGGCTTTGTAGTTGTCTTGTTGACGGTTTATTTTGCTATGAAGTAGCTTTGAATTTTGCTGTCGTCCCATTTGTTTATTTTAACTTTATTTTGCATTGCCCCAGGAGCTGTGTTGGTGAAGAGATTGCTTCAGCATATATCTCAGACTCTGCTGCCTATGGATTCCTCTATATATTTTTCTGGTTTCCAGCTTTCTGTTTAAGTCATTATCCATTTTGAGCTTATTTTTGTGCATGGTGTAAGTTGGTGGCCTAGTTTCATTTTCTGCATGTGTCTGATCAAATTTCCCATACCATTTATTGAAGGGACTTTCTTAACTCCATGGTATGTTTTGGCCTCCTTTGTCAAATATTCATTGAGCTTATTGGTTTGGATTGGTTTCTGGGTTCTCTATTCTATTCCCTTGGCCTATATGTCTATTCTTGTGCCAGTGTCAGGCAGTTCTGAGAACAGTGGCTTTGTAAAGCAGCTTGAAATCTGGTACTGAGATACCTCCTACTTTGTTCTTCTTCCTCAGGATCGCTGCAGCCTTTTGGGGTTTGTTTTTTAAATATATTTTATTGATTTTTTACAGAGAGTAAAGGAGAGGGATAAAGAGTTAGAAACATCGATGAGAGAGAAACATAGATCAGCCTCCTCCTGCACACCCCCTACTTGATATGTGCCCCCAACCAAGGTACATGCCTTGATCGGAATCGAACCAGGCACCTTTCAGTCCGGAGGCCGACGCTCTATCCACTGAGCCAAACCTGTTTGGGCTCAGGGTCTTTTTTTTTTATTATTATTACAGATGGATTTTTGGAGAGTTCATTCTAGGTCTGTGAAATATGCTGTTGGTATTTTAATGTGGAGTGCATTGAATGTATAGATTGCTTTGGGTAGTATAGCCATTTTAATGATGTTGTTTCTACCAATCCATGAACAAGGTACGTTCTTCCATCTGTTTATGTCTTCCTCTTTCTCTTTTTTCAACATCTTCTAGTTTTCTGAGTGGAGGTCTTTTACCTCCTTAGCTAAATTTATTCCTAGGTTTCTGAATTTTTTTGGTGGGATGATACATGGGATTCTTTTTTCAATCTCCTTTTCTGTAAGTTCACTATTGGTGTATAAAAATGCCATATATTTCTTGGCGTTAATTTTGTAGTCTGCTACATTGCCAAATTCATTTACTAAGATAACTAAATGTTTGAAGGAGTGTTTGTGGTTTTCTATGTATAGTATCATGTCATCTGCAAATAATGAGAATTTACTTCTTCTTTCCCAATTTGGGAACAATTTATTTATTTTCTTGTGTAATCACTCTGACTAGGACTTCCAGTACTGTGTTGAACAGGAGTGATAAAAGTGGGCGTCCCTGTCTTATTCCTGTTCTAGAGGGAAATGTTTTTCTTTTGGTTTTTTTTTCTGCACTTTGAGTATGTTGTTGGCAGTAGGTTTGTCATATAAGGCTTTTATTATGTGGAAGGATGATTCTTCTATTCCTACTTTGCTGAGTGTTTTTATCAGAAAAGGCTGTTGCACTTGTTCAAATGCCTTTTCTGCACCAATTGATATGATTGTGTGGTTTTTCTCTCTCAAATAGTTTATGTGATGTTTCACGTTCACTGATTTGCAGATAGTGTACCATCCTTGCATCCCTGAAATAAATCCCACTTGGCCATGGTGTATGATCTTTCTAATGCAATGCTGAATCCTGTTTGCTAGAATTTAGTTGAGGATTGCAGCATTAATGTTCACCTGGAAAATTGGCCTGTTAGTCACTTTCTTTGTGGTGTCTTTTTCTGGTTTGGGGAATATGGTAATACTGACTTCATAAAAAGAGCTTGGAAGTATGCCGTCCTCTTGAATTATTTGAAATAGTGTGAGAAAGGTTGGTTTTACTTCTTCTTTGAATGTTTGGTCAAACTCCCCTGTGAAGCCATCTGGTCCAGAGCTTTTGTTTTTTTGGAAGCTTTTTGATTACTGTTTCAATTTAACAGTATTTATCGGTCTGTTCAGGATTTTTGCTTCTTCCTGATTGAGTTTTGAAAGCTTGTCTTTTTGTAGCAATGTGTCCATTTTGTTGAGCTTGTCCAGTTTGTTGTAGTAGAGTTGTTCATTGTGATTTTTTACAATCCTTTGTATATCTGTGGGGTCGTTTGTTACTTCACCTCTTTCATTTGTTTTTGTTTATTTGGGTCCTCTCTCTAAGTTTCTTGCTGAGCCTGACTAGAGGTTCATCAATGTTGTTTATTCTTTCAAAGAACCAGCCTTTGGTTTCATTGATCTTTTGTATTATTTTTTTTCGTCCCTACGTCACTTATTTCTGTTCAGACGTTTATTATCTCTTTCTTTTTGTGTACTGTGGGCTTTCTTCTCTAATGGAGAGGCACTCTGAAACCCAGGACAAAACAGCTTTTATTTACTTGAATACACATTTGTCCTTTAGCAAAGCAAACAGGTATATCCAATTTTGGTAAACAATAGAAGAATTTTCATGTTAGGAGGTTGCCTTCAGCCATTATTCCCACAGCAGGGTAACAAAATGCTGATTTTCTGCCATGCTGAATATCAAAGTCCATTCCCCTTCTGTGGGACTTCTCGCATTGATATGTTAACTACTTTTGGTCTTTGCCCCACAATTTCCCTCTTTTTGTTTTCTTAATTAATTTAGAAAGGTGTATGCCATCTTCTGGGCTCAGATCCTTTTAAGACTTTTGATTCTGCTTCTTCAGACTGGAAGAAAACCTAGAAGAATAAGAAAGAGAGACAATATTAGTTATTCTAAAGAGCAAATGTAAGGAGATTCAATGAAAAGGATTGAGTTCTTTCATGTCCTTTTAAGTATCGTTTTCAGGTATTTATGGAATTAGTCCATAGTAGGCTTCTTTTGGGACTGTCAGTTCTTTATGGGCTCTTTCCAGTCACTGTTCCCTTGTGACATGACTGCAATGATGTCCGAGTTCTGGATGGTGGACCACCGGTGAGAAATGACAATGCAGGTCTGACCTCTTTTGGCTTTGTCAAGAGCCACCGGCACCTAGGCACAGCAGATGACAGCTAGCTTAGCAAGGCGTGTTCACCATCCCCCATCTCTAGATGTTTCTCCTCTGTCTCCTCAGCATGTTGCTTGTGGCCCTGCTGTCTGTAGTTGGAGTAGTCTGGTCAGTTCCTCTCTCAGATTCATGTTGCAGGAATCCACACAGGCTTGGAGGAGTTTTCTGGAAATACACAAGCATATCCTTGACCAAAGAATAATAAAGGGACCCTTCCTTAAACCAGACTCGTTATGTTTCCATTTAACCTGACCATTTTGCTTTGGCTTAGTCTGACACCATTGTTATTCTATGGGTGTCTTGCCATCAGCATTACAAGGGTAAAATTTAAAGTAATTAAGGCTTGGTGTGGTCTACTTACAGGAGATTTCTTCACTATTCCCCCACTTTTGTTTTACAAGTTGGGATTTTAGAGCCCTTGTAGTAGATGTAACATGCAAGGAGGGCATTTCTTCATAATCTGTTTTGCCGGCTATACAGTATTTCGGCAGACTGATGTAAAAGCTTGTGAAATTCTGTGACCTGCTTAATAAAATAACTAACTCACAGGCATATTCATTTCCTTTTGTTAAAGGACCAGGGCTTGTTTAAATAGTATAGAGCGGCTTCGGTCACCGAGGCATTTTAATTGAGTAGTTCCAGTTCTGTTTACCAAGCCAGCAGCATAAGCAGATAATAGATAATATCAAGAGGCTTTTGGAAATACTGCAAGTCAGCCTTGATCATTTCTAATTCGATTCTTTGCACAGAAGTATGACTGGTCTGACTGACTTGGTCTGAATTCAGTGCAGTATAAGCAGCTTTACCGTGAGATGAACAATCAGTAAAAACAGTGACTTCTCCAGGAATAGGTTTCTGCCTATTCGATCTATGTTCCCCTGAATATTCTTTCATTTTTATTTGCTAATTTAAATCAGTCTAAAATAAGGCTAATTTCCTAACTTCCTTTGTCATTGGGTGGGGACAGTAAATGACACTAATTGGATTTCTGCTATCAGCCCTCTATATATACACACACACACACACAAACACACAGACACACACACAAACAAACACACACACACACATACTACTGTTGGTCTTTGCCTCCAGCACTTTACTCTGAGGTTTGACAGTGTGATCAATGCTTCTTTGTGTCTGGATGTCTTGTTGTTCATCAGTTAATGTTGTTCATTATATTCCACAAATGAGCGAGATAATGTGATATTTCTCGTTCTCTGATTGGCTCAATTTGCTCAGTGTAATGCTCTCCAAGTCCATCCGTGCTGTTTCAAATTATGATAGTTCATTCTTTGTTACAGCAGTAGAGCATTCCATTGTATAGATGTTCCACAGTTTGTTAATCCGTTCATCTGCTAATGGGCATTTAGACTGTTTCCAAATCTTAGCTATTGTAAATTGGGCTGGTATGAACATACAGTTGCATATATCTTTCCTGGTTGGCCTTTCTCATTTCTTGGGATATATACCTAGAAGAGAGAACACTGGGTCAAAGAGGAGCTCCATTTTCAATTTTTTAAGAAAACTCTATATGGTTTTTCACAGTGGTTGCAGCAGTCTGCATTCCCACCAGCAGTGCACAAGGGTTGCTTTTTCCCTGCATCCTCACCAGCACTTGTGTTGTTTTTTTTTATTTCTGACAGCTATTCTGACAGGTGTGGATTGGTACCTCAGTGTCGTTGTGATTTGCATCTCTTGGACTGTTAGTGCCTCTGAGTCTTTTTTCGTATGTCTCTTGGCCTTTTATAGGTCTCCTTTTAAAAAGTGTTAATTTAGGTCCTTGTCCCATGTTTTGATTGGATTGTTTATCTTCCTATTGTTAATTTGTGTGAGTTCCCTGAAAACTTGGGAGATTCAACACTTATCCGAGATACCATTGGCAAATAGGTTCTCCTGATGCAGTGGGCTTTCTAGTTGTTGTTCAGGATTTTGTTTGCTTTGCAGAAGATTTTTATTTTGATGTAGTCCATTTGTTCATTTTCCCCTCCGTGTGCATTGCCTTTGGAGCTATATCAATAAAGATACTGCGAAGACATATCTGATATATTGCTACATAGGCAATCTTATAAGTTTTTTTATAGATTCTCATTTGAGGTTTAAGTCCTTCATCCATTTTGAGTTTACTTTTGTGAATGGTGTAAGTTGGTGGTCTAGTTTCATTATTTTGCATGTATCTTTCTAATTTTCCTAACATTTTTTGAAGAGACTGTCTTGATTCCATTGTATGCTCTTGCCTCCTTTGTAAATTAATAATAGAGCATAATGACTTGGGTCCACTTCTGGGTTCTCTGTTCCGTTTCAGTGGAGTATATATATGTCTTTTCTTGTGCCAGTAGCAGGCAGTTTTGAGAATGGTGGCTTTATAGTATAGCTTAATATCTGGTATTGTGAGCCCGCCAACTTTTTTCTTCTGCCTCAGGATTGCTCTGGCTATTTTTACTCCGTTTGAATATTTTGAGGATTTTTTTCTGTGTCTGTGAAATATTCTGTTGGTATATTCATGGAGATTACAATGGATCTATTGATTGCTTATGGTAGTATGGACATGTTAATGATGTTAAGTCTACCAACCCATTATCATGGAATATTAATCCATTGGTTGATATCTTTATGTCTTTTTCAATGGCCTGTAGTTTTCCAAGTGCAGTTCTTTTACTGTCTTTATGAATCAATAAAAATTTACAGTTTTTAATTATAAGCCTGTGTTTTCTATCAAAATTACTTCTTGCATGAATTTTGGGACACCCTTTACTTAGGCAACTCCTGTGAAAGGGCCATTCGACCCACAAAGGTGTCGCAACCCACAGGTTGAGAACCGCTATTCTAAAATGTCAATTAAATCTAATGAATCCAGTGTGTCCATTAGAGGCTCTGCATCCTTGTTATTTTTTTCATATGGAAGATCTATCCAGTGAAGTCATAGGGGTGATAATTTTGTCACACTCTCTGTGAAAGTCTTCTAGAAGTTTTGTTTGTTTGTTTTGATTTTTTGTTTATCTGTTTGAGATATATATATATTGAGGTGCTCCTTTGTTGGCTGAATATATGTTTACTAGGGTTATATCGTCTTGTTGGTTGGTCCCTTTAGTATCATGCAGTGACCTTTATGTCTCTTGTGATGGCCTTTCTTTTAAAGTGTATTTTTTCTGATATGCGTATTGTTACTTCGACCTTTCTGTTTCTTTTCCATTTGCATGGAAATTTTTCCCATTCATTCACTCTCATCCTGTGTGTGTCGTTTGTTTTGAGGTGGTGCTCCTGCAGACAGCATAGACTTGCATCATGTTTTTGTATCCATTTTGCTCCACTACACCTTTAGATTGGAGCATTGACCCATTTACATTTAGGGTTATTATTGATAGGTATGTATTTCTTTCCATTTCATTTCTGTGTGGCTAACTTTCTGTCTCTGTTTCTCCTTCTCATTACAGCAATCTCTGTAGCATTTCATGTAAAGCTGGCTTGGAGATGATGTACTCCTTCAGCCTTTTTCTGTCTAGGAAGCTGTGTAATTGACCGTCTATTTTGAATGAAAGAATTGCCAGATATAGTAATCTTGGTCTCAGATCCTTGCTTTCCATTAACTGGAGTACTTCATGCCATCTTATTCTGGCCTGAAGAGTTTCTGATGAGAGATCAGGAGTCAGCCTTATGGGAAGTCCTTCGTGGCTAACAGTTTTCTTTTCTCTTGCTGCCTTGAAGATTCTCTCTTTGTCTTTAATCTTTGGCATTTGAATTATGATGTGTCTGGGCACGGGTTTGTTTGGGTACTTCTTCTTTGGGGTTCTCTTTGGCTCTTGATCTTGTGTGGGATTTTCCTTTACCAGGTTAGGTATGTGTTCTGACATTGTTTCTTTAAAGACCTTCTCTATGCCTTTCTCCCCCTCCTGCCTCTTCTGGCACACTGGCTATGCTAATACTGTTATGTAAGTTTCTGTTTTGTTTTTTTAAATCTTAATTTTTCTGTCTTTTTTTTTTTTTAAATTGGGTGATATTTTTAACTCTGTTCTAAATCAGTGATTGGATCCTCAGCTTTCCCTAATATCTGCCTATTTCTTCTAATGTGTTCTTTATTTGTATTATGTCATTTTATATCTAGGACTGTTCTTCTTTTCATAGGCACTATATCTTTTTTCATGCTGTTGAGCTCTTTTACCTTCATAACTCTGAAGTCAGATTCAGATAAATGTCTTCTCTGTGCTTCATCTCTCTCTATATCTGGAGAATTCTCTTGTTCCCTCATTTGGGGGTTGTTTCTTTATCTCCTCTTTCTGGCTTTCTGTGTGGGTTTGTGGTGACGATTTAGGTAGATCCTGTCTGCCTCTCAGTCTCTAGTGCAGAACATTGTTAAAGGATGTTTCTGACTAATTAGGTCAGGCAAAGACTCAAAGCCTCCAGAGGCCTCCTCTGTCTATAGACTGATAGGGTTCCAACTTAACTTGCCCCCAAGGCAATGGTCCTCAGGTTATAGCAAGAGTTTGTTTCAACAGGGTGGGGCAGTTGCCTCTGCCTGGAGGTTAATTGTTATTTATAATCTCTTCAGTGTCCTCAGGGCAAGGTGTTTCCCAGTAGTGTGTGTTCATTGTCTCCCCTCCAGGAAAGGCAGATGTCTGCCTGGGAAAGATTTTCTCTGCTGCATGAGGAAAGTACTCCTCCCAGGAAACTTGAAGTGTCTGTGTTGTGTGCTGGAACCCTGGACTCCCCAGTTCTGGCTTTTTTCCTCACAGCTCCAGTCCACTTCACCCTCCCTTTGCCAGGGCACAAGGTGTGTGGCTCCACAGGGAAATTTGTGTGATGGCCCTTTAAGAGGATACCTGAATTTCTAGCTGTCTCTCCCTGCCAGACAGTGCCCTGCTGCTATTCACATCCACAGGTTATATGGCTATCCTCCTCAGTCTGGTGCTCTCTGCTAGGAGGCCCAGCTTGGGGATTAGACCCAGAGTTCTCAGTGGCAGTCCTCCACAGCTGAGATATCTCTCTGGGACTTCAGTTGCTGTCTGTGGATGTCAGGCCCGCCCCTTCAAGCCTCCTCTCCTCCTACCAGTGTCTAAGTGGTCTCCACCTTCGGTGCTCAGGTGTCAGGGTTCTCTCCTGTGAGTTTTCCATTGATTATTAGGAAGTTGTTCTATATTTTAGTTGGAATATCAGTTTATTCCTGGGAACATGTCCCTGTAGCATCCACTTATTCTGCCACCATTCTTTTAAATATATTTTTCTTTATCTCAGAGAGAAATGGAGAGCGAGTGAGAGTTAGAAACATCAATGATGAGAGAGATTCATTGATCAGCTCCCTCCTGCTTGCCCCAGACTGAAGATTGAGCCCCCACCCAGGCAAGTGCCCTTGACCTGAATCGAAACTGGGGCCCTTCAGTCTCAAGGTCGGTGATCTGTCCACTGTTCCAAAGTGGCTAGGGTTCTGCCACCTTTTTCAATCTTCTTCAGAATCCCTCTGCATTGTAAAGTCCCTGCCAACATTCTTGTCCAATACGCTCCTTTTCATGTGGTTTCAGGATGGAGTTGTGCATGAAGGCCCTAATGTCCTGTGAGTGCACATTCTGATCAATAGCACTGTCAGGAAATGTGCATTGAGGCATGCTCAGTAGGCATATAGTAACTGAAACCTGCCATGTCTCTTACTGTTCCTGTTTCTGTTAGGATCATGATGAAGGAGCTCAACTAAGGCTCTTGTTTCAAGTAGGGGTTGGAAGGATATACTCTTCATTTCAACACGTGTTCTTCTGAGAAACTTTCGTAGTCATGCCCTACTCTAAAATGTATGAGGCCATTCCATTATAAGGCCAGATCTTTTATCAGGACAAGGCATTTATTTTTATTGAATGAAAATTCAAGCCAAAACCGGTTTGGCTCAGTGGATAGATCATCGGCCTGTGGACCGAAGGGTCCCAGGTTCGATTCCGGACAAGGGCATGTACCTGGGTTGCGGGCACATCCCCAGTAGGGAATGTGCAGGAGGCAGCTGATCGATGTTTCTCTCTCATCGATGCTTCTAACTATCTCTCTCCCTTCCTCTCTGTAAAAAACCAATAACATATATTTAAAAAAAAGAAAATTCTAAGAATCACATAAATATATAAAGATATAATTGGTACTTCCAACAATCATATACGTATTGAAGAAATATGGAGACTAAATAACTACATCTTAATCAATATGATACAAGTACAGTAGGTCCTCGCGTTACATTGTTGCCACGTTCCTGCAGTGGGATGTAATGCAATATTCGCGTAAGTCAGAACCCACCTACATAAGCATGTATGTCACTCACATGGAGCACACATACACAGAAGTAATGGCGTGAAACAGTAAAAAATAATAAATAAATAAATAAATAAATAAATAAATAAATAAATAAATAAAAGATAACAATTCCTGACCTTTCCTTGTGGTAAATGAGTAATAATAAAACATAAAGCACATATGTGCATACGTAGAAATGATCAAACTTTTTTTTTTTAATAAATAAATGGGGAATGGTGACGTAACCACAAAACTCATGTACTTCGAGTCCAACGTAACCCAAGGAACGTCTGCATTATCACAACAGGCTGAAAAGTGATCAGTGTGGATTCCGATGGTCTGTTTTTAATGAAAATAGGGTGGAAAGGGACACTTGAAAGAGTCTGGCAGTGAAAGTTGCTAAATCAGAGCATGCACATAGTTGTGAAGAAATCAGGTAAAAGTGACTTGTTCATATTAGGAAAGAGATGTTTTAAAGTCTAACATAGAGACCCTCACTATAAATTATGTTGGAAAATTGAAAGTATTGAGAGCATCAGTGAAGTTAAGAAGAATAGGCCTCTGCACTTGAATACAGACAAGCAGCCTGCCCATTTCAATTTTGGATGAGCTAGTGAGCAAAGAAAATTAGTGAAAGGCTCATTTAGGAGCATTGGTGGAAAGAATTAGCCCTGAAACATAGTACTGTTTGTGGGAGATGTAATAGTTCTCATATCTTGAAGGAGATTAGTGCCCTTCATATAAGCCATTAAATAATACCGCTAAAGAGCAGTAAAATCTATATGGCAATCATTACCAAAATTCAGGTTATACCTTTAAATAATTCAGCATTAGAAGAGAACCATGCTAAATCAGTGATAAATAATAAAATGACTCGAGGCCCGGTGAACGAAATTCAAGCACCGGTGGCGTCCCACAGACTGTCCTGCGCCCTCGCGCAATCTGGGACCCCCCTGGGAGATGTGGGACCGCCAGGTTAGGTCTGACACCTCCTGAGGGATGTAGCAGTGCACGAAACGGCAGGCAGCCAGGCAGGAGCCCAAGCTGGAGCCAGGTGCTCTGTTCCCGCTCGTCCAAGCCCCACTCCACCTGCCACCTCTGCTTCGTAGCCTTGTCACATAGGCAGCAGAGGCTCTTGCTGTCACAGCTGCACTTTCCAGCCATTAGCCCGCCTTCTGGCTGAGTGATGTTCTTGCTGTGGGAGAGCCTTGACCACCAGGGGGAAGCTCCTGTGTTGAGCGTCTGCGTCCTGGTGGTCAGTGTGCATCGTACCAACCACTCATAATGTCGCTTACGCTTTTATATATATAGATATGTGTGACCAATTTGGCATGTCCTGGCCCAATAGAATATTAGTACTCACAGATGATATCTTGCCACTATTAGAACACCCGTGGCCAGGTGCATGGATTTGTGCACATTGAAAGGAAATTAAGTAGAAGAAATATTTTAATACTGCTATTTTCCCTTTCTCTATAATAGCAGTGTCAACCAAATGCAGATTGACAATGACAATTTGAAACACATGCATGCAATTGGCGCCAGCAAGAGCTTCATACGCATGGCACATGCATGAGTCACCTTAGCCATATAAATATGTGTGTGTGTGTGTGTGTGTATTTAGATAGACAGACAGATAGATAAATAGAGAATAAACTTGCTTAATTAGACCTGCTTTCTGATTTAGCTCAACTTTTTCCAACCCACTGAATCACCTTAACTTCTCTTCCAGGTAATTGTCAGCAACACAGCAATAAATATCAACACAAAGCACATTATTATTGTAGTTCATGCGGGGAGAACAACGGGTAAAATATTTAACTGCAGCAGTGTTTGACTTTGTTCTGCACAGTGAGATAACCTGAAGTCCTTTTCAAGTTCCACCATTTCTTCCTTTTTTTCAGTCCGGTCAAGATTCTAAGCTTTCAAAATCTCCGTTTTCTGGCTAATGAAGAGAAAATAGGATACCTCCGAGTCTACCATCTACCTACACCAGAGCTTTGAGTGAGGGGCGGGCTGTGCAGGGTGACACCCACTGCCCCGTCCGTGATTGGAGGAGGCTTTTGAGGAGCCCACCCAGAAACAGCAGGCTGGGCCTGGCCAGGTGCCTTCTGTACCACATGTTCACATGACCAGCGCCTGTGCATGAGCCCAGTGTGCACCCACTCAGCACACCAGGGCCTGGTTGCATGCTCTAGTGAGCAAGCACCTTGCCTGGACTCAGCAGGCTCTGCACCACCTGCTCCTTTCACAGCACCAGTGTCAGAGCCAGGGGGCATCCAGAGTCAGGCTGTGTTGGGAGACTGAGGGGCTCCTGGGGGCAGCGCGCTTCCTCTCAGTTCCACTAGGGGGCCTTCAGCTGCAGGGCGCCTGAGGATTCACAGTGCACCCCAGGGCCTTTGCACCAGGAAGGACAGGGCAAGCAGGATGGCCCAGAAGGATTTTGGCTTCACCTCGGTGCAGGAAAGTGGTGAAACCCAGGACACAAGGGCACAGGAGGTTCAGAGGGCAGCTTTGGGGCTGGAGTGGGAGGACTTCATGCAGGTGGGGGAGGCTGAGACCCGGGAGCTGAGGTTGGACACAGGCCAGGAGGTGTGGCTTGATCTCGAGTGCGGGAGAGGGGAGGACCGGGTGGCTACAGAGCAGTGTGTGCAGGGTGACGAGAGTGAGGTGCAGCAGGGAACCCAGAGTGAGGAGCAAGGGGAAGACAAGGAGGGCCTGGGGGAGGAGTTGCAGGCACAGGCTCAGTTTGTCCTGTGGACAGAGGGCCTTCTGCAGGTGGTGCCATGGCAGGGCACGTGGGCAGGGGAGGAGGTTTTCCCAGATCTGCAGGTGGGGAGGGAGGAGGAGGTGGTGAGTGAAGAGCAGAGGCTGGAGGCACAGGCTCCAGGTGACCCACAAAGGAGTGACCACCAGGAGGAGGGGTGGATGGAGGAGCCATTAATTGCAGGGGAGCAGTTTGTCCTGGAGGGGGAGGGGAAGTGCACCATGGAGGCAGTGGAACAGGTGGGAGAGGTGGAGCCTCAGTCCAAGGCCAAAGCAAAGCCAGAAGAAGAGGAGCCAGTGCAGCAGGAGCAGGCCCAGTCGGATCCCGGGGCCAAGTTAACCTGGTCCCCTCTGGAGGTGCTCCAGGCCCTTCAGTTGGAGATGGAGCCCGTGAATGAGCAAGCCAGCAGGGCCTTCTCTTGGCTCAGGTGCAGGACTCGGAAGAGGCTCAAGCCCTATTTCGAGCAGAGAAGCCTCAATATCCGGCGCATCCCTGGGTTCTGGCTCACAGCTGTATCCTTGAGGGTAGAGGAGCAGGATCACACGGAGCATGGGACAGTGCAGGAGAATGGTGGAAGCGGGGATGGTTCCCATAGAAAAGAACATTGAGGACAAGCTAGATGCAGAGCGCCCCAGTCTGGCCCAGCATCCTGGAGACACCCTCTTTCTTATACAGGCACCATAGAAACGGTACCTGAGGGTCCAGGGGTAGAGCTCCAAGGCAGAGGCACGCATACACCAGGGGCTGATGCCCACAGACAGGGCTGTGTTGCCCGGGCTCTTCTGGGACTAACTTACAGACCGTCTCTATGTCCAATTCCACATTCAGAAGCAGGAATGTGTGATGTGTAGCCTGGCAAGCCCTCAGCACAAAACAATCTGGTGGGCATCAGGGTCTGTCAGGAAAGAGAGTGGTGCTGGGCCCCTTTCTGCCATTTATGGAGAAGGAGTGGCCTTAAGGGAAGGAGAGGCCAGGCCAGGCCAGGCTGCTCTTCCTAGCTGGTCCATGCCCAGCTACCAGGGTGCAGGCTCCTTGACCCAAAGCAGTTTATGAACCACCCAGAGTTGTCGGCCATGATCAGCGTCCAAGATGAAAATATGCTGGGCCATATGATGGATTTGAAGGTAAGTGCACCTGCTCCACGGAGTGGTGTAGAGCAGGTGGGGAAATGGCCTGTCCCTGAAAACAGCGACAGGCAGGAGCACTGGGCTGCGATTTCACTCCCTGGATCCACTTTCCTTCTGCAGGTGAGGGAAGTCAGGCATCCCTGGGGTTGCTGCACCATTAGCCTGTACTTCCGCAGCAACCCCTACTTCCACAACCATGTGATTGTGAAGGAGTATCTCATCACCCTCACAGGTAAGAGGAGGCTCCCTGCATGGGCTGCAGCTGGCGGTGGGCAGGGATGGAAGGCGATGTGCGCAGCTTCACATACCCATCTCCTGCAGGATACAGGGTGTCCCGTGCCACTCCCATTCAGTGGTCCCAGCATTGTGAACGAGAAGTGTACAGCCACAGGCTCCAGGACAGCAGCGCCAGCTTCTTCTACTGGTTCTCTGACCACAGTGTGGCAGCATCTGGCAGGATTGCTGAGGTGGGATGTCACTGGCCATGCCAGCATACAGCTTCCTGTGTCCGCCTGCTGCTTGCGTTTCTATCTGGGTCCCTGTGCTCTCCTGACCAAGCTCTGTTGGCTCTACCAGATCATCAGCAAGGACCTGTGGCTCAATCCTCTGAAGTATTATGAGAGGACGATGGCCCCCAGTGAGCGGACAGGACGGGTGAGGAGGGGCAGCCTGGGCTCTCCCTTGGTGTGCTGCCAGGTTCCTGGGCCATTACTTCTTTCTCACGGGGACACCTGGATGCTGGGAGGGAAACAGCCTGTAACACCAGGTCCCTAGGGTATGTGCCTGAGGCAGGAACTACCAGTCCAACAAGGGCAGTGCAATTCCAGCTCAGGCAGGGGGGCTTAGGCAGGAGGAGGGAGTGTGCATGCCCACTGTCACTCAGAGTCAAAGCAGATTCCTTGAGCCACTCCTCTGAACTCTCCCTCTAGGCTGCTCACAGCACCTTGAGGCCTTGACACCTGCCCCTCAACAGGGGCTGGCATGACATGTTCTTCCTATACTCCTTTCCACAGGTGTCTGCGAATCTTCCTCATGCTGAGGCCTAGGCTGCTGTGCTGCCACACCGCATTGCTCTATGGCTCCTCACCACCATCTCCAATTTCCCCAAGGTCTCCTCTTCCTCCTGGGGCCAGTGGGAGAGGCTTGCTCCTTATCAGTATCTTAGGGTGCAAAGTGTGGGCCACAGAGCTGGAGGAATCCTTGTTTTGCAGCCTTGTCAGAGGTTCTTCAATCCTTGTATCCATTTAGGTTTTCCAAGGAGAATAACTCATTTGTCCACCCTCCCTAACTGGAAAACGGGGCAGCATGCCATGACGAAATAACACACTGCTTCATTTTGTATGCAGTTCACTTCAAAGACTTTATGCACTTATGGTCATAGACACCCTGGGAAATTTAGGGCCATGAATATAACTCACCATCCAAACAGATTGTTTTTACATGTTTGCAGTAAAATCAGACAAGAAATCCCATGTTGCAGAACACTTTCTTCTGAAAATTTTTGTAATGTTAGTGTTTAAGGTTTTACAAAAAGTAATAGCTATGTCTCTTTGTTTTTATCTACTGACCTCCCCCCGGCTTCCTCTATCTCTAGTCTCTTGTTCTTGCCACCCACTCCCAGTGTCTTGCCTCTGTTGGTCTATTGGTTGTGCTTATATTCTGAATATTTTAACAAAACAATATGTAAAATTTAAACATTTGAGTATATTGTAATTTAAATCAGCACTTAGGAAACAACCTTGTATAATTCAAACCTTCCCTCCAATCCTGAAACTTCATAATGGTACCTACAATTCTTGATGCTTCCCCCAAACCTACCATTTGCTTTTAGTCATTCTTAAATAACAGAAGCCAAATCCTTTACAATACAATGTTGTCTGTACCTTATCATTTTTAATTCCAGTGTCTAATTCTTCTGTCACAGGGGCTTCCCCCCTGACTCCCCGATTGCCCAATCAGGTAAGCTACTGTAGTGCATGATTCACTCTCTCTTGCGTACATGGTGTATCCTGTGATCGCCGCCAGCACCACATTCAGGACCCCTTACCGGTGTGTCCAATTGGCTGGTGCAGTAATTGCTGTGCCCCCATCATACCCATCTCCTGTGTGGCTGTAATAATCATCACAGGGACTGGACCACCATAAATCCGAGGGGGCCTTCGTGCTGGCGGTGTTCCAACTGAGCCTCCTGTAAAGTCGGTGACCAAATAACAATACTTGAACCTCTTTATGAATAATTTTATGTCAGTATGACATGACACTAGTAAAGTCTTAACTATTTTGAAAACCTATGCTTTTATCTGCCTGAGCTAAAAAGGTGTCAATGAGGCTGAGGTAGACAAGGGAGCTTACATTCATTTAAAACACAGCTGTAGAATAAGGTTTTAACTTAAATAATTGATTATGAATGAAAATGAAGGCCCATTCTGTGGAAATGGGCTGAAATTCTGACCTTCATATTATTTCTATGGTTCACGCTGTCCAGTGCTCCTTCTGATTAAAAATGTTAAATTACCTCTTGGCTGCTGTGCCTAAGTTGGTGGAGCACCAGCCTTGGCACTGCAGGATCTGCTATTTCATTCCAGGTCAAGGGAATGTGCCTGGCTTGTAGTTAACCAATGGATGGTTCCTTGCCTCTCCCTCTCACTTCCTCCCCCATCCATCTCCCTCTCCCCCCTACCTCTCCCTCTACCTCTCCTTCTCCCTCTCCCTCTCCCTCTCCTTCCCCCTCTCCCTCTCCCTTTCCCCCTCCTCCTTCCCACTCTCATTTCCCCTCTCCCTCTCCCCATCCCCTCCCTCTCCCCCTGCCACTCCCCCTCCCCCCTCATGTTGAAATAGGCCAACAATGGAAAAGGTCCTCTAATGTGGATTAGCAAAAACAAAACACACAGATACATCATGTCACATAAATATAATAAGACCAATATTGAAAAAATACTCCAGGCACCTTAAAGTGACTGAAAATCCCAATACACCAATGTCTAAGGGGAAAAGAGATTGAGAGGCTGCAGGGCCACAACACAGGTGTAGAGCTGAGAAGGGGCTTGAAAGGGGCTGGCGACCCAGCTTCCTGCCTGAGGAGGTCCTTATGGTACAGAGCCCCAGTTTTAGTTTTCAGAGTGGTGGTGTCGATTTAATAAAGGGAGATCTACTCACTGCCTCTGCAATAACACAGAGGCCCCCAGCTTTCCCCTACCCATCTCCTGTTCCTCTGCTCCTTGCTTATCCCTCCTGCAGGCATGATGGTCATCTTTCATATTCACCATGCCAGGCCCTTCCCTGCCCCAGACTGAGGGTCAAAGTATGTAGCAAAAGGAACTGACATTGACCATCTAGCAGCACCACCCTGCCAAGAGCTTCAGAGCAACAGCCCCCCTGAGACTGGGAAAACACCATGCCCTGGGATGTCTTGGAGGCTTGGGCCCAGTGGCCTCCTCTCACCACCACATGCAGGTGGATGTGATATTCCTCCTTTGGGCCCTCTGCTTGTGCTTAAGCTCCAAAGTTATTGGGAAGTGGATGTCCTCTGTTCCAGACAGGGATTCTGCCAGGATATGGCGGTTGGTAGGGGATCCTCTGCTAAAAGGCACACCCTCATCTTGTCCATGAGTGCTGTTCCTGTGTGAGGTGGGACATCTGGGGGTACAAGATGTATCAAAAGAGAATTTATTCCCCACACCTGGGTGCTGGTGGGTTGAGACAGAGAAAGTCATCAGTCATGAGAGCAGAGAGAGAGTTTTTCTTTATTTTTTCTGGCTGCAAGCTGCTCCGCTGACATGAGGGTCTGGTCTGTCCTTGGTTCCTCCCATGCCAGGTGTCTTCTGGTTATCTGGGCTATGCTGTGCTCAAGGCTGCAAGCTTGCTACAAGATATCTGCTAAGCAAAATAAGGTTTTCTCTGCCCTGTTTTATTCTCTTTAACCCTTTCTACAGCCCCTGGGAGGGGAGAAGTAGACGGTATAAAATGGAGGACTGGGATGCCTGGGTGAAAAGGGAAACTCACAGCACCCACAAAGTGGCTCAGGATGACTATCCTTAACAACTGACCAGGGAGAGGTAGACAAGGCATGACAGAGGATGGCAGGTGGGTGATGCCTGGTGGTTGGCACCCAGGACAGATAATGGGTAAAGAGATGATGCACGCAGACAGAGAATGGATGGGTGCTAGGAGATGATATACACACAGACATAAGTGTAGTCTTTTAATAACATTCTAGCGCTGTGGTTCAAGTAATAGTATTTCCAGGGTTCCGTCTTCTTGTTTTTAAAGTTTGATAATGCCATATGAGCCATGATTATTTAGCCATCACTATTTTTTTTTTTTTTTTTTTACAAAAGTGCTGGACTGTGGGGTTGGAAGGATGTTGAAATGTCCGTTTTGTGTAGCAAAATAGTACATTAAGCTTAGTTACTTTAGGATATGAATACAAATGGAATCGGGCTTTAAGCCTTCAAAGCACCTTGTAATTTAGGTTAGTCTGCCCACCCCAGACATATAATGTCAGCAGAAATCAGGTCACTGTTGGTAAGAAGCTAATACAAGTGATGCAAACATTTCGATAGCATTAAAAAAGGTCTTGAAAATATGGTATGTGTAGTCCCTTTACCCTCAAGTTGGTATACCTTTTGAAAAAAGTATTTGTATTGATTTCATAGAGCAAGGGAGAGGGAGAGAGAAAGAAAAACGTGAATGATGAGAGAGAATCCCTGAACGGCTGCCATCTCCTTGTCCCCCACTGGGGATTGAGCAAGGGGCTTGGGCTTGTTCTTTGACCAGGAATAGGACAGTGACCTCCAGGCTCACAATTGGATGGTCAACCATCACAGAGTCACAGCAGGTGGGCTAGGTGTTTAGTTTTTCAAGACAGGAACTGATGTGAGTTAGGACATTGGGTTTGCCATAACTAATTAACCTTCCCGCCCCTAACTAACTTTTCTCTGGTTCATTATTTTTGAATCGGGCAACCAGACTGATTTTTGTAAAATATATATATCCTGATTTATTTTAAAGTAGTGGATAAGAGTTCGTTTCAATGAGTCTTTAAAGTACTAGTGAGGGAAATAGTCTTATTTCTCTTTAATCTTCAAGTCTGGCCAATGTAAGTGTGTCCCATATCCTTCAAAGTTGCCGGTGCCCCTTGCACAAGTATTCCTTAATATTACCCTGAAAGTCACACCATTTGGGCATCGTTTGGGGTACATATTTTCTTTGGTTCTATTGCATTTTCAGATATTTCCAACATATCATACCATTATTTTAAGCTACGTTCTTTTGGATTTATTAAGAATCACTCTTCCCTGGGACAAGGTAACATATGCAGATTTCTATGTCAATAACCACGCTTGTGCTTTGGCTAGACTTTTGATCTTATATTTGAGTTAATTTGTGTGTGTACTCGTTATGCCATATATTAAGTTGTTGATCTTCAATGACTTTTAGTACATAACTCACTTATGTGCCTGGCCTTTATTTGGAGAGCCTGTTTTATGATATATCGAAGGGGGTCAGTACCTATTGACCCTTTTACTTTACCTTTATCTTTTAGGGTTTGTCAACAGCCAAGAGTTGGATTTGTCTCATGATTTTTCTTGAGTTCAGAAGGCCATTTATTTGATTTATGAAGAATGGTTGATGTTGTTTCCCTAGTTTCTAAGCAGAAGAAATGTAGTTTGTGTAGATATTATTCCCAAGTGTCTTCTTTCAAGTGATGTTTTGTAGCCTGCACAATGATTCTGAATCAGACAAAATCCTTACTTATTGGGCACTTCTTTTCTATGGTAAAAATAACAAACATGCAAGGAAATGTAAATAAGTACAATCATGCACAAAAAAGACAAGAGGAGAAATATAGGGGGCAATTATTTTTACAAGTTGTATTGGTAGGAGATAGTGCTTATATTCATAAAATTCAGGGGATCAAGGGATGTTTGTTGAATCTCAAATGTCGGGAAGGAGGCCGTGGCGTATAAACCTGTGGAAAACATTTTGGACCCAGAAAGCTTAAGTGATTCCTTAAGGTGGGAACTGTGTCCAGTGGCTGTTTAGTTTGTGTCGCTGCCCATCAGTGCCAGGCATCTTGGTGGAACATGTGAACAGCCACTTCAGATTTGTTTAGAAAAATAGTTCCAAACATCCAAAGAGTTTTATGTGGAGCAATTACAGTGACCTCAGTTTACACATGCCATGTTGATTTAGCTAAAAGATCAACCATCATGAAGTTATTGGGAGACTGGGGAATTTATGTATGCATGTTAATCAAATTAGTGTATTTAAAAGGTATAAATCTAGGAACACATTTTTAAAAAAAATTCTTTATGGTTTAGAGGATTACATAGAGTATTACATATGTCTCCTTTTCCCCGTTGTGCACCTGCAACCCCAGCACATGCCCTTTCCCCTCCTAGTGTCTATGTCCATGGTTAGGCTGATAGGCATGCATACAAATCCTTTGGTTTTTCTCTTACCCCCTAGTCCTGCTTCCCTCTGAGGTTTGGCCGTCAGTTCCATGCTTTTCTGTCTCTGGATCTATTTTGTTGAATAGTTTATTTGTTCATTGTTCCACCAATTAGTAAGGTCATGTGGTATTTATCTTTCTCCAACGGGCTTATTTTGCTCAGCATAATGCTCTACATGTCCTTCCATGCTTTTGAGAATGGTAAAAGTTTTTTTTTTACAGCAGTGTATCGTTCCTATGTGTATATGTGCCACAGATTTTAACCCATTTTTCTTCTGATGGGCACTTAGGCTTCTTCCAAGTCTTAGCTATTGTATATTGTGCTGCTATAAATATGTGGTTGCACATGCCCTTTCCCATTGGTGTTTGTCAATTCTTGGGATATGTTCCTAGTAGTGGGACTACTGTTCAAATGGGAGCTACATTTTTTAAAATTTTTGTGGAAACTCCATACTGTTCTGCAGATCCCAGAGACCTCTGCTCAGCACAAAACTTGGTGAGCCCTGGACTGAGATGGGGACACTGGGGCCCAAACAAAGGTTCCCTGCTGTGTCCCTAATTGTGTCTGCAGCTGCCACACAGGCAAACAGAGCTGCAGCATCTACCCTTGCAGTGTCTCCCCTTAACCAGTGCTTGCAACATCTCCCCTGGGACCATTGTCACCAACAGCAGCCCCCCCCCCACCCCTGGAAACAAGGTACCCAGCCTTGTAGTACCTGCTGTGCTGCACATAGCAGATGGTCAGGGCCTCCCTGTCCAGTACGGTAGCCACCGACCCCATGTGATGATTAAGCCCTTGAAATATATCCAGTGCACTTGAGGAGCTGAGTTTTCATTTTAATCTATCATGGTAACATATACTTTGGTTAGTGTTTAGAACACCTTGGGTGTGTGAATGAATCTATTTTATCAAATGTTAGGAAATGCAAATACAGACTCAGCATTCCTGATTTAAAAAGATACAATTTAGCACTCAATCCTTAGTGAGATGGCCTGTGAGAGACATCAAACTAAGAAGACTTTGTGCAAAACTTGAAGGTAAAATACCTCATTAATATTTTTGTGGCTGCTTGGTTCCTCTAGGCCGGGCGAATAGCCAAATTAACAGACAGAGATTAACAGAACATCAGGGGTAAGTACATGTGCAAGAAGGTTTCACATAGAATCTATGTAGCCATGAAATTACAAACACACTGAAGCAACATTGGGTATACGACATTCTTAAAGTTTTTTTAAAGCAAGTTTTTTATTGATTTCAGAGAGGAAGGAGTGGGAAAAAGAGGTAGGAACATTAACGATGAGGGAGAATCATTGATCCTCAGCCCTCCATGGGCACCACCCTGGGGATCCAGCCTGAAACCTGTCATGTGCCCTGACAGGAAAATGTATCCTGACGCCTGGCTCATAGGTCCACGCTCAACCACTGAGCCAGGCTGATTGGACTATGTCCTATATATTTTGAACAAAGGATAAAGGGGGGGAGATTATTTTTCAGAAGTGAGAATAGGCAATTTGCAGGTAGATGAGGAAGAACAGAACGCTCGTGTCAGGAAAGTTAAGAAACCACGAGGCACGGGTTATCTAGCCGACTGACACCAGTCTGAACCCTCTTAGCCAACGGTGAAGAAATAAAGGAAACCAAGATTCTGCCACCCTGAAGCTGCTTTTGGGGATATTGATTTTCAGCTGTTTATTAAGTAGCCAAAGTGTCAGAGAGCACCTTTGGGCACCCCAGCACCCTCCTGGCCAAAAGAGAGAGAGGGAGAGACCTTCTTCAGAAGGTTGTTGCCTTTGCCTGATTGGAGTGAAACATGTTAAACAAGAGGGCTTCAGCAGATGTCTATTAGCTAGATACCCCTCCTCCCCTGTGACACCATCAATCAGGAGTGTGGGAGCGGTTCCCAGACATTGTTGGTCCCAGGAGGCAGGGTTATAAATTCCAGTGGCTGCTGCGTCCAGTGCTGGAATTGGTGGCAGTTCAGCTCACCCAGAACACCTCCTGAGCCCACAGCTGGACAGGGCAGAGGCTGGGTCCAGGCTGGCTGGGCCCAGGGCCTGGAGAAGAGGGGGAAATGCAGCGAGGGATGACTCAGGGTAACCTGGAGGGGAGGGAGAGGCATCAGTGCAGGTACCCACATGAACTGTCCTTGGGAAAGGTCACGTGTGTCCTGAGGGGAGAGAGCGGAGTAGAGCCCAGGCCATGGGGGAGACCCCGCCAGGACAAATAATTGCCAAATGCATCTAGGAGAGAGGTGGGAGAGCTAGGCTGAGTCTCTAGTTCCAATATAAAATAATAGAGTTGGTTCTTGTTTGTTTGTTTGTTTGTTTCTGTTTTTTATCTGCTCTGCTCTAGGTGACAATCCCAGATCCACTGGGGCTGAGAGCAGTCGCCTCTTTTGTCCTCATTCCTCCATCTATGCAGCTGGAAACTTTAAACTCTGCTAGTTCATAGGCATGGGGTTCATCTGGAGGAATGGCAGGGTAGGGACCCACAAGAAGCCAGCCTCACCACCCTGCTGTTACGCTCCACCCCCACGACCGCCCCATAGCCTAAGGTGAAGAGATGCAGGGTCACCTGCATGACAGGGACACAGTGTCCTCTGCCCACTCCCCCTCTCAGACAAGGTCTCACAGTTTCTGGAGTCTGAATATTCCCCAAGTCTGAGTGAGGAAGGGCAAGGCAGCACAATGTGTCTGAGGCTGCCTGTCACTACTTGAGCCAAGTTAAGCAGAGACAGGGTTGAGCCACACAATGAGTGTTTATCCAAGGATGCGGTCAGTATGGGGAGAGCAGTCGCTCACCCTGGAAATTCGGCTCTCAGCCTCTTGGGGAGAAGATAGTTACCTGTAGCTGCCAGCTGCAAGTGTCACATGGAAAGGGGAGGGGAGGGCCTGCTGTCTGCCCTTCAGGAGCTCAAAGGCTGACCACAAGGTGGCTAATCTTCCAAGACTTTAGGAACAGCTCAGCCCCTTCCTGGGATGAGATTGGAATGGTCAGCCTTCCTGAGAAAGACCCCAGGAGGGGGTCAGGGTGCGGGCACAGCTGCCAAAGCAAAGCTTGTCCTGTGCTTGGTCTCTCTTCGCAAAATGCAATCTTTTCTGAGTAATGGGCCATGGAGGCAGCCTGTTTTCCGTACAGCCTGTGTCATCCTCCAGTGTCCCAGGGCCTCGTATTTATAGTGTGCAAGTGATGAATAAACAACTGCAGCTCTATTCTTATTACAAGCCCTTCTGCACTATGAGAAGCTGATTTCCAAAGACCCCCAGGAGATGCCTCAGGCCAGCCTGGATGACAGGGCTGGGCCTCAGCTTTGCTCTTCCCTTCTGCCTCTCTCCTCACAAGCCTTACTTTTGTCTCCTAAAGAGACTATGGAAAAGCAGGCAGCAAAACCTGTCAGACTGAGCATGCCAGGCCCCCTGTGCCCCCTGGAGGCACCACCTGTGAGGAGAGCCCTGGGTTAAGGTTCAGCATAGGGCAGCTGTGCCTGTGCCTGAGCACCAGGCTGTGGCTGGTGCCTCCCCACCTCTCCTCAGCTTTGTTGGCCTGCTCCTCCTCAGGAGCCTCCTGCCCACTCTGTTCTGCTTCCAGGCCCAGGGGTGACTGTGCCAAAGGGATTTGTTGGTAAGAGGAGAACCCCTTCATGAGGGGGGAGGAAGGCAGGGAGGCTGCCATCACCTGAAGGCTTAGGGGAGGTGAGCAGAGCAAAGGCTGGATTCAGGGCTTGTCACAGAGCTCTGGTGGCCCAAACCCCAGGGGAAGACTGAGGAGAGCGAGCCCCTGTGGAGAGAGACAATGTAATTGCATCTGGCCAGCTCTCCTCTGCCCCGGGGGTTACTAACATGCCCCCATCCAGACAGCAGGGACAGTGGACCAGCCCAGGGCAGGGAGCTCTTTTCCAGACAGAGGGCTGCGGTGGAGTGGGAGTGGAGCGCCAAGCCTGGCCCAGGGAACCAGGTAGGTAAGTGGCAGCCACAACCACAGAGGGAAAGGGGTCCCCAGAAACACAGACCAGGGGTGGCGAGTGGGAGGTTAGCTGGGGGTCACGGCCTCCTGTTTCTCCCTCCACATCCGCGACCGCCCCCACCCTCATGCCTGGAAGCAGAGGGTCCTCCTAACAGCCACCCACCCTCTGCCACCCCTTGCAGCCTGGTGGGTGTGCCACAGGCGCCCCTGTCCCCACCTTCTCTGGGCCTGTTAAACCCCCCCCCCCGCCCCCTTATCTTGGTTTGTTCCTGATCTCATGATCTCGCGAGATTTCACCCCCAAAGGAACCAGTGCACAGTCCCAGGAAGCTTGTGAGGCGCCGCCCCCTACCTCTTCCTTCCCGCCAGCCAGCCCCCCTGCTGTGCAGGAGTCCCAGTGGTGAGGAGCACAGCCTGTGGAAAGGTAAGCACACACTCTGGGTTCTTGCTGTCTCCGGGGGTGAACTTGCTGTCTCCAGGAGTGAACTTCTCTAGTCACTGGTAACCCGCAGCCCCTCCCCCGCCGGCTGTTTCCATCTGGAAAGGAGTTTCCACCTGGTTGGAGTGAAGGCCTGAGTTACAAACCTGGCTCGCAGGCGTGAGGCCTTCCGCTTGCTGCGCCAGAGTGGGAGCTCGCTGAGGGGACTTACACGCAACAATTCATGGAACTCCGGCGTCGGCCCTTATTGTGTGACCTCAGCTGGCCGCGTTTGCACTTGACCAAGGGCGCCCCCACAGCCCCAGGCACCAACTCCCCTGGGATCTGGCTCCTGAAGTCTGTGGGCTCTCAGGCCAGCCCAGCCCTGCTCAGGGCGAGGGGGACAGGGAAGGGGCAGAAAAGTGGCTGCTGGACGGTGGGCAGTGCCCAGGAGGGAGAGGTCGCTTTCCGCAGAGCACCAGGCCCGTCACTCATCATTGTCCTCTGGTTCAGCTGGTGAGAAAGCGGTGGTCAGGCTGGGAGATAAGAGGTGATTCCCACTGAGAGCAGCAGAGCCCTCTCCTGGTGTGAGTGTGAGTGTGCGTGTGCCTGAGTGTGCGTGAGTGTGAGTGTGTGAATTCTCACCTGATGATATGTTCCTGGGTTCCTTTTCATTCCTATTCCTGATTAAGGTATTACATACGTGTTCTAATCCCTCACTGCCCCCACACCCCCACCCTCACCCGGCAAGTTTGCCCTCATGCTCACCCCCTGGTGTCTGCGTCCATTGGCTAGGCTTATAGGCATGCATACAAGTCCTTTGGTTGATCTCTCCCCCTTAGCCCCACCCTCCCCTACCTTGTCTCTGAGGGTGATGGTCTGATCCATGCTTCTCTGTCTCTGGATCTGTGTTTGTTCTTTGGTTTATGTTGTTCATTATAATCCACAGATGAGTGAGGTCATGTGATATTTATCTTTCTCGGACTGACTGACTGGCTTTGCTTAGCATAATGCTCTCCAGCTCCATCCATGCTGTTGCAAATGGTCAGTGCCCCTTCCTGTTTTGTGACAGCATACTATGCCGATGTGTCGATGTACCACGTCTTTTTAACCCACTCATCTGCTGAACAGCACTTAGGCTGTTTCCAAATCTTAGCTATTGTAAATTGTGCTGCAGTGAACATAGAGGTGCATGTATCCTTTCTGAGTGGTAATTCTAGGTTCCTGGGATATATTCCTAGAAGTGGGATCACTGGGTCAAATGGGAGTTCCGTTTTTAGTTTTTTGAGGAAACTCCATACTGTTCTCCATAGTGGCTGCACCAGTCTGCATTCCCAGCAGCAGTGAAGGAGAGTTCCTTTTTCTCCGCATCCTCACCAGCACTCGCCCTTTGTTGATTTGTTGGGGATAGCCATTCTGACAGCTGTGAGGTAGTACCTCCTTGTCCTTTTGATTTGCATCTCTTGGATGATTAGTGGCTCTGAGCATGTTTTAATGTGTCTCTTGGCCTTCCTTTTGTCCTCTCTGGAAAAGTATCTATTGCGGTCCTCTGCCCATTTTTGTGATTGGGTTTTTTATCTTCCTTTTGTTAAGTTGTATGAGTTCTCTGTAAATGTTGGAGATGAAATCCTTATCAGAGAGAACATTGGCAAATATGTTCTCCCATGCAGTGGGCTTTGTAGTTGTCTTGTTGACGGTTTATTTTGCTATGAAGTAGCTTTGAATTTTGCTGTCGTCCCATTTGTTTATTTTAACTTTATTTTGCATTGCCCCAGGAGCTGTGTTGGTGAAGAGATTGCTTCAGCATATATCTCAGACTCTGCTGCCTATGGATTCCTCTATATATTTTTCTGGTTTCCAGCTTTCTGTTTAAGTCATTATCCATTTTGAGCTTATTTTTGTGCATGGTGTAAGTTGGTGGCCTAGTTTCATTTTCTGCATGTGTCTGACCAAATTTCCCATACCATTTATTGAAGGGACTTTCTTAACTCCATGGTATGTTTTGGCCTCCTTTGTCAAATATTCATTGAGCTTATTGGTTTGGATTGGTTTCTGGGTTCTCTATTCTATTCCCTTGGCCTATATGTCTATTCTTGTGCCAGTGTCAGGCAGTTCTGAGAACAGTGGCTTTGTAAAGCAGCTTGAAATCTGGTACTGAGATACCTCCTACTTTGTTCTTCTTCCTCAGGATCGCTGCAGCCTTTTGGGGTTTGTTTTTTAAATATATTTTATTGATTTTTTACAGAGAGTAAAGGAGAGGGATAAAGAGTTAGAAACATCGATGAGAGAGAAACATAGATCAGCCTCCTCCTGCACACCCCCTACTTGATATGTGCCCCCAACCAAGGTACATGCCTTGATCGGAATCGAACCAGGCACCTTTCAGTCCGGAGGCCGACGCTCTATCCACTGAGCCAAACCTGTTTGGGCTCAGGGTCTTTTTTTTTTTATTATTATTACAGATGGATTTTTGGAGAGTTCATTCTAGGTCTGTGAAATATGCTGTTGGTATTTTAATGTGGAGTGCATTGAATGTATAGATTGCTTTGGGTAGTATAGCCATTTTAATGATGTTGTTTCTACCAATCCATGAACAAGGTACGTTCTTCCATCTGTTTATGTCTTCCTCTTTCTCTTTTTTCAACATCTTCTAGTTTTCTGAGTGGAGGTCTTTTACCTCCTTAGCTAAATTTATTCCTAGGTTTCTGAATTTTTTTGGTGGGATGATACATGGGATTCTTTTTTCAATCTCCTTTTCTGTAAGTTCACTATTGGTGTATAAAAATGCCATATATTTCTTGGCGTTAATTTTGTAGTCTGCTACATTGCCAAATTCATTTACTAAGATAACTAAATGTTTGAAGGAGTGTTTGTGGTTTTCTATGTATAGTATCATGTCATCTGCAAATAATGAGAATTTACTTCTTCTTTCCCAATTTGGGAACAATTTATTTATTTTCTTGTGTAATCACTCTGACTAGGACTTCCAGTACTGTGTTGAACAGGAGTGATAAAAGTGGGCGTCCCTGTCTTATTCCTGTTCTAGAGGGAAATGTTTTTCTTTTGGTTTTTTTTTCTGCACTTTGAGTATGTTGTTGGCAGTAGGTTTGTCATATAAGGCTTTTATTATGTGGAAGGATGATTCTTCTATTCCTACTTTGCTGAGTGTTTTTATCAGAAAAGGCTGTTGCACTTGTTCAAATGCCTTTTCTGCACCAATTGATATGATTGTGTGGTTTTTCTCTCTCAAATAGTTTATGTGATGTTTCACGTTCACTGATTTGCAGATAGTGTACCATCCTTGCATCCCTGAAATAAATCCCACTTGGCCATGGTGTATGATCTTTCTAATGCAATGCTGAATCCTGTTTGCTAGAATTTAGTTGAGGATTGCAGCATTAATGTTCACCTGGAAAATTGGCCTGTTAGTCACTTTCTTTGTGGTGTCTTTTTCTGGTTTGGGGAATATGGTAATACTGACTTCATAAAAAGAGCTTGGAAGTATGCCGTCCTCTTGAATTATTTGAAATAGTGTGAGAAAGGTTGGTTTTACTTCTTCTTTGAATGTTTGGTCAAACTCCCCTGTGAAGCCATCTGGTCCAGAGCTTTTGTTTTTTTGGAAGCTTTTTGATTACTGTTTCAATTTAACAGTATTTATCGGTCTGTTCAGGATTTTTGCTTCTTCCTGATTGAGTTTTGAAAGCTTGTCTTTTTGTAGCAATGTGTCCATTTTGTTGAGCTTGTCCAGTTTGTTGTAGTAGAGTTGTTCATTGTGATTTTTTACAATCCTTTGTATATCTGTGGGGTCGTTTGTTACTTCACCTCTTTCATTTGTTTTTGTTTATTTGGGTCCTCTCTCTAAGTTTCTTGCTGAGCCTGACTAGAGGTTCATCAATGTTGTTTATTCTTTCAAAGAACCAGCCTTTGGTTTCATTGATCTTTTGTATTATTTTTTTTCGTCCCTACGTCACTTATTTCTGTTCAGACGTTTATTATCTCTTTCTTTTTGTGTACTGTGGGCTTTCTTCTCTAATGGAGAGGCACTCTGAAACCCAGGACAAAACAGCTTTTATTTACTTGAATACACATTTGTCCTTTAGCAAAGCAAACAGGTATATCCAATTTTGGTAAACAATAGAAGAATTTTCATGTTAGGAGGTTGCCTTCAGCCATTATTCCCACAGCAGGGTAACAAAATGCTGATTTTCTGCCATGCTGAATATCAAAGTCCATTCCCCTTCTGTGGGACTTCTCGCATTGATATGTTAACTACTTTTGGTCTTTGCCCCACAATTTCCCTCTTTTTGTTTTCTTAATTAATTTAGAAAGGTGTATGCCATCTTCTGGGCTCAGATCCTTTTAAGACTTTTGATTCTGCTTCTTCAGACTGGAAGAAAACCTAGAAGAATAAGAAAGAGAGACAATATTAGTTATTCTAAAGAGCAAATGTAAGGAGATTCAATGAAAAGGATTGAGTTCTTTCATGTCCTTTTAAGTATCGTTTTCAGGTATTTATGGAATTAGTCCATAGTAGGCTTCTTTTGGGACTGTCAGTTCTTTATGGGCTCTTTCCAGTCACTGTTCCCTTGTGACATGACTGCAATGATGTCCGAGTTCTGGATGGTGGACCACCGGTGAGAAATGACAATGCAGGTCTGACCTCTTTTGGCTTTGTCAAGAGCCACCGGCACCTAGGCACAGCAGATGACAGCTAGCTTAGCAAGGCGTGTTCACCATCCCCCATCTCTAGATGTTTCTCCTCTGTCTCCTCAGCATGTTGCTTGTGGCCCTGCTGTCTGTAGTTGGAGTAGTCTGGTCAGTTCCTCTCTCAGATTCATGTTGCAGGAATCCACACAGGCTTGGAGGAGTTTTCTGGAAATACACAAGCATATCCTTGACCAAAGAATAATAAAGGGACCCTTCCTTAAACCAGACTCGTTATGTTTCCATTTAACCTGACCATTTTGCTTTGGCTTAGTCTGACACCATTGTTATTCTATGGGTGTCTTGCCATCAGCATTACAAGGGTAAAATTTAAAGTAATTAAGGCTTGGTGTGGTCTACTTACAGGAGATTTCTTCACTATTCCCCCACTTTTGTTTTACAAGTTGGGATTTTAGAGCCCTTGTAGTAGATGTAACATGCAAGGAGGGCATTTCTTCATAATCTGTTTTGCCGGCTATACAGTATTTCGGCAGACTGATGTAAAAGCTTGTGAAATTCTGTGACCTGCTTAATAAAATAACTAACTCACAGGCATATTCATTTCCTTTTGTTAAAGGACCAGGGCTTGTTTAAATAGTATAGAGCGGCTTCGGTCACCGAGGCATTTTAATTGAGTAGTTCCAGTTCTGTTTACCAAGCCAGCAGCATAAGCAGATAATAGATAATATCAAGAGGCTTTTGGAAATACTGCAAGTCAGCCTTGATCATTTCTAATTCGATTCTTTGCACAGAAGTATGACTGGTCTGACTGACTTGGTCTGAATTCAGTGCAGTATAAGCAGCTTTACCGTGAGATGAACAATCAGTAAAAACAGTGACTTCTCCAGGAATAGGTTTCTGCCTGTTCGATCTATGTTCCCCTGAATATTCTTTCATTTTTATTTGCTAATTTAAATCAGTCTAAAATAAGGCTAATTTCCTAACTTCCTTTGTCATTGGGTGGGGACAGTAAATGACACTAATTGGATTTCTGCTATCAGCCCTCTATATATACACACACACACACACAAACACACAGACACACACACAAACAAACACACACACACACATACTACTGTTGGTCTTTGCCTCCAGCACTTTACTCTGAGGTTTGACAGTGTGATCAATGCTTCTTTGTGTCTGGATGTCTTGTTGTTCATCAGTTAATGTTGTTCATTATATTCCACAAATGAGCGAGATAATGTGATATTTCTCGTTCTCTGATTGGCTCAATTTGCTCAGTGTAATGCTCTCCAAGTCCATCCGTGCTGTTTCAAATTATGATAGTTCATTCTTTGTTACAGCAGTAGAGCATTCCATTGTATAGATGTTCCACAGTTTGTTAATCCGTTCATCTGCTAATGGGCATTTAGACTGTTTCCAAATCTTAGCTATTGTAAATTGGGCTGGTATGAACATACAGTTGCATATATCTTTCCTGGTTGGCCTTTCTCATTTCTTGGGATATATACCTAGAAGAGAGAACACTGGGTCAAAGAGGAGCTCCATTTTCAATTTTTTAAGAAAACTCTATATGGTTTTTCACAGTGGTTGCAGCAGTCTGCATTCCCACCAGCAGTGCACAAGGGTTGCTTTTTCCCTGCATCCTCACCAGCACTTGTGTTGTTTTTTTTTATTTCTGACAGCTATTCTGACAGGTGTGGATTGGTACCTCAGTGTCGTTGTGATTTGCATCTCTTGGACTGTTAGTGCCTCTGAGTCTTTTTTCGTATGTCTCTTGGCCTTTTATAGGTCTCCTTTTAAAAAGTGTTAATTTAGGTCCTTGTCCCATGTTTTGATTGGATTGTTTATCTTCCTATTGTTAATTTGTGTGAGTTCCCTGAAAACTTGGGAGATTCAACACTTATCCGAGATACCATTGGCAAATAGGTTCTCCTGATGCAGTGGGCTTTCTAGTTGTTGTTCAGGATTTTGTTTGCTTTGCAGAAGATTTTTATTTTGATGTAGTCCATTTGTTCATTTTCCCCTCCGTGTGCATTGCCTTTGGAGCTATATCAATAAAGATACTGCGAAGACATATCTGATATATTGCTACATAGGCAATCTTATAAGTTTTTTTATAGATTCTCATTTGAGGTTTAAGTCCTTCATCCATTTTGAGTTTACTTTTGTGAATGGTGTAAGTTGGTGGTCTAGTTTCATTATTTTGCATGTATCTTTCTAATTTTCCTAACATTTTTTGAAGAGACTGTCTTGATTCCATTGTATGCTCTTGCCTCCTTTGTAAATTAATAATAGAGCATAATGACTTGGGTCCACTTCTGGGTTCTCTGTTCCGTTTCAGTGGAGTATATATATGTCTTTTCTTGTGCCAGTAGCAGGCAGTTTTGAGAATGGTGGCTTTATAGTATAGCTTAATATCTGGTATTGTGAGCCCGCCAACTTTTTTCTTCTGCCTCAGGATTGCTCTGGCTATTTTTACTCCGTTTGAATATTTTGAGGATTTTTTTCTGTGTCTGTGAAATATTCTGTTGGTATATTCATGGAGATTACAATGGATCTATTGATTGCTTATGGTAGTATGGACATGTTAATGATGTTAAGTCTACCAACCCATTATCATGGAATATTAATCCATTGGTTGATATCTTTATGTCTTTTTCAATGGCCTGTAGTTTTCCAAGTGCAGTTCTTTTACTGTCTTTATGAATCAATAAAAATTTACAGTTTTTAATTATAAGCCTGTGTTTTCTATCAAAATTACTTCTTGCATGAATTTTGGGACACCCTTTACTTAGGCAACTCCTGTGAAAGGGCCATTCGACCCACAAAGGTGTCGCAACCCACAGGTTGAGAACCGCTATTCTAAAATGTCAATTAAATCTAATGAATCCAGTGTGTCCATTAGAGGCTCTGCATCCTTGTTATTTTTTTCATATGGAAGATCTATCCAGTGAAGTCATAGGGGTGATAATTTTGTCACACTCTCTGTGAAAGTCTTCTAGAAGTTTTGTTTGTTTGTTTTGATTTTTTGTTTATCTGTTTGAGATATATATATATTGAGGTGCTCCTTTGTTGGCTGAATATATGTTTACTAGGGTTATATCGTCTTGTTGGTTGGTCCCTTTAGTATCATGCAGTGACCTTTATGTCTCTTGTGATGGCCTTTCTTTTAAAGTGTATTTTTTCTGATATGCGTATTGTTACTTCGACCTTTCTGTTTCTTTTCCATTTGCATGGAAATTTTTCCCATTCCTTCACTCTCATCCTGTGTGTGTCGTTTGTTTTGAGGTGGTGCTCCTGCAGACAGCATAGACTTGCATCATGTTTTTGTATGCATTTTGCTCCACTACACCTTTAGATTGGAGCATTGACCCATTTAAATTTAGGGTTATTATTGATAGGTATGTATTTCTTTCCATTTCATTTCTGTGTGGCTAACTTTCTGTCTCTGTTTCTCCTTCTCATTACAGCAATCTCTGTAGCATTTCATGTAAAGCTGGCTTGGAGATGATGTACTCCTTCAGCCTTTTTCTGTCTAGGAAGCTGTGTAATTGACCGTCTATTTTGAATGAAAGAATTGCCAGATATAGTAATCTTGGTCTCAGATCCTTGCTTTCCATTAACTGGAGTACTTCATGCCATCTTATTCTGGCCTGAAGAGTTTCTGATGAGAGATCAGGAGTCAGCCTTATGGGAAGTCCTTCGTGGCTAACAGTTTTCTTTTCTCTTGCTGCCTTGAAGATTCTCTCTTTGTCTTTAATCTTTGGCATTTGAATTATGATGTGTCTGGGCACGGGTTTGTTTGGGTACTTCTTCTTTGGGGTTCTCTTTGGCTCTTGATCTTGTGTGGGATTTTCCTTTACCAGGTTAGGTATGTGTTCTGACATTGTTTCTTTAAAGACCTTCTCTATGCCTTTCTCCCCCTCCTGCCTCTTCTGGCACACTGGCTATGCTAATACTGTTATGTAAGTTTCTGCTTTGTTTTTTTAAATCTTAATTTTTCTGTCTTTTTTTTTTTTAAATTGGGTGGTATTTTTAACTCTGTTCTAAATCAGTGATTGGATCCTCAGCTTTCCCTAATATCTGCCTATTTCTTCTAATGTGTTCTTTATTTGTATTATGTCATTTTATATCTAGGACTGTTCTTCTTTTCATAGGCACTATATCTTTTTTCATGCTGTTGAGCTCTTTTACCTTCATAACTCTGAAGTCAGATTCAGATAAATGTCTTCTCTGTGCTTCATCTCTCTCTATATCTGGAGAATTCTCTTGTTCCCTCATTTGGGGGTTGTTTCTTTATCTCCTTTTTCTGGCTTTCTGTGTGGGTTTGTGGTGACGATTTAGGTAGATCCTGTCTGCCTCTCAGTCTCTAGTGCAGAACATTGTTAAAGGATGTTTCTGACTAATTAGGTCAGGCAAAGACTCAAAGCCTCCAGAGGCCTCCTCTGTCTATAGACTGATAGGGTTCCAACTTAACTTGCCCCCAAGGCAATGGTCCTCAGGTTATAGCAAGAGTTTGTTTCAACAGGGTGGGGCAGTTGCCTCTGCCTGGAGGTTAATTGTTATTTATAATCTCTTCAGTGTCCTCAGGGCAAGGTGTTTCCCAGTAGTGTGTGTTCATTGTCTCCCCTCCAGGAAAGGCAGATGTCTGCCTGGGAAAGATTTTCTCTGCTGCATGAGGAAAGTACTCCTCCCAGGAAACTTGAAGTGTCTGTGTTGTGTGCTGGAACCCTGGACTCCCCAGTTCTGGCTTTTTTCCTCACAGCTCCAGTCCACTTCACCCTCCCTTTGCCAGGGCACAAGGTGTGTGGCTCCACAGGGAAATTTGTGTGATGGCCCTTTAAGAGGATACCTGAATTTCTAGCTGTCTCTCCCTGCCAGACAGTGCCCTGCTGCTATTCACATCCACAGGTTATATGGCTATCCTCCTCAGTCTGGTGCTCTCTGCTAGGAGGCCCAGCTTGGGGATTAGACCCAGAGTTCTCAGTGGCAGTCCTCCACAGCTGAGATATCTCTCTGGGACTTCAGTTGCTGTCTGTGGATGTCAGGCCCGCCCCTTCAAGCCTCCTCTCCTCCTACCAGTGTCTAAGTGGTCTCCACCTTCGGTGCTCAGGTGTCAGGGTTCTCTCCTGTGAGTTTTCCATTGATTATTAGGAAGTTGTTCTATATTTTAGTTGGAATATCAGTTTATTCCTGGGAACATGTCCCTGTAGCATCCACTTATTCTGCCACCATTCTTTTAAATATATTTTTCTTTATCTCAGAGAGAAATGGAGAGTGAGTGAGAGTTAGAAACATCAATGATGAGAGAGATTCATTGATCAGCTCCCTCCTGCTTGCCCCAGACTGAAGATTGAGCCCCCACCCAGGCAAGTGCCCTTGACCTGAATCGAAACTGGGGCCCTTCAGTCTGAAGGTCGGTGATCTGTCCACTGTTCCAAGGTGGCTAGGGTTCTGCCACCTTTTTCAATCTTCTTCAGCATCCCTCTGCATTGTAAAGTCCCTGCCAACATTCTTGTCCAATACGCTCCTTTTCATGTGGTTTCAGGATGGAGTTGTGCATGAAGGCCCTAATGTCCTGTGAGTGCACATTCTGATCAATAGCACTGTCAGGAAATGTGCATTGAGGCATGCTCAGTAGGCATATAGTAACTGAAACCTGCCATGTCTCTTACTGTTCCTGTTTCTGTTAGGATCATGATGAAGGAGCTCAACTAAGGCTCTTGTTTCAAGTAGGGGTTGGAAGGATATACTCTTCATTTCAACACGTGTTCTTCTGAGAAACTTTCGTAGTCATGCCCTACTCTAAAATGTATGAGGCCATTCCATTATAAGGCCAGATCTTTTATCAGGACAAGGCATTTATTTTTATTGAATGAAAATTCAAGCCAAAACCGGTTTGGCTCAGTGGATAGATCATCGGCCTGTGGACCGAAGGGTCCCAGGTTCGATTCCGGACAAGGGCATGTACCTGGGTTGCGGGCACATCCCCAGTAGGGAATGTGCAGGAGGCAGCTGATCGATGTTTCTCTCTCATCGATGCTTCTAACTATCTCTCTCCCTTCCTCTCTGTAAAAAACCAATAACATATATTTAAAAAAAAGAAAATTCTAAGAATCACATAAATATATAAAGATATAATTGGTACTTCCAACAATCATATACGTATTGAAGAAATATGGAGACTAAATAACTACATCTTAATCAATATGATACAAGTACAGTAGGTCCTCGCGTTACATTGTTGCCACGTTCCTGCAGTGGGATGTAATGCAATATTCGCGTAAGTCAGAACCCACCTACATAAGCATGTATGTCACTCACATGGAGCACACATACACAGAAGTAATGGCGTGAAACAGTAAAAAATAATAAATAAATAAATAAATAAATAAATAAATAAATAAATAAATAAAAGATAACAATTCCTGACCTTTACTTGTGGTAAATGAGTAATAATAAAACATAAAGCACATATGTGCATACGTAGAAATGATCAAACTTTTTTTTTTTAATAAATAAATGGGGAATGGTGACGTAACCACAAAACTCATGTACTTCGAGTCCAACGTAACCCAAGGAACGTCTGCATTATCACAACAGGCTGAAAAGTGATCAGTGTGGATTCCGATGGTCTGTTTTTAATGAAAATAGGGTGGAAAGGGACACTTGAAAGAGTCTGGCAGTGAAAGTTGCTAAATCAGAGCATGCACATAGTTGTGAAGAAATCAGGTAAAAGTGACTTGTTCATATTAGGAAAGAGATGTTTTAAAGTCTAACATAGAGACCCTCACTATAAATTATGTTGGAAAATTGAAAGTATTGAGAGCATCAGTGAAGTTAAGAAGAATAGGCCTCTGCACTTGAATACAGACAAGCAGCCTGCCCATTTCAATTTTGGATGAGCTAGTGAGCAAAGAAAATTAGTGAAAGGCTCATTTAGGAGCATTGGTGGAAAGAATTAGCCCTGAAACATAGTACTGTTTGTGGGAGATGTAATAGTTCTCATATCTTGAAGGAGATTAGTGCCCTTCATATAAGCCATTAAATAATACCGCTAAAGAGCAGTAAAATCTATATGGCAATCATTACCAAAATTCAGGTTATACCTTTAAATAATTCAGCATTAGAAGAGAACCATGCTAAATCAGTGATAAATAATAAAATGACTCGAGGCCCGGTGAACGAAATTCAAGCACCGGTGGCGTCCCACAGACTGTCCTGCGCCCTCGCGCAATCTGGGACCCCCCTGGGAGATGTGGGACCGCCAGGTTAGGTCTGACACCTCCTGAGGGATGTAGCAGTGCACGAAACGGCAGGCAGCCAGGCAGGAGCCCAAGCTGGAGCCAGGTGCTCTGTTCCCGCTCGTCCAAGCCCCACTCCACCTGCCACCTCTGCTTCGTAGCCTTGTCACATAGGCAGCAGAGGCTCTTGCTGTCACAGCTGCACTTTCCAGCCATTAGCCCGCCTTCTGGCTGAGTGATGTTCTTGCTGTGGGAGAGCCTTGACCACCAGGGGGAAGCTCCTGTGTTGAGCGTCTGCGTCCTGGTGGTCAGTGTGCATCGTACCAACCACTCATAATGTCGCTTACGCTTTTATATATATAGATATGTGTGACCAATTTGGCATGTCCTGGCCCAATAGAATATTAGTACTCACAGATGATATCTTGCCACTATTAGAACACCCGTGGCCAGGTGCATGGATTTGTGCACATTGAAAGGAAATTAAGTAGAAGAAATATTTTAATACTGCTATTTTCCCTTTCTCTATAATAGCAGTGTCAACCAAATGCAGATTGACAATGACAATTTGAAACACATGCATGCAATTGGCGCCAGCAAGAGCTTCATACGCATGGCACATGCATGAGTCACCTTAGCCATATAAATATGTGTGTGTGTGTGTGTGTGTATTTAGATAGACAGACAGATAGATAAATAGAGAATAAACTTGCTTAATTAGACCTGCTTTCTGATTTAGCTCAACTTTTTCCAACCCACTGAATCACCTTAACTTCTCTTCCAGGTAATTGTCAGCAACACAGCAATAAATATCAACACAAAGCACATTATTATTGTAGTTCATGCGGGGAGAACAACGGGTAAAATATTTAACTGCAGCAGTGTTTGACTTTGTTCTGCACAGTGAGATAACCTGAAGTCCTTTTCAAGTTCCACCATTTCTTCCTTTTTTTCAGTCCGGTCAAGATTCTAAGCTTTCAAAATCTCCGTTTTCTGGCTAATGAAGAGAAAATAGGATACCTCCGAGTCTACCATCTACCTACACCAGAGCTTTGAGTGAGGGGCGGGCTGTGCAGGGTGACACCCACTGCCCCGTCCGTGATTGGAGGAGGCTTTTGAGGAGCCCACCCAGAAACAGCAGGCTGGGCCTGGCCAGGTGCCTTCTGTACCACATGTTCACATGACCAGCGCCTGTGCATGAGCCCAGTGTGCACCCACTCAGCACACCAGGGCCTGGTTGCATGCTCTAGTGAGCAAGCACCTTGCCTGGACTCAGCAGGCTCTGCACCACCTGCTCCTTTCACAGCACCAGTGTCAGAGCCAGGGGGCATCCAGAGTCAGGCTGTGTTGGGAGACTGAGGGGCTCCTGGGGGCAGCGCGCTTCCTCTCAGTTCCACTAGGGGGCCTTCAGCTGCAGGGCGCCTGAGGATTCACAGTGCACCCCAGGGCCTTTGCACCAGGAAGGACAGGGCAAGCAGGATGGCCCAGAAGGATTTTGGCTTCACCTCGGTGCAGGAAAGTGGTGAAACCCAGGACACAAGGGCACAGGAGGTTCAGAGGGCAGCTTTGGGGCTGGAGTGGGAGGACTTCATGCAGGTGGGGGAGGCTGAGACCCGGGAGCTGAGGTTGGACACAGGCCAGGAGGTGTGGCTTGATCTCGAGTGCGGGAGAGGGGAGGACCGGGTGGCTACAGAGCAGTGTGTGCAGGGTGACGAGAGTGAGGTGCAGCAGGGAACCCAGAGTGAGGAGCAAGGGGAAGACAAGGAGGGCCTGGGGGAGGAGTTGCAGGCACAGGCTCAGTTTGTCCTGTGGACAGAGGGCCTTCTGCAGGTGGTGCCATGGCAGGGCACGTGGGCAGGGGAGGAGGTTTTCCCAGATCTGCAGGTGGGGAGGGAGGAGGAGGTGGTGAGTGAAGAGCAGAGGCTGGAGGCACAGGCTCCAGGTGACCCACAAAGGAGTGACCACCAGGAGGAGGGGTGGATGGAGGAGCCATTAATTGCAGGGGAGCAGTTTGTCCTGGAGGGGGAGGGGAAGTGCACCATGGAGGCAGTGGAACAGGTGGGAGAGGTGGAGCCTCAGTCCAAGGCCAAAGCAAAGCCAGAAGAAGAGGAGCCAGTGCAGCAGGAGCAGGCCCAGTCGGATCCCGGGGCCAAGTTAACCTGGTCCCCTCTGGAGGTGCTCCAGGCCCTTCAGTTGGAGATGGAGCCCGTGAATGAGCAAGCCAGCAGGGCCTTCTCTTGGCTCAGGTGCAGGACTCGGAAGAGGCTCAAGCCCTATTTCGAGCAGAGAAGCCTCAATATCCGGCGCATCCCTGGGTTCTGGCTCACAGCTGTATCCTTGAGGGTAGAGGAGCAGGATCACACGGAGCATGGGACAGTGCAGGAGAATGGTGGAAGCGGGGATGGTTCCCATAGAAAAGAACATTGAGGACAAGCTAGATGCAGAGCGCCCCAGTCTGGCCCAGCATCCTGGAGACACCCTCTTTCTTATACAGGCACCATAGAAACGGTACCTGAGGGTCCAGGGGTAGAGCTCCAAGGCAGAGGCACGCATACACCAGGGGCTGATGCCCACAGACAGGGCTGTGTTGCCCGGGCTCTTCTGGGACTAACTTACAGACCGTCTCTATGTCCAATTCCACATTCAGAAGCAGGAATGTGTGATGTGTAGCCTGGCAAGCCCTCAGCACAAAACAATCTGGTGGGCATCAGGGTCTGTCAGGAAAGAGAGTGGTGCTGGGCCCCTTTCTGCCATTTATGGAGAAGGAGTGGCCTTAAGGGAAGGAGAGGCCAGGCCAGGCCAGGCTGCTCTTCCTAGCTGGTCCATGCCCAGCTACCAGGGTGCAGGCTCCTTGACCCAAAGCAGTTTATGAACCACCCAGAGTTGTCGGCCATGATCAGCGTCCAAGATGAAAATATGCTGGGCCATATGATGGATTTGAAGGTAAGTGCACCTGCTCCACGGAGTGGTGTAGAGCAGGTGGGGAAATGGCCTGTCCCTGAAAACAGCGACAGGCAGGAGCACTGGGCTGCGATTTCACTCCCTGGATCCACTTTCCTTCTGCAGGTGAGGGAAGTCAGGCATCCCTGGGGTTGCTGCACCATTAGCCTGTACTTCCGCAGCAACCCCTACTTCCACAACCATGTGATTGTGAAGGAGTATCTCATCACCCTCACAGGTAAGAGGAGGCTCCCTGCATGGGCTGCAGCTGGCGGTGGGCAGGGATGGAAGGCGATGTGCGCAGCTTCACATACCCATCTCCTGCAGGATACAGGGTGTCCCGTGCCACTCCCATTCAGTGGTCCCAGCATTGTGAACGAGAAGTGTACAGCCACAGGCTCCAGGACAGCAGCGCCAGCTTCTTCTACTGGTTCTCTGACCACAGTGTGGCAGCATCTGGCAGGATTGCTGAGGTGGGATGTCACTGGCCATGCCAGCATACAGCTTCCTGTGTCCGCCTGCTGCTTGCGTTTCTATTTGGGTCCCTGTGCTCTCCTGACCAAGCTCTGTTGGCTCTACCAGATCATCAGCAAGGACCTGTGGCTCAATCCTCTGAAGTATTATGAGAGGACGATGGCCCCCAGTGAGCGGACAGGACGGGTGAGGAGGGGCAGCCTGGGCTCTCCCTTGGTGTGCTGCCAGGTTCCTGGGCCATTACTTCTTTCTCACGGGGACACCTGGATGCTGGGAGGGAAACAGCCTGTAACACCAGGTCCCTAGGGTATGTGCCTGAGGCAGGAACTACCAGTCCAACAAGGGCAGTGCAATTCCAGCTCAGGCAGGGGGGCTTAGGCAGGAGGAGGGAGTGTGCATGCCCACTGTCACTCAGAGTCAAAGCAGATTCCTTGAGCCACTCCTCTGAACTCTCCCTCTAGGCTGCTCACAGCACCTTGAGGCCTTGACACCTGCCCCTCAACAGGGGCTGGCATGACATGTTCTTCCTATACTCCTTTCCACAGGTGTCTGCGAATCTTCCTCATGCTGAGGCCTAGGCTGCTGTGCTGCCACACCGCATTGCTCTATGGCTCCTCACCACCATCTCCAATTTCCCCAAGGTCTCCTCTTCCTCCTGGGGCCAGTGGGAGAGGCTTGCTCCTTATCAGTATCTTAGGGTGCAAAGTGTGGGCCACAGAGCTGGAGGAATCCTTGTTTTGCAGCCTTGTCAGAGGTTCTTCAATCCTTGTATCCATTTAGGTTTTCCAAGGAGAATAACTCATTTGTCCACCCTCCCTAACTGGAAAACGGGGCAGCATGCCATGACGAAATAACACACTGCTTCATTTTGTATGCAGTTCACTTCAAAGACTTTATGCACTTATGGTCATAGACACCCTGGGAAATTTAGGGCCATGAATATAACTCACCATCCAAACAGATTGTTTTTACGTGTTTGCAGTAAAATCAGACAAGAAATCCCATGTTGCAGAACACTTTCTTCTGAAAATTTTTGTAATGTTAGTGTTTAAGGTTTTACAAAAAGTAATAGCTATGTCTCTTTCTTTTTATCTACTGACCTCCCCCCGGCTTCCTCTATCTCTAGTCTCTTGTTCTTGCCACCCACTCCCAGTGTCTTGCCTCTGTTGGTCTATTGGTTGTGCTTATATTCTGAATATTTTAACAAAACAATATGTAAAATTTAAACATTTGAGTATATTGTAATTTAAATCAGCACTTAGGAAACAACCTTGTATAATTCAAACCTTCCCTCCAATCCTGAAACTTCATAATGGTACCTACAATTCTTGATGCTTCCCCCAAACCTACCATTTGCTTTTAGTCATTCTTAAATAACAGAAGCCAAATCCTTTACAATACAATGTTGTCTGTACCTTATCATTTTTAATTCCAGTGTCTAATTCTTCTGTCACAGGGGCTTCCCCCCTGACTCCCCGATTGCCCAATCAGGTAAGCTACTGTAGTGCATGATTCACTCTCTCTTGCGTACATGGTGTATCCTGTGATCGCCGCCAGCACCACATTCAGGACCCCTTACCGGTGTGTCCAATTGGCTGGTGCAGTAATTGCTGTGCCCCCATCATACCCATCTCCTGTGTGGCTGTAATAATCATCACAGGGACTGGACCACCATAAATCTGAGGGGGCCTTCGTGCTGGCGGTGTTCCAACTGAGCCTCCTGTAAAGTCGGTGACCAAATAACAATACTTGAACCTCTTTATGAATAATTTTATGTCAGTATGACATGACACTAGTAAAGTCTTAACTATTTTGAAAACCTATGCTTTTATCTGCCTGAGCTAAAAAGGTGTCAATGAGGCTGAGGTAGACAAGGGAGCTTACATTCATTTAAAACACAGCTGTAGAATAAGGTTTTAACTTAAATAATTGATTATGAATGAAAATGAAGGCCCATTCTGTGGAAATGGGCTGAAATTCTGACCTTCATATTATTTCTATGGTTCACGCTGTCCAGTGCTCCTTCTGATTAAAAATGTTAAATTACCTCTTGGCTGCTGTGCCTAAGTTGGTGGAGCACCAGCCTTGGCACTGCAGGATCTGCTATTTCATTCCAGGTCAAGGGAATGTGCCTGGCTTGTAGTTAACCAATGGATGGTTCCTTGCCTCTCCCTCTCACTTCCTCCCCCATCCATCTCCCTCTCCCCCCTACCTCTCCCTCTACCTCTCCTTCTCCCTCTCCCTCTCCCTCTCCTTCCCCCTCTCCCTCTCCCTTTCCCCCTCCTCCTTCCCACTCTCATTTCCCCTCTCCCTCTCCCCATCCCCTCCCTCTCCCCCTGCCACTCCCCCTCCCCCCTCATGTTGAAATAGGCCAACAATGGAAAAGGTCCTCTAATGTGGATTAGCAAAAACAAAACACACAGATACATCATGTCACATAAATATAATAAGACCAATATTGAAAAAATACTCCAGGCACCTTAAAGTGACTGAAAATCCCAATACACCAATGTCTAAGGGGAAAAGAGATTGAGAGGCTGCAGGGCCACAACACAGGTGTAGAGCTGAGAAGGGGCTTGAAAGGGGCTGGCGACCCAGCTTCCTGCCTGAGGAGGTCCTTATGGTACAGAGCCCCAGTTTTAGTTTTCAGAGTGGTGGTGTCGATTTAATAAAGGGAGATCTACTCACTGCCTCTGCAATAACACAGAGGCCCCCAGCTTTCCCCTACCCATCTCCTGTTCCTCTGCTCCTTGCTTATCCCTCCTGCAGGCATGATGGTCATCTTTCATATTCACCATGCCAGGCCCTTCCCTGCCCCAGACTGAGGGTCAAAGTATGTAGCAAAAGGAACTGACATTGACCATCTAGCAGCACCACCCTGCCAAGAGCTTCAGAGCAACAGCCCCCCTGAGACTGGGAAAACACCATGCCCTGGGATGTCTTGGAGGCTTGGGCCCAGTGGCCTCCTCTCACCACCACATGCAGGTGGATGTGATATTCCTCCTTTGGGCCCTCTGCTTGTGCTTAAGCTCCAAAGTTATTGGGAAGTGGATGTCCTCTGTTCCAGACAGGGATTCTGCCAGGATATGGCGGTTGGTAGGGGATCCTCTGCTAAAAGGCACACCCTCATCTTGTCCATGAGTGCTGTTCCTGTGTGAGGTGGGACATCTGGGGGTACAAGATGTATCAAAAGAGAATTTATTCCCCACACCTGGGTGCTGGTGGGTTGAGACAGAGAAAGTCATCAGTCATGAGAGCAGAGAGAGAGTTTTTATTTTTTCTGGCTGCAAGCTGCTCCGCTGACATGAGGGTCTGGTCTGTCCTTGGTTCCTCCCATGCCAGGTGTCTTCTGGTTATCTGGGCTATGCTGTGCTCAAGGCTGCAAGCTTGCTACAAGATATCTGCTAAGCAAAATAAGGTTTTCTCTGCCCTGTTTTATTCTCTTTAACCCTTTCTACAGCCCCTGGGAGGGGAGAAGTAGACGGTATAAAATGGAGGACTGGGATGCCTGGGTGAAAAGGGAAACTCACAGCACCCACAAAGTGGCTCAGGATGACTATCCTTAACAACTGACCAGGGAGAGGTAGACAAGGCATGACAGAGGATGGCAGGTGGGTGATGCCTGGTGGTTGGCACCCAGGACAGATAATGGGTAAAGAGATGATGCACGCAGACAGAGAATGGATGGGTGCTAGGAGATGATATACACACAGACATAAGTGTAGTCTTTTAATAACATTCTAGCGCTGTGGTTCAAGTAATAGTATTTCCAGGGTTCCGTCTTCTTGTTTTTAAAGTTTGATAATGCCATATGAGCCATGATTATTTAGCCATCACTATTTTTTTTTTTTTTTTTTTTACAAAAGTGCTGGACTGTGGGGTTGGAAGGATGTTGAAATGTCCGTTTTGTGTAGCAAAATAGTACATTAAGCTTAGTTACTTTAGGATATGAATACAAATGGAATCGGGCTTTAAGCCTTCAAAGCACCTTGTAATTTAGGTTAGTCTGCCCACCCCAGACATATAATGTCAGCAGAAATCAGGTCACTGTTGGTAAGAAGCTAATACAAGTGATGCAAACATTTCGATAGCATTAAAAAAGGTCTTGAAAATATGGTATGTGTAGTCCCTTTACCCTCAAGTTGGTATACCTTTTGAAAAAAGTATTTGTATTGATTTCATAGAGCAAGGGAGAGGGAGAGAGAAAGAAAAACGTGAATGATGAGAGAGAATCCCTGAACGGCTGCCATCTCCTTGTCCCCCACTGGGGATTGAGCAAGGGGCTTGGGCTTGTTCTTTGACCAGGAATAGGACAGTGACCTCCAGGCTCACAATTGGATGGTCAACCATCACAGAGTCACAGCAGGTGGGCTAGGTGTTTAGTTTTTCAAGACAGGAACTGATGTGAGTTAGGACATTGGGTTTGCCATAACTAATTAACCTTCCCGCCCCTAACTAACTTTTCTCTGGTTCATTATTTTTGAATCGGGCAACCAGACTGATTTTTGTAAAATATATATATCCTGATTTATTTTAAAGTAGTGGATAAGAGTTCGTTTCAATGAGTCTTTAAAGTACTAGTGAGGGAAATAGTCTTATTTCTCTTTAATCTTCAAGTCTGGCCAATGTAAGTGTGTCCCATATCCTTCAAAGTTGCCGGTGCCCCTTGCACAAGTATTCCTTAATATTACCCTGAAAGTCACACCATTTGGGCATCGTTTGGGGTACATATTTTCTTTGGTTCTATTGCATTTTCAGATATTTCCAACATATCATACCATTATTTTAAGCTACGTTCTTTTGGATTTATTAAGAATCACTCTTCCCTGGGACAAGGTAACATATGCAGATTTCTATGTCAATAACCACGCTTGTGCTTTGGCTAGACTTTTGATCTTATATTTGAGTTAATTTGTGTGTGTACTCGTTATGCCATATATTAAGTTGTTGATCTTCAATGACTTTTAGTACATAACTCACTTATGTGCCTGGCCTTTATTTGGAGAGCCTGTTTTATGATATATCGAAGGGGGTCAGTACCTATTGACCCTTTTACTTTACCTTTATCTTTTAGGGTTTGTCAACAGCCAAGAGTTGGATTTGTCTCATGATTTTTCTTGAGTTCAGAAGGCCATTTATTTGATTTATGAAGAATGGTTGATGTTGTTTCCCTAGTTTCTAAGCAGAAGAAATGTAGTTTGTGTAGATATTATTCCCAAGTGTCTTCTTTCAAGTGATGTTTTGTAGCCTGCACAATGATTCTGAATCAGACAAAATCCTTACTTATTGGGCACTTCTTTTCTATGGTAAAAATAACAAACATGCAAGGAAATGTAAATAAGTACAATCATGCACAAAAAAGACAAGAGGAGAAATATAGGGGGCAATTATTTTTACAAGTTGTATTGGTAGGAGATAGTGCTTATATTCATAAAATTCAGGGGATCAAGGGATGTTTGTTGAATCTCAAATGTCGGGAAGGAGGCCGTGGCGTATAAACCTGTGGAAAACATTTTGGACCCAGAAAGCTTAAGTGATTCCTTAAGGTGGGAACTGTGTCCAGTGGCTGTTTAGTTTGTGTCGCTGCCCATCAGTGCCAGGCATCTTGGTGGAACATGTGAACAGCCACTTCAGATTTGTTTAGAAAAATAGTTCCAAACATCCAAAGAGTTTTATGTGGAGCAATTACAGTGACCTCAGTTTACACATGCCATGTTGATTTAGCTAAAAGATCAACCATCATGAAGTTATTGGGAGACTGGGGAATTTATGTATGCATGTTAATCAAATTAGTGTATTTAAAAGGTATAAATCTAGGAACACATTTTTAAAAAAATTCTTTATGGTTTAGAGGATTACATAGAGTATTACATATGTCTCCTTTTCCCCGTTGTGCACCTGCAACCCCAGCACATGCCCTTTCCCCTCCTAGTGTCTATGTCCATGGTTAGGCTGATAGGCATGCATACAAATCCTTTGGTTTTTCTCTTACCCCCTAGTCCTGCTTCCCTCTGAGGTTTGGCCGTCAGTTCCATGCTTTTCTGTCTCTGGATCTATTTTTGTTGAATAGTTTATTTGTTCATTGTTCCACCAATTAGTAAGGTCATGTGGTATTTATCTTTCTCCAACGGGCTTATTTTGCTCAGCATAATGCTCTACATGTCCTTCCATGCTTTTGAGAATGGTAAAAGTTTTTTTTTTACAGCAGTGTATCGTTCCTATGTGTATATGTGCCACAGATTTTAACCCATTTTTCTTCTGATGGGCACTTAGGCTTCTTCCAAGTCTTAGCTATTGTATATTGTGCTGCTATAAATATGTGGTTGCACATGCCCTTTCCCATTGGTGTTTGTCAATTCTTGGGATATGTTCCTAGTAGTGGGACTACTGTTCAAATGGGAGCTACATTTTTTAAAATTTTTGTGGAAACTCCATACTGTTCTGCAGATCCCAGAGACCTCTGCTCAGCACAAAACTTGGTGAGCCCTGGACTGAGATGGGGACACTGGGGCCCAAACAAAGGTTCCCTGCTGTGTCCCTAATTGTGTCTGCAGCTGCCACACAGGCAAACAGAGCTGCAGCATCTACCCTTGCAGTGTCTCCCCTTAACCAGTGCTTGCAACATCTCCCCTGGGACCATTGTCACCAACAGCAGCCCCCCCCCACCCCTGGAAACAAGGTACCCAGCCTTGTAGTACCTGCTGTGCTGCACATAGCAGATGGTCAGGGCCTCCCTGTCCAGTACGGTAGCCACCAACCCCATGTGATGATTAAGCCCTTGAAATATATCCAGTGCACTTGAGGAGCTGAGTTTTCATTTTAATCTATCATGGTAACATATACTTTGGTTAGTGTTTAGAACACCTTGGGTGTGTGAATGAATCTATTTTATCAAATGTTAGGAAATGCAAATACAGACTCAGCATTCCTGATTTAAAAAGATACAATTTAGCACTCAATCCTTAGTGAGATGGCCTGTGAGAGACATCAAACTAAGAAGACTTTGTGCAAAACTTGAAGGTAAAATACCTCATTAATATTTTTGTGGCTGCTTGGTTCCTCTAGGCCGGGCGAATAGCCAAATTAACAGACAGAGATTAACAGAACATCAGGGGTAAGTACATGTGCAAGAAGGTTTCACATAGAATCTATGTAGCCATGAAATTACAAACACACTGAAGCAACATTGGGTATACGACATTCTTAAAGTTTTTTTAAAGCAAGTTTTTTATTGATTTCAGAGAGGAAGGAGTGGGAAAAAGAGGTAGGAACATTAACGATGAGGGAGAATCATTGATCCTCAGCCCTCCATGGGCACCACCCTGGGGATCCAGCCTGAAACCTGTCATGTGCCCTGACAGGAAAATGTATCCTGATGCCTGGCTCATAGGTCCACGCTCAACCACTGAGCCAGGCTGATTGGACTATGTCCTATATATTTTGAACAAAGGATAAAGGGGGGGAGATTATTTTTCAGAAGTGAGAATAGGCAATTTGCAGGTAGATGAGGAAGAACAGAACGCTCGTGTCAGGAAAGTTAAGAAACCACGAGGCACGGGTTATCTAGCCGACTGACACCAGTCTGAACCCTCTTAGCCAACGGTGAAGAAATAAAGGAAACCAAGATTCTGCCACCCTGAAGCTGCTTTTGGGGATATTGATTTTCAGCTGTTTATTAAGTAGCCAAAGTGTCAGAGAGCACCTTTGGGCACCCCAGCACCCTCCTGGCCAAAAGAGAGAGAGGGAGAGACCTTCTTCAGAAGGTTGTTGCCTTTGCCTGATTGGAGTGAAACATGTTAAACAAGAGGGCTTCAGCAGATGTCTATTAGCTAGATACCCCTCCTCCCCTGTGACACCATCAATCAGGAGTGTGGGAGCGGTTCCCAGACATTGTTGGTCCCAGGAGGCAGGGTTATAAATTCCAGTGGCTGCTGCGTCCAGTGCTGGAATTGGTGGCAGTTCAGCTCACCCAGAACACCTCCTGAGCCCACAGCTGGACAGGGCAGAGGCTGGGTCCAGGCTGGCTGGGCCCAGGGCCTGGAGAAGAGGGGGAAATGCAGCGAGGGATGACTCAGGGTAACCTGGAGGGGAGGGAGAGGCATCAGTGCAGGTACCCACATGAACTGTCCTTGGGAAAGGTCACGTGTGTCCTGAGGGGAGAGAGCGGAGTAGAGCCCAGGCCATGGGGGAGACCCCGCCAGGACAAATAATTGCCAAATGCATCTAGGAGAGAGGTGGGAGAGCTAGGCTGAGTCTCTAGTTCCAATATAAAATAATAGAGTTGGTTCTTGTTTGTTTGTTTGTTTGTTTCTGTTTTTTATCTGCTCTGCTCTAGGTGACAATCCCAGATCCACTGGGGCTGAGAGCAGTCGCCTCTTTTGTCCTCATTCCTCCATCTATGCAGCTGGAAACTTTAAACTCTGCTAGTTCATAGGCATGGGGTTCATCTGGAGGAATGGCAGGGTAGGGACCCACAAGAAGCCAGCCTCACCACCCTGCTGTTACGCTCCACCCCCACGACCGCCCCATAGCCTAAGGTGAAGAGATGCAGGGTCACCTGCATGACAGGGACACAGTGTCCTCTGCCCACTCCCCCTCTCAGACAAGGTCTCACAGTTTCTGGAGTCTGAATATTCCCCAAGTCTGAGTGAGGAAGGGCAAGGCAGCACAATGTGTCTGAGGCTGCCTGTCACTACTTGAGCCAAGTTAAGCAGAGACAGGGTTGAGCCACACAATGAGTGTTTATCCAAGGATGCGGTCAGTATGGGGAGAGCAGTCGCTCACCCTGGAAATTCGGCTCTCAGCCTCTTGGGGAGAAGATAGTTACCTGTAGCTGCCAGCTGCAAGTGTCACATGGAAAGGGGAGGGGAGGGCCTGCTGTCTGCCCTTCAGGAGCTCAAAGGCTGACCACAAGGTGGCTAATCTTCCAAGACTTTAGGAACAGCTCAGCCCCTTCCTGGGATGAGATTGGAATGGTCAGCCTTCCTGAGAAAGACCCCAGGAGGGGGTCAGGGTGCGGGCACAGCTGCCAAAGCAAAGCTTGTCCTGTGCTTGGTCTCTCTTCGCAAAATGCAATCTTTTCTGAGTAATGGGCCATGGAGGCAGCCTGTTTTCCGTACAGCCTGTGTCATCCTCCAGTGTCCCAGGGCCTCGTATTTATAGTGTGCAAGTGATGAATAAACAACTGCAGCTCTATTCTTATTACAAGCCCTTCTGCACTATGAGAAGCTGATTTCCAAAGACCCCCAGGAGATGCCTCAGGCCAGCCTGGATGACAGGGCTGGGCCTCAGCTTTGCTCTTCCCTTCTGCCTCTCTCCTCACAAGCCTTACTTTTGTCTCCTAAAGAGACTATGGAAAAGCAGGCAGCAAAACCTGTCAGACTGAGCATGCCAGGCCCCCTGTGCCCCCTGGAGGCACCACCTGTGAGGAGAGCCCTGGGTTAAGGTTCAGCATAGGGCAGCTGTGCCTGTGCCTGAGCACCAGGCTGTGGCTGGTGCCTCCCCACCTCTCCTCAGCTTTGTTGGCCTGCTCCTCCTCAGGAGCCTCCTGCCCACTCTGTTCTGCTTCCAGGCCCAGGGGTGACTGTGCCAAAGGGATTTGTTGGTAAGAGGAGAACCCCTTCATGAGGGGGGAGGAAGGCAGGGAGGCTGCCATCACCTGAAGGCTTAGGGGAGGTGAGCAGAGCAAAGGCTGGATTCAGGGCTTGTCACAGAGCTCTGGTGGCCCAAACCCCAGGGGAAGACTGAGGAGAGCGAGCCCCTGTGGAGAGAGACAATGTAATTGCATCTGGCCAGCTCTCCTCTGCCCCGGGGGTTACTAACATGCCCCCATCCAGACAGCAGGGACAGTGGACCAGCCCAGGGCAGGGAGCTCTTTTCCAGACAGAGGGCTGCGGTGGAGTGGGAGTGGAGCGCCAAGCCTGGCCCAGGGAACCAGGTAGGTAAGTGGCAGCCACAACCACAGAGGGAAAGGGGTCCCCAGAAACACAGACCAGGGGTGGCGAGTGGGAGGTTAGCTGGGGGTCACGGCCTCCTGTTTCTCCCTCCACATCCGCGACCGCCCCCACCCTCATGCCTGGAAGCAGAGGGTCCTCCTAACAGCCACCCACCCTCTGCCACCCCTTGCAGCCTGGTGGGTGTGCCACAGGCGCCCCTGTCCCCACCTTCTCTGGGCCTGTTAAACCCCCCCCCCCGCCCCCTTATCTTGGTTTGTTCCTGATCTCATGATCTCGCGAGATTTCACCCCCAAAGGAACCAGTGCACAGTCCCAGGAAGCTTGTGAGGCGCCGCCCCCTACCTCTTCCTTCCCGCCAGCCAGCCCCCCTGCTGTGCAGGAGTCCCAGTGGTGAGGAGCACAGCCTGTGGAAAGGTAAGCACACACTCTGGGTTCTTGCTGTCTCCGGGGGTGAACTTGCTGTCTCCAGGAGTGAACTTCTCTAGTCACTGGTAACCCGCAGCCCCTCCCCCGCCGGCTGTTTCCATCTGGAAAGGAGTTTCCACCTGGTTGGAGTGAAGGCCTGAGTTACAAACCTGGCTCGCAGGCGTGAGGCCTTCCGCTTGCTGCGCCAGAGTGGGAGCTCGCTGAGGGGACTTACACGCAACAATTCATGGAACTCCGGCGTCGGCCCTTATTGTGTGACCTCAGCTGGCCGCGTTTGCACTTGACCAAGGGCGCCCCCACAGCCCCAGGCACCAACTCCCCTGGGATCTGGCTCCTGAAGTCTGTGGGCTCTCAGGCCAGCCCAGCCCTGCTCAGGGCGAGGGGGACAGGGAAGGGGCAGAAAAGTGGCTGCTGGACGGTGGGCAGTGCCCAGGAGGGAGAGGTCGCTTTCCGCAGAGCACCAGGCCCGTCACTCATCATTGTCCTCTGGTTCAGCTGGTGAGAAAGCGGTGGTCAGGCTGGGAGATAAGAGGTGATTCCCACTGAGAGCAGCAGAGCCCTCTCCTGGTGTGAGTGTGAGTGTGCGTGTGCCTGAGTGTGCGTGAGTGTGAGTGTGTGAATTCTCACCTGATGATATGTTCCTGGGTTCCTTTTCATTCCTATTCCTGATTAAGGTATTACATACGTGTTCTAATCCCTCACTGCCCCCACACCCCCACCCTCACCCGGCAAGTTTGCCCTCATGCTCACCCCCTGGTGTCTGCGTCCATTGGCTAGGCTTATAGGCATGCATACAAGTCCTTTGGTTGATCTCTCCCCCTTAGCCCCACCCTCCCCTACCTTGTCTCTGAGGGTGATGGTCTGATCCATGCTTCTCTGTCTCTGGATCTGTGTTTGTTCTTTGGTTTATGTTGTTCATTATAATCCACAGATGAGTGAGGTCATGTGATATTTATCTTTCTCGGACTGACTGACTGGCTTTGCTTAGCATAATGCTCTCCAGCTCCATCCATGCTGTTGCAAATGGTCAGTGCCCCTTCCTGTTTTGTGACAGCATACTATGCCGATGTGTCGATGTACCACGTCTTTTTAACCCACTCATCTGCTGAACAGCACTTAGGCTGTTTCCAAATCTTAGCTATTGTAAATTGTGCTGCAGTGAACATAGAGGTGCATGTATCCTTTCTGAGTGGTAATTCTAGGTTCCTGGGATATATTCCTAGAAGTGGGATCACTGGGTCAAATGGGAGTTCCGTTTTTAGTTTTTTGAGGAAACTCCATACTGTTCTCCATAGTGGCTGCACCAGTCTGCATTCCCAGCAGCAGTGAAGGAGAGTTCCTTTTTCTCCGCATCCTCACCAGCACTCGCCCTTTGTTGATTTGTTGGGGATAGCCATTCTGACAGCTGTGAGGTAGTACCTCCTTGTCCTTTTGATTTGCATCTCTTGGATGATTAGTGGCTCTGAGCATGTTTTAATGTGTCTCTTGGCCTTCCTTTTGTCCTCTCTGGAAAAGTATCTATTGCGGTCCTCTGCCCATTTTTGTGATTGGGTTTTTTATCTTCCTTTTGTTAAGTTGTATGAGTTCTCTGTAAATGTTGGAGATGAAATCCTTATCAGAGAGAACATTGGCAAATATGTTCTCCCATGCAGTGGGCTTTGTAGTTGTCTTGTTGACGGTTTATTTTGCTATGAAGTAGCTTTGAATTTTGCTGTCGTCCCATTTGTTTATTTTAACTTTATTTTGCATTGCCCCAGGAGCTGTGTTGGTGAAGAGATTGCTTCAGCATATATCTCAGACTCTGCTGCCTATGGATTCCTCTATATATTTTTCTGGTTTCCAGCTTTCTGTTTAAGTCATTATCCATTTTGAGCTTATTTTTGTGCATGGTGTAAGTTGGTGGCCTAGTTTCATTTTCTGCATGTGTCTGACCAAATTTCCCATACCATTTATTGAAGGGACTTTCTTAACTCCATGGTATGTTTTGGCCTCCTTTGTCAAATATTCATTGAGCTTATTGGTTTGGATTGGTTTCTGGGTTCTCTATTCTCTTCCCTTGGCCTATATGTCTATTCTTGTGCCAGTGTCAGGCAGTTCTGAGAACAGTGGCTTTGTAAAGCAGCTTGAAATCTGGTACTGAGATACCTCCTACTTTGTTCTTCTTCCTCAGGATCGCTGCAGCCTTTTGGGGTTTGTTTTTTAAATATATTTTATTGATTTTTTACAGAGAGTAAAGGAGAGGGATAAAGAGTTAGAAACATCGATGAGAGAGAAACATAGATCAGCCTCCTCCTGCACACCCCCTACTTGATATGTGCCCCCAACCAAGGTACATGCCTTGATCGGAATCGAACCAGGCACCTTTCAGTCCGGAGGCCGACGCTCTATCCACTGAGCCAAACCTGTTTGGGCTCAGGGTCTTTTTTTTTATTATTATTACAGATGGATTTTTGGAGAGTTCATTCTAGGTCTGTGAAATATGCTGTTGGTATTTTAATGTGGAGTGCATTGAATGTATAGATTGCTTTGGGTAGTATAGCCATTTTAATGATGTTGTTTCTACCAATCCATGAACAAGGTACGTTCTTCCATCTGTTTATGTCTTCCTCTTTCTCTTTTTTCAACATCTTCTAGTTTTCTGAGTGGAGGTCTTTTACCTCCTTAGCTAAATTTATTCCTAGGTTTCTGAATTTTTTTGGTGGGATGATACATGGGATTCTTTTTTCAATCTCCTTTTCTGTAAGTTCACTATTGGTGTATAAAAATGCCATATATTTCTTGGCGTTAATTTTGTAGTCTGCTACATTGCCAAATTCATTTACTAAGATAACTAAATGTTTGAAGGAGTGTTTGTGGTTTTCTATGTATAGTATCATGTCATCTGCAAATAATGAGAATTTACTTCTTCTTTCCCAATTTGGGAACAATTTATTTATTTTCTTGTGTGATCACTCTGACTAGGACTTCCAGTACTGTGTTGAACAGGAGTGATAAAAGTGGGCGTCCCTGTCTTATTCCTGTTCTAGAGGGAAATGTTTTTCTTTTGGTTTTTTTTTCTTCACTTTGAGTATGTTGTTGGCAGTAGGTTTGTCATATAAGGCTTTTATTATGTGGAAGGATGATTCTTCTATTCCTACTTTGCTGAGTGTTTTTATCAGAAAAGGCTGTTGCACTTGTTCAAATGCCTTTTCTGCACCAATTGATATGATTGTGTGGTTTTTCTCTCTCAAATAGTTTATGTGATGTTTCACGTTCACTGATTTGCAGATAGTGTACCATCCTTGCATCCCTGAAATAAATCCCACTTGGCCATGGTGTATGATCTTTCTAATGCAATGCTGAATCCTGTTTGCTAGAATTTAGTTGAGGATTGCAGCATTAATGTTCACCTGGAAAATTGGCCTGTTAGTCACTTTCTTTGTGGTGTCTTTTTCTGGTTTGGGGAATATGGTAATACTGACTTCATAAAAAGAGCTTGGAAGTATGCCGTCCTCTTGAATTATTTGAAATAGTGTGAGAAAGGTTGGTTTTACTTCTTCTTTGAATGTTTGGTCAAACTCCCCTGTGAAGCCATCTGGTCCAGAGCTTTTGTTTTTTTGGAAGCTTTTTGATTACTGTTTCAATTTAACAGTATTTATCGGTCTGTTCAGGATTTTTGCTTCTTCCTGATTGAGTTTTGAAAGCTTGTCTTTTTGTAGCAATGTGTCCATTTTGTTGAGCTTGTCCAGTTTGTTGTAGTAGAGTTGTTCATTGTGATTTTTTACAATCCTTTGTATATCTGTGGGGTCGTTTGTTACTTCACCTCTTTCATTTGTTTTTGTTTATTTGGGTCCTCTCTCTAAGTTTCTTGCTGAGCCTGACTAGAGGTTCATCAATGTTGTTTATTCTTTCAAAGAACCAGCCTTTGGTTTCATTGATCTTTTGTATTATTTTTTTTCGTCCCTACGTCACTTATTTCTGTTCAGACGTTTATTATCTCTTTCTTTTTGTGTACTGTGGGCTTTCTTCTCTAATGGAGAGGCACTCTGAAACCCAGGACAAAACAGCTTTTATTTACTTGAATACACATTTGTCCTTTAGCAAAGCAAACAGGTATATCCAATTTTGGTAAACAATAGAAGAATTTTCATGTTAGGAGGTTGCCTTCAGCCATTATTCCCACAGCAGGGTAACAAAATGCTGATTTTCTGCCATGCTGAATATCAAAGTCCATTCCCCTTCTGTGGGACTTCTCGCATTGATATGTTAACTACTTTTGGTCTTTGCCCCACAATTTCCCTCTTTTTGTTTTCTTAATTAATTTAGAAAGGTGTATGCCATCTTCTGGGCTAAGATCCTTTTAAGACTTTTGATTCTGCTTCTTCAGACTGGAAGAAAACCTAGAAGAATAAGAAAGAGAGACAATATTAGTTATTCTAAAGAGCAAATGTAAGGAGATTCAATGAAAAGGATTGAGTTCTTTCATGTCCTTTTAAGTATCGTTTTCAGGTATTTATGGAATTAGTCCATAGTAGGCTTCTTTTGGGACTGTCAGTTCTTTATGGGCTCTTTCCAGTCACTGTTCCCTTGTGACATGACTGCAATGATGTCCGAGTTCTGGATGGTGGACCACCGGTGAGAAATGACAATGCAGGTCTGACCTCTTTTGGCTTTTTCAAGAGCCACCGGCACCTAGGCACAGCAGATGACAGCTAGCTTAGCAAGGCGTGTTCACCATCCCCCATCTCTAGATGTTTCTCCTCTGTCTCCTCAGCATGTTGCTTGTGGCCCTGCTGTCTGTAGTTGGAGTAGTCTGGTCAGTTCCTCTCTCAGATTCATGTTGCAGGAATCCACACAGGCTTGGAGGAGTTTTCTGGAAATACACAAGCATATCTTTGACCAAAGAATAATAAAGGGACCCTTCCTTAAACCGGACTAGTTATCTTTCCATTTAACCAGACCGTTTTTGCTTTGGCTTAGTCTGACACCAGTGTTATTCTATGGTGTCTTGCCATCAGCATTACAAGGGTAAAATTTAAAGTAATTAAGGCTTGGTGTGGTCTACTTACAGGAGATTTCTTCACTATTCCCCCACTTTTGTTTTACAAGTTGGGATTTTAGAGCCCTTGTAGTAGATGTAACATGCAAGGAGGGCATTTCTTCATAATCTATTTTGCCGGCTATACAGTATTTCGGCAGACTGATGTAAAAGCTTGTGAAATTCTGGGACCTGCTTAATAAAATAACTAACTCACAGGCATATTCATTTCCTTTTGTTAAAGGACCAGGGCTTGTTTAAATAGTATAGAAAGGCTTCGGTCACCGAGCCATTTTAATTGAGTCGTTGCAGTTCTGTTTACCAAGCCAGCAGCATAAGCAGATAATAGATAATATCAAGAGGCTTTTGGAAATACTGCAAGTCAGCCTTGATCATTTCTAATTCGATTCTTTGCACAGAAGTATGACTGGTCTGACTGACTTGGTCTGAATTCAGTGCAGTATAAGCAGCTTTACCGTGAGATGAACTATCAGTAAAAACAGTGACTTCTCCAGGAATAGGTTTCTGCCTATTCGATCTATGTTCCCCTGAATATTCTTTCATTTTTATTTGCTAATTTAAGTCAGTCTAAAATAAGGCTAATTTCCTAACTTCCTTTGTCATTGGGTGGGGACAGTAAATGACACTAATTGGATTTCTGCTATCAGCCCTCTATATATATATACACACACACAAACACACACACACACACACACACATACTACTGTTGGTCTTTGCCTCCAGCACTTTACTCTGAGGTTTGACAGTGTGATCAATGCTTCTTTGTGTCTGGATGTCTTGTTGTTCATCAGTTAATGTTGTTCATTATATTCCACAAATGTGTGAGATAATGTGATATTTCTCGTTCTCTGATTGGCTCAATTTGCTTAGTGTAATGCTCTCCAAATCCATCCGTGCTGTTTCAAATTATGAGAGTTCATTCTTTGTTACAGCAGTAGAGTATTCCATTGTATAGATGTTCCACAGTGTATTAATCCGTTCATCTGCTAATGGGCATTTAGACTGTTTCCAAATCTTAGCTATTGTAAATTGGGCTGGTATGAACATACAGTTGCATATACCTGTCCTGATTGGCCTTTCTCATTTCTTGGGATATATACCTAGAAGAGAGAACACTGGGTCAAAGAGGACCTCCATTTTCAATTTTTTAAGAAAACTCTATATGGTTTTCCACAGTGGTTGCAGCAGTCTGCATTCCCACCAGCAGTGCACAAGGGTTGCTTTTTCCCTGCATCCTCACCAGCACTTGTGGTTTGTTGAGGTTTTTTTTTTTTTCTGACAGCTATTCTGACAGGTGTGGATTGGTACCTCAGTGTCGTTGTGATTTGCATCTCTTGGACTGTTAGTGCCTCTGAGTCTTTTTTCGTATGTCTCTTGGCCTTTTATAGGTCTCCTTTTAAAAAGTGTTAATTTAGGTCCTTGTCCCATGTTTTGATTGGATTGTTTATCTTCCTATTGTTAATTTGTGTGAGTTCCCTGAAAACTTGGGAGATTCAACACTTATCCGAGATACCATTGGCAAATAGGTTCTCCTGATGCAGTGGGCTTTCTGGTTGTTTTGTTCAGGATTTTGTTTGCTGTGCAGAAGATTTTTATTTTGATGTAGTCCATTTATTTTCCCCTCCGTGTGCATTGCCTTTGGAGCTATATCAATAAAGATACTGCGAAGACATATCTGATATATTGGTACAGATTCTCATTTGATGTTTAAGTCCTTCATCCATTTTGAGTTTATTTTTGTGAATGGTGTAAGTTGGTGGTCTAATTTCATTATTTTGCATGTATCTTTCTAATTTTCCTAACATTTTTTGAAGAGACTGTCTTGATTCCATTGTATGCTCTTGCCTCCTTTGTAAATTAATAATAGAGCATAATGACTTGGGTCCACTTCTGGGTTCTCTGTTCCGTTTCAGTGGAGTATATATATGTCTTTTCTTGTGCCAGTAGCAGGCAGTTTTGAGAATGGTGGCTTTATAGTATAGCTTAATATCTGGTATTGTGAGCCCGCCAACTTTTTTCTTCTGCCTCAGGATTGCTCTGGCTATTTTTACTCCGTTTGAATTTTTTGAGGATTTTTTTCTGTGTCTGTGAAATATTCTGTTGGTATATTCATGGAGATTACAATGGATCTATAGATTGCTTTTGGTAGAATGGACATGTTAATGAGGTTAAGTCTACCAACCCATCAACATGGTATATTAATCCATTGGTTGATATCTTTATGTCTTTTTCAATGGCCTGTAGTTTTCCAAGTGCAGTTTTCTTACTTTCTTTATGAATCAATAAAAATTTACAGTTTTTAATTATAAGCCTGTGTTTTCTATCAAAATTACTTCTTGCATGAATTTTGGGACACCCTTTACTTAGGCGACTCCTGTGAAAGGGCCATTCGACCCACAAAGGTGTCGCAAGCCACAGGTTGAGAACCGCTATTCTAAAATGTCAATTAAATCTAATGAATCCAGTGTGTCCATTAGAGGCTCTGCATCCTTGTTATTTTTTTCATATGGAAGATCTATCCAGTGAAGTCAGAGGGGTGATAATTTTGTCACACTCTCTGTGAAAGTCTTCTAGAATTTTTGTTTGTTTGTTTTGATATTTTGTTTATTTGTTTGAGATATATATATTGAGGTGCTCCTATGTTGGCTGAATATATGTTTACTAGGGTTATATCGTCTTGTTGGTTGGTCCCTTTAGTATCATGCAGTGACCTTTATGTCTCTTGTGATGGCCTTTCTTTTAAAGTCTATTTTGTCTGATATGTGTATTGTTACTTCGGCCTTTCTGTTTCTTTTCCATTTGCATGGAAATTTTTCCCATTCATTCACTCTCATCCTGTGTGTTTCTTTTGTTTTGAGGTGGTGCTCCTGTAGACAGCATAGACTTGCATCATGTTTTTGTATCCATTTGGCTCCACTACACCTTTAGATTGGAGCATTGACCCATTTAAATTTAGGGTTATTATTGATAGGTATTTATTTCTTTCCATTTCGTTTCTGTGTGGCTAACTTTCTGTCTCTGTTTCTCCTTCTCATTACAGCAATCTCTGTAGCATTTCATGTAAAGCTGGCTTGGAGATGATGTACTCCTTCAGCCTTTTTCTGTCTAGGAAGCTGTGTAATTGACCGTCTATTGTGAATGAAAGAATTGCCAGATATAGTAATCTTGGTCTCAGATCCTTGCTTTCCATTAACTGGAGTACTTCATGCCATCTTATTCTGGCCTGAAGAGTTTCTGATGAGAGATCAGGAGTCAGCCTTATGGGAACTCCTTCGTGGCTAACAGTTTTCTTTTCTCTTGCTGCCTTGAAGATTCTCTCTTTGTCTTTAATCTTTGGCATTTGAATTATGATGTGTCTGGGCACGGGTTTGTTTGGGTACTTCTTCTTTGGGGTTCTCTTTGGCTCTTGATCTTGTGTGGGATTTTCCTTTACCAGGTTAGGTATGTGTTCTGACATTGTTTCTTTAAAGACCTTCTCTATGCCTTTCTCCCCCTCCTGCCTCTTCTGGCACACTGGCTATGCTAATACTGTTATGTAAGTTTCTGTTTTGTTTTTTTAAATCTTAATTTTTCTGTCTTTTTTTTTTTTAAATTGGGTGATATTTTTAACTCTGTTCTAAATCAGTGATTGGATCCTCAGCTTTCCCTAATATCTGCCTATTTCTTCTAATGTGTTCTTTATTTGTATTATGTCATTTTATATCTAGGACTGTTCTTCTTTTCATAGGCACTATATCTTTTTTCATGCTGTTGAGCTCTTTTACCTTCATAACTCTGAAGTCAGATTCAGATAAATGTCTTCTCTGTGCTTCATCTCTCTCTATATCTGGAGAATTCTCTTGTTCCCTCATTTGGGGGTTGTTTCTTTATCTCCTCTTTCTGGCTTTCTGTGTGGGTTTGTGGTGACGATTTAGGTAGATCCTGTCTGCCTCTCAGTCTCTAGTGCAGAACATTGTTAAAGGATGTTTCTGACTAATTAGGTCAGGCAAAGACTCAAAGCCTCCAGAGGCCTCCTCTGTCTATAGACTGATAGGGTTCCAACTTAACTTGCCCCCAAGGCAATGGTCCTCAGGTTATAGCAAGAGTTTGTTTCAACAGGGTGGGGCAGTTGCCTCTGCCTGGAGGTTAATTGTTATTTATAATCTCTTCAGTGTCCCCAGGGCAAGGTGTTTCCCAGTCGTGTGTGTTCATTGTCTCCCCTCCAGGAAAGGCAGATGTCTGCCTGGGAAAGATTTTCTCTGCTGCATGAGGAAAGTACTCCTCCCAGGAAACTTGAAGTGTCTGTGTTCTGTGCTGGAACCCTGGACTCCCCAGTTCTGGCTTTTTCCCTCACAGCTCCAGTCCACTTCACCCTCCCTTTGCCAGGGCACAAGGTGTGTGGCTCCACAGGGAAATTTGTGTGATGGCCCTTTAAGAGGATACCTGAATTTCTAGCTGTCTCTCCCTGCCAGACAGTGCCCTGCTGCTATTCACATCCACAGGTTATATGGCTATCCTCCTCAGTTCTGGTGCTCTCTGCTAGGAGGCCCAGCTTGGGGATTAGACACAGAGTTCTCAGTGGCAGTCCTCCACAGCTGAGATATCTCTCTGGGACTTCACTTGCTGTCTGTGGATGTCAGGCCCGCCACTTCAAGCCTCCTCTCCTCCTACCAGTGTCTAAGTGGTCTCCACCTTCGGTGCTCAGGTGTCAGGGTTCTCTCCTGTGAGTTTTCCATTGATTATTAGGAAGTTGTTCTGTATTTTAGTTGGAATATCAGTTTGTTCCTGGGAACATGTCCCTGTAGCATACACTTATTCTGCCACCATTCTTTTAAATATATTTTTCTTTATCTCAGAGAGAAATGGAGAGCGAGTGAGAGTTAGAAACATCAATGATGAGAGAGATTCATTGATCAGCTCCCTCCTGCTTGCCCCAGACTGAAGATTGAGCCCCCACCCAGGCAAGTGCCCTTGACCTGAATCGAAACTGGGGCCCTTCAGTCTCAAGGTCGGTGATCTGTCCACTGTTCCAAAGTGGCTAGGGTTCTGCCACCTTTTTCAATCTTCTTCAGAATCCCTCTGCATTGTAAAGTCCCTGCCAACATTCTTGTCCAATACGCTCCTTTTCATGTGGTTTCAGGATGGAGTTGTGCATGAAGGCCCTAATGTCCTGTGAGTGCACATTCTGATCAATAGCACTGTCAGGAAATGTGCATTGAGGCATGCTCAGTAGGCATATAGTAACTGAAACCTGCCATGTCTCTTACTGTTCCTGTTTCTGTTAGGATCATGATGGAGCTCAACTAAGGCTCTTGCTTCAAGTAGGGGTTGGAAGGATATACTCTTCATTTCAACACGTGTTCTTCTGAGAAACTTTCGTAGTCGTGCCCTACTCTAAAATGTATGAGGCCATTCCATTATAAGGCCAGATCTTTTATCAGGACAAGGCATTTATTTTTATTGAATGAAAATTCAAGCCAAAACCGGTTTGGCTCAGTGGATAGAGCGTCGGCCTGTGGACCGAAGTGTCCCAGGTTCGATTCCGGTCAAGGGCATGTACCTGGGTTGCGGGCACATCCCCAGTAGGGAATGTGCAGGAGGCAGCTGATCGATGTTTCTCTCTCATCGATGCTTCTAACTATCTCTCTCCCTTCCTCTCTGTAAAAAAACCAATAACATCTATTTTAAAAAAAAGAAAATTCTAAGAATCACATAAATATATAAAGATATAATTGGTACTTCCAACAATCATATACGTATTGAAGAAATATGGAGACTAAATAACTACATCTCAATCAATATGATACAAGTACAGTAGGTCCTCGCGTTACATTGTTGCCAAGTTCCTGCAGTGGGATGTAATGCAATATTCGCGTAAGTCAGAACCCACCTACATAAGCACGTATTTCACTCACATGGAGAACACATACACAGCAGTAATGGCGTGAAACAGTGAAAAATAATAAATAAATAAATAAATAAATAAATAAATAAATAAATAAATAAATGAAAGATAAAAATTCCTGACCTTTACTTGTGGTACATGAATAATAATAAAACATAAAGCACATATGTGCATACGTAGAAATGATCAAACTTTTTTTTTAATAAATAAATGGGGAATGGCGACGTAACCACAAAACGCATGTACTTCGAGTCCAACGTAACCCAAGGAACGTCTGCATTATCACAACAGGCTGAAAAGTGATCAGTGTGGATTCCTATGGTCTGTTTTTAATGAAAATAGGGTGGAAAGGGACACTTGAAAGAGTCTGGCAGTCAAAGTTGCTAAATCAGAGCATGCACATAGTTGTGAAGAAATCAGGTAAAAGTGACTTGTTCATATTAGGAAAGAGATGTTTTAAAGTCTAACATAGAGACCCTCACTATAAATTATGTTGGAAAATTGAAAGTATTGAGAGCATCAGTGAAGTTAAGAAGAATAGGCCTCTGCACTTGAATACAGACAAGCAGCCTGCCCATTTCAATTTTGGATGAGCTAGTGAGCAAAGAAAATTAGTGAAAGGCTCATTTAGGAGCATTGGTGGAAAGAATTAGCCCTGAAACATAGAACTGTTTGTGGGAGATGTAATAGTTCTCATATTTTGAAGGAGATTAGTGCCCTTCATATAAGCCATTAAATAATACCGCTAAAGAGCAGTAAAATCTATATGGCAATCATTACCAAAATTCAGGTTATACCTTTAAATAATTCAGCATTAGAAGAGAACCATGCTAAATCAGTGATACATAATAAAATGACTCGAGGCCCGGTGAATGAAATTCAAACACCAGTGGCGTCCCACAGACTGTCCTGCGCCCTCGCGCAATCTGGGACCCCCTTGGGAGATGTGGGACCGCCAGGTTAGGTCTGACACCTCCTGAGGGATGTAGCAGTGCACGAAACGGCAGGCAGCCAGGCAGGAGCCCAAGCTGGAGCCAGGTGCTCTGTTCCCGCTCGTCCAAGCCCCACTCCACCTGCCACCTCTGCTTCGTAGCCTTGTCACATAGGCAGCAGAGGCTCTTGCTGTCACAGCTGCACTTTCCAGCCATTTGCCCGCCTTCTGGCTGAGTGATGTTCTTGCTGTGGGAGAGCCTTGACCACCAGGGGGAAGCTCCTGTGTTGAGCGTCTGTGTCTTGGTGGTCAGTGTGCATTGTACCAACCACTCATAATGTCGCTTACGCTTTTATATATATAGATATGTGTGACCAATTTGGCATGTCCTGGCCCAATAGAATATTAGTACTCACAGATGATATCTTGCCACTATTAGAACACCCGTGGCCAGGTGCATGGATTTGTGCACATTGAAAGGAAATTAATTAGAAGAAATATTTTAATACTGCTATTTTCCCTTTCTCTATAATAGCAGTGTCAACCAAATGCAGATTGACAATGACAATTTGAAACACATGCATGCAATTGGCGCCAGCAAGAGCTTCGATATGCATGGCACATGCATGAGTCACCTTAGCCATATAAATATGTGTGTGTGTGTGTGTGTGTGTGTGTGTGTATTTAGATAGACAGACAGATAGATGGATAGAGAATAAACTTGCTTAATTAGACCTGCTTTCTGATTTAGCTCAACTTTTTCCAACCCACTGAATCACCTTAACTTCTCTTCCAGGTAATTGTCAGCAACACAGCAATAAATATCAACACAAAGCACATTATTATTGTAGTTCATGCGGGGAGAACAACGGGTAAAATATTTAACTGCAGCAGTGTTTGACTTTGTTCTGCACAGTGAGATAACCTGAAGTCCTTTTCAAGTTCCACCATTTCTTCCTTTTTTTCAGTCCGGTCAAGATTCTAAGCTTTCAAAATCTCCGTTTTCTGGCTAATGAAGAGAAAATAGGATACCTCCGAGTCTACCATCTACCTACACCAGAGCTTTGAGTGAGGGGCGGGCTGTGCAGGGTGACACCCACTGCCCCGTCCGTGATTGGAGGAGGCTTTTGAGGAGCCCACCCAGAAACAGCAGGCTGGGCCTGGCCAGGTGCCTTCTGTACCACATGTTCACATGACCAGCGCCTGTGCATGAGCCCAGTGTGCACCCACTCAGCACACCAGGGCCTGGTTGCATGCACTAGTGAGCAAGCACCTTGCCTGGACTCAGCAGGCTCTGCACCACCTGCTCCTTTCACAGCACCAGTGTCAGAGCCAGGGGGCATCCAGAGTCAGGCTGTGTTGGGAGACTGAGGGGCTCCTGGGGGCAGCGCGCTTCCTCTCAGTTCCACTAGGGGGCCTTCAGCTGCAGGGCGCCTGAGGATTCACAGTGCACCCCAGGGCCTTTGCACCAGGAAGGACAGGGCAAGCAGGATGGCCCAGAAGGATTTTGGCTTCACCTCGGTGCAGGAAAGTGGTGAAACCCAGGACACAAGGGCACAGGAGGTTCAGAGGGCAGCTTTGGGGCTGGAGTGGGAGGACTTCATGCAGGTGGGGGAGGCTGAGACCCTGGAGCTGAGGTTGGACACAGGCCAGGAGGTTTGGCTTGATCTCGAGTGCGGGAGAGGGGAGGACCGGGTGGCTACAGAGCAGTGTGTGCAGGGTGACGAGAGTGAGGTGCAGCAGGGAACCCAGAGTGAGGAGCAAGGGGAAGACAAGGAGGGCCTGGGGGAGGAGTTGCAGGCACAGGCTCAGTTTGTCCTGTGGACAGAGGGCCTTCTGCAGGTGGTGCCATGGCAGGGCACGTGGGCAGGGGAGGAGGTTTTCCCAGATCTGCAGGTGGGGAGGGAGGAGGAGGTGGTGAGTGAAGAGCAGAGGCTGGAGGCACAGGCTCCAGGTGACCCACAAAGGAGTGACCAGCAGGAGGAGGGGTGGATGGAGGAGCCATTAATTGCAGGGGAGCAGTTTGTCCTGGAGGGGGAGGGGAAGTGCACCATGGAGGCAGTGGAACAGGTGGGAGAGGTGGAGCCTCAGTCCAAGGCCAAAGCAAAGCCAGAAGAAGAGGAGCCAGTGCAGCAGGAGCAGGCCCAGTCGGGGCCCGGGGCCAAGTTAACCTGGTCCCCTCTGGAGGTGCTCCAGGCCCTTCAGTTGGAGATGGAGCCCGTGAACGAGCAAGCCAGCAGGGCCTTCTCTCGGCTCAGGTGCAGGACTCGGAAGAGGCTCAAGCCCTATTTCGAGCAGAGAAGCCTCAATATCCGGCGCATCCCTGGGTTCTGGCTCACAGCTGTATCCTTGAGGGTAGAGGAGCAGGATCACACGGAGCATGGGACAGTGCAGGAGAATGGTGGAAGCGGGGATGGTTCCCATAGAAAAGAACATTGAGGACAAGCTAGGGGCAGAGCGCCCCAGTCTGGCCCAGCATCCTGGAGACACCCTCTTTCTTATACAGGCACCATAGAAACGGTACCTGAGGGTCCAGGGGTAGAGCTCCAAGGCAGAGGCACGCATACACCAGGGGCTGATGCCCACAGACAGGGCTGTGTTGCCCGGGCTCTTCTGGGACTAACTTACAGACCGTCTCTATGTCCAATTCCACATTCAGAAGCAGGAATGTGTGATGTGTAGCCTGGCAAGCCCTCAGCACAAAACAATCTGGTGGGCATCAGGGTCTGTCAGGAAAGAGAGTGGTGCTGGGCCCCTTTCTGCCATTTATGGAGAAGGAGTGGCCTTAAGGGAAGGAGAGGCCAGGCCAGGCCAGGCTGCTCTTCCTAGCTGGTCCATGCCCAGCTACCAGGGTGCAGGCTCCTTGACCCAAAGCAGTTTATGAACCACCCAGAGTTGTCGGCCATGATCAGCGTCCAAGATGAAAATATGCTGGGCCATATGATGGATTTGAAGGTAAGTGCACCTGCTCCACGGAGTGGTGTAGAGCAGGTGGGGAAATGGCCTGTCCCTGAAAACAGCGACAGGCAGGAGCACTGGGCTGCGATTTCACTCCCTGGATCCACTTTCCTTCTGCAGGTGAGGGAAGTCAGGCATCCCTGGGGTTGCTGCACCATTAGCCTGTACTTCCGCAGCAACCCCTACTTCCACAACCATGTGATTGTGAAGGAGTATCTCATCACCCTCACAGGTAAGAGGAGGCTCCCTGCATGGGCTGCAGCTGGCGGTGGGCAGGGATGGAAGGCGATGTGCGCAGCTTCACATACCCATCTCCTGCAGGATACAGGGTGTCCCGTGCCACTCCCATTCAGTGGTCCCAGCATTGTGAACGAGAAGTGTACAGCCACAGGCTCCAGGACAGCAGCGCCAGCTTCTTCTACTGGTTCTCTGACCACAGTGTGGCAGCATCTGGCAGGATTGCTGAGGTGGGATGTCACTGGCCATGCCAGCATACAGCTTCCTGTGTCCGCCTGCTGCTTGCGTTTCTATCTGGGTCCCTGTGCTCTCCTGACCAAGCTCTGTTGGCTCTACCAGATCATCAGCAAGGACCTGTGGCTCAATCCTCTGAAGTATTATGAGAGGACGATGGCCCCCAGTGAGCGGACAGGACGGGTGAGGAGGGGCAGCCTGGGCTCTCCCTTGGTGTGCTGCCAGGTTCCTGGGCCATTACTTCTTTCTCACGGGGACACCTGGATGCTGGGAGGGAAACAGCCTGTAACACCAGGTCCCTAGGGTATGTGCCTGAGGCAGGAACTACCAGTCCAACAAGGGCAGTGCAATTCCAGCTCAGGCAGGGGGGCTTAGGCAGGAGGAGGGAGTGTGCATGCCCACTGTCACTCAGAGTCAAAGCAGATTCCTTGAGCCACTCCTCTGAACTCTCCCTCTAGGCTGCTCACAGCACCTTGAGGCCTTGACACCTGCCCCTCAACAGGGGCTGGCATGACATGTTCTTCCTATACTCCTTTCCACAGGTGTCTGCGAATCTTCCTCATGCTGAGGCCTAGGCTGCTGTGCTGCCACACCGCATTGCTCTATGGCTCCTCACCACCATCTCCAATTTCCCCAAGGTCTCCTCTTCCTCCTGGGGCCAGTGGGAGAGGCTTGCTCCTTATCAGTATCTTAGGGTGCAAAGTGTGGGCCACAGAGCTGGAGGAATCCTTGTTTTGCAGCCTTGTCAGAGGTTCTTCAATCCTTGTATCCATTTAGGTTTTCCAAGGAGAATAACTCATTTGTCCACCCTCCCTAACTGGAAAACGGGGCAGCATGCCATGACGAAATAACACACTGCTTCATTTTGTATGCAGTTCACTTCAAAGACTTTATGCACTTATGGTCATAGACACCCTGGGAAATTTAGGGCCATGAATATAACTCACCATCCAAACAGATTGTTTTTACGTGTTTGCAGTAAAATCAGACAAGAAATCCCATGTTTCAGAACACTTTCTTCTGAAAATTTTTGTAATGTTAGTGTTTAAGGTTTTACAAAAAGTAATAGCTATGTCTCTTTGTTTTTATCTACTGACCTCCCCCCGGCTTCCTCTATCTCTAGTCTCTTGTTCTTGCCACCCACTCCCAGTGTCTTGCCTCTGTTGGTCTATTGGTTGTGCTTATATTCTGAATATTTTAACAAAACAATATGTAAAATTTAAACATTTGAGTATATTGTAATTTAAATCAGCACTTATGAAACAACCTTGTATAATTCAAACCTTCCCTCCAATCCTGAAACTTCATAATGGTACCTACAATTCTTGATGCTTCCCCCAAACCTACCATTTGCTTTTAGTCATTCTTAAATAACAGAAGCCAAATCCTTTACAATACAATGTTGTCTGTACCTTATCATTTTTAATTCCAGTGTCTAATTCTTCTGTCACAGGGGCTTCCCCCCTGACTCCCCGATTGCCCAATCAGGTAAGCTACTGTAGTGCATGATTCACTCTCTCTTGCGTACATGGTGTATCCTGTGATCGCCGCCAGCACCACATTCAGGACCCCTTACCGGTGTGTCCAATTGGCTGGTGCAGTAATTGCTGTGCCCCCATCATACCCATCTCCTGTGTGGCTGTAATAATCATCACAGGGACTGGACCACCATAAATCCGAGGGGGCCTTCGTGCTGGCGGTGTTCCAACTGAGCCTCCTGTAAAGTCGGTGACCAAATAACAATACTTGAACCTCTTTATGAATAATTTTATGTCAGTATGACATGACACTAGTAAAGTCTTAACTATTTTGAAAACCTATGCTTTTATCTGCCTGAGCTAAAAAGGTGTCAATGAGGCTGAGGTAGACAAGGGAGCTTACATTCATTTAAAACACAGCTGTAGAATAAGGTTTTAACTTAAATAATTGATTATGAATGAAAATGAAGGCCCATTCTGTGGAAATGGGCTGAAATTCTGACCTTCATATTATTTCTATGGTTCACGCTGTCCAGTGCTCCTTCTGATTAAAAATGTTAAATTACCTCTTGGCTGCTGTGCCTAAGTTGGTGGAGCACCAGCCTTGGCACTGCAGGATCTGCTATTTCATTCCAGGTCAAGGGAATGTGCCTGGCTTGTAGTTAACCAATGGATGGTTCCTTGCCTCTCCCTCTCACTTCCTCCCCCATCCATCTCCCTCTCCCCCCTACCTCTCCCTCTACCTCTCCTTCTCCCTCTCCCTCTCCCTCTCCTTCCCCCTCTCCCTCTCCCTTTCCCCCTCCTCCTTCCCACTCTCATTTCCCCTCTCCCTCTCCCCATCCCCTCCCTCTCCCCCTGCCACTCCCCCTCCCCCCTCATGTTGAAATAGGCCAACAATGGAAAAGGTCCTCTAATGTGGATTAGCAAAAACAAAACACACAGATACATCATGTCACATAAATATAATAAGACCAATATTGAAAAAATACTCCAGGCACCTTAAAGTGACTGAAAATCCCAATACACCAATGTTTAAGGGGAAAAGAGATTGAGAGGCTGCAGGGCCACAACACAGGTGTAGAGCTGAGAAGGGGCTTGAAAGGGGCTGGCGACCCAGCTTCCTGCCTGAGGAGGTCCTTATGGTACAGAGCCCCAGTTTTAGTTTTCAGAGTGGTGGTGTCGATTTAATAAAGGGAGATCTACTCACTGCCTCTGCAATAACACAGAGGCCCCCAGCTTTCCCCTACCCATCTCCTGTTCCTCTGCTCCTTGCTTATCCCTCCTGCAGGCATGATGGTCATCTTTCATATTCACCATGCCAGGCCCTTCCCTGCCCCAGACTGAGGGTCAAAGTATGTAGCAAAAGGAACTGACATTGACCATCTAGCAGCACCACCCTGCCAAGAGCTTCAGAGCAACAGCCCCCCTGAGACTGGGAAAACACCATGCCCTGGGATGTCTTGGAGGCTTGGGCCCAGTGGCCTCCTCTCACCACCACATGCAGGTGGATGTGATATTCCTCCTTTGGGCCCTCTGCTTGTGCTTAAGCTCCAAAGTTATTGGGAAGTGGATGTCCTCTGTTCCAGACAGGGATTCTGCCAGGATATGGCGGTTGGTAGGGGATCCTCTGCTAAAAGGCACACCCTCATCTTGTCCATGAGTGCTGTTCCTGTGTGAGGTGGGACATCTGGGGGTACAAGATGTATCAAAAGAGAATTTATTCCCCACACCTGGGTGCTGGTGGGTTGAGACAGAGAAAGTCATCAGTCATGAGAGCAGAGAGAGAGTTTTTCTTTATTTTTTCTGGCTGCAAGCTGCTCCACTGACATGAGGGTCTGGTCTGTCCTTGGTTCCTCCCATGCCAGGTGTCTTCTGGTTATCTGGGCTATGCTGTGCTCAAGGCTGCAAGCTTGCTACAAGATATCTGCTAAGCAAAATAAGGTTTTCTCTGCCCTGTTTTATTCTCTTTAACCCTTTCTACAGCCCCTGGGAGGGGAGAAGTAGACGGTATAAAATGGAGGACTGGGATGCCTGGGTGAAAAGGGAAACTCACAGCACCCACAAAGTGGCTCAGGATGACTATCCTTAACAACTGACCAGGGAGAGGTAGACAAGGCATGACAGAGGATGGCAGGTGGGTGATGCCTGGTGGTTGGCACCCAGGACAGATAATGGGTAAAGAGATGATGCACGCAGACAGAGAATGGATGGGTGCTAGGAGATGATATACACACAGACATAAGTGTAGTCTTTTAATAACATTCTAGCGCTGTGGTTCAAGTAATAGTATTTCCAGGGTTCCGTCTTCTTGTTTTTAAAGTTTGATAATGCCATATGAGCCATGATTATTTAGCCATCACTATTTTTTTTTTTTTTTTTTTTTACAAAAGTGCTGGACTGTGGGGTTGGAAGGATGTTGAAATGTCCGTTTTGTGTAGCAAAATAGTACATTAAGCTTAGTTACTTTAGGATATGAATACAAATGGAATCGGGCTTTAAGCCTTCAAAGCACCTTGTAATTTAGGTTAGTCTGCCCACCCCAGACATATAATGTCAGCAGAAATCAGGTCACTGTTGGTAAGAAGCTAATACAAGTGATGCAAACATTTCGATAGCATTAAAAAAGGTCTTGAAAATATGGTATGTGTAGTCCCTTTACCCTCAAGTTGGTATACCTTTTGAAAAAAGTATTTGTATTGATTTCATAGAGCAAGGGAGAGGGAGAGAGAAAGAAAAACGTGAATGATGAGAGAGAATCCCTGAACGGCTGCCATCTCCTTGTCCCCCACTGGGGATTGAGCAAGGGGCTTGGGCTTGTTCTTTGACCAGGAATAGGACAGTGACCTCCAGGCTCACAATTGGATGGTCAACCATCACAGAGTCACAGCAGGTGGGCTAGGTGTTTAGTTTTTCAAGACAGGAACTGATGTGAGTTAGGACATTGGGTTTGCCATAACTAATTAACCTTCCCGCCCCTAACTAACTTTTCTCTGGTTCATTATTTTTGAATCGGGCAACCAGACTGATTTTTGTAAAATATATATATCCTGATTTATTTTAAAGTAGTGGATAAGAGTTCGTTTCAATGAGTCTTTAAAGTACTAGTGAGGGAAATAGTCTTATTTCTCTTTAATCTTCAAGTCTGGCCAATGTAAGTGTGTCCCATATCCTTCAAAGTTGCCGGTGCCCCTTGCACAAGTATTCCTTAATATTACCCTGAAAGTCACACCATTTGGGCATCGTTTGGGGTACATATTTTCTTTGGTTCTATTGCATTTTCAGATATTTCCAACATATCATACCATTATTTTAAGCTACGTTCTTTTGGATTTATTAAGAATCACTCTTCCCTGGGACAAGGTAACATATGCAGATTTCTATGTCAATAACCACGCTTGTGCTTTGGCTAGACTTTTGATCTTATATTTGAGTTAATTTGTGTGTGTACTCGTTATGCCATATATTAAGTTGTTGATCTTCAATGACTTTTAGTACATAACTCACTTATGTGCCTGGCCTTTATTTGGAGAGCCTGTTTTATGATATATCGAAGGGGGTCAGTACCTATTGACCCTTTTACTTTACCTTTATCTTTTAGCGTTTGTCAACAGCCAAGAGTTGGATTTGTCTCATGATTTTTCTTGAGTTCAGAAGGCCATTTATTTGATTTATGAAGAATGGTTGATGTTGTTTCCCTAGTTTCTCAGCAGAAGAAATGTAGTTTGTGCAGATATTATTCCCAAGGGTCTTCTTTCAAGTGATGTTTTGTAGCCTGCACAATGATTCTGAATAAGACAAAATCCCTACTTATTGGGCACTTCTTTTCTATGGTAAAAATAACAAACATGCAAGGAAATGTAAATAAGTACAATCATGCACAAAAAAGACAAGAGGAAAAATATAGGGGGTAATTATTTTTACAAGTTGTTTGGTAGGAGATAGTGCTTATATTCATAAAATTCAGGGGATCAAGGTATGTTTGTTGAATCTCAAATGTCGGGAAGGAGGCCGTGGCGTATAAACCTGTGGAAAACATTTTGGACCCAGAAAGCTTAAGTGATTCCTTAAGGTGGGAACTGTGTCCAGTGGCTGTTTAGTTTGTGTCGCTGCCTATCAGTGCCAGGCATCTTGGTGGAACATGTGAACAGCCACTTCAGATTTGTTTAGAGAAATAATTCCAAACATCCAAAGAGTTTTATGTGGAGCAATTACAGTGACCTCAGTTTACACATGCCATGTTGATTTAGCTAAAAGATCAACCATCATGAAGTTACTGGGAGACTGGGGAATTTATGTATGCATGTTGATCAAATTAGTGTATTTAAAAGGTATAAATCTAGGAACACATTTTTAAAAAAAATTCTTTATGGTTTAGAGGATTACATAGAGTATTACATATGTCTCCTTTTCCCCGTTGTGCACCTGCAACTCCAGCACATGCCCTTTCCCCTCCTAGTGTCTATGTCCATGTTTATGCTGATAGGCATGCATACAAATCCTTTGGTTTTTCTCTTACCCCCTAGTCCTGCTTCCCTCTGAGGTTTGGCCGTCAGTGCCATGCTTTTCTGTCTCTGGATCTATTTTTGTTGAATAGTTTATTTGTTCATTGTTCCACCAATTAGTAAGGTCATGTGGTATTTATCTTTCTCCAACGGGCTTATTTTGCTCAGCATAATGCTCTACATGTCCTTCCATGCTTTTGAGAATGGTAAAAGTTATTTTTTACAGCAGTGTATTGTTCCTATGTGTATGTGTGCCACAGATTTTAACCCATTTTTCTTCTGATGGGTACTTAGGCTTCTTCCAAGTCTTAGCTATTGTATATTGTGCTGCTATAAATATGTGGTTGCACATGCCCTTTCCCATTGGTGTTTGTCAATTCTTGGGATATGTTCCTAGTAGTGGGACTACTGTTCAAATGGGAGCTACATTTTTTAAATTTTTGTGGAAACTCCATACTGTTCTGCAGAGCCCAGAGACCTCTGCTCAGCACAAACCTTGGTGAGCCCTGGACTGAGGTTGGGGACACTGGGGCCCAAACAAAGGTTCCCTGCTGTGTCCCTAATTGTGTCTGCAGCTGCCACACAGGCAAACAGAGCTGCAGCATCTACCCTTGCAGTGTCTCCCCTTAACCAGTGCTTGCAACATCTCCCCTAGGACCACTGTCACCAACGGCAGCCCCTCCCCACCCCTGGAAACAAGGTACCCAGCCTTGTAGTACCTGCTGTGCTGCACATAGCAGATGGTCAGGGCCTCCCTGTCCAGTACGGTAGCCACCAACCCCATGTGATGATTAAGCCCTTGAAATATGTCCAGTGCACGTGAGGAGCTGAGTTTTCATTTTAATCTATCATGGTAACATATACTTTGGTTAGTGTTTAGAACACCTTGGGTGTGTGAATGAATCTATTTTATCAAATGTTAGGAAATGCAAATACAGACTCAGCATTCCTGATTTAAAAAGATACAATTTAGCACTCAATCCTTAGTGAGATGGCCTGTGAGAGACATCAAACTAAGAAGACTTTGTGCAAAACTTGAAGGTAAAATACCTCATTAATATTTTTGTGGCTGCTTGGTTCTTCTAGGCCGGGCGAATAGCCAAATTAACAGACAGAGATTAACAGAACATCAGGGGTAAGTACATGTGCAAGAAGGTTTCACATAGAATCGATGTAGCCATGAAATTACAAACACACTGAAGCAACATTGGGTATATGACATTCTTAAAGTTTTTTTAAAGCAAGTTTTTTATTGATTTCAGAGAGGAAGGAGTGGGAAAAAGAGGTAGGAACATTAACGATGAGGGAGAATCATTGATCCTCAGCCCTCCATGGGCACCACCCTGGGGATCCAGCCTGAAACCTGTCATGTGCCCTGACAGGAAAATGTATCCTGACGCCTGGCTCATAGGTCCACGCTCAACCACTGAGCCAGGCTGATTGGACAATGTCCTATATATTTTGAACAAAGGAGAAAGGGGGGGAGATTATTTTTCAGAAGTGAGAATAGGCAATTTGCAGGTTGATGAGGAAGAACAGAACGCTCGTGTGAGGAAAGTTAAGAAACCACGAGGCACGGGTTATCTAGCCGACTGACACCAGTCTGAACCCTCTTAGCCAACGGTGAAGAAATAAAGGAAACCAAGATTCTGCCACCCTGAAGCTTCTTTTGGGGATATTGATTTTCAGCTGTTTATTAAGTAGCCAAAGTGTCAGAGAGCCCCTTTGGGCACCCCAGCACCCTCCTGGCCAAAAGAGAGAGAGGGAGAGACCTTCTTCAGAAGGTTGTTGCCTTTGCCTGATTGGAGTGAAACATGTTAAACAAGAGGGCTTCAGCAGATGTCTATTAGCTAGAAACCCCTCCTCCCCTGTGACACCATCAATCAGGAGTGTGGGAGCGGTTCCCAGACATTGTTGGTCCCAGGAGGCAGGGTTATAAATTCCAGTGGCTGCTGCGTCCAGTGCTGGAATTGGTGGCAGTTCAGCTCACCCAGAACACCTCCTGAGCCCACAGCTGGACAGGGCAGAGGCTGGGTCCAGGCTGGCTGGGCCCAGGGCCTGGAGAAGAGGGGGAAATGCAGCGAGGCATGACTCAGGGTAACCTGGAGGGGAGGGAGAGGCATCAGTGCAGGTACCCACATGAAATGTCCTTGGGAAAGGTCACGTGTGTCCTGAGGGGAGAGAGCGGAGTAGAGCCCAGGCCATGGGGGAGACCCCGCCAGGACAAATAATTGCCAAATGCATCTAGGAGAGAGGTGGGAGAGCTAGGCTGAGTCTCTAGTTCCAATATAAAATAATAGAGTTGGTTCTTGTTTGTTTGTTTGTTTCTGTTTTTTATCTGCTCTGCTCTAGGTGACAATCCCAGATCCACTGGGGCTGAGAGCAGTCGCCTCATTTGTCCTCATTCCTCCATCTATGCAGCTGGAAACTTTAAACACTGCTAGTTCATAGGCATGGGGATCATCTGGAGGAATGGCAGGGTAGGGACCCACAAGAAGCCAGCCTCACCACCCTGCTGTTACGCTCCACCCCCACGACCGCCCCATAGCCTAAGGTGAAGAGATGCAGGGTCACCTGCATGACAGGGACACAGTGTCCTCTGCCCACTCTCCCTCTCAGATAAGGTCTCACAGTTTCTGGAGTCTGAATATTCCCCAAGTCTGTGTGAGGAAGAGCAAGGCAGCACAATGTGTCTGGGGCTGCCTGTCACTACTTGAGCCAAGTTAAGCAGAGACAGGGTTGAGCCACACAATGAGTGTTTATCCAAAGATGCGGTCAGTATGGAGAGAGCAGTCGCTCACCCTGGGTATTCGGCTCTCAGCCTCTTGGGGAGAAGATAGTTACCTGTAGCTGCCATCTGCAAGTGTCACATGGAAAGGGGAGTTGAGGGCCTGCTGTCTGCCCTTCAGGAGCTCAAAGCCTGACCACAAGGTGGCTAATCTTCCAAGACTTTAGGAACAGCTCAGCCCCTTCCTGGGATGAGATTGGAATGGTCAGCCTTCCTGAGAAAGACCCCCAGGAGGGGGTGAGGGTGCGGGCACAGCTACCAAAGCAAAGCTTGTCCTGTGCTTGGTCTCTCTTCGCAAAATGCAATCTTTTCTGAGTAATGGGCCATGGAGGCAGCCTGTTTTCCGTACAGCCTGTGTCATCCTCCAGTGTCCCAGGGCCTCGTATTTATAGTTTGTAAGTGATGAGTAAACAACTGCAGCTCTCTTCTTATTACAAGCCCTTCTGCACTATGAGAAGCTGATTTCCAAAGACCCCCAGGAGATGCCTCAGGCCAGCCTGGATGACAGGGCTGGGCCTCAGCTTTGCTCTTCGCTTCTGCCTCTCTCCTCACAAGCCTTACTTTTGTCTCCTAAAGAGACTATGGAAAAGCAGGCAGCAAAACCTGTCAGACTGAGCATGCCAGGCCCCCTGTGCCCCCTGGAGGCACCACCTGAGAGGAGAGCCCTGGGTTAAGGTTCAGCATAGGGCAGCTCTGCCTGCGCCTGAGCACCAGGCTGTGGCTGGTGCCTCCCCACCTCTCCTCAGCTTTGTTGGCCTGCTCCTCCTCAGGAGCCTCCTGCCCACTCTGTTCTGCTTCCAGGCCCAGGGGTGACTTTGCCAAAGGGATTTGTTGGTGAGAGGAGAACCCCTTCATGAGGGGGGAGGAAGGCAGGGAGGCTGCCATCACCTGAAGGCTTAGGGGAGGTGAGCAGAGCAAAGGCTGGATTCAGGGCTTGTCACAGAGCTCTGGTGGCCCAAACCCCAGGGGAAGACTGAGGAGAGCGAGCCCCTGTGGAGAGAGACAATGTAATTGCATCTGTCCAGCTCTCCTCTGCCCCAGGGGTTACTAACATGTCCCCATCCAGACAGTAGGGACAGTGGACCAGCCCAGGGCAGGGAGCTCTTTTCCAGACAGAGGGCTGAGGTGGGGTGGGAGTGGAGCGCCAAGCCTGGCCCAGGAAACCAGGTAGGTAAGTGGCAGCCACAACCACAGAGGGAAAGGGGTCCCCAGAAACACAGACCAGGGGTGGCGAGTGGGAGGTTAGCTGGGGGTCATGGCCTCCTGTTTCTCCCTTCACATCCGCGACCGCCCCCACCCTCATGCCTGGAAGCAGAGGGTCCTCCTAACAGCCACCCACCCTCTGCCACCCCTTGCAGCCTGGTGGGTGTGGCACAGGCGCCACTGTCCCCACCTTCTCTGGGCCTGTTAAAACACCCCCCCTCATGCCCCCTGATCTTGGTTTGTTCCTGATCTCATGATCTCGCGAGATTTCACCCCCAAAGGAACCAGTGCACAGTCGCAGGAAGCTTGCGAGGCACCGCCCCCTACCTCTTCCTTCCAGCCAGCCCCGCTGCTGTGCAGGAGTCCCAGTGGTGAGGAGCACAGCCTGTGGAAAAGGTAAGCACACACTCTGGGTTCTTGCTGTCTCAGGGGGTGAACTTGCTGTCTCCAGGAGTGAACTTCCTCTAGTCACTGGTAACCCGCAGCCCCTCCCCCGCCGGCTGTTTCCATCTGAAAAGGAGTTTCCACCTGGTTGGAGTGAAGGCCTGAGTTCCAAACCGGCTCGCAGGCGTGAGGCCTTCCGCTTGCTGCGCCAGAGTGGGAGCTCGCTGAGGGGACTTACATGCAACAATTCATGGAACTCCGGCGTAGGCCCTTACTGTGTGACCTCAGCTGGCCGCGTTTGCACTTGACCAAGGGCGCCCCCACAGCCCCAGGCGCCAACTCCCCTGGGATCTGGCTCCTGAAGTCTGTGGGCTCTCAGGCCAGCCCAGCCCTGCTCAGGGCGAGTGGGACAGGGAAGGGGAAGAAAAGTGGCTGCTGGACGGTGGGCAGTGTCCAGGAGAGAGAGGTCGCTTTCCGCAGAGCACCAGGCCCATCACTCATCATTGTCCTCTAGTTCAGCTGGTGAGAAAGCAGTGGTCAGGCTGGGAGATAAGAGGTGATTCCCTAGAGCAGCAGAGCCCTCTCCTGGTGTGTGTGTGTGAGTGCGCCTGTGCCTGAGTGTGCTTGAGTGTGAGTGTGTGAATTCTCACCTGATGATATGTTCCTGGGTTCCTTTTCATTCCTATTACTGATTAAGGTATTACATACGTGTTCTTATCCCCCACTGCCCCCACACCCCCACCCTCACCCGGCAAGTTTGCCCTCATGCTCACCCCCTGGTGTCTGCGTCCATTGGCTAGGCTTATAGGCATGCATACAAGTCCTTTGGTTGATCTCTCCCCCTTAGCCCCACCCTCCCCTACCTTGTCTCTGAGGGTGATGGTCTGATCCATGCTTCTCTGTCTCTGGATCTGTGTTTGTTCTTTGGTTTATGTTGTTCATTATAATCCACAGATGAGTGAGGTCATGTGATATTTATCTTTCTCGGACTGACTGACTGGCTTTGCTTAGCATAATGCTCTCCAGCTCCATCCATGCTGTTGCAAATGGTCAGTGCCCCTTCCTTTTTTGTGACAGCATACTATGCCAATGTGTCGATGTACCAAGGCTTTTTAACCCACTCATCTGCTGACCAGCACTTAGGCTGTTTCCAAATCTTAGCTATTGTAAATTGTGCTGCAGTGAACATACAGGTGCATGTATCCTTTCTGAGTGGTAATTCTAGGTTCCTGGGATATATTCCTAGAAGTGGGATCACTGGGTCAAATGGGAGTTCCGTTTTTAGTTTTTTGAGGAAACTCCATACTGTTCTCCATAGTGGCTGCACCAGTCTGCATTCCCAGCAGCAGTGAGGGAGATTTCCTTTTTCTCCGCATCCTCACCAGCACTCGCCCTTTGTTGATTTGTTGGGGATAGCCATTCTGACAGCTGTGAGGTAGTACCTCCTTGTCCTTTTGATTTGCATCTCTTGGATGATTAGTGGCTCTGAGCATGTTTTAATGTGTCTCTTGGCCTTCCTTTTGTCCTCTCTGGAAAAGTATCTATTGCGGTCCTTTGCCCAGTTTTGTGATTGGGTTTATTATCTTCCTTTTGTTAAGTTGTATGAGTTCTCTGTAAATGTTGGAGATGAAATCCTTATCAGAGAGAACATTGGCAAATATGTTCTCCCATGCAGTGGGCTTTATAGTTGTCTTGTTGACGGTTTATTTTGCTATGAAGTAGCTTTGAATTTTGCTGTCGTCCCATTTGTTTATTTTAACTTTATTTTGCATTGCCCCAGGAGCTGTGTTGGTGAAGAGATTGCTTCAGCATATATCTCAGACTCTGCTGCCTATGGATTCCTCTATATATTTTTCTGGTTTCCAGCTTTCTGTTTAAGTCATTATCCATTTTGAGCTTATTTTTGTGCATGGTGTAAGTTGGTGGCCCAGTTTCATTTTCTGCATGTGTCTGACCAAATTTCCCAGCACCATTTATTGAAGAGACTGTCTTAACTCCATGGTAGGTTTTGGCCTCCTTTGTCAAATATTCATTGAGATTATTGGTTTGGATTGGTTTCTGGGTTCTCGGTTCTATCCCATTGGCCTATATGTCTATTCTTGTGCCAGTGTCAGGCAGTTCTGAGAACAGTGGCTTTGTAAAGCAGCTCGATATCTGGTAATGAGATACCTCGTACTTTGTTCTTCTTTCTCAGGATTGCTGCAGCCATTTGGGGTTTGTTTTTTAAATATATTTTATTGATTTTTTACAGATAGTAAAGGAGAGGGATAGAGAGTTAGAAATATCGATGAGAGAGAAACATAGATCAGCCTCCTCCTGCACACCCCCTACTTGATATGTGCCCTCAACCAAGGTACATGCCCTTGATCGGAATCGAACCAGGCACCTTTCAGTCCAGAGGCCAATGCTCTATCCACTGAGCCAAACCTGTTTGGGCTCACGGTCATTTTTCTTTATTATTACAGATGGATTTTTGGAGAGTTCATTCTAGGTCTGTGAAATATGCTGTTGGTATTTTAATGTGGAGTGCATTGAATGTATAGATTTCTTTGGGTAGTATAGCCATTTTAATGATGTTGTTTCTACCAATCCATGAACAAGGTATGTTCTTCCATCTGTTTATGTCTTCCTCTTTCTCTTTTTTCAACATCTTCTAGTTTTCTGAGTGGAGGTCTTTTACCCCCTTAGCTAAATTTATTCCTAGGTTTCTGAATTTTTTTGGTGGGATGATACATGGGATTCTTTTTTCAATCTCCTTTTCTGTAAGTTCACTATTGGTGTATAAAAATGCCATATATTTCTTGGCGTTAATTTTGTAGTCTGCTACATTTCCAAATTCATTTACTGATTATTAAATTTTTGAAGGAGTGTTTGTGGTTTTCTATGTACAGTATCATGTCATCTGCAAATAATGACAATTTACTTCTTCTTTTCCAATTTGGGAACCATTTATTTATTTTCTTGGGGATCACTCTGACTAGGACTTCAAGTACTGTGTTGAACAGGAGTGATAAAAGTGGGCGTCCCTGTCTTGTTTCTGTTCTACAGGGAAATGGTTTTCGTTTCTGCACTTTGAGTATGTTGTTGGCTGTAGGTTTGTCATATAAGGCTTTTATTATGTGGAAGGATGATTCTTCTATACCTACTTGGCTGAGTGTTTTTATCAGAAAAGGCTGTTGCACTTGGTCAAATGCCTTTCCTGCAACCAATTGATATGATTGTGTTTTATTTCTCTCTCAAATAGTTTATTTGATGTTTCACGTTCATTGATTTGCAGATAGTGTACCATCCTTGCATCCCTGGAATAAATCCCACTTGGTCATGTTGTATGATCTTTCTAATGCAATGCTGAATCCTGTTTGCTAGAATTTAGTTGAGGATTGCAGCATTAATGTTCACCTGGAAAATTGGCCTGTTAGTCACTTTCTTTGTGGTGTCTTTTTCTGGTTTTGGGAATATGGTAATACTGGCTTCATGAAAAGAGCTTGGAAGTATGCCATCCTCTTCAATTATTTGAAATAGTGTGAGAAAGGTTGGTTTTTCTTCTTTGAATGTTTGGTCAAACTCCCCTGTGAAGCCATCTGGTCCAGAGCTTTTGTTTTTTTGGAAGCTTTTTGATTACTGTTTCAATTTAACAGTATTTATCGGTCTGTTCAGGATTTTTGCTTCTTCCTGATTGAGTTTTGAAAGCTTGTCTTTTTGTAGGAATGTGTCCATTTTGTTGAGCTTGTCCAGTTTGTTGTAGTAGAGTTGTTCATTGTGATTTTTTACAATCCTTTGTATATCTGTGGGGTCGTTTGTTACTTCACCTCTTTCATTTGTTTTTGTTTATTTGGGTCCTCTCTCTTAGTTTCTTGCTGAGCCTGACTAGAGGTTCATCAATGTTGTTTATTCTTTCAAAGAACCAGCCTGTGGTTTCATTGATCTTTTGTATTATTTTTTTTTCGTCCCTACGTCACTTATTTCTGTTCAGACGTTTTATGTCTTTTTTTTTTGAGTGTACTGTGGGCTTTCTTCTCTAATGGAGAGGCACTCTGAACCCCCGGACAAAACAGCTTTTATTTACTTGAATACACATTTGTCCTTTAGCAAAGCAAACAGGCATATCAAATTTTGGTAAACAATAGAAGAATTTTCATGTTAGGAGGTTGCCTTCAGCCATTTTTCCCACAGCAGGGTAACAAAATGCTGATTTTCTGCCATGCTGAATATCAAAGTCCATTTGCCTTCTGTGGGACTTCTCACATTGATATGATAACTACTTTTGCTCTTTGCCCCACAATTTCCCCCCTTTTCTTTTCTTAATTTATTTAGAAAGGTGTATGCCATCTTCTGGGCTCAGATCCTTTTAAGACTTTTGATTCTGCTTCTTCAGACTGGAAGAAAACATAGAAGAACAAGAAAGAGAGACAATATTAGATATTCTAAAGAGCAAATGTAAGGAGATTCAATGAAAAGGATTGAGTTCTTTCATGTCCTTTTAAATATCGTTTTCAGGTATTTATGGAATTAGTCCATAGTAGGCTTCTTTTTGGGCTGTCAGTTCTTTATGGGTTCTTTCCAGTCACTGTTCCCTTGTGACATGACTGCAATGATGTTCGAGTTCTGGATGGTGGACCACTGGTGAGATATGACAATGCAGGTCTGACCTCTTTTGGCTTTGTCAAGAGCCACCGGCACCGAGGCACAGCTGATGACATCTAGCGTGGCAAGTCGTGTTCACCATTCCCCATCTCTAGATGTTTCTCCTCTGTCTCCTCAGCATGTTGCTTGGGGCACTGCTGTGTGTAGTTGGAGTAGTCTGGTCAGTTCTTCTCTCAGATTTATATTGCAGGAATCCACACAGTCTTGGAGGAGTTTTCTGGAAATACACAAGCATATCCTTGACCAAAGATTAATAAAGGGACCCTTCCTTAAACCAGACTAGTTATCTTTCCATTTAACCAGACCGTTTTTGGTTTGGCTTAGTCTGACACCAGTGTTATTCTATGGGTGTTTTGCCATCAGCATTACAAGGGTAAAATTTAAAGTAATTATGATGGTCTGGTCTACTTACAGGAGATTTCTTTACTATTCCCCTACTTTTGTTTTTAAGTTGGGATTTTAGAGCCCTTGTAGTAGATGTAACATGCAAGGAGGGCATTTCTTCATAATCTGTTTTGCCGGCTATACAGTATTTCGGCAGACTGATGTAAAAGCTTGTGAAATTCTGGGACCTGCTTAATAAAATAACTAACTCACAGGCATATTCATTTCCTTTTGTTAAAGTACCAGGGCTTGTTTAAATAATATAGAAAGGCTTCGGTCACCGAGCCATTTTAATTGAGTAGTTGCAGTTCTGTTTACCAACCCTGCAGCATAAGCAGATAATATATAATATCAAGAAGCTTTTGGAAATACTGCAAGTGAGCCTTGATCATTTCTAATTCGATTCTTTGCACAGAAGTATGACTGGTCTGACTGACTTGGTCTGAATTCAGTGCAGCATAAGCAGCTTTACCATGAGATGAACTATCAGTAAAAACAGTGACTTCTCCAGGAATAGGTTTCTGCCTATTCGATCTATGTTCCCCTGAATATTCTTTCATTTTTATTTGCTAATTTAAATCAGTCTAAAATAAGGCTAATTTCCTAACTTCCTTTGTCATTGGGTGGGGAGAATAAATGACACTAATTGGATTTCTCCTATCAGCCCTCTATATACACACCCACACACAAACACACAAACACACACACACACACACACACACACACACACACACACACACACACTACTGTTGGTCTTTGTCTCCAGCACTTTACTCTGAGGTTTGATAGTGTGATCAATGCTTCTTTGTGTCTGGATGTCTTGTTGTTCATCAGTTAATGTTGTTCATTATATTCCACAAATGAGTGAGATAATGTGATATTTCTCGTTCTCTGACTGGCTTAATTTGTTTAGTGTAATGCTCTCCAAGTCCATCCGTGCTGTTTCAAATTATGAGAGTTAATTCTTTGTTACAGCAGTAGAGTATTCCATTATGTAGATGTTCCACAGTTTATTAATCCGTGCATCTGCTAATGGGCATTTAGACTGTTTCCAAATCTTAGCTATTGTAAATTGGGCTGGTATGAACATACAGTTGCATATATCTATCCTGATTGGTCTTTCTCCTTTCTTGGGATATATACCTAGAAGAGAGAACACTGCGTCAAAGGGGAGCTCCATTTTTAATTTTTTAAGAAAACTCTATATGGTTTTCCACAGTGGTTGCAGCAGTCTGCATTCCCACCAGCAGTGCACAAGGGTTGCTTTTTCTCTGCATCCTCACCAGCACTAGTGGTTTGTTTTGTTTTGTGTTTTTTTTTTCTGACAGCTATTCTGACAGGTGTGGATTGGTACCTCAGTGTCGTTTTGATTTGCATCTCTTGGACTGTAAGTGCCTCTGAGCATTTTTCGTATGTCTCTTGGCCTTTTATAGGTCTCCTTTTAAAAAGTGTTAATTTAGGTCCTTGTCCCATGTTTTGATTGGATTGTTTATCTTCCTATTGTTAATTTGTGTGAGTTACATGAAAACTTTGGAGATTCAACACTTATCCGAGATACCATTGGCAAATATGTTCTCCCGATGCAGTGGGCTTTCTGGTTGTTTTGTTCTGGATTTTGTTTGCTGTGCAGAAGATTTTTATTTCAATGTAGTCAATTTTTTATTTTCCCCTCCGTGTGCATTGCCTTTGGAGCTGTATCAATAAAGATACTGCGAAGACATATCTGCTATATTGCTACATAGGCAATCTTATAAGTTTTTTTATAGATTCTCATTTGAGGTTTAAGTCCTTCATCCATTTCGAGTTTATTTTTGTGAATGGTGTAAGTTGGAGGTCTAGTTTCATTATTTTGTATGTATCTTTCTAATTTTCCTAACGTTTTTTGAAGAGACTGTCTTGACTCCATTGCATGCTCTTGCCTCCTTTGTAAATTAATAACCGAGCATAATGACTTGGGTCCACTTCTGGATTCTCTGTTCTGTTTCAGTGGAGTATATATATGTCTTTTCTAGTGCCAGTAGCAGGCAGTTTTGAGAATGGTGGCTTTATAATATAGTTTAATATCTGGTATTGTGAGCCCGCCAACTTTTTCCTTCTGCCTCAGGATTGCTCAGGCTATTTTTACTCCATTTGAATTTTTTGAGGATTTTTTTCTGTGTCTGTGAAATATTCTGTTGGTATATTAATGGAGATTACAATGAAACTATAGATTGCTTTTGGTAGTATGGACATGTTAATGATGTTAAGTCTACCAACCCATCAACATGGTATATTAATCCATTGGTTGATATCTTTATGTCTTTTTCAATGGCCTGTAGTTTTCCAAGTGCAGTTTTCTTACTTTCTTTATGAATCAATAAAAATTTACAGTTTTTAATCATAAACCTGTGTTTTCTATCAAAATTACTTCTTGCGTGAATTTTGGGACACCCTTTACTTAGGCGACTCCTGTGAAAGGGCCATTCGACCCACAAAGGTGTCGCAACCCACAGGTTGAGAACCGCTATTCTAAAATGTCAATTAAATCTAATGAATCCAGTGTGTCCATTAGAGGCTCTGCATCCTTGTTATTTTTTTCATATGGAAGATCTATCCAGTGAAGTCAGAGGGGTGATAATTTTGTCACACTCTCTGTGAAAGTCTTCTGGAATTTTTGTTTGTTTGTTTTGATTTTTTGTTTATTTGTTTGTTGAGGTGCTGCTATGTTGGCTGAATATATGATTACTAGGGTTATATCGTCTTGTTGGTTGGTCCCTTTAGTATCATGCAGTGATCTTTATGTCTCTTGTGATGGCCTTTCTTTTAAAGTCTATTTTGTCTGATATGCATATTGTTACTTAGGCCTTTTTTTTTTCTTTTCCATTTGCATGGAAATTTTCCCCATTCCTTCACTCTCATCCTGTGTGTGTCTTTTGTTTTGAGGTGGTGCTCCTGTAGACAGCATAGACTTGCATCATGTTTTTGTATCCATTTTGGTCCACTACACCTTTAGATTGGAGCATTGACCCATTTACATTTAGGGTTGTTATTATTATTATTATTATTATTATTATTTATTGCTTAAAGTATTACAATGAGTATTTCATATGTGTCCATTCCCCCCCCCCTAGACAGTCCCCTAGCCTCCCCTATCCCCCGGTGTCTTATATCCATTGGTTATGCTTATATGCATGCATACAAGTCCTTTGGTGATCTCTTATCCCCCTACCGCCTGCACCCCCACCCTCCCCGGCCTTCCTGCTGCAGTTTTACAATCTGTTTGAGGCAGCTCTGCCTCTGTATCTATTATTGTTCAAAAGTTTATAATGGTCTCTATTATCCATGAATGCATGAGATCATGTGGTATTTTTCCTTCATTGAGTGGCTTATTTCACTTAGCATAATACTCTCCAGTTCTTTCCATGCTGTTGCAAATGGTAAGAGTTCCTTCCTTTTTAGAGCAGCATAGTATTCCATCGTGTAGATGTACCACAGTTTTCTAATCCATTCATCTACTGAAGGGCACTTAGGCTGTTTCCAGATCTTAGCTATGGTGAATTGTGCTGCTCTGAACATAGGGGTGCATATATCCTTTCTGATTGGTGTTTCTGGTTTCTTGGGATATATTCCTAGAAGTGGGATCACAGGGTCAAATGGGAGTTCCATTTTCAGTTCTTTAAGGAGACTCCATACTGTCTTCCATAGTGGCTGCACCAGTCTGCATTCCCACCAGCAGTGCACAAGTGTTCCTTTTTCTCCACATCCTCTCCAGCACTTGTCCTTTGTTGATTTGTTGATGATAGCCAGCCTGACAGGTGTGAGATGGTACCTCATTGTTGTTTTGATTTGCATCTCTCGGATGATTAGTGACTTTGAGCATGTTTTCATATGTCTCTTGGCTTTCTGGATATCCTCTTTTGAAAGGTGTGTATTTAGATCCTTTGCCCATTTTTTCATTGGATTGTTTATCTTCCTTTTGTTGAGTTGTATGAGTTCCCTATAAATTATGGAGATTAGGCCCTTATCAGATATGACATTGGCAAATATGTTTTCCCACGCAGTGGGCTTTCTTGTTGTTTTGTTGATGGTTTTTTTGCTGTGCAGAAGCTTTTTATTTTGATGTAGTCCCATTTGTTCATTTTCTCTTTAGTTTCAAGTGCCATAGGAGCTGTATCAGTGAAGAAATTGCTTCGGCATATGTCTGAGGTTTTGTTGCCTTTTGATTCTTCTAATATTTTTATGGTTTCCTATCATACATTTAAGTCCTTTATCAATTTTCAGTTTATTTTTGGGTATGGTGTAAGTTGCTGGTTTAGTTTCATTTTTTTGCATGTATCTGTCCAATTTTCCCAACACCATTTATTGACGGGACTCTCTTGGCTCCATTGTATGTTCTTGCCTCCTTTGTCAAATATTAATTGAGCATATTGGTTCGGGTCGATTTCTGGGCACTATTTTATTCCATTGATCTATATGTCTGTTCTTGTGCCAATACCAGGCAGTTCTGAGAACCGTGGCTTTGTAATTCAGCTTGATATCTAGTATTGAGATCCCACCTACACTGTTCTTTCTCAGGATCACTACAGCTATTCGGGATCTTTTTTTTATTCCAGATGAATTTTTGGAGAGTTGGTTCTAGGTCTGTGTAATATGCCATTGGTATTTTAATGGGAAGTGTGTTGAATGTATAGATTGCTTTGGGTAGTATGGACATTTTGATGATGTTGATACTACCAATCCAAGAACATGGTGTGTTCTTCCATCTGTTTATGTCTTCCTCTATCTCATTTTTGAACGTCCTGCAGTTTTCTGAGTAGAGGTCTGTTACATCTTTAGTTAATTTTACTCCTAGGTATCTTGATTTTTTGGTGTGATGGAAAATGGGATTGTTTTTTTTTTTTAGTCTTTTTTTCTGTAAGTTAACTATTGGCATATAGGTATGCTATAGATTTCTTGGGGTTAATTTTGTATCCTGCTGCATTGCCAAATTCATCTATTAAGTCTAAAAGTTTTTTGGTGATGTCTTTACGGTTTTTTATGTATAATATCATGTCATCTTCGAATAAGGACAGTTTTATTTCTTCTTTTCCAATTTGATGCATTTATTTCGTTTTCTTGTCTAATTGCAATGGCTAATACGTCCAGTACTATGTTGAAGAGGAGTGGTGAGAGTGGGCATCCCTGTCTTGTTCCTGTTCTTATGGGAAATGGTGTTAGTTTTTGTCCATTGAGTATGATGTTGGCTGTGGATTTGTCATATATGGTTTTTATTATGTTGAGGTATGTTCCTTCTATTCCCACCTTTCTGAGAGTTTTATCAAAAATGGGTATTAGATTTTCTCAAATGCTTTTTCCGTATCAATTGATATGACTATGTGTGTTTTTTCTTTCAATTTGTTTATGTGATGTATCACGATTATTGATTTGTGGATATGTACCATCCTTGCATCCCCGGGATAAATCCTACTTGGTCATGGTGTATGATCTTTCTGGTGTACTGCTGGATCTGATTTGCTAAGATTTTGTTGAGGATTTTGGCATCTATGTTCATGAGCGATAGTGGCCTGCAATTCTCTTTCATTGTGTTGTCTTTACCTGGTTTTGGTATTAGGGTGATGCTGGCTTCATAGAATGGACTTGGAAGTGTTCCTTCTTCTTGAATTTTTTTGGAATAGTCTGAGTAGGATAGGTTTTACGTCTTCATTGAATGTTTGGTCAAACTCCCCTTTGAAGCCGTCTGGTCCTGGGCTTTAGTTTGCGGGAAGCTTTTGATGACTGCTTCAATTTCTTCCCTAGTTATTGGCCCATTGAGATTTTTAGATTCTTCCTGATTGAGTTTTGGAATGTTATATTTTTCTAGGAATATGTCCATTTCCTCCGGGATGTCTAGTTTGTTGGAGTAGAGGTGTCCATAGTATTGTTTAACAATCATTTGTATTTCTGTGGGGTCTGTTGTTATTTCACCTCTATCATTTCTGATTTTGTTTATTTGGGTCGTCTGTCTTTCTTCTTGGTGATCCTGGCTAGAGGTTCATCAATACTGTTTATCCTTTCAAAGAACCAGCTCTTGGTTTCATTGATTTTCTGTGTTGTTTTCTTGGACTCTATGTCATTTATTTCTGCTTTAATCTTTATTATCTCCTTCCTTCTGCTCACGATGGGCTTTTCTTGTTGCTCTCTTTCTAGTTCTTTGAAATGTAGAGTTGGATGATTTACTACCATTTTTTCTTGTTTTTTCGGTAGGCATGAAGAGCTATAAACTTCCCTCTCAGGATTGCTTTCATTGTGTCCCATAGGTTTTGGATTGTTGTGTTTTCATTGTCATTATTTTCCAGGATGATTTTAATTTCTTCTTTGATCTCATTGGTAAACTAATCAATATTTAATAACATGCTATTTGGCTTACAAGTGTTTGAGTATGTTGGGTTGTTTTTATTGTAGTTTATTTCTAATACTATGCCATTGCGGTCTGAGATGATGCTTGGTATGATTTCAATCTTCTTGAATTTGGGGAGACTTTGTTTGTGACCCAATATGTGGTCTATTTTTTAAAATGTCCCATGAGCACTTGAGAAGAACCAATATTCTGTGGCTGTGGGGTGAAATGTTCTGAAGATGTCAATTAAGTCCATCTGATCTAGTGAGTCATTTAGGATTGCTGTTTCTTTGCCGATTTTTTGTCTAGAGGATTTATTCAGTGATGTCAGTGGTGTATTAAATTTCCCTACTATAATTGTATTGTTGTCGATCTCTCCTTTGATATCTTCCAGGATTTTTTTTTAAATTTATTTGGGCACTCCTGCATTGGGTGCATATATGTTTATCATAGTTATATCCTCTTGCTGTATTGATCCCTTTAGTATTATGTACTGGCCTTACTTATCTCTTGTTATGGCCTTCACTTTGAGGTCTATTTTGTCTGATATAAGTATTGCTATACCCCTGCTTTTTTTCATTTCCATTTGCCTGAAAGATATTCTTCCACCTCTTCACTTTCAGTCTGTGTGAGTCACTTCTTCTGAGGTGGGTCTCTTGTCGACAGCAAATATATGGGTCATGGTTTTTTATCCATTCAGCCACTCGATGTCTTTTGATTGGAGCATTTAATCCACTTACATTTAAAGTTATTAATGAAAGGTACTTGTTTGTAGCCAATTCTATTTTTTTGTGTGCCTGTTTTATTTTTGAGCTTTTTATTTCTCCTTTTTACACCAGTCACTTTAGCATTTCTTGCATTGTTGGCTTGGTGGTGATAAAATGTCTCAGCCTCTTTTTGTCTGTGAGCTTCTTATTTCCCCTTCAATTTTGAATGATAGCCTTGCTGGATAGAGTATTCTTGGATTCAGTCATTTGCTTTACATTACTTTGTAAATTTCCGTCTATCCTGTTCTGGCCTGATGTGCTTCTGTTTTGAAAGCATTTGATAATATAATGGGAGCTCCCTTGTATGTAACTTTCAGTCTCTTGTGTAGCCTTTAAGTTTCTTTCTTTGTCCTGAACATTTGACATGGTCATTATGATGAGTCTTCCTGTGGGTCTTTTCGGGTTCACCTTGTTTGGGACTCTCTGTGCTTTTGTGCTTGTGTGACTTTTTTCTTCCCCACTTCATGGAGTTTTCTGATAAAATTTCTTCAAATAGGTTTTCTAAGTCTTGTTCCTCTTTCTGTTTTTCTGGCACCCCTATTATTCATATGTTGTTTCATTTCATGTTGTCCCATAGCTCCCTTAGGCCAGTCGTGGGCAAACTACGGCCTGCGGGCTGGATCCGGCCCATTTGAAATGAATAAAACTAAAAAAAAATAAAAATAAAAATAAAAAAAAAGTACCCTTTTATGTAATGATGTTTACTTTGAATTTATATAAGTTCACATAAAACACTACATCAATTGTTTTTTCCCGGCCCTCCGGTCCAGTTTAAGAACCCATTTTGTCCCGCGAGTCGAAACGTTCACCCACCCCTGCCTTAGGGTCTCCTCCTGTCTTTTGATTTTTTTCGCTAATTTCAATTCAGTTTGGGAGTGTATTGCTTCCCTTCTAATTTGCTCATTCGGTCCTCCGCTTCTCCTTGTCTGCTGTTGAACCTTTCAATGGTGTTTTTTATTGCAGCTATATAACTCTTCATTTCTTCTTGGTTCTTACATTCTTAATTGATTTTTTCATCCATTTATAGTTGATTCTTGCATAAATTGTTGATTTTTTCCTCCATCTGGTTTATGCATTCCTGGACCCTTAATCTGAATTCATTTTCTGTCATGCTGCATGCCTCTGTTTCACTTAGCTGCTTTTCTGCTGAATCTTCCTCTTTTTTTCCTTTAGGGGTTTCTTTGTCTACCCATGTTTGATCTCACTGACATATCTAGATGTTGAGTCAGTCAATGGCTGTTCCTCGGGTGGCAGTGGCTCCTCGGGCTGTGGTTCCTCCTCGGGCGGTTGTGGTAGCAGCTGCTCCTCAGTTGGGAGCCGCTCCTCTGGTGGGTGCTGTTCACAGCTTCGGTGGCTCCTCTGGCTGGTGGGTGTGGCTTCACACACAGCTACCGTTCCTCAGACAGAGTGTGTGCTGATCACGAAGCTCCTGTTCCTTGTATGGGGGCGGGCTATACACGCAGCTGCTACTCCTTGATCTGAGGCCAACAGCTCACATGGCTGCTGATCCATGGATGGGGCCTGGCTGCACGCTGCTGTTGTTCCTCTAATGTGGTGGGCTGCTTGTGGGGCTATTGCTCCTAGGACTTGGACAGATTGATTTCAAGTTTATTGCTCCTCAGACTGGTGTAGGCTGCTTTTGAGGCTGCTGCACTTTGGATGGCAGTGAGCTTCACGCGTGGCTGCTCCTCCTCAAATGGGAATTTGCCACTGACCATCTGCTGCTAATTGGACAGGTGCATGCTGTTGTGGCTCTGCTCCTCGGACCAGTGTGTGCTGCTCAGGTCTCCCGCTCCTCGGAAGTAGGCGGTCTGCTCATGTGACTGTTGCTCCTCGCACTGGGGTGGGCTGGTGCAGCTCCTTAAATGAGGCCTGGCCACTCGCAGAACTGCTGCTCTTCAGATGAGGTTGGGCTGCTCACACAGCTGCAGTTCCTTGGATTGGGCAGGGTGCTCGTGCAGCTGCTGCTGCTTGGCCGTGGGCAAGATGCTTGGCAGCTGCTGCTCCTCAGACTAGTGCAGCATGTGCACAGCTGCTGCTCTTTGGATGGGGGCGGGCTGCGCAGGGCTTCCGGTCCTCAGAAGTAGGAAGATTGCTCATGTGGCAGCTCCTCCTTGAACAGGTCGGACTGCATGCGTGGTTGCTGCTCATCGGATGGGGAACCGGGCCCTCACACAGCTGCTGCTCCTTGGACAGGGGAGGCCACATGAGGCTGCTGTTCTTAGGCTGGAGGCAGGCTGCTCATGGGGCTGATGTTCCCTGGACAAGAGCATGCCGTTCACGTGGATGCTGCTCACGTGGTTGAAAAAATAATGTGAAAAGTAGTAGTAAATAAGGAAACAAACAAACAAAAAAGTTGAGCAAAGAAATATGCAAAAAAAACCTAACAAAAAAGTAATAAAGTAATAAAAGTGAAAAATTGAAATGTCATTCCTTTGGCTGGCTTAAGATCCCAGTTTTCAGGAATGTTTGTGCTTTTTGTTGTTGTTGTTGTTGTTGTTGTTGTTGTTGTTGTTGTTGTTGTTGTCATTGCTGGGATTAAAAGCCCCTCTATAGGCCAGACCCTGTTAACTCACAGGGACTAATCAGATTATTTTAATCCTTCATCTCATTCAGGGTTGAATATGGTTTTGTCTCTATTCCTTGCCTGTGTCCTGGAGGGAGGAATTATAGCCTCAGGAGAAAATAGCTGCCTAAGTCCGGGGCTCAGAGGTGACTCAGAATTCAATTTACTGCCACTTCTCCTGGCCCCCCTTCTCTCCCCAGCCTCTCCCCAGATTCCACTTATCTGCACCTTCTCCTGCTCTTCAGCACAGGTGAGTGTCTGTATCCGAAATGTCCTATGAATAGGGTTCAGTGAAAACAAACAAACAAACGCCAGCCACAGAAATGGGGAAGGCTGAGTTTCTGTAAGCTCCTCTCTTACTGGCACTGCATGGTCTGGTCAGTGCTTCAGGCTGCCCCTTTAGGCTCAGTCCTCCATAAGTATGGAAGCCAGATCTCAAATCCCCCTGCACCAACAGCCCAGCAGATCTCCTTTGCACAGTCAGGGGCTGTGCCTGTTCCAAGAGTCGTGGCTGTGTGCCGCGTGGTCTCCCTCTGACCCTCTGGGCTCAGAGGTGTGGCAAACTTTCCTGCCCAGATCCCTGGTTTTAACCTTACCAGAGGAACTCTGCCCTTCCCGGCTGCAAACTGTCTCACCACCTGAGTGTACATCACCAAAACTGCGTGAGTGTTACTAGCTTCAGCTGCTCACTCCATTTGCTCCAGGACAAGCCCTGGGACATGTCTGCCTATTCCGCTGCCATCTTGGCTTCTCGAGATTTATTTTTTCAAATATAATTATTGCTCCCCTAGTTTTTTCCCCTACTTTGCCTGAAAAATATTTTCTCTCCTTCCACTTTCAGTCTATGTGAGTCCCTTATTCTGATGTGAGTCTCTCATAGAGAGCATACACATGGGTCTTGTTTTATTATAATTTTAGCCATTCTATATCCTTTGAATGGAGTGATTAATCCAGTTCGGTTTAAGGTTATTTTGATAGGTACTGATTTGTTGCCACTTTTTTTCCTTTATGCCTGTGTTTCTCCTGTCTCTTCTATTAGCTCTTTTTACAACAGTCCCTTTAGCATTTCTTGCCATGATGGTTTAGTAGTGAAATACTCCCCTAGATTTTTTTTTATGTGAAGACTCTGAATTGCCCTATTGTTTTGAATGATTGCCTTGCTGGATAAGTATTCTTGGATTTGGTCCCTTGCTTTGTATCACTTAGTATATTTCCTTTTATTCCCTTCTGGCCTAATGTGTTTCTGTTAAAAATCATTTGATCATCTAACAGGAGAGCCTTTGTAGGTGACTCTCTGTCTCTCTCCTGCAGCCTTTAAGGTTCTGTTTTGTCATTATTGTTTGCCATTATAATTACAATGTGTCTTGGTATAGGTCTCATTGGGTTCATCTTTTTTGGGACTGTCTGTGCTTGTGTGACTTTTTCTTCCCAAGATAAGGAAGTTTTTCTCAGTATTTCTTCTAATAGGTTTTCTAATCCTTGTTCCTCATCTTGTCCTTCTGACACCCTTATTATACATATGTTACTTTGTTTCATGTTGTCCCCAATCTCCCTTAGGATATCCACCTGCTTTCTAATTTTTCTCCCCAATTGCCATTCAAATGTGTTGTTCAGGTTGTGTTACTCTGTCCTGTCTCCTAAATCACTGTTTCAATCCCTTGCTACTTCTAGTCTACTATTGAAACCTTCTATATATTTTTTTTATTGTAGCTACTATAAATTTTTTCATTTTTCCTTGATTCTTACATAAGTTGTGGATTTCCCAGACATCTGGTGTATGAACTTTATGACCCTTATTCTGAATTCATTTTTGAACATATTGTATGTCTCCATTTAATTGAGTTCCTCTTCTGGCAATTCCTCCTTTCCCTCCATTGGGGGTTGTTTGTCTCCCCATTTTAGTTATCAATAGAGAACTTAGGTGCCAGGGTGCGAGGGTCCACTGGCCACAGAGTGGATTGGCAATTGAATTGTGCACTCTGAGACTCACAGGAGGCAGTGGCGGTGGCGGGCGCCTGGAGTTCCAGTGTCCATGGGTCCGCTGCTGCCATTAAAAGGACTTTGGCCAGAGTGGCTCTAGGATTTCAGGTGATGTCTGAGGCCCATCTGGGTGGAGGTGAGGCTGGGTTCGTAGTCAGCAGCTCTCCCTTTCAAGATGGCCTGTTTTCATAGAACCATATTTAACATAAAACAGTGTAGTAACATAAAATTTTTAAAGATGGTGCAAGGGGCCTATTAAAAATAGAATGGAGAGACAAATCAGTACTATGTAAATCCTGAGTTGCAGTCATACTGGACATTTTTTTCTGTCATTTTAAATGAAGAAAAAGTAAAAGTAAGAAATCCTATAGGTGGTAGAGCAGGAATAAAGTACCTAATCATTTTGAAAGAATGATTGTTTTAAAAAATAAATAGTTTATGTAAGCCGGGTGCACTGGGAAAAAATGAAATAGACGTTGTCAAAACAAAAATGAAGTAACTGACACATTCTAAAAAGTAATCCACATTTCCCAGTCAGAATTGCTCAATTGTTGAGCATAGAATTGTGAACCAAGATGTCTTGTCATCTATTCTTGGTCAGGACACATGCCCAGGGTGCTGGCTGGTTCACCAGTATGAGACATTAAAGGAAGCAGCTGATCAAAATATTTCTCTTTCTTCTATGTTTCCATCTCTCTATCCCTCTCCCTTTCTCTCTCTCCAGAAAACCAAGAATAAACTTATTAAAAAACAAGAATGGAATATATGTGTTTTCTCCAGGAATGTGAGACATTTAGTGCTTATTACTAGAGGTCTTTGGAGGAATTTTATTAACCAAAATATATGGTTCTGTGTTGAATACCTAAATGGAATATTGGTAACAATGAAGTGTTTCATAACCTTATCATGAAAAAGGACTCTATCATTTTTGAAGGAAATGCTTTGTTTGGGAGAAGAATTTGAGGTAGATCTTGATTTTAGTTGCAATAATAAGTAGGTTTCAAACAGTTGTTCATTTGTTCAGGTTAAATGTTATGTAGTGTTCATATTATATGTACTCATTTTAGTCTGTGGGTGGAAAAACAATTAAAGTAGACTACACCAAGACACCATCTTTTCAAAGTGGGGGTGGACAGAGGACACCACTTCCATAAAGAAATAGAGGTGATATAAGAAGTCGGAGAAGTGGAAGAGGAGGAAGTAAGAGAAGCAAAAGGATATCCCTCAGGTGGAAATAACTTACGTAATGTTTCTAAATCTAGGGATGGTAGGAGATCTGACTTAGGTAGACACATAATGCAATATGCAAATAAGGTATCATAGACTTCTGTACCTGAAGCCTATGTGATCATCTTAACTCCTATAAATTCAATAAAAAGTGCAGAAACTGTCATAACTCAAATGTTTTTTAAAAATTAAAAAAATAAGATATGAGCATGAAACCGTTATTTATGTGAAAACAGTAACATTGAATGAAGAGATACACCTCAATTTCATTCATAATTTTCAAGGCAAAAGAAATGATACCATTCATTAGATTGAGAATGTATACTGATGGTCAGTATGATTTGTAATTGCTAAAGAGGCATAGCACTTATAATAATGAATGCAATATGCAATGTGTGAAACACTCCTAATGACCTTAACAGGGATAGGATTTAAACCTCAAGCTAAATTCAGTCTATTTTAGCATTACTGTTTGCCTCTAGTCCCTTCAACTGTTCCCTGAAGAACTCAATTCTATTGATCTTATGTTAGAATGTTACACTTTGGAACCGGAAGTCATGTAGGTTTAAAGTGAAGATTCATACTTACCGAACTACTATGAATTTGTTCTGAAAGTACCCTTCTTTCGTCTGAAAAAAAGGACATCAGTTCACCTTGGAAAATACCCACTGAAATAAAAGTTAGTCTAACTATATAAACTTCAAGGACAAAGACTTCATTATTTAGAATTGGATTTGAAATACTTGTTTTGAATATAGGAATGTGCAACGCTGTACTGTGTAAAATAATAATCTGTATTATTATTTTGTAAGATGATCTTCTACCTACGTTTGGTGTAGAGAACTTTCCATTTGGAAACTACATAAGAGAAATGTCTATGGTATTAAATAGATTCACCAAGGGGTGCCTGACTCAGGAAAAGGCTAAAAACCAATGATTCACCAAGTTTATTTCCTTGCTATCTTCCTTCCTTCCTTCCTTCCTTCCTTCCTTCCTTCCTTCCTTCCTTCCTTCCTTCCTTCCTTCCTTCCTTCCTTCCTTTCTTTCTTTCTTTCTTTCTTTCTTTCTTTCTTTCTTTCTTTCTTTCTTGTATATGAGGAATATGAAGCATGAATGAAAATGTTGATGAGCTATTTTCAGGGATGTTGTCTTGTAATTAATTTGTTTACATATTTTACTGACTATGAAAGGAAGGTATATTCATTTCCATATATCTGTAGCAGGAAAAGTTGGTTTCATATTAACCAGTTTTCCCAATTTCAAAGATTTAGTGTCCATTTGTGATAATTAGGTGTGTGACATTTCATGGGAAATTTCCTAAAGTGTTATTGCAGAGTTTCTGCAAGATGAAGGTGAATGTTCCTGTTTTTCCCATCTGGATGATACTGAGAAGAGTTTGCCAGTTCAAATTTGGCCACATATGAGGATGCTTATAGTTCTTCTTTCCCATGACAAATTACAGAATTGGAATATAAGCCTATTTTCTATTTAAAAATGAAAACAGTGATTGTTATATATGTATTATTCAACATTTATTCTTTAAATACTATTAAAATAGAGTATAGTATTCTGATCAAAGAATTATTTTATAAATGACCTGTAGGAATTATATAACACTTGTTAAAAAACACTTTTTTTGTGATGCATCATGTTTTGACTTTTTATATTTTAATTTTTAACTATGAAGTTACACGTTTTAAAAGTTTTTATTGAGATGAAACTAATTTAAAGACAAGTTGAGCTGTTTTCTTGTATCTTTAACTTCTTTCACTTACTATATCTGGATTCACTGCACTCAAATTCTCATGTGTGTGTGTTCTGTGTTAGTGTGTTTGTGTGTGTGTGTGTGTGTGTGTGTGTGTGTTTTGTTTTATTTTTGGCAAGTATATATAATGCTGCTTCAGTTTTTTCTAGGTTATCCAAACTGATTTTCAATAACTCTGAGCACTGTACTGAAGACATGTAAAGATAGAATTTTATCATTTTGGGCTAACCAGCATGCTTATGACCATGATCCTGTTTGGTAAAGATTTATATACAATAACCAGACTTGACCATTTAACAAATGTTGATCCTACTCAAGTAGAATGATGTTATTTATGACACAGAGGTTGGCAGACATACAATTAATCTTCAAGGAAGTGGTTCCACGGGTGGGTTCCCATCCACTGAAAAGGGCTCCATCTTCAAGAAGTTGGGATCTTCCACCTACAAGACCTGCCCATTCTGTTTTAAGGCAAAGCACTACTGGTTTGGGAAGTCAAGGTAAATGGTACAGCCTCTCATGGATTAGAGTAATGAGCTGTTTTAAAAGGAATGCTGTACTTTAATTTCAGGAAGCCATGTGGAAAGTGAGTAGTGAGTGGATGGGCATCTGTACTGAACACTATCTTATTGTTTCATTGTTAGGAAATAATTCTTCAGCTTCTAATTAGTGTGGTTAGAAGTAGATAACACCAGAGTGAGGCATGCATTCCTTTTAATCCATGTTGATAGAGTGTCACTCTTTTTATATTTATTTTTTTAATATTTTAAGAAAAATGATTTTAGTATCATAATGGTACATTCAATAAATGTTAATATTTCCAAAAAAACTATTTTAAATATAATTATTTTACAGGAAATAAGCTTTAATATTCCAAGAAAAACAATTTTAAATATAAAAATACTGGAGACCCAGTGTACAAATTCGTGAATGGGTGGTGTCTTGCATGCGCACCCCAATCACCGGGTTGGCCAGGGGGAGGGGATGCAGGTGTTTGGCTGGCTGGCCCCACCCTGATCAAGTGGAGGATCAGATTGGGGGAATATGAAGGTCAGGGGAAGGGCTGTGGGAAGCTTACTGGCTGGCGGTCCTGGATCATCGCAGGGGGGGTGGGGTGGTGGATAGAACAGTGTGGGTCTGGCTGGAGGGTGCAGCCGGGGACTATAGCTACACAGTCCCACCCCATGGTTGATCTCCTGGTCAAACTCCTGTGTGAAGGCATAATTTGCATATTACCCTTTTATAATATAGTGTTACATGCAATAAAAATATGTTAAAAATAATTTAAATATAATATTACCAAAAGAGTGATAACCTATTTTATCATAAAAGTTGTGGGAATTATTAAATATCTGACAATAATAGGATTCCTTCCATTATATTCTAAAACATTTCTTTTTACTCTGTCTCTATTTTATTCATCTGTTTTTATTTTTTATGTTTTGAAATATTTTTATTGATTTCAGTGAGAAAGGCAGAGGGAGAGATAGAAACATCAATGATGAGTGAGAATCATTGATCCGCTGCCACCTGCACACCTCACACCGGGGACCGAGCACACAAACCAGGCATGAATCGAACCTGGGACCCTTCAGCCTGGAGGCCAATAATCTATCCACTGAGCTAAACCAGCTAGGGCTATTTTTTCTTTATTGATCAAGGTATTACATATGTGTCCTTTTCCCCCATTTGTCCACCCCTACCCACTCCTCATGTCATCACCCCCACTGGTGTCTTTGTCCATTAGTCAGGCTTATATGCATTCCTACAAGTCCTTTGGTTGATATCTACCCCTCACCCCCACCTTCCCCTACCTTCCCTGCCGCACCTTTTGTAGCAAATATTCAGCATCTAAAAAAGTGGATGAACTGAAAAGAATATACTAGACAATGGAATACTCTACTGTTGTAAAAAAGAATGAATTCTTATAATTTGAAACAGCATGGATGGACTTAGAGAGCATTATACTAAGCAAATTAAGCCAGTGAGAGAACAATAAATATCACATTATCTCACTCATTTGTGGAATATAATGAACAACATTAACTGGTGAAAAACAAGACATCCAGACACAAAGAAGCATTGATCACACTGTCAAACCTCAGAGTAAAGTGCTGGAGGCAAAGACCAACAGTAGTATGTTTGTGTGTGTGTGTGTGTGTGTGTATGTATACGTGTGTGTGTGTATGTATATGTGTGTGTGTGTGTGTGGTGTGTGTATGTATCTGATAGAGGGTTAATGGACTTTGATATGAACTTTGATATTTAGCAGGGCTGAAAATCAGCATTATATTACACGGCTGTTGGCAAAATGGCTGAAGGCAATCTTGCTAACCTGATAATTAAACTTTACTACTTATATGCCTGTTTGCTTTCCTAAAGGGCATATATGAGAAACCTACAGCCAAGTAAATGAAAGCTGATGGTTGCTGCATTTCAGAGAGCCTCTCCACTAGAGAAAAAGGTCTCCACCTGGCTCCCAAATGCCTTCTAAATTTATATTTGTTGTCTAGTGTATTCATTTTTGTGTAGCTACTTTCCCAGATCCTGAATCATTGCTGCAAAAGGTTGCAACATTCTGGCGCACAATGTGGGACATCTGGAGAAGAAGTGTCAACAGAGTAAAAAATGAAGACTGTCAAGGGCATGTACCTTGGTTGCAGGAACATACCCAGTGGGGAGTGTGCAGGAGGCAGCTGATTGATCTTTCTCTCTCATCGATGTTTCTAACTCTCTATCCCTCTCCCTTCCTCTCTGTTAAAAATCAACAAAAATATCTTTAAAAAAACAAACAAAAAAACTCATTCAAGCATTAAATCTCACCATTAATAAGACACCATAAGTAAAAAGATAGTTTTACTTAATCTGTATGCATTACAGTATTGGCTAGCATAGCTCTCTGCTATTGGTATTTCTGAAAAGCAACCAAGTTTGTAGCACTATTTAAAGAAAGGAAAAGGATTTTAAAAGAAACTCCATAACTGTGGCCTAGAAATTTCTCTGGAAGAAGAAACAGAAGGAGATTCCCTTCAAATATCTAGAAAACTGCAATTAAAAGTAAATGTATTAGGCCTCAAAAAGAAAACAATTTGGATTTTTTCGCTGGAGGGAACCAAGATGGCGGCATAGGTAAACACTGGAGATTGCTGCCTCGCACAACCACTTCAAAAATACAACTGAAAGACGGAAAGGACATCACCCAGAACCACAGGAGTGCTGGCTGACGGGAACTTCTTCAACTAGAAGGAAAGAGAACAGCATACGGAGACTCAGAGGAGGCGCAGTATGGAAAATACAAAGGTGTGGAGGTGCGCTCGGAGTGGGCTGGTGGCTGAGGGCGTGGTTGTCTGTATCAATTGCGAGGGAGTCTCAGGCTCTGAGCTCCAGTTCTTGGCAAGTCTCTAGGGACCCAGACTCAAACAGCAGAAGCAGGAGTGTCTGGCTTCAGTCAGAACTTGAAGGCTGCTTTCTTTCTGAGTTTTTCAGCGGTTGCAGGGACTCTGAGAGGCAGAGCCTCTGGGCACGGGACTGAGAGCAGCCATAACTGCTCACTCCGCCCACACTGTTGACCTCGTGCTATCTGACCCGCCCAAGCCCTGCACAGAGGCATTTTCCAGATACCCTCAGGCAAAGGATAGATTAGCACCTCCACAAGGACAGAAGTTCTCTCACTGCAGACACAGCTGATTTTCACAGCCAGTTGGCCTGGAGATCAAATCACCCCCAGTATTACCTACAACTATCAACGCTTAACTACAACAAGACTACAAAAAGACCACTAGGGGGTGCACAAATAAAGCATAAAAAATGCCAAGACAAAGTAACAGGACAGAAATGACAGAAATGGAGGATATAGAGCTCAAAAGCACACTTTTAAGGTCTCTAAAGAACTGTCTAGAAGCCGCCGATAAATGTAGTGAGAACCTCAAGAAATCTAATGAGACCCTTGATGTTGTGATAAAGAACCAACTAGAAATTAAGCATATGCTGACTGAAACAAAGAATATTATACAGACTCCCAATGGCAGACCAGAGGAGTGCAAGAATCAAGTCAAAGATTTGAAATGCGAAGAAGCAAAAAACACCCAACTGGAAGAGCAAAATGAAAAAAGAATCCGAAAATATGAAGATAGTGTAAGGACCCTCTGGGACAGCTTCAAGCGTACCAATATCAGAATTATAGGGGTGCCAGAAGATGAGAGAGAGCAAGATATTGAAAACCGATTTGAAGAAATAATGACAGAGAACTTCCCCCACCTGGTGAAAGAAATAGCCTTACAAGTCCAGGAAGCACAGAGAACCCCGAACAAAGGGAATCCAAAGAGGACCACACCAAGACACATCATAATTATAATGCCAAGAGAAAAACACAAATAGAGATTCTTAAAAGCAGGAAAAGAAAGAAACACAGTTACCTACAAGGGAATACCTATACGACTGTCAGCTGATTTCTCAACAGAAACTTTGCAGGCCAGAAGAAAGTGGCAAGAAATATTCAAACTGATGAATACCAAGAAGCCACAACCAAGATTACGTTATCCAGCAAAGCTATCATTCAGAATTGAAGGTCAGATAAAGAGCTTCACAGATAAGGAAAAGCTAAAGGAGTTCATAACCACCAAACCAGTATTATATGAAATGCTGAAAGGTATCCTTTAAGAAGAGAAAGAAGAAGAAAAAGGTAAAGATACAAATTATGAACAACAAATACACATCTATCAACAAATGAATTTAAAAATCAAGTGAATAAATAATCTGATGAACAGAATGAACTGGTGATTCTAATAGAATCAGGGACATAGAAAGGGAATGGACTGACTGTTCTTGGACGGGAAAGGGGTGTGTGAAATGTGGGAAGAGACTGGACAAAAATCGTGCACATATAAATGAGGACAGTGGGTGGGGAATGAGGGCTGAGGGTGGGGTGGGAACTTGGAGGAGGAGAGTTATGGGGGGAAAAAGAGGAACAGATGTAATAATCTGAACAATAAAGATTTAATAAAAATAAATAAATAAATAAATAAATAAATAAATAAATAAATATTTCTAAAAAAAAATGCCAAGAGCAACAGACAAAAAGAGAATCCTAAACACAGCAGAGAAAGAAAATCAGTTACCTACAAGGGAGTACCCATACGACTGTCAGCTGATTTCTCATCGGAAACTGCAGGCCAGCAGGGAGTGGCAAGAAATATTCAAAGTGATAAATACCAAGAACATACAACCAAGACTACTTTATCCAGCAAAGCTATCATATCAGAAGTGAAGGCCAGATAAAAAGCTTCACAGATAAGAAAAAGCTAAAGGAGTTCATCACCACCAAACCAGTATTATATGAAATGCTGAAAGGTATCCTTTTAGAAGAGGAAGATGAAGAATAAGGTAAAGATACAAATTATGAAAAACAAATACACATTTATCAACAAGTGAATCTAAAAATAAACTGAATAAATAATGTGATGAGCAGTATGGCAGTATGAACTGGTAACTGTAATAGAATCCGGGACATAGAAAGGGAATGGACTGACTATTCTTGGGGGGGGGGGGTGTAGGGGTGAGGGAAGAGATTGGACAATAATCATGCACCTATGGATGAGGACAGTGGGTGGGGAGTGAGGGCAGAGGGTAGGGTGGGAACTGGGTGGAGGGAAGTTATGGTGGGAAAAAGAGTAACTAATGTAATAATCTGAACAACAAAGATTTAATTAAAAAAGAGAAAAAAAGAAAACTAAAAAAAATAGAAAAAAAATTGCATTTTACTTTCCTAAACAAATATTATGTCAATGTACGCAAAGACTGATAGCAGAAATCCAACTAGTGACATTTACTGTCCCCACCCAATGACAAAGGAAGTTAGGAAATTAGCCTTATTTTAGACTAATTTAAATTAGCAAATGAAAATAAAAGAATATTCAGGGGAACTTAGTTGTAATAGGCAGAAACCTATTCCTGGAGCAATCACTGTTTTTACTGATAGTTCATCTCACGGTAAAGCTGCTTATACTGCAATGAATTCAGACCAAGTCATTCAGACCAGTCATACTTCTGTGCAAAGAATTGAATTAGAAACTAACAAGGCTGACTTAGGATTTCCAAAAGCCTCTTAATATTATCTCTGATCTGCCTATGGTGTGGGCCTGGTAAACAGAACTGCAACTACTCAATTAAAATGGCTCCGTGACCGAAGCCTTTCTATACTATTTAAAAAAGTCCTGGTCCTTTAACAAAAGGAAATGAATATGCCTATCTGTTAGTTATTTTATTAAGCAGGTCACAGAATTTCACAGGCTTTTACATCTGCCTGCCAAAATATTGTACAACAGGCAAAACAGATGATGAAGAAATGCCCTCCTTGCATGTTACATCTACTACAAGGGCTCTAAAATCCCAACTTGAAAAACAAAAGTGGGGGAATAGTGAAGAAATCTCTTGTAAGTAGACCACACCAAGCCTTAAATACTTTAAATTTTTCCCTTGTAATGTTGATGGCAAGACACCCATAGAATAACACTGGTGTCACAATAAGCCAAAGCAAAATGGTCTGGTTAAATGGAAAGATACCAAGTCTGGTTTATGAAAGGGTACCTTTATTAATCTTTGCTCAAGGATATGCTTGTGTATTTCCAGAAAACTCCTCCAAGCCTGTGTGGATTCCTGCAACATGAATTTGAGAGAGGAACTGACCAGAGTACTCCAACCACAGATAGCAGTGTCCCAATCAACATGCTAAGGAGACAGAGGAGAAACATCTAGAGTAGGGGGGTGGTGAACACGCCTTACATGCTAGCCGTCATCAGCAGTGCCTAGGTGCCAGTGGCTCTTGACAAAGCCAAAAGAGGTCAGACCTGCATTGTCATTTCTCACCGGTGGTCCACCATCCAGAACTCGGACATCATTGCTGTCATGTCACAAGGGAACAGTGACTGGAAATGGACCCATGAAGAACTGACAGCCAAAAAAGAAGCCTCCTATAGACTAAGTCCTTAAATACCTGAAAATGATATTTAAAAGGAAATGAAAGAACTCAATCCTTTTCATTGAATCTCCTTACATTTGCTTTTCAGAATAAACAATATTCTCTCTCCTTCTTGTTCTATGTTTCCTTCCGGTCTCAAGAAGCAGAATCAAAAGTCTTAAAAGGATCTGAGCCTAGCAAATGGCATACACTTTTCTAAATTAACTAAGAAAACAAAAAGGGGGAAATTGTGGGGAAAAGACCAAAAGTAGTTAACATATCAATGCGAGAAGTCCCACAGAAGGCGAATGGACTTTGATATTCAGCATGGCAGAAAATCAGCATTTTGTTACCCTGCTGTGGGAATAATGGCTGAAGGCAACCTCCTAACATGAAAATTCTTCTATTGTTTACCAAACTTTACCATTGATATGCCTGTTTGCTTTGCTAAAGGACAAATGTGTATTCAAGTAAATAAAAGCTGTTTGTCCTGGGTTTCAGAGTACCTCTCCATTAGAGAAAAAAGCCCGCAGTACACAAAAAGAGATAATAAAGGTCAGAACAGAAATAAATGACATAGGGATGAAATAAAAATAATACAAAAGGTCAATGAAACCAAAGGCTGGTTCTTTGAAAGAATGAACACCATTAATGAACCTCTAGTCAGGCTCAGCAAGAAACTAAGAGAGACCCAAATAAACAAAAACAGAAAGAGGTGAAGTAACAAACGACCCCACAGATATACAAAGGATTGTAAAAAATTACAATGAACAACTCTACTACAACAAACTGGACAAGCTCAACAAAATGGACACATTCCTACAAAAAGACAAGCTTTCAAAACTCAATCAGGAAGAAGCAAAAATCCTGAACAGACCGATAAATACTGTTAAATTGAAACAGTAATCAAAAAGCTTCCAAAAAACAGAAGCTCTGGACCAGATGGCATCACAGGGGAGTATGACCAAACATTCAAAGACGAAGTATAACCAACCTTTCTCACATTATTTCAAATGATTCAAGAGGACGGTATACTTCCAAGCTCTTTTTATGAAGCCAGCATTACCATAATCCCAAAACCAAAAAAAGACACCACAAAGAAAGTGACTTACACGCCAATATTACAGATGAATATTAATGATGCAATCCTCAACTAAATTCGAGCAAACCAGATTCAGGATTACATTAGAAAGATCATACACCATGACCAAGTGGGATTTATTCCAGGGATGCAAGGATAGTACAATATCTGCAAACCCGTGAATGTGAAAGGTCACATAAACTAATTGAGAGAAAAACCACACAATCATATCAATTGGTGCAGAAAAGGCATTTGACCAAGTGCCCCAGCCTTTTCTGATAAAAACACTCAGCAAAATAGGAATAGAAGAATCATCCTTCCCCATAGTAAAAGCCTTATATGACAATCCTACAGCCAACATCATACTCAAACAGCAAAAACAAAAACCATTTCCCTCTAGAACAGGAACAAGAGAGGGACACCCACTTTCACCACTCCTGTTCAACACAGTACTGGAAGTCCTAGTCAAAGTGATCACACAAGAAAAAGAAATAAATGGTTCCCAAATTGGAAAATAAGAAGTAAATTGTCATTATTTGCAGATGACATGATACTGTATATAGAAACCCGCAAACACTCCTTCAAAAATTTAGTAAATCAATAAATGAATTCAGCAATGTAGCAGACTACAAAATTAACGCCAAGAAATATATGGCATTTTTATACACCAATAATGAACTTACAGAAAGAGAGATTGAAAAACGAATTCCATTTATCATCCCACCAAGAAAATTAAGATACCTAGGAATAAATTTAGCTAAGGAGGTAAATGACCTCCACTCTGAAAACTAGAAGATGTTGAAAAAAGAGAAAGAGGAAGACATAAACAGATGGAAGAACATACCTTGTTCATGGATTGGTAGAAACAACATCATTAAAATGGCTATACTACCCAAAGCAATCTATAGATTCAATGCACTCCGCATTAAAATACCAACAGCATATTTAACAGACCTAGAACCAATTCTCCAAAAACCTATCTAAATAATAAAAAAAAAACCCTGAGCCCAAACAGGTTTGGCTCCGTGGATAGAGTGTCGGCCTTCGGAGTGAAAGGTGCCAGGTTCGATTCCGATCAAGGGCATGTACCTTGGTTGGGGACACATCTCTAGTAGGGGGTGTGCAAGAAGAGGCTGATCCATGTTTCTCTCTCATCAATGTTTCTATTTCTCTATCCCTCTCCTTTACTCTCTGTAAAAAAAATCAATAAAATATATTTAAAAAACAAACAAACCCCAAATAGCTGCAGCGATCCTGAGAAAGAAGAACAAAGTAGGAGGGACCTCAGTACCAAATATCAAACAGTTTTACAAAGCCACTGTTCTCAAATCTGCCTGACACTGGCACAAGAATAGACATATAGGCCAATGGAATAGAATTGAGAACCCAGAAACCAATCCAAACCACTAAGCTCAATTAATATTGACAAAGGAGGCAAAAACATACAATGGAGACAAAACAGTCACTTCAATAAATGGTGCTGGGAAATTTAGTCAGACACATGCAGAAAATGAAACTAGGCCATCAACTTACACCATACACAATAATAAGCTCAAAATGGATACATGATTTAAGACATAAAGCTGGAAACTATAAAAATATTAGAGGAAGCCACAGGCAGCAGAGTCTGAGATATATGCTGAAGCAATATCTTCACAGACCCAGCTCCTGGGGCAATGGAAAATAAAGTTAAACAAAAGGGACGACATCAAAATAAAAAGCTTCTTCATAGCAAAAGAAACCATCAATAAGACAACAACAAAGCCCACTGCATGGGAGAACATATTTGCAAATGTTCTCTCTGATAAGGGTTTCATCTACAGCATTTATAGGGAACACATACAACTTAACAAAAGGAAGATAAACAACCCAATCACAAAAATGGGCAAAGGACCTAAATAGATACTTTTCCAGAGAGGACAAAAGGAAGGCAAAGAGGCACATGAAAACATGCTCAGAGTTACTAATCATGCAAGAATTGCAAATCAAAAGGACAAGGAGGTACCACCTCACAGCTGTCATAATGGCTATCCTCAACAAATCAAAAAGGGCAAGTCCTGGTTAGGATTGGGGGGGAAAGGAACCCTCCTTCACTGCTGGTGGGAATTCAGACTGGCGCAGCCCCTATGGAGAACCTTATGGAGTTTCCTCAAGAAACTAAAAACGGAACTCCCATTTGACCTAGTGATCCCACTTATAGGAATATATCACAGGAACCTAGAATTACCAATCAGAAAGGATACATGTACCTCTATGTTCACTGCAGCACTATTTACAATAGCTAACATTTAGAAATAGCCTAAGAGCTGGTCAGCAGATGAGTGGGTTAAACAACCATGGTATGTCTACACACTGGAATACTATGCTGCCGCAAAAAGGAAGGAGCACTTACCATTTGGCCAACAGAAGGGTTACATAATACTGATGTTCTGCCCTGCAGAATATCAAAGTCCATTAGCCTTCTATTGGACTTCTCGCATTGATATGTTCACTCCTGTTCGTCTTTACTCCAGCATCCCCGCCCCCCTTTTTGTTTTATTAATTAGTTTTGAAAGGTCTATGCCATTTGCAGGGCTCAGATCCTTTTAAGACTTTTCAATCTGCATCTTCAGACTAGAAGGAAATGTAGAAGTACAAGAAAGAGAGGCAATAGTGTTTATTCTGAAAATAAATGTAGGAAGATTCAATGAAAAGTATTGAGTACTTTCATGTCCTTTTAAGTATCATTGTCAGGTATTTAAGTAATTAGATCTCTGTAGACTTCTTTCTGGGCTGTTAGTTCTTTATGGGTCCCTTTCCCAGTCACTGTCCCCTTGTGACATGCAGCAGTGATGTTCAAGTTCTGGATGGTGGACAACAGTGAGAAATGACAATGACATTTTTGGCTTTGCCCAGGGCAACCTGTACTGATGCACAGCTGATGAGTGCTCCCATGGCAAGGTGTCTTTACCATCCCCCATCTCTGGATGTTTCTCCTCTGTCAGTGTGGTGCTTGGGCCACTGCTGTCTGTGGTCGGAGTAGTCTGGTCAGTTCCCCTCTCAAATTCATGTTGTAGGAATACACAGGCTTGGAGAAGTTTTATGGAAATACACAAGCATATCCTCAACCAAAGGTTAATAAAGGGACCCTTCCATAAACCAGTCTCGGTATCTTTCCATTTAACCAGACCATTTTGCTTTGGCTTATTCTCTCACCAGTGTCTTTCCATGGGTGTCTTGCCATCAGCATTGCAAGGGGGGAAAAAATTAAAGTAATTAAGGCTTGGTGTAGTCTACTTACAGGAGTTTGGTCACTATTCCCCCAGTTTTGTTTTTCAAGTATGGATTTAGAGGCCATTGTAACAGATGTAACATGCAAGGGGGACTTTTCTTGATAATCTGCTGTACATTATTTTGGCAGGCTGATGTAAATAAAAGCTGATGAGATTCTGTAGCCTGTTTTAATAAAATAAGTAATTGATGGGCATATACATTTCCTTTTGTAAAGGACCAGGACTTCTTCAAATAGTATAGAAAGGCTTCGGTCACCAAGCCATTTTAATTGAGTAGTTGCAGTTCTGTTTAACAGGCTGGCAGCATAGGCAGATCAGAGATAATATGAAGAGGCTTTTGGAAATCCTGCAAGTCAACCTTGTTAGTTTCTAATTCAATTCTTTGCACAGAAGTATGACTGGTCTGAATGATTTGGTCTGAATTCATTGCATTATAAGCAGCTTTACCATGAGATGAACTATCAGTAAAAACAGTGACTGCTCCAGGAGTAGGTTTCTGCCTATTACAACTAAGTTCCCCTGAATATTCTTTTATTTTCATTTGCTAATTTAAATCATTCTAAAATAAGGCTTATTTCCTAACTTCCTTTGTCATTGGGTGGGGACAGTAAATGACACTAGTTGGATTTCTATCAGTCTTTGAGTATATTGACATAATATTTGTTTAGAAAAGCAAAATGCAAATTTTTTACTTTCTGAGACTTAATCGATTTATTTTTAATTACCGTTTTCTAGATATTTGAAGGGAATATCCTTCTGTTTTTTCTCTCAGAGTTTTTTCTAGGCCATATTTGTGGAGTTTCTTTTAAAAGCCTTTTTTTTTCTTTTAAACAGAGCTACAAACGTATATGCTTTTCAGAAATACAAATAGGAGAGAGATGCAAACAAGATGCAAGCATTTACCATGTGCATAGGTGGGAAGAATTAACATCATTAAAATGTCCTTGTAACCCAAAGAAATCTGTAGATATCAGGCAATCTCTATTAAAATAACAATGGGATAAATCATAGATTCAAAACAAATACTGGAAAATGTATAAGCAACCAAAGAAGACTCTGAGTGGGGGCAGAAATCTTGAGATAGAAAAATAAAATTGGAGGGCTCACAATACTGGAAATCAAGTCATATTCCAAAGCCATTGCTAACTATAGAGTCTCCTACTGCCACAAGAACTGACATATTGACCAATGGGACAGAATAGGCACCTCAGAAATCACTCAGAGCCATTAAGCTCAATTAATATTTGACACAGGGTGAATGGGAATATAATGGAATAAAAACAGTGTCTCCAATAAATGGTGTTGCGAAAATTGGACAGGTATATGCAGAAAAATTAAGCTATATCTCTAACTTACACCTACACTATAGAATAAACCCATAAGGGGAAAAAAGTACTTAAATATGAGTCGTGATACCATAAAAACCCTAGGGGAGGACTTAGGCAGCAACATCTCACTCTTTGAGCAGAGTTTTCACAGACACTTTGCCTAGGGCTGGAGAAACAAAAAACTAAAGAGATGGGACTGCATCAAAATAGAAAGCTTCTGCACAGCAAAAGACACAAGCATCAACATGAAAAGAGAAACTACTCTATGGTAAAACGTATTTGTCCATAATGAATGTGATAAGGCAGCATTTTTCCAAAATACATAAAATCTTACATAAAATTCATAAGATGAACACAAACATTTCGTGCAAAAATGGGCATAGGGCCTGAATAGTCACTTCTCCCACGAGGATGTAAAAAGGGCCAAGGCACATATGAAAAAAAAACGCTCAATATCACTAAGCATCTGAGACTTGGAAATGAAAATGACAATGATGTACCACCTGGAACATGCCAGAATGGTCATCATGAATAAATCAATAAACAGCAAGTTTGGAGGGGACACAGACTTTTGTAACCACTATGGAACACAGGGTGGAGATTCTTACAAATGTTAAAAATGGAACCACTGTTTTATCCTGGGACGGACGTCTAGGAATGATACCCTAAAAATCCCCAAATACCATTCAGAAAGAATATATGTACCCCTGTGTTGATGGCAGCATTCTTTACAAAAACTAAGAAGGGGAAACAGCCCTAGTACCCATCAATAGAGGAGTGAATAAAAAATCTGTGCTACGTTTCGAGGATTGGAACACTTTTTAGGTATCAAAAAGAAGGATCTCCTTTCCTTTGAGACTGCAGGAATCCTGGGATCATTATGTAGGTGAACTAAACCAATCAGAGAAGGACAGATATCTCATTATTGCATGCACTTATATGTGAAACTCACTAACAAAACCAACTGATGGATAAAATAGAACCAGAGGCATGGAAACATGGAAAAGTCTCATGAACCTCAAAAAGAAGTGGGGTAGCTGTGTTGTGAAGAGATTAACTAAAGGACCTTTATTCATACATACGTCACCCTTGGACACATGTAACACGGTGTTGAAGGGCCAGGGTATGGCTGGAACCTGGCAGAGTGGACACTGGGGGCAAAATCGGGCAGGGGATCAGTAATATTTTCAACAATAATAAGGATACAAAATAAAAATACACATTTTTAAAAGTAAGCTTGTGTATGTTGCTTCACTTGAATATTTGAAAGGCAGTGTAATAAAAGTTATGTTCTTTGGCTTATAACTAATTTTTTGCTATTTGTCTATTTTTGTAACCATTTAGAGCACAATGGTGGAAGTTGAGAGACCTAGAAGCTGTTTGTAGGAGGCCTGGGTATACAGAGCAATGAAAAAACAATTGAAAGAGTGTTTGGAAAATTTGGTCCTTTAAGAGAAGGTATGTCTTAGAATGCCTACCTGCTCAGACTAAGCATATAGCAAATAGTAACATGGACCACATAAGTTAGACTACTTTGTGTTCTTCAAAGTATTATTATAACTTTATTTTTCTCTATTCCATTGTGAAAGCACTTCTAGAAATGAGGTAAAACAGTTTGTTATAGTGCACCCCAAAGCCAGAGATGATGTAATTGGACAGCCCCTTGAATGGAAGGGAGAGCTCTTCCTACCCCTGTCCCCTAAGGTCTTTGCATGTACATGAGAAGAAATTTAGCAGAGCGATAGTCAGCAGCATTTTAGTATCACAAACAACTATGTAAAAGAGCAAAGCTAGCAAATTTATTTACAAAAGCAATGTAGGCCCAACTATGGAAATTCACCTTTTGTAAAGCACAGGTGTGCTCTTAACTACTCTGGCTTGCCCAGTGGGATTCAAGGGGATTTATCAATCTCTCATTGTATATGATTCAAGGTTCCTCTGCCCAGTATCTTGGGCACAGACTGCATTTCAAGGTCTCCTTTTATTTGGCCATAGCTATCTCAGAGTTGATGAGAATGTCTGACAATTTTTATCTTGGCAAGTCCCAAGGCTGTTGATTCTTTGCTTAGTGAGTGAGATAAAGTCCCCTTTCCCCCCTTTCGCAAGGCAGCAGGCTGGTTTGTTTAGTGGGCAAGACAAAACTGCCCCTTCTGTATAACCTCCTCTCTCACTCCCACCTTAGAAGTTCCAGGATGATTTTGCTATATAGTCTCTCATGTGGGAAGAGAGGTATTAACCACTGTTCTCAAGTGTCCTTGGAGGGGGAGGATTAAGGACTTTCTACAAACTGTACAAACTGGACAGGCTTGATTTTCTTGTCTCAGTTTCTCTATTCCACTTGCCCAAGAATTAGTCTACCTACTTGCAAACATGTTACATATTAATTTGAATGTTACATGTTAATTTGAATGTTTCTCTTTTATTATATAGGATTGGGTGTTGTATTTTGTCAAATGCTTTTTCTGCATCAATTGATATGAATATATCTCAATTTGTTTAAACTAGAGGCCTAATGTATGAAACTCATGCACTTGGGGGCAGGGGATGGGTGTCCCTTAGCCAGGCCTGTGCTCTCTGACAGCTCTGGAGCCCTTGGGGAATGTCTGGCTATGGAATTGGGCCTAAGGCATCAGTCGGATATCATTAGCACTGCCACGGAAGCCAGAGAGGCTCCTGCCATCACTGCTGTGCTCGCCAGTTGTGTGTTGGGCTTTTCCATGAGTGTTGTTCCCTTTTGGCAGCTAATGGATTACCAGGGGGCAGCTCCTGCATTGAATGTCTGCCCTCTTGTTGTCAGTGTGTGTCATAGCGACTGGTCATTCCACTGTTCTATCAATTTGCATATTAGCCTTTTATTATATAGGATTAAGGGGCTCTGTGAGAATTTCTCAAAACCTTAGAGATATTGAAAAATTTCTAAGAGGATAAATTTTATGTGGAATGGGTCATTTAAAATTCTAAATTCCAATGGGTTTGATAAAGGAGGGAGCAAGAAACAAGTCCAGAGGCTTTGCTTTTTTTACCTTTGAGAATCCTGAAGATGCTACAGATGCCGCCAAAAAATTGAATGGAAAAGCTAGCCTTTTAATAAAGTTCTAGCACTGTGGTTCAAGTAACAGTATTTCCAGGTTTCCTTCTTATTTTCAAAGTTCCATAAAAACATATGAGCCATGATTATTTAGCCATCACTTTTCTTTTTGTCACAAAAGTGCTGTACTGTGGGGTTGGAAGGATGTTGAAATGTCCTTTTTGCATAGCAACATACTACATTAAAATTAGTTTCTTTAGCCTTCAGAGACCTTTCTAATTTAGAACAGCATGAACCCCCGCCCCCTAGAAAGACAAGGACAATAGAAATCAGGTCACTGTTGGTAAAAAGCTAATGCAAATGATGCAAACATTTCCATAGGGTAAAAAAGTCCACAAAGACAAGTTGGAAAAGGTGACTTCCCTGTACTTTTCACAAATAGGTCTTGAAAAGTTGGTATGTGTAGTTCTTTTTCCCTCAAGTTGGTATACATTTTTTAAAGTATTTGTATTGATTTCAGAGAGCAAGGGAGAGGGAGAGAGAAATAGAATCATGAATGATGAGAGAGAATCATGGATTGGCTGCCATCTCCTTATCCCCCACTGGGGACTGAGCCAGTGACTTGGGCTTGTCCCCTGACCAGGAATGGAATGGTGACCTCCAGGATCACAATTGGATGGTCAACCATCACAGAGTCATAGCAAGTGGACTAGGTATTTCGTTCTTGAAGGCAGGAAATTATGTGAGTTAGGAGATGGGGTGTGCCATAACTAATTGACCTTCCCGCCCCTAACTTTTCTCTGGTTAATTATTTTTAAATCGTGAAACAAGACAGATTTTTGTACAATGTATATATCCTGATTTATTTTAAAGTAGTTCCTTTTATTGGGTCTTTAATGTGCTAGTGATGTGAATAGTCTTATTTCTCTTTAATCTTAAAGTCTAGCCAATGTGTGTCCTATATCCTTCAAAGTTGCCTGAGGTTGTTGCACAAGTATTCCTTAATATTATCCTCAAAGTCATTTCATTAGGGCCTCTTTTTGGGAACATATTTCTTTGGTTCTGTTATATTTTCAGATACAGTGGGGCCTTGACTTATGTGTGTCCTTACTAACGTGTTTTCCGAGACCCCAGCCGTCTCTCGGCCTACTGTTTGCTTTGAGTTGCAAGGTAAAATTCGGGTTACAAGCCAGCTTCAGATACCCCACCGCTAGTTGGCACAGGGAACTTCACAGTGAACGCCACAACATCAACACATCATCACATATCTCACTCGTTCACTGTTGATTTGACATATGAGTATTTTGACTTACAAGTTCCGTCACGGAACGAATTAAACTCATAAGTCAAAGCACCACTCTATTTCCAATATACCATACCATTATTTTAAGCCAAGTTCTTTTGGATTTATTAAGAATCACTCTTCCCTGGGACAAGTTACCATATGCAGATTTCTACATCAATAACCAAGATTGTGCTTTTGCTATACTTTTGATCTTGTATTTATGTTAATTTGTGTGTATACTCATTATGCCATAAATTAAGTTGTTGATCTTCAATGACTTTTAGTACATAAATCACTTATGTCCAAGTCCTTTATTTGGAGAGCTTGTTTTATGATATATTGAAGGAGGTCAGTACATATTGATCCCTTTACTTTACCTTTATCTTTTAGGGTTTGGTGACAGCCAAGAGTTGGATTTGTCTCATGATTTTTCTTGAGTTTAGAAGTCCATTTATTTGATTTATGAAGAATGGTTGATGTTGTTTTCCTAGTTTTTAAGCAGAGGAAAATGTAGTTTGTGTAGACATTATTCCTAAGTGTCTTCTTTCATGTGATATTTAATAGCCTACACACTGTGCTGCATAATGATTATGAATAAGACAAACTCCCCATTTATTGGACACTTATTTTCTACCAAAGTCCTGATGCATGGATTCATGCACAGATGAGGTCCAGTCGCCCCAGCCCCAATGGATCAGATCAGGGCCAGGCCTGTCAGGAGGAGGAGACTGTAGGAGATTGGCCAGCAATCCCCGCCCAACTATTGGTGGTGGGGCTGGCTGTGGTGAGGAGCCAAATTGATCTGGGTGGTGGGGGTTGACCAGGGATGGGGCCAGCCCTCAGGAGGGGCTGTCACTCAGGAGTGGCCGTCCCTGTACCCAAATAAGTTGGCGAGGTTGGGGGGCGCCAATCAGATCCACTGGCCTGTGTGTGGGGCCATAGGTGGTTGGCCAGACAGTATTGCTCCTGACCTCAGAGGTGGAGCAATGGTGCAGGGCTGGCTGGGTGGAGGGGTGGTGGGCTGATTCATGTGGTGGGGGTATTTTAGAGACTGTGCCAGCCATGGTGAGGGGCCACAGTCAGTTAGTAACCTGCCCTGGCCCTGATCAGGGTCAGGCGACCCATCTGAGGTGAGGCTGGGCGGACATAGGGGCTGCAGAAGGGTTGGCCTAGGCCGGCCTCTCCCTATTGGGGTGGACTGAGATTAGGGTCGGGGATGGTAGTGGGGGAGGGGAGAGTTTGCTGGCCTAGGCCTCCCCCAGAGCTGGCTGGTTCGCTGGCCACAGTGGGCCTCATAGGACAGGTTGTTCTGGTTGTTACGGCATTCCAGTCACTGGCTTTTTTAATATATATATAGATAGATGGTGAAAATAACAACGACATAATAAAAGTAAGTATTCATGCACAAAAAAGACAAGAGGAAAAATATGGGAGGTAATTGTTTTTAGAGGTTGTATGAGCAGGGCATAGTGTTTTTATTCATAAAATTAAGGGGACCAAAGGATGTTTGCTGAATCTCAAACATTGGGAAGGAAGCAGTGGTGCACAACTCTGTGGAAAATATTTTGGACCCAGAAAGCTCAAGTGATTACTTAAGATGGGAACTGTGTCTAGTGGCTCTTTAGTTTGTGTCGCTGCCCATCAGTCCCAGGCATCTTGGTGGAATATGTGACTTCAGATTTGTTTCCAAAAATAGGTCCAGACATAGAAGCAGTTTTATGTGGAGCAATTACAATGACCTGAGCTATCTTTACTCAAGTTACATTGTCATGGCTAAAAGATCAACCATCATGAAGTTATTTGGAGATTGAGGAATTTTTGTATGTTAGCCAAGTACTATATTTAAAGGTATATTTCTAGGAACTCATCTTTTTATATTCTTTATTGTTTCAAGCATTACATATAGTATTATATATGTCTCCTTCTCCCCACATTGTGCCCTCCCTGGCCACTCCCACCCTCATCACATGCCCTCACCTCCCTAGTGACTGTGTCCCTTGGTAATGCTTATTTGCCTGCATACAAATCCTTTGCTTGATTTCTTAGCTCCCCTAGCCTCCTGCCTTCCCTCTGAATTTTGACAGTCAGTCCCATACATCTGTGTCTCTGGATCTATTTTTGTTGATCAGTTTCTGTTCATTATATTCCACAAATGTGTGAGGTAATACAAGTCCTTTGGTTGATCTCTTACCTCCCTCTCTCCTGCCCTCCAACCCTCCCCGGCCTTCATGCTGCAGTTTGACAATCTGTTTGAGGTAGATCTGCCTCTGTATCTATTATTGTTCAAAAGTTTATAATGGTCTCTCTTATCCATGAATGAGTGAGATCATGTGGTATTTTTCCTTCATTGACTGGCTTATTTCACTTAGCATAATGCTCTCCAGTTCCATCTCATGCTTTTTCTTGAGTTCAGAAGTCCATTTATTTGATTTATGAAGAATAGTTGATGTTGTTTCTCAAGTGACAAGCAGTAGAAAATGTAGTTTGTGTACACATTATTCCTAAGTGTCTTCTTTCAAGTGATATTTAGTAGCCTACACACTATGCTGCATAATGATTATGAATAAGACAAACTCCCCATTTATTGGGTAGTTATATTTTACCAGAGGCCTAGTGCTCAAATTTGTGCATGGGTGCAGTCTGGCCAGCCCGGCCCCAAACCAGTCCTTCGGACATCCCTCAATTTGGTCATGCCACACGCAGCCTGATTGATATGGTAGCACTTCCAGTACACACTCAAACAGGAGTGGTGACAGTGGGCATCCCTGTCTTGTTCCTGTTCTTGGGTGACTTGTTTTTTGTTTTGGCCTATTGAGTATGGTGTTGTCTGTATGTTTTTCATATAAGGCTTTTATTATGTTGAGGTATGATCCCTCTATTCCCAGTTTGCTGAGAGTTTTTACCAAAAAGTGTGTTGGGTTTTGTCAAATTCTTTTTCTTCATCAATTTGTATGATTATGTGATTTTTATCTCTCAATTTGTTTATTTTTACCTCTCAATTTGATGTATCATGTGTATTGATTTGGGGATGTTGCACCATCATTTCATGCCCAGAATAAATCCATGTGCTCATGGTGTATGATCTTTCTGATGTAATGCTGGTTCTGATTTGCTAGGATTTTGTAGAGGATTTTAGAATCTATGTTCATCAGAGATACATTGGCTTGTAATTCTCTTTCTTTGCAGTATCTACATCTGCTTTGGGATTAGGGTAATGCTGGCTTCTAGAAATAGCTTGGAATTGTTCCTTCCTCTTGAATTTTTTGGAATAGTGTAAGGAGGAAAGGTTTTAGTTTGAACGTTTTGTAAAACCTCCTGTGAAGCAGTCTGGCCCAAGGATTTTGTTGCTGGAAGTTTTTCAATTACTGCTTCAATTACCTTCTGTTTATCCGTCTATTCAGACATTTTTATTCTTCTTGATTGAGTTTCAGAAGTTTGTACTTTTCTAGGAATACATCCACTTGTTCTAGGTTGACCAGTTTGTTGGAATAGTATTTTTACAACCCTTTTCATTTCTTTGGGGTCAGTTGTTATTAAGCCCCTTTCATTTCTGATTGTTTATTTGGGATTTGGGTCCTCTCTCTGTGCTTCCTGGTAAGCCTGAAAGAAGTTCATCAATCTTATTTATCCTTTCAAAGAACCAGCTCTTGGTTTTGTTGATATTTTGTAGTGATTTTTTTTTTTTTTTGGTTGTCATGTTATTTAATTCTGCTGTGATTTTTACTATTTCCTTCCTTCTGCTCAGTCTGGGCTTTCTTGTTGCTTTCTTTCTAATTCTTTAAGTTGAAGAGTTATATAATTTATTACCAGTTATTTTTGTTTTTTGTTTTTTTGTGGCTGTAATGCTATGAACTTCTCTCCCAGAACTGCTTTCAGTATATACCATTGAATTTGAATTATTGTGTTTTCATTGTCATTACTTTGCAGGATGTTTTTAATTTCTTTTTTGATGTTTTTGATAACACAAACAAACATTGTTTAATAATGTACTATTTAGCCTGCAAGTATTTGAATTTTTGTTAATTTTTATTGGAGGTTATATCTAATATTAGAGGCCCAGTGCACAAAATTCTTCCATGAGGGGTGGTGGTGTTCCTTCAGACCAGCCTATACCCTCTCCAATCCGGGACTGCTGTCTCCTAATTGCTCACCTGCCGGCCTGCCTCCCTGCCTGGTCACCCCTAACTGCCCCCCGCCCCACCTACAGCCTGATCGACCCTCACTGCCTCTACTTGCTGCTCTAATCACCCCTAATTGCCCCGCCGCAACTGGCCTGGTTGCCCCAAGTAGCTTGCTGTCTAGTCGTTTGGTCGTGGCTCATTAAACACCCCCCTCCCTCCACCCTCCCCCCCCCCTCCCGCTGCCAGTCTGGTCTCCCCATGCAGCCTGCTTGTTCAGTCATTTGGTTGTCCCTCACTAAACTCCCTGACAGCCAGGTTATAGGCAGCCATCTTGTTAGGGTGTGAGGAATAATTTGCATATTACCTCTTTATTATATAGCAGTATGCCTTTGTAATCAGAGAAGATGCTTGATATGACTTCCATCTTGTTTAATTTGAAGAGACTTTGTTTGTGTCTCAAGTGGTCTATCTTTGAAAATCTCCCATGTACACTTAAGTAGAATGTATATTCTGTATCTTTGGAATGAAGTGTTCTGAAGATGTCAATTAAGTCTGTCTGATCTAGTGAGCTGTTTAGGATTGTTGTCCCCTGTGGTGGCCTTCATGTTAAAGTCTATTTTGTCAGATATGTTTACTTCTAGTCTAGCTTTTCTTTTCTTTTCCATTTGCATGCAAAATTCCCTCTCATTCTGTATGAGTCTTTTGTTTTGAGGTGGGTCTCTTGTTGACAGCATATAGTTCAGTCATATTTTTGAATCCATTCTACAACCCTACGCCTTTTCATTGGAGCATTTAGTCCATTTACTTTAAGTTTTATTATTGATAGATACTGATTTATTGCCATTTTAATTCTGTATGCCTAGGTTTCCCTCTCATTTCTTCTTCTCATTACAGCAGTCCCTTTAGGAATCTGGTTTGTGGTGTTGTATTCTTTAGCCATTCTTTGTCTGGGAAGCTCTTTATTTAAACATCTATTTTGAATGACAGCCTTATTGGATAGAGTAATCTTAGTCTCAGAACCTTGCTTTCCATTACATTAAGTACTTCATGTCATTCCCTTCTGGCCTGTAGAGTTTCTGATGAGAAACCAGGTGTCAGCCCTCATTGGAACTTTATTGTAGGAAACACATTTCTTTTCTTTTGCTGCCTTGACAATTATCACTTTTTCTGTAATTTTTGGCACTTTAATTATTATGTGTCTGGGAATGGGCCTGTTTGAGTTCTTCTTGTTTGTGGTTCTCTGTGGTTCCTGCACTTGTGTGACATTTTCCTTTAAGAAGTTAGGGAAGTTTTCTGCCATTGTTTCTTCAAACACCTTCTCTATCCCTTTCTCCCTTTCTGCCTCTTTGGGCACACCCACTACTGTAATATTGTTACATTTCCGGTAGCCTCACAGTTCCTTTAACCTGTCCTCCTGTTTATTAATTGTTTTTTTTCTGGTTTTTCTAATTGAGTGATATTTTCTCTAAGACTAATAATTCACTGATTTGATCCTCAGCTTCCCTAATATGCTGTGTATTTCTTCCAATTGGTTATTTACTAGTGTTATGTCATATTTTTAATCTAGAACTTTTCTTTTTTTATAGCTACTATATTTTTTTTCATGCTATTGAACATTTTTACCATGATTGCTCCGAACTCTGATTCAGATAAATTTCTTATCTCTACTTCATTTTTCTCTTCTGAGAATTCTCTAGTTCTTTCATTTTGAGATTTTTTCTTTGTTTCCTACTTTGGCTTTCTGTTTGAGTTTGTGATGATGAGTTATGTAGATCCTCTATCAGTGGTTCTTCATCTTATGTCCCTTTAAATACACTTCCTCATGTTGTGACCCAACCATAAAATTATTTTAATTGCTACTTCATAACTGTAATGTTGCTACTGGTATGAATCGTAATGTAAGTATCTGATATGCAGATTGGTCTTAGGCAACCCCTGTGAAAGGGTCGGCCAAACGCCAAAGGGGTCGCGACCCACAGGTTGAGAACCGCTGCTCTACACCTCTCAGTCTGTCATGCTGGACAGTGTTAAAGGCTGTTTCTGACTAATTAGGTCAGGCAAAGACTCAAAGCCTCAGGAGACCACCTCTGGCTACACACGTGTAGGCTTCTGACTTGAATTGCCCCTGTATGCAGTCATCCTCAGGCAAGAGATTTTTTTCAACATGGTGGGGTAGTGGCTTCTACTGGAGACCAATTGCCATTCTTAGTCTCTTTAGTGGCCTAGAGAAAAGTGTTTTACAGTCGGGACTGAATTGCAATATGACTCCGAAATTCCACTCTAAATTTTGCACCGACAATACCTGGAGACTTGGGTATCTATCTTCTGAGCTGTATCCCCTGAGTCCCTAGTCCTGGCTTCTTCCCTCACAGCTCCAGTGCACTTCACCCTCCCTTTGCCAGAGCACAGGGAAATTTGTGTGTTGGTCCTTTAGGAGGATGCCTGAGTATCCATCAGTCTCTCCCTGTTCGATAGCTGGGGGCGAGAAGGGCAGCGTGGTTTGGGCTTGGGAGGACAGTTGGGGGTGAGCAGGCCAGTAGCCATAGTGGTTAGGGGAGATCAGGCAGGCAGGCAGGCAGGCGAGCTGTTAGGAGGCAGTGGTGCTGGATTTCAAGAGGGATATGTGACTTCTGGATTAGGCTCAATTCATAAACTGGCAGTCGCACATCCCCCAAGGGGTCCCAGATTAGAGACAGTGCAGGCCAGGTTGAGGGACACACCCTCCTGTGAACGAATTTCATGCACCGGGCCACTGGGATATCCATAAAGTTATATTTTGTGATTCCAAGTTTCATATGCTTGTTGAGGAAATATGGCAACCAAATTAACACATCTTAATAAATACAATATAAGTATTTTGTCAACAGGCTGCAAAGTGATATGTGTGGGTTCATAGGGTCTGTTTTTAATAAAAATGAAGGTGGAAAGGCACACTTGAAAGAGTCAGGCATTGCAAGTTGGTAAATCACAGAGTGCACATAGTTGTGAAAAGATAAGGCGAATGTGACTCATTCTTATCAGTACAGAGATGTCTTAAAGTCTAACATAGAGACTCTCACTATTTATTATGTTGGAAAGTTGAAACCATTGAGGGAATCAGTGTTGTTAAGAACAATATGCCTCTGCAGTTGAATATACACAAACAGCCTATCCATTTAAATTTTGGATGTGCTAGTGAGCATAGAAAATTAAAGGCTCATTTTTGGATATTTGGGATAAGAATTAGCACTGAAACATGGTAATATTCATGGGAAATGTAATATTTCTCATATTTTGAAGGACATCCGGGGATCTTCACATGAGCTGTTAAATGCTGGTAGTACAGCTAAAGGCAGTAAAATTTATATTGCCATCATTACCAAAACTAAGGTTATACATTTAAACTAGTCAGCATTAGGAGAGAGCCATGCTAAATTGGTGATAAATTATAAAATTATATGTGGAATGAATTTGGCATGTACTGGCCCAATAAAATATTACTATGCACAGGTGATATCTTGCAAGTATTAGAATAGATCCAAGTGCACCACTAGCACATGTGGCTTTTCCTGAGTCCAAAATGTAGGTGAAAGTGTAGCATAAAAGTTCTAAGGTAAGTGAAACAGTCAATTTTGAAATTAAATGGACATAACTTGCCTCTATATTGTGGGCATCCAGGAGCAATGAAAGTGTTTTAACCGAAATGCTAATAATTCAATACTTGCGTACCGAAATAACTACTAGTTCTTCGGTGAAAGTGCATGAAGAAGTGAGTGTAACGGGAAAATTAGGAAGTTTTTAGTAATGTCGGCAAGAGATTGTGAGCAAGAGAGAGCAAAATAGAGAAGGAGAAAAGTTGATAGAGGCTTGTCAAGCTATAGGTAGGCACTGATAAATGTGTATGTGGACATCATGGAAATTTCTTGCACTTTGTTCAGAATCAAAAAGGTTTTTCCCACTAATGGTCATTTAAGAAATTAAGGAAGATGTACAGGGAGGACAAGATGTCAAAAGATAATACATTCCAGAGTAACATATCACAGCACATACAAGCATGAGCCTAAATAGAGCCTAAGAGTAAATTTAAACATTGTTGTGGAAAGAGGAAATAAAGTGTTGTTTTGAATAATTGTTTTCCCTTAAAACATTGCTCTCCAATATGATATCCTCACGTAAGTACTTGTCATTTACAGGAACGCTGTCCCGTGGGAGAGGGAGTTATGCAGGCGTTCCTTGCAAAGAGACAATCCCTTCCAGGAGAAATTACCATATATCTCCAAGAGATGATGATTGCACTACTAGTTATAGGTAATGGGCAATGAAGCGTAAGACACCTAAACTATACTATACACTGTCTGTTGTTGAGGTGAAATTCATCTATCATAACACTAAATATTCACAATTGACCAACTAACATACAGTATATACAGAGTCTTATGCCACCACCATATCTGAGTAGGTCCAAAACATCTTTATCACCCATAAAAGCTCTTTAGGTAAAGCTCTTTATCATACATAAAAGCTCTGAAGGTAAAGCAGTTGCTACCATTCTCTTCCTCAGTCCAGCTTCTATGAAACAGCAACCAGTGTTCTGTCTGTATTCATGCACCTTTTTTCCACAGATCATAGTATCAGCATGAAACAGGATAGGACCTTTTGTGTCTGGCTTGTTTCCGTTACCATAAATGTGTCCAAGGGTCATCCATGTGGCAGTAATCAGTTCACCGTCACTTTAATGGCTGGTTAAATATTCCCTTGCAGCTCTAGTGCACATAGCTCGTTAACCACTTCAAACGTTGGGGTCGTTTCCACCAGAGGACTGATGTGAGCATTTTGGACTAGTATTTCATAGAAGTCTCCAGTTATTGTCCGTGCAAAATTTAGAGTGGAATTTTGGAGTCATATTGCAATTCAGTGTTAAATGTTTGTTGTAGGAGTTTCCCTTATTTTCCACAGCAGCCATGCCTTGTCCCCTTTCTGTTCCTTGTGCACAGGATTCCAGTGGCTCTAAATTCCCAACAAGCCCTGCTGTTTTCCTTTTCAAACATTGGGACCTACTTAGGAATAAAGTGGTATCTCACTTAGGTTTTGGTTGGCGTTTCCCTAACTACCCATTATTTTGATCCTCTTTCCATGAGCTTGTTAGCTGTTTGGGTATCTTCTTTGGAGAAATGACTCTTGAAGCCTTCTGTCCATTTGCATTTTCCTATTTTTATAGAGGTTCATATGAGAGCTGTGGTAAGTGTCCAGATATACTGCGTGTAAGGGGCAGGATTGGAATTAACAGGCCATCTTGTGTTTAACTCAAATTTTACTTTTATTTGCCACAGGCAGTACTATATGCAGTATGCGTTTTGTATTATCTTGGAAGTCTTGTATTCTTTCCTTAGTCGCTCATTTGGAACAGTCCAAATCTTTCAGGAGGGAAGGATCATACTCATTTATTTTCCTTATTAAACAAATGAAGTGCAACATTTTCTTTTTTGTTGTTTCTCACCTGAGGATATATCTCTACTGATCTTGGGAGAGTGGACGGAGGGAGTGGGGCTGAGAGAGAGCTACATCAATGTGAGAGAAATACTTCGATTGGTTTCCCCATGCACAATCCCCAACCAGGGCCAGGGATGGACCCTGCAAACCAGGCTCATGCCCTTAACCTGGAATCAAACCCGGGATCCTGCAGTGTCAAGACCGGTGCGCGACCCACTTAGGCACACCAGCCAGGAGGGTATTGTATAATTTTTTAATCAGAAAGAGCATTTGACAGCGTGAAACATAGAATAATACGAAATTCAGAATTCCAGCCCGTTTTCATAAAATGTGCCTTCATATGTATTCATAGTCAATTATTTCAGTCGAAACATTATTCTTCAGCTGTATTTTAAATAAGTGTAAGTTCCCTTGTCTACCTCAGCTTTACTGACAGGTGTATAAAAGCATAGGTTTGCCAACTTTTTAAGACTTTACTAGGGTCATGTTATACTGACATAAAATTATTCGTTAAGATGTTAAAGTATTTTTATTTGGTCACTGACTTTACAGGATGCACAGGTGGTGCACCATCAAACAGAGGGCCCCTCTGACTTATGGTGTAAGGAGTCGCTGGGATGAGTATTACAGCCTCACACGAAATGGGTATGATTGGGGGGCATAACAATTACTGCAACAGCCAATGGGACACCTCTGTAAGAGGCCATGAGTGTGATGCTGGTGGGGATCATAGGATTCACCATTTATGCAAGAGAGAGTGAATCATGCAGTGCAGTAGCTCAACTTATTGGGATTCTCAAGAGCTGCCAGGAGGGAAGTCCCTGTGACAGATGAAGTAGAAAATGAACTTAAAAATAATGCTATGTTATGGATGGCTTTTTATTTGAAAAGAAATTGTCTTCTGTTATTTACGAATGAATAGAAGCAAATGGTGGGTCTGGGGAAGAAGCAAGAATTTTAGATCCCTTTGTGAAACTTCTGCATAGAATGCAAAGTTTGAATTCTTCAAGGTTATTTTATAAGTGTTGATTTTAATAAGAACATACTTTAATGTTTAAATTGAATATCTGATTGTTAAAATATTCAGAATAAAGTTTTCCACTAAATGGGATTTCTTGTCTCATTTTACTACAAACACATAAAAGCAATGTGTTTGGATGGTGAGGTGAATTCTTGGCCCTAAATTTCCCAAGGTGTCTTTGACCACAAGTGCATGAAGTCTTTGAAGTGAACTGCATACAAAATGAAGCATTGTGTTACTTCTTCATGGCATGCTGCCCTGTTTCCAGTTGTCGGGGGGAGGTAATCAAATGACATCTTCCTGGAAAACCTAAATGGAAAAAAGCGTAAAGGCACCTCCAACAAGGCTGTAAAGCAATTGTTCACCTCCTTCTCGTGGCATTTGGTATGTCCTCAATCTTTAAAGGAATAGTATATGTAGGAAGAAAAATTACATATGGAATTATATAAATGTTTGAACAAGTCTAAATGTAAGCATCCTTTTGTTAATTGAAATGACATCAGAACCTTTTTGAAGTGGGAATAACATGATTGAAACAGAATTTGCCACTTAACAAGCTTTCCTGACTATACCTCTGAATTAAATAAACAAAATTGCCCTTTGATTGATATATGTATTTTTCTATAGAAATGCTCCTGCACTTCCTCTTCAACTTTTTGACATTTAATGTATGCTCTCCAAACATCGAGTTATCGTGAAGCCTCAGTATTTTTAGGAGTGAATGTCAACAAACGTCCCAAATGGGAAAATTTATAAAAACTCACCTGTTGGACTGTTGAGTGTATAGTTATCAACAAGCCTTACAAATTCAATTTTAAAAATCTCCCCCAAAATATTTGGTTTCTTAAAGTTATTTTTACTGGAATACTGTATGGGAAATTAATTTTGGAAGCTGGAACCTCAACTTTTTAAGGACCTTAACGTCTAGCCTGTCAAAGTTGGGGATGGTAGTGGGACAAACCCTGGTCCGTATGGCTCAGTGAGCCCCAATCTCATTGCCAGCTGGAATGCTGCTGGATTGGTGAAATACCTAATAAAGCCATTTGGATGCCAAATTTACTCAGCTTAATTTTACCACTGTAGGTTTGTACTGATAACGTACTATGGTGTAGAGAAATACTAGACAAACAATACAAAACTTCGCATCATGAAAGAGGTCACTTTATATACAATCCCATGGGGAAGTGGACTAAAAAGGAAGATTAAAGGGGAAGAAGGAACAGCATAAAAAGGCTCAATGACAAAAGGCTCCTTCTCGTATTTCTAAACAGATATTCTGGGTATCAAAACCCTAAGCTAAGTACATACTTTTAGACATATTTATTTTCATTGATTTCCAGAGGAAGGGAAAGGGAGAAAGTGTTAGAACCATCAATGGTGAGAGAGAATCCTTGATTGGCTGCTTCCTATAAGACACCTACTGGGCTAAGAGCCCACAATGGGGACATGTCCCCAGCCTGGGAATTGAATCCTGACCTCCTGGTTCACGGGTCAAAACTCATCCACTGAGCCAAACAGGCCAGGCTTTGGCTCTTCTTTATTCAGAGTCTTCCATTTGACATTCGTGTGCTCCAGCTGCCCTGTATCCAGGCTGCCTGACTGCTGTGGAGATTGGTGGACTCTAGGGTACATTCTAGTAGTAAGGAACCTACTATGTGTGCCTCACTCTCCCCTCTTGCTTTCTGATGTCCTAGAGACTCCGCCCATAGGGCCTTCATGTACACGATCTCTGTGCACCAGCAGTCACCTCCTATCCAGGTCTCTTCTGTGCCCATCTTCATAGATGCAGTTCCTGTCTAAGCTTTCTAAGCCTCATTGCCTTGATACTATGCTTTTCTGAATATTGTGATGGAAAGTCCAGATTGCAATATAGGATTTTTCTGGATTTCTCAGTTGTGGTCTCCAGGACAAATAAAACGTCAAGTGCAGGACACTTGGTTTTAGAGCCAACATGCAGCAGTGAGTTTTCTTTTGTTGTGTCTTAATATGCTGGGTTTTTAAAATTAATTCTTTAGAGAGAGGTGAATGGAGAGAGACAGGTACAGAATGCTAATGACAGTGGGCAATTCCAGAGGAGGACATGCTGACAAGAGCTTTACATAAGTTGGCCCCACAGGTGAATCTCCACACAAGGTAATGGGCCCGATCTCTATGTGTGGGGGAATTAACACCCAGACCACAGGATGTTTTGCCTTTGCCCTTCCTCCCTCAGATCCTGCCAATTTTTATGCTTTTCATCAAATGCCATAGGTTCTAATTCCCATTATGGACACTACTCCATGTCAAGGTGGGGATGGGAAGACAAGGTGCATGTCAGACAGAGGGACAGGGAGAGGGAGAGGGAGAGAAAATAATAGGGAGGATGAGAAAGAGAGCGTTTGCTGTAAGAGATATACATTTTCTGACCCTTGTTCTCTTATCCTCTTTTTGGGGGGGGTGGGGAGCTCACTGACAGTTACAGAGACTTCATCATTTTCTTTTCCCACTAGAAGAAACAGAGTGGGCCTGGCCAGTGTGGCTCAGTAGGCCTATGAACCAAGAGGACATAGTTCAATTCTCAGTTGGAGCAGGGGCTGGAGTTTACGTCTGGAACCCAGGTGGGTGTGCAGGAGAAAGCTAACCAATGATTTTGTCTCATTATTGATGTTTTATCCATCTCTCCCTCTCCCTTCCTCTCTGAAATCAATAAGAAATGTACTACGAAACAGAAAAATGAGTTTCTAAGCTCATGGGCCCAAGCTAGAAGAGTGGAAACTAGAAGAGAAAGAAAGGAATGGCAATAAAAAGAGAATGAAGGGCCAGGTGCTGTATGTGACAAGCTAGGAAGCTGCTGACACACAGTAGAGAGCAGCAAGCACATGAGTGGCTTGCACTGAATGAGAGGCAGTAGAAGGAGAAAAAGCAGGACTGACTTCTTCACATTTACGGAGACATACAGGCAAATGGAGCCCTGCACCTGGGCCTGGATGTGTGGCCTTCTCCCTAGGTGCTCCTCTGGCAGGCCACTCAGTGAGCAAACTGAGACAGCCTAGGGTCAGAATGCAGTGGCAGGTGGGCAGGGAGCCTGTTATTTGCTGGCAAGCTAACTGTCCATTGACTGTGGGATCCAACAGCATACTAGGACATCTCTCTTTCACTTGGTTGTATTGACCCTCAGGGTGGTCATCCATACCCCTATGTCCCCGGGGTGACCATCACCTGTGTCCACTTAAGTGCTCTCCGGGAATTGGCTTGGGGTCGTCCACTCTTCAGACCCGGGGCCTGTCACTGGCTCAGAGTTGCTTTACCACCTCCTTGATTGATGGGAAGGAGGATCATGATGGGAAAGTCTTCGAACATTAGACCATCCTCTACCAAAGGTTGTCCAATTCTTAGGACAGGACACAGAACAAAGCAGAGGATTATTCCAGCTCAGTATTTTGCTGAAAAGAATGTAAATGTGTTTACAGGCCACAGGAACTTGAATTCAAGAAGGGGCTGGATCCAGGGGAATGACAGGCATGGACTTGTGAGGCCAGGGCTCTGGCTCCCTGGCAGGCTGATGTCCCTTTCAGTACTGGGGGCCTGACTTGTGCACAGGGAAGCCCTACCATGGAGCAGCCAGAGGCCAGCAATGGAGGCTCCCAGTGGCGAGAATGTTAGTCCAAGGACTGGACTAGTTACCTCTGACGGCACCAGAGAAGTTGTACCTCGTTGGTGCTCACTGGAAGCCACTTGTTCCAGTCCCTGTGGACGCACCTTGTGTGCGCTGTCCCACTGAACAATCACAGAGGTGAGTGAGTAAGTACCGGTGCACCAGAAAGGACCACCAAACCAGAAAGTATACATGGTGATGTGATCTACTGGAACCAACCTCATCCAGCCTAGTTTCTGCGCATCACGATGCTCATGCCTTCTTACTTGGCCAGTAACTGCAGGTGGGAGAGTCGTGTTAACATGTCATGGAGGACACCAGACGGTTAACATCCAGTTCTCTTTATTACTGACATTTATTCACAACCATTCATGCAAAGGTAATCACCGCATCTACCACCCAAGCCTCAATCCCTCCCCCTGAGAGATTCAGGTGCATATTTCTAACTCCTTAGGACAGATCTCCCCAAAGAACCCATCCAGTCCCCTGTGAGCATTTCCCCCCAACCCTGAGTAGCTGTCTGAAACTGGCTGCCGTATTCCTGAACGGTACACTTATGTCTGGGCTTCAGTGCCCAAGTGCCCAGAGTAAAGCCTATGAGATGTGCACCCAGCTAGACATTCAAGCAACAGGATCACAGATTGGGAGTTGGGTCATGGAAGGTTCTACAGCCACAGTGAGGACAGGGGTAAGCACAGAGCCAGACCATGCTGGGCCGCCCCAACTCCTGAAGCATATGCTTCAGCACGGCATGCATCTGGGCAAGTCGGCCCAGGTTGATGGTGCCGCTCGTTTCCTCGTAACGAAGATTATTTCTTCACTATTTCTTTACAACCTCAAGACTATGAGAAATTTGCATTTACTCTCCCGGCTTTAAATCATGCTCAACCCACTCAACGGTATCAATAGAAAGTCTTACCACAAGAAATGTTCAACAGCCCCAATATATGTCAGGCATATGTGCATCAACCTTTAAAAATAGTCAAAAAAAGATTTCCTAATACTCTAATTTATCAATATATGGATGATATTTTAATAGCTTCTGAAATTCAATCACAATTACAGGAGATTTACCAATACCTCCTTGAAAATTTCTAAGACTATAGATTAGAAGTAGCCCCAGAAAAGACACAATGGCAGGAGTCATGGAAATATCTGCGGCAAAAACTAACAGATGTCTCCATTATTCCACAGAAGGTTCAAATTAGAAGAGATAGTTTAAAGACTCTAAACGATTTTCAAAAGTTATTAGGAGACATTCATTAGTTGAGACCCAGCCTTGGTATACCTACTTATCAATTGACTAATTTATTTCAAATACTAAAGGGGCCATATGAATTAAATAGCCCACATGTTTTAATCCCTGCTGCAGAAATACAATTAACTTGGATAGAACAGCATATACAACAAACACAATTAAATAGAATTCTCTCCATAGACAATTTTAAATTATTAGATTTCCACCCTGAGCATTCTCCTACAGGGTTACTTGTTCAAGATAGTAATGTTATTGAAAAATTTTCTTGCCTCATAAATCACAGAAAAAAATACAGACTTATATTCAAACAATTTGCCAAATTATTTACAAGGGAAGATTAAGCTTAAGACCATTATGTAGTTTAGATCCATAAGAAATTACAGTACCATTTACTGTCAAAAAAAAATTCAAAAATTGTTTGGAATATGTGACAATTAGCAAACTGCTTGTGCTCATTTTTTAGAGAAAATACATAATCATTATCCTACAAATAAAAGGTTACAATTTCTTAGGAAAACTCAATGAATATGGCCTCATCATATTATAGCTAATGAACCAATTCAAGGCCCTACTGTTTATACCAATGCTAACAAGCTAGGAATAGCTCGGGTTTTCTTTTTCAACAGCTAGCAAAGGTAATTCACTCTCCATACACTTCAGTACAATGCGCAGAACTATTTGCCATTGCTTTATTACTAAATTTTCCTCAAGCTGTAAATATTGTCACTGATTCTCAATATGCAGTAATTACTCACTTACTAAAAGCTTTTGCAGTAATGGGAATACCTCAAAATATTAAGACTGACAATGGTTCTGCATATCTATCTACAAAATGTCAAACATTTTTTCAATTTCATCATATCACTCACATCACTGGCATCACTTGTAACAATACAGGACCAGATATTATTGAAAGACAAAAATCACACCTTAAAGGAAATGCTCAAAAAACAAAAAGGGGGAGAATCCCCTAAATGAAGACTATCAACAGCTCTATTTACTTTAATTTTTTTAAATCAAGATGAGACTGACAGTACTGCTGTTCAGCGACATTGGGTAAAGGAAGTTTCACAAGAATTCAATCAACCTGTGTTTTATCATAATGAGTCCTCTCAGTCCTGGGATCCTGCATGGATCCTACGATGGGGGCAAGGTTATGCTTATATTTCCACAGGTAAAGAAAACTTCTGGGTTCCTCAGAGGCGTCTTCAGCTGAGACATGGGAACCAAAAGGAAGTTCTACTTAAGTGACCTGACCAAGGATTTCTCAGAGACGACGTTGACAGGGCCTCCTACCCGCAAAGCTCTAAGGTCAATGCAACATTCATCTGTACCAACCTGGGGTCAGGTGAAGAACCTTACCCAAGAGGGAGAACAACTGGTTTGGTGTCATGGTAAAGAAGTGACGCCATCGACTTTGTTCCTTGCTATGCTTGCACTTATAACCACTCAGGTAAATGCTGAGAATCATACATACTGGACTTACATTCCTAATCCCCCACTAAATAGAGGTGTTTCTTGGTTGGATTCAAAGGTTCAAATTTATGTTAATGACTCAAATTGCTTACCCGGACCTTATGATGATCGAGGTCCATTAAAACCAGAAGAGGAAGGTAGAGTCATAGAAAATCATACCACTGGAACGCAGGGAGTGCCAATATGCTTAGGTCAAGGAGACCATTGTTTAACAATACAGGCACAAGCCCTGCTGAACATTTTGAAAACACTACCATTGAAACAAAGAAAAGGCATTTGATTCTTCTGAGTGCCCATGGGTTTAAAAATGTTAGTTGGGATAACAACAGTACACATCCATTACTTCCCCCATGTCATGTTCCAAAGTTTATGCACTTGTCCGATTGGGTCCATTGGGAATCCTGTTGAGGAAAGACAGTTCCGTTTTTATCTAATACTTCCTATGGAAGCGTCATTGATTGGAGCCCTTCAGGTTCTGGCCGTTCCAAAGCCAATGGAGCTGATCTATGATGGCGTAGAGAGAACAAGCCCATATCCAAGCAAGCGAGTATGAGCATTGTATGGCATGATGGAGGATTTGCTCCCCCAACACCTCATCAAGAAGAACATCCTGTTGAATCTGATTTATGGAAACTGGGGTCTGCCTTACACTCTTTGAAAACATATATTTGCATAAAATAAGCAAATCTATAAAAATAACTCTGGGAATTACACCTTACAATTTTATGCTATCAAAACTGCCTTTGTACAAGCCTGTGTTTGATTACCATTTTTATTAATGATAGAAGATCAAATTGTAAGTCTGCAAAGACAAATGCATATGAAATATAACTAGAATTATTCATCAATTTGCATTACTCCTGTACCTTAGAATGAAAGTCTGTTTCCATGGGAAAAGTTTAAAAAACATTTGTTCAATCATAAAAATCTAACAAAAGAAATTCAAAAATTTACAATCTCATATGCAAAAAATATTTCAAAAGAAATCGCATAAATTAACTGGGAAAAATGTGTTAAAAATATGGTTAAGGAATTGCAACAATTAAATCCTATACCCCATTTACAAGCCACGTTAGGAGCTTATGCTGGAATACTATTATTAATACTCTATCTCTGTATCATTTTATATTTAGTCTTCCAAGGACTCGGGGAAATAAAGCAACTAATTAAGAGAAAAACAGCTGTGTTATCTCTGATCCTCCATCAAATGAAGCAAGAAAAAAAGGTGGATTTGTAGCTGGACATTTGTAAATGAGTATCTGAAGTCCTGCCAAGAAGAAGTGAATGTTCTATCAGGAGCACAGCGTGACTTGCAAGCGAGTCATGCTGGGTCAACACTGCACATGATCTTGAGTTCCAGGAACATTTGCCTCCATGAGAAAGGCTAGGATAAAATACTCATGGGTGTAGAACAGAAAGGGAGGGCACAGTTGCAATTTGTCCTCAATAAGCTCTTGTAATAATGTAGAACAAAACAAGATTTAATTGATTAACTACTGATGCACTGACCTTGTACCAAACCCCAATAAAAGCAATGGTGAGAGTGCAAAGTTTGCTACATGCCTAAGCAAGCTGTAGCCCTCTGTCCGGCATCAATCATCCTATATGGCCGCCTTACCTCTGCGTCTTTGGTTCATTAAACATCCCTCATCAATCTGGACAAAAGAGATATATTCCTAGAAAAATACAATCTTCCAATACAAAATCAGGAAAAGGCAAACAACGTGAACAAGCCGAAAACTAGTGATAAAATTGAAACAGTAATCAAAAAGCTTCCAGAAAACAAATCCCTTTACCAGATGACTTCACAGGGGAGTTTTACCAAACATTCAAAAAGAAGTAAAACCAACCTTTCTCACACTCTTTCAAAAAATTCAGGAGAAAGGAACGCTTCCAAGCTCTTTTTATGAAGCCAGCATTACCCTAATCCGAAAAATAAAAATAGATAACACAAAGAAAGAGACTTACAAGCTAATATTCCAGTTGAACAGTGATGCTGCAATCCTCAACTAAATTCTAGCAAACTGGATCCAGTATTACATTAGAAAGATCATACACCATGAGCAAGTGGGATTTATCCCAGGGACTCAAGTCTGGTACAATATCCGCAAATCAATAAGCATGATACATCACATAAAAAAAATTGAGAGACAGAAACCACACAATCATATCATTAGATTCAGAAAAGGCATTTGACCAAGTGCAACAGCCTTTTCTGATAAAAACACTCAGCAAAGTGGGAATAGAAGGATCATCCCTCCCCATATAAAAGCCTTATATGAAAAACCTACAGCCAACATCATACTCAATGGGAAAAAACTAAAGCCATTTACCTCAAGAACAGGAACAAGACAGGGATGCTCGCTTACACCACTTCTGTACAAAATGGTACTGGAACTGCTAGCCACAGTGATCACACAAGAAAAAGAAATACATGGCTCCCAAATTGGAAAATAACAAGTATATTGTCATGATTTGCAGATGACATGATACTGTACATAGAAAACCCCAAAGACCCCATCAAAAAATTAGTAAACTTAATAAATGAATTCGGCAATGTCGCAGAGTAAAAAATTAATGCCAAGAAATCTATGGCATTTTATACAAAAATAATGAACTTACACAAAGAGAGTTTGAAAAACAATCCCATTTATCATCCCACCAAAAAAATTAAGATACCTAGGAATAAACTTAGCTACGAAGGTAAAAGACCTCTACTCAGAAAACTGCAAGATTTTGAAAAAGAGATAGAAGAAGACAACACAGATGCAAGAACATGCCATGTTAATGGCTTGGTAGAACCAACATCATGAAAATGGGTATACTACCCAAAACGAACTATAGATTCAATACACTCCATGTTAAAATACCAACAGCATATTTCACAGACCTAGATTGAACTCTCCAAAAATCCATCTATAATAAAAAAATGACCCTGAGCCTGAACAGGTTTGGCTCAGTGGATAGAGCGTCAGCCTCCAGACTGAAAGGTGCCAGGTTCAATTCTGATTAAGGGCATGTACCTTAATTGGGGGCACATCCCAATTAGAGGGTGTGCAGGAGGCAGCTGGTCCATGTTTCAGTCTCATCAGTGTTTCTATTTCTCTATCCCTCTCCTTTACTCTCTATTAAAAAAAAATCAATAAAAGATGTTTAAGAAATAAACAAATCCCAAATAGCTGCAGCGATCCTGAGAAAGAAGAACCAAATAGGAGGGATCTCAGTACCAGATATCAAGCTGTTTTACAAAGCCACTGTTCTCAAAACTGCCTGACACTGGCACAAGAATAGACATAGAGGCCAATGGAATAGAATTGAGAACCCAGAAACCAATCCAAATCACTAAGCTCAATTAATATTGACAAAGGAGGCAAAAACATACAATGGAGACTGTGGGAAACTGTTTATTGCCTTCACTATCTGATAAGCATAGACAGAGAACCCCCCCAAGGCTGGGTGCCTTTGAAGCCCTCCCAAAAGTCAGAGCTAGGTGCCACCTCTGTTTGTCCAGACAGTGGTGGCTGAAACTACTCCCCCATTTATTATTATGTAAATCCTTGCTGATGGGCTAGTCTGCCTGTTGCAGGGGGCCACCTGCCTAGGGCTATGCTATGGGTGCATCCCAGATCAATAAAAGCTTGGTGAGGCCTGAGCATGGAGAGGAAGTCCTTCGGGACTTGCCGCCTGGTCCCCCAATATTGCAAAATTATCTCCTGTCTTTTTCTCTCATTTGTTGTGCGGCTCCTCTTTCAGATACTGAACCCTACTCCACGCGAGTCTGGAAGGAAACACACTCAACATCTGGTGCCCAACGGGTAATCTGGAAGTGCAGGTCTCGCTGGAGTGAGAAAAGGAAGTTTTCACCGAAAAGGTGTGGAAAACTCTTGGAAAAAAAGGTGAGGGGGATTCCACCGCATGCAATGCCCAGGATCAGCTACAGAAGCCCGGGTCTGTAAGTACACTGGGAACGTTTTCTTAACCAGGCTAACAAATGGGGAAGGATTTGGCTTTAAAAAAGTAGATTCGGCTTTAAAAAGGTATATTTGGCTTTTAAAAAACTTAAGAAACTTTATTATAGACTTTTGATTTGCGTGTTTAAAGTGTTAAAATTTTAGAAGGTAATCTTTTACAGTTCTTTGTGTGTTATTATGGAACATAACCTTTGTTTTTCTTGAAAAAGGTACTCTTTTAGATCAGGCTGAAAAAAGAAAAAAAAATAGTGCCATGGTCATCTTAATGTGTTTTCTTATCTTAATTTGTGTTTGGAATCTATCTGTAATAAATGAAACCCCGCTGCCAAATCTCTCTCTGGTTCGGAGAGATCAAAGGTAGCAGGAGAGCGCAGAGCAATAAGCTCTCCCACAATGAGATTACTTAATGTTTTATTTAAAAATTACCGGAGAACATCTTATGACAACCAAACTTTGGCTAAGATAACCTTGGGTGCTAGCCATGACTTTAGAAAGTGAAATAGGGAAAAACTTAAAATGTCTTTTTGGGAAAAATACGCCATCTGAGTCATTTGCTGAAACTTCCCCCAAAAGCAGAATGTGGGGAAAGGGAAGAAGGAGCATGTGGCGATCCAGTGTGGACGCCCCCTCCCAAGTATTCTAAAATTAAAGTCCTTCTAGTAATTGAAAAGCTTTTACAAATTTATAAATGCATCCGGGATTTCTGTGCACATGTAGAGGGAAAAGGCCAGTTTAAAAACGAGTGCGCATAGTTTTGAGCTGAACTTGACCTTTTGCTGTGTACAGAATAAAATCCCAAGACTGTTTTGGCCTTAAAAACAGTGGAGATGAACCTGACAAAGAAATACAGGCAGGTTTCCCAAGGCGATTTAAAGTAGCTCTTTTGAAATTTCCGGCCCTGAGGCAAGTACCACCAGGAAGTTGATAGTCAAGTAATTTAGCAGCTATGCCAGGCTTATTGGCTGGAAACTTAAAGCTTTTAAGTTCAAATCATCTAAAAGTATTGAAATTTATAATACTGAAATGTTGATCTGAGTATGCCTAGTATGAAGTCTAGATGATAGAAGTTAATCTATTAATTGAAAATGCCTTATATTTTATTTGAAATGTATCCTTAAATGTAAAAGTATTGATTTGAAAAATGCTAAGTATTTAATCTGCTACCTAAGACTTATAAGCTCTGAAAGTTTAAAGTGCAAATTGAATCGGGAGAAATTAATTAAATATCTAATGTATAACTTGTTTTTGAAAAAAATCAAGTGTTTTCTCTTAAATAATTAGGAATTCAAAATATATTACTCCTTGGTCTAATTTAAAAAAAAAAGGGGGATTAATTTTAAGATCTCAACTGAAAATTTTTAATACAAAAACCAGTTTAAATGTAATTAATATTAAGATAATTATAAAGGGTATGAACAGCTAATGAGATTTCTGCTTGTCTGCAATATAATGTTGGCCATCTATCTTTTAGGGATTTGGGGTTGCTCTTCCCTTGTTTATTGTGAGAATAAGGAAATCATCTTTTCTGTCAGAGAACAGTGTAGACAGCCACTTTGAGCTGCTTGACTTGGCAGCCGCCATGTTGGCCACATGGCCTGCCGCTCCCCTGGGGGCCGCCATCTTGGAACAGCAAAGGCCCCTCCCTCTGATTTAGCCAATCACAAAAGGAGTGTCTTCTCACTGAGGCAGGATGGGATCTCAGGGGTGGAGCTTTAAAGCGGAGTTTTACTGCGGAAATGCAGATGGGGCAAAAAGTGTGCTTGCCTCGCGGATTTATTTAATACTATTTTTAAGAAGATATTTTTAATACTTAATAAATTAGCAAGCACGGTCTTAATATAATTTTAGTGGTATGATAGACCAATGTTTTGAGCAGTTGGCTTTATAAGGGCCAACAATAGAGCTCGTATTTCTTAAAAGGCTTGTAGATAGAGACATTTTTAAAAGATACCTAAAATTCTCAGTAGAACCACAGTTATACATATATCATTCACAAATTAATAGTAATTGATTCCATGGTCAAGACTAGATCCTATTATGTTGAGAACTGTTTTTAAGTGTTAAAAATTTTTTAATTAGATATGTATTTGACAGTTTTTCCAGAGTACAATATTTCAAAATATAATATGATTGGTTGCATAAGGCATTTTTGCCAAATAAAAGAAAAAATTGATTTATTAGTAGCAATGTCTTTACTTAAACTAACAAAAGCTCCCCGCTGCTGTATTTTAAATTAGGCTGGAGGTGGGGCAGCGTTTGCACCTCGTGTATCAGACATAAAACTTTACTGAATTTACTAATCCTTGTAAGCAATTGAATCCTAGTAAAGTAAAATTCTTCTAAAAAGGTTACCGAAGGCTTCCCATGATTCCTCTGTATATGCAAATAAGCCAAAGGGTATATTCTTTAAAAATATAATTGCTAACATTTACAGATGGTTGTTAAAATACTAAATCTGACAATAATTTAGTCACCATAAATGAAAAATCACTTGAAATATATAGCTTTGCAAAAGTATTTGTTAAAATCTCAAAAAGCAACCATCTTCCTTACATTTGTTGCTTGCATGAGAAAGAAAGCTGTCTGGAAGGAAATGAAAAGAGGTTTCCTTCAGATGTCTAACTAAAATTAAAAATCAATATATTGGACCTCATAAGCTAAATTAAATAATTTGTGTTTTGCCTCCTTAAACAAAGTTTATGTAAATTTACTTAAAGACTAATACCAGAAATTTAATTAATGTCATTTACTGTCCATAACTTAGGACAAGTAAAGTTAAAAGAATGAATGCTATTTCAAACTGACTTAAATTGGCAAATTGGGCTAAGTGGATATTCAGGGGAACTTAGCTGTCACCTATTAAAATATAAACTTTTACAATTGTTATATAAGACCTCCATCATTATACCAAAAAACGCTAGGCAGGAACCAATTCCTGGAACTTTAACTGTTTTTACTGATGGGTCATCTAATGGGAAAGCTGCCTATCATACTATAAATTCTGACCGAGTCATACTGACCAGTCATACTTCTGTGCAAAGAATTAAATTAGAAGCTATTAAGGTTGCATTGCAAGATTTCCAACAGCCTGTTAACATAATTTCTGATTCCTCTTATGCTTCGGGCCTAGTAAGTTGAATTGAAACTGCCCAGTTGAAATGGTTTAGTGACCAAAGTTTATTCTTACTATTTAAGCAAGTTCAGCAGATTGTGCAGCAGAGAAAATACCCTTTTTATATCACTCACATCAGGGCTCACAGCATATTACCTAGTCCATTAACTAAAGGAAATGCACATGCTGATCAATTGGTTGCTTTATTAAAAGAGGCTTCAGAGTCTCATCAGCTTTTAAAAATCCCAACTTGGAAAACAAAAAAGGGGATGATGGAGAAATCACCTGTGGGTAGGCTGCATCAAGCCTTAATTACTCTAAATTTTTTCACTTGTGATGCTGATGGAAAGACACCTATGGAGCTACATTGGTGTCAGAATAAAACAAAAGAAAATGGTCTAGTTAAATGGAAGGATCCCGAATCTGGTTTATGGAAGGGACCTGACCCATTATTAACCTTTGGCAGAGGGTACACTTGTATATTCCCAGAGAATTTTTCCAAACCCGTATGGATTCCTGCTAGAAATATTAAACTGCATCAGGAATCTAGTCAGACTGAAGATCTTGCGCCTGGAGCCATAACATGTAGCTGTAAACAATCAACTACCCCAGCCACAGAGAGCAGCGACTCCAAGCAGACCACTGAAGATGAGGAACAGGAGGAAAACAAACCAGACAACCAACAGCCAAGAGACCACCTGGGGCACGGTAAAGTGAAGTATGGTAACAATTAATTCAGGTAAAAACTATAAGTTTCATATGTCTTAGAAGGCACATTTTTCCTTTACCTGGGAAGGACAGCACAGCTATTCCAAAGTCAAGGATCCAGTTAGCGTATCAACTCAGTGCTCTGGAGACCCAGAACTGTAATTTAGATAGCATACTGTCTCTGCTTCTATAAATTTCTTCTTTTTTTTCTGAAAACTAGGTTCCTCATTCCAAACCTTGAGTTTAAAATTAAGTTGTCATGACCTAGAGAAAGAATATTCTTACATGGTATTATTCTACAAAGTTTTATTAATAATTTTTGATGCTTTATAACAGTATATTGTGCATTTATCCCAAACAAATTTACAAATGAATTTGAATGTTTTATATGAAGGGATTTATTCCTTTCCACTGTGTGGAGGGCCTCCTGGGGAAGGCACTTAAGCATTCTGTATTGACCTATCTTGACTTTTTTTGCCAAGAGGAATCCAATTGCCTACAGCTGTTATCTGAGCTCTCTGTTCAAGCTGGGATCATGAAAAGCTAGTACCACGGATCTGTCTCTTGCCCAATGGCGTAAGCTGGGCCCTCTCTGGAGAAGAAACCTGGTTTCCCTATGATCAATGCCGGAGCCCCGCCAGCAGGCGAGGGGATCCAAAGGCAGTTGCTAGGCATGGAGGCCAGAGGGACATAGGCTATCAAGGAGACAGAACTGAACCTCACATCACCCTACTTGGCCCAGAGATAGCTGGTAGTCAACGACGGGTAAGATCCCACAGGGTGGGGCGACCTAAGACAGGCACAGCTGGGGGCCAGTAGGAGAAAACTTGGGGTGCAACAAAGGTGAGGCACAGATCCTCACCCCCCCCCCCCAATGGTGCACGGGCTTGAACGGTGCACGGGCTTGAACACTCGGCCCTTCTGAGGAAGGTCTCCTGTCCCCATGGCTACTTCTTGCTTCCCATGCCCAGCCCAGATCAGGAACCAAATAGAAGAGATTTGGTCCAGCTGAAATCAGTACCCAGAAAAACGGAGGCTTGGCTAACAGACCCTATGTCTAAATCTAGCCTAACAACAGGAATGCTCAGAGCCTTCACAAGGATGTAAAGTGATCCTTTCAATTAATATTTACAGTGTAAATTAAGATTATTGTTAAAATATTAAATTTGACAGCAAAGATAGTTTTCAAATTAATTAAATTTGGCTAATTTGAAATAAGTAATTATTCAAAAAGTATTAACAAAAACTTTCATTTCATGGTAAACATGCTATGAACCTGAAGCATGTTCAGGTTCAATTTTTTTGTGCAAAAAATTAATATTTAAAGTTATCTAGACTGCATTATAAAGTTTCCAAGAAGCCTCCTAATTAAATCAAAAAAAAAGGGGGATAGTGGAATAATATAGTGGAAGAATACCATGTAAGGAAAAATATCCTGTAACTAAAATTGCATCTAGAAAATTTTCTTTTTCATTTTGTAATGCTAACAGCAAGACACCCATGAAAAACATATGTGGTGTCAAAATAAGCCAAAGGAAAATCATTTGAGCAAATATAAAAAGGATTTCCCAAGTAAAATTTCAATTATTAACCTTTGGTCGAGAATATGTTTGTATATTTTCAGAGAACAACTCCAAGACCATGTGGATTCCTGAAACAAGGGATCCAGGAGAGAAACTGAACAGATTGCTCAAGCCACAAAGACAGGAGAGACAATTCAGAGATGGAGATGGTGAAGACGCCTTGCCATGCTAGCAGTCAGCAGCTGTGCGTCGCTGCAGATTGCCCAGGACCAAACCAGAAAGGACCGGACCTGCAATTTCCACCATCCAGAACCAACATTTCATTGCTGGTGTGTACACATGAACTTTTGGACATTGAAACATAGACTCAGAACTTTTGGACAATGAAATTGGGACTTGATTATTTTTTAAAGAAAAAATAAGGGGGAGATGTGGGAAACTGTTTATTGCCTTCACTATCTGATAAGCATAGACAGAGAACCCCCCACCCAAAGGCTGGGTGCCTATGAAGCCCTCCCAAAAGTCAGAGCTAGGCGCCACCTCTTTTTAGTCCAGACAGCGGTGGCTGAAACTACTCCCCCATTTATTATTATGTAAATCCTTGCTGATGGGCTAGTCGGCCTGTTGCAGGGGGTCACCTGCCTAGCGCTATGCTATGGGTGCATCCCAGATCAATAAAAGCTTGGTGAGGCCTGAGCACGGAGAGGAAGTCCTTCGGGACTTGCCGCCTGGTCCCCCAATATTGCAAAATTATCTCCTGTCTTTTTCTCTCATTTGTTGTGCGGCTCCTCTTTCAGATACTGAACCCTACTCCACGCGAGTCATGGTCGGAAACACTCAACAGGAGACAAAACAGTCTCTTCAGTAAATGGTTCTGGAAATTTGGTCGGATTCATGCATAAAATGAAACTAGGCCACCAACTTGCACCATACACAAAAAATAAACTCAAAATGGATAAAGGATTTAAACATAAGATGGGAAACTAAAAATATTAGAAGAAGCCATAGGCAGCAGAGTCTCAGATATATGCTGAAGCAATATCTTCACCGACCCAGCTCCTGGGGCAATGCAAAATAAAGTTAAAATAAACAAATGGGACGACAGCAAAATTCAAAGCTACTTCATAGCAAAATAAACCGTCAACAAGACAACTACAAAGCCCACTGCATGGGAGAACATATTTGCCAATGTTCTCTGTGATAAGGGTTTCATCTCCAACATTTACAGGGAAGTCATACAACTTAACAAAAGGAAGATAAACAGCCCAATCACAGAAATGGGCAACGGAACTAAAAAGATACTTTTCCAGAGAGGACTAAAGGAAGGCCAAGAGACACATGCTCAGAATCACTAATCATCTGAGAGATGCAAATCAAAAGGACAGTGAGGTACCACCTCACAGCTGTCAGAATGGCTATCATCAACAAATCAACAAAGGGCGAGTGCTGGTGAGGACGGGGAGAAAAAGGAACCCTCCTTCACTGCTGGTGGGAATACAGACTGGTGCAGCCACTATGGAGAACAGTATGGAGTTTCCTCAAAAAACTAAAAACGGAACTCCCATTTGACCCAGTGATCCCAATTCTAGGAATATATCCCAGGAACCTAGAATTACCACTCAGAAAGGATACATGCACCTCTATGTTCACTGCAGCACAATTTACAATGGCTAAGATTTGGAAACAGCCTAAGTGCTGGTCAGCAGATGCGTGGGTTAAAAAGCCGTGGTACATCTACACACTGGCATAGTATGCTGCCGCAAAAAAGGAAGGAGCACTGACCATTTGCAACAGCACTGATGGAGCTGGAGAGCATTATGCTAAGCAAAGCCAGTCAGTGCAAGAAGGATAAATATCACATGACCTCACTCATCTGTGGATTATAATGAACAATGTAAACCTATGAACAAAAACAGATCCAGAGACAGAGAAGCATGGATCAGATCATCACCCTCAGAGGGTAGGTAAGGTAGGGTGGGACTAAGGGGGAGAGATCAACCAAAGGACTTGTATGCATGCCTATAAGCCTAGCCAATGGACGCAGACACCAGGAGGTGAGAGTGAGGGCATGCTTGCGGGCGTCAGGGTGGGAGTGTGGTGGCAGTGGGAGATAAGAACACATATGTAATACCTTAATCAATAATAAGAAAGAAAGAAAAGGAACCCAGGAACATAAGATCAGGTGAGAATTCACACACTCATACTCATGCACACCCAGGCACAGGCACACTCACACCAGGAAAGGGCTCTGCAGCACTCAGTGGGAATCACCTCTTATCTCCCAGCCTGGCCACTGCTTTCTCACCAGCTGAACCAGAGGACAAGGATGAGTGACGGGCCTGTTGCTCTGCGGAAAGCGACCTCTCACTCCTGGACATTGCCCACTGTCCAGAAGCCACTTTTCTGCCCCTACTCTTTCCCCCTCGCCCTGAGCAGGGCTGGGCTAGCCTGAGAGCCCACAGACTTGAGGAGCCAGATCCCTGGAGAGCTGGCGCCGGGGGCTGTGGGGACCCCCTTTGTCAAGTGCAAACTCGGCCAGCTGAGGTCACACAATAAAGGCAAATGCCGGAGTTCCATGAACTGTTGCGTGTAAGTCTTCTCAGCGAGCTCCCACTCTGGCACAGCAGGTGGACAGCCTCACCCCAGAGAGCCTGGTTTAGACCTCAGGCCTTCATTCCAAACAGGTAGGAACTCATTTTCAGATGGAAAACGCTGGCGGGGGAGGTGCTGTGGGTTACCAGTGATGAGAGCAAGTTCACCCCTGGAGACAGGAAGTTCACCACCAGAGACAGCAAGAACCCAGAGTCTGTGCTTACCTTTTCCAAAGTCCATACTTCCCACCAGGTGGTCTCTTGCTCAGCAGAGAGGTTGGCAGGAAGAAAGCAGTGACAGGTGGCACCTGGCAAGCATCCTGGGTCTGTACCCTGGTTCCTTTGGGGGCAAAATCTCTTGAGATCACGAGATCAGGAGCAAACAAAGTACCGGGGGCAGGAAGGGGGCTGTGTTTAAACAGGCCAAGAGAAGGTGGGGATAGGGGCACCTGTGCTACACCCACCAGGCTGCAAGGGTTAGCAGAGGGTGGGTGGTTGATAGGGGGACCCTGTGCTTCCAGGTATGAGGGTGGGGGCGGTCTCAGATATTGAGGGAGAAAGAGGAGGTTGTGACCCCCAGCTAACCTCCCACTCGCCACACCTGGTCTGTGTTTCTGGGGACCACTTTCCCTCTGTGGGTGTGGCTGCCACTTACCTACCTCATTCCTGGGCCAGGCTTGGCAGCCCACTCCCACCCCACCACAAACCCTCTGTATAGAAAAGAGCTCCCTGCCCTGGGCTAGTCCACTGTCCCTACTGTCTAGATGGGGACATGTTAGTAACCCCCGGGGCAGAGGAGAGCTGGACAGATGCAATTACATTGTCTCTCTCCACAGGTGCTCTACTCAGACTTCCCCTGAGGTTTGGGTCACCAGAGCTCTTTGACAAGCCCTGAATCCAGCCTTTGCTCTGCTTACCTCCCCTAAGCCTTCAGGTGATGGCAGACTACCTGTCTTCCTTCTCCCTCATGAAGGGGTTCTGCTCTCACCAACAAATCCCTTTGGCAAAGTCACACCTGGGCCTGAAAGCAGAATGAGTGGGCAGGCCAACAAAGCTGAGGAGAGGTAGGGAGGCACTAGCCACAGCCTGGTGCTCAGGCTCTGGCAGAGCTGCCCCTTAGCTGAACCTTAACCCAGGGCTATCCTCTCAGGTGGCACCCCCAGGGGGCAAATGGGGCCTGGCATGCTCTGTCTGACAGGTTTTGCTGCCTGCTTTTCCATAGTCTCTTTAGGAGACGAAAGTCAGGCTTGTGAGGAGAGAGGGAGAGGGGAAGAACAAAGCTGAGGCCCAGCCCTGTCATCAAAGCTGGCCTGAGGCATCTCCTGAGGGTCTTTGGAAATCAGCTTCTCATAGTGCGGAAGGACTTGTAATAAGAATAGAGCCACAGTTGTTTAATAATTACTTGCAAACTATAAATATGAGGCCCTGAGACACTGGAGGATGAAACAGGCTCTACTGAAAACATGGGCTGCCTCCATGGCCCATTACTCAGAAAATAATTGCATTTTGGGAAGAGACCAAGCACAGGACAGGCTTTGATTTGGCAGCAGTGCCCACATCCTGACCCCCTCCTGGTGTCTTTCTCAGGAAGGCTGACCATTCCAATCTCATCCCAGGAAGGGCCTGAGATGATCCTAAAGTCATAGAAGTTTAGCCATCTTGTGGTCAGACTTTGAGCTCCTGAAGGGCTAGACAGCAGGCCCTCTCCTCCCCTTTCCATGTTACACTTGCAGCTGGCAGCTACAGGTAGCTATCTTCACTCCTTAGTGGCTGAGAGCTGAATTTCCAGGGTGAGCAACTGCTCTCCCCATACTGACCGCATCCTTGGATAAATACTCATTGTGTGGTTCAACCCTGTCTCTGTTTAACTTGGCTCTAGTAGTGACAGGCAGCCTCAGACACATTGTGCTGCCTTGCTATTACTCACTCAGACTTGGGGAATATTCAGAATCTGCAAACTGTGAGACCTTTTCTGAGAGTGAGCATGGAGAGAGGACACTGTGTCCCTGTCATGCAGGTGACCCTGCATCTCTTCACCATAGGTTATGGGGAAGTCGTGGGGGCGGAGCGTAACAGCAGGGTGGTGAGGCTGGTTTCTTGTGTGTCCCTACACTGCCCTTCCTCCAGAGGTTCCCCATGCCTATGAAGTAGCAGAGTTTAAGGTTTCCAGCTACATAGATGGAGGAATGAGGACAAATGAGGCGACTGCACTCAGCCCCAGTGGATCTGGGATTGTCACCTAGAGCAGAGCAGATAAAAAGCAGAAACAGAAACAACTCCACTATTTCACCTGGGAACTAGAGATTCAGCCTAGCACTCCCACCTCTCTCCTAGATGCATTTGGCAACTATTTGACCTGGGGTGGCTACTAATATCATGCTCAGAGCTACACACAGTCTCTCCTCACAGAGTTTAGGATGAAAATAGAAAACACACACACACACACACACACACACACACACACACACACACACACAATCACACACAGCAAAACGCAAGAAGACCATTGTCTACAAATGGCCTTTTGTAACTAATTCTGTCATGAGAACAAAGGTCCTGGTATGGAAAGATACAGATGCAGGAAGACTCCTGCCTGAGGGTTGTACAAGGAGGGGCCATCAGGGGCTTAGAAGGATCCTGTTCAGGGCATGAGGACAGACTGCACAGTTTCTGAGAGAGTAAAGTGCTTGGCCAATTTGAGAATGCAAGAGACACTGGGGCACAGGGGAGGGTCATAGAGTGACACAGACCGCAATGGATGCATCCTGGAAGGTGAAATTCAAAGGGAATCTATTTGAAGTTAGTCCACCCTTATGTTCATGATAATCTGGTTGCTTGTCAGCATTTCATAGGTTGATGCACTAAAAAGACAAGGTCTGTTATATGAAAAGCAAAATGCAGGCCACCCGACTGATTACATAATACAACCCTATTCTTGTAAAATTAAATGTGAATGTAACATTCATTTATTCCAGTCCTTCACCCATTGCCTCACAATGTTCACTATGTTCCTAGGTCACAGTAAGCCTGCATAAGGAAGGGGGAATGAAAGTTCCTGGGCCCCACTCTCCTGGGAAATCAGCAATTCATATTTATGAATCTCATACAGCAGTCCACATGTCCACTAAAAATGCTAATGCTAGTTATTGTAAATTATCTTCCTTTTTTTATATATAAGGCTCTCTATCACAATTGCCTCTCCTGGACTAGTGATGTAGAGCTGTTTTCATTTTAGAAATATTAAATGTGTCAGTCAACCAGCACTGCATTATAATGATCACCCTTGTGACTTAAAAACCCTTCAGTGATGGAAGAGAGGGAAGCTGGATGCTTTTGAAGGAGCTGCTGTGTGTTTGTGTTATGTGTGTGTGTGTGTGTGTGTGTGGGTGTGTGTGTGTGTTTGTGAGTGTGTGCTCACACACACTCCTGCACAGCTGAGAGAGGCTGAGTCTAGCCTGTCCTGTGAGGGCATGAAATAGAGATGAGGTGAAAGGGGTACATCCTTTTGTCTACAATCACCTATAGTAAGCCTAAGGGGGAAAGAAGATGCATTCTCAAACTAAGCACGCTTTACGTGGATAAAACATACAGTCCTTACTGACTAAGGAAACCTTAGCCTTTTGATGTTGTAGCCAGACTAAGGAAAGGACATTTTGAACTTTAATGCTGTCAGTTGTTTTCAGGTGAAGACAATAAGAAGAGGAAGAATAAACAGGGGTCCAAAGCAGGGAGGGCAAATCAAGAAGGAATTTGGGGCTGATTTGTGCTTCCATGACACCCACTGTACAACAGGCTCCTGATGTCCTTACGGGCACATGCAATGGACTCTGAACGCCCAGTTCTCTGCAAGAATAGCCAATGTGAAAGGTCTTGGAGAGAATTCCGGGTGGCCAGAGTGCATTCGCCACAGTGTGTGTCCCAATTTGTGTGAACCACACCTTTTGAAAATTCTTTTGGCATATCTATCTAGGAGCCCAGAGGGAAAGGCAGGAACCTTCACCCCTGGGCGGCATCCCTTCTCCCAGATTCGGGCCTCCCAGAGACTGGACTTGAAGAGGATAGAGCCATCCCCATTTGAGTAACTGTTGGGGGAGAGGTTGGGTGTGTGGAGAGGAACACTCAGCTGAAAGCCAGCTGCTCACTGACAGGCGGGGGCTCTCACAGCTCCAGGGCCTTGGCCCAGCCTCAAAGCAATTTTTTGGGAAGGCGATGTAGGCTGCCATACCAGTCCTGATCCAGTCCTGCCTGGACAGGGTGTCCACTGGTACCTCCCCTTGTTGCTAAGCCTCAAGCTTGTAACAAAATATTTAGAATCCTCAGAGTTCAGGATGAATTTGCATGGAGATCCCTACTCAGCTGCCAACCTGGTTGGGGAGGGGAAAAGAGAGTCAGTGTTGAGTGTCCTTCCAAGTGTCAGAGTGTCAGTGGGCAGAGCCCTGAGGTTTCTCCCCAATGGCTGGGCTCTACTCCCCTCTCTCTCCTCAGGACACAGGTGACCTTTCCCAAGGACAGTTCATGTGGGTACCTGCACTGATGCCTCTCCCTCCCCTCCAGGTTCACCTGAGTCACCCCACTCTGTTTTCCCCCTCTTCTCCAGGTCCTGGGCCTAGCCAGCCTGGACCCAGCCTCTGCCTTGTCCAGCTGTGGCTCAGGAGGTGTGCTGGGTGTGCTGGGTGAGCTGAACTGCAGCCGCTGGAAATTATAACCTTGCTTCTTGGGAACAACAATGACTGTGAACTGTTTCCCCAATCGTAATTGATGGTGACACAGGGGAGGAGGGGAATCTAGCTAATAGACATCTGCTGAAGCCCTCCTGTTTACCATGTTTCATTCCAATCAGGCAAAGGCAACAGCCTTCTGAAGAGGGTCTAGATATCTGAATCATTTGGACAGGAGCAGGCAGGGTTTGCACAAAGGTCCTCTCTGACTCTTGGCTTCTAAATAAACAGCTGAAAGTCAATATCCCAAAAGGCAGCTTAGGGTGGAAGAATCTTGGTGGCCTTTATTTCTTAACTATTGGCTAAGAGGGTAGACTTGTGTCAGTCATATATATATATATATATATATATATATATATATATATATATATATATATATATATATATATATATGAAACAATCAAATGAGTAAACAAAAAACAAACAATGAAACTTTTAGAGGACTTTAATTGAGAGCCTGAAAACAGGAGAGTCATAGTAGAAGACTTTTATCACTCCTCTGACTTCACTGGATAGGTCTTCCATGTGACAAAATAATGATACAGTGACTCTAAAGGACACACTGTATTAGATGGATTTCATTGACATTTTAGAACGTTTCACCCCAACAGAGCAGAATATACATTCTTCTCAAGTGCACAGGGATCACTCCCAGAGATAGACCACATGGTAGGACACATAACAAGTCCCTACAAGTTCAAGAAGATTTAAATCATATAAGCATCTTCTTGGATCACAGTGGAATGAAATGAGAAATCAAGTAGAGTAAAAACACCCAGAAACATTTAAACATTTAGAGGCTAAATAGCATGCTATTAAACAATGAATTTGTTACAATGAGTTCAAGAAAATATCAAAGACTTTTTGGAAAAAAGGAAAATGAACAAATAACAGCACAGAATCTCTGGGAATCAGCAAAAGCAGTCCTGAGAGGGAAGTTCATAGCACTATAGACATATCTCCGAAAATAACAAAAATCAGCAATAAACTATTTATCCCTACAACTTAAGAATTAGAAAGAGACCAACAAGAAAAGCGCAGAGTAAGTAGAAGGAAGGGAAAAATAAAGATTATAGCAGAAAAAATAACAGAGACAAAAAATTCAATGAAACCAATAGCTGGTTCCGTGAGAGGATAAACAAAATTGATAAACCATTATCCAGACTCATTAAGAAACAAACACACATGATTCCAATAAGTAAAATCAGAAACAAGAGTGAAGGAGTAAGCACTGGCACTGCAGAAATTAAAAGGATTGTAAGAAAATACTATGAACAACTATATGCCAAAATGCTGGACAGTGTGGATGAAATAGATGAAGTCAGTAAAAAATGCAATCTACCAAAAGTGATTCAGAAAGAATGAAGAAACCTGAATAGACCACTAACAACTAATGAAATAGAAGCAGTAATCAAAACACTTCCAACCAACAAAAGCTCAGATCAGGACAGCTTCAAAGGGGAGTTCTACCAAACATTCAGAAAACTACAATCTATACTCCCCAAATTATCTCAGAAAATGAAAAGAGGAAAGAATACTTCCAAACTCTTGGTAGGAGGCCAGCATTATTCTAATTCCAAAACAAGGTATAGACACTACAAAGAAAGAGAATTACAGGCCGATATAGCTGATGATGGCAGATAGTAAATTCCTCAACCAAGAATTAGCAAATTGCATCCAGCATTATATTGAAGGACCAAATGACATGATCAAGTTGGATATATTCCAGGGATGCAGGCTGGTATGATATTCACAAATCAATAAACATGATAAAACTCATAAACAAACTGAGAGGCAAAGATCACGTGATCATATCAATAGATGCAGAAAAAGAATTGAAAAAAAACCCAACACCCAATTGTGATAAAAACTCTCAGCAACGTGGTAATAGAGAAGCATACCTCAACATCATAAAGGCCATATATGAAAAACCCACGGCCAACATCATACTAAATTGGCAAAAAATAAAACCATTTCCCGTGAAAGAACAGGAACAAGACGGTGAGGCCAATTTTCATTCCTGTTCAACATAGTACAGGAAGTGCTACCATAGTGTTCATGAAGAAATAAAAGTCATCCCTACCGGAAAAGCAGGTAATAAATGAATTTGGTCATGTATCAGGATACAAAATTAACACCCAAAAATATATGTCTTTAGATACACCAAGAATGAACTCACAAAAAGAGAAACTAAGAAAAGAATCCCACTTACCATTGCAGTAAAAGAATTAAGGAAAAAGCTCAATGAAGGAAGTAAAATAACTGCACTTGGAAAACGACAGAACATTGAAACGGAGATAAAGATATCAACCAATGGACTAATATACCGTGTTGATGGGTTGGTAGAACTAACATCATTAACATGTCCATACTACCCAAAGCAATTTATAGATTCAATGTAATCTCCATTAATATACCAACAGAATATTTCACAGACAAAGAACAAACTCTCCAAAAATTCATATGGAGTAAAAATAGCCTCAGTAATCCAGGGAACAAGAAAAAAATCTGACTTTCAAGAAAATGGTGACTAGCAGAAAGGTAGGGAGGGAGAGAGTGTGAGAGCGCAAGGAAGTGATAGAGGAGTGTGTGGACTCGTGTGATGTGTGTGTATGAGCTAGGGATATTTAGATTCTGCAGGTCTTCTAAGGGGCTGCTAAACCGGGCAGTCTTATGCGGAGGAGTCCCGCTCCCTGCGTGGACACACCTGGGCGGCCAGCACAGGCACGGTGACCACGCCATCTTGGGAAACAGAGCTGCTTCAGACTAGGATCCTGGCCTCAGCACCACCCATTCTGATCTCAGACGCATACCAGGACCCTGCATCCACTGGGGACAGAGACCTGTGATCACAGCTACAGACCTGCGGGCACCAAAAGTTCAGAAATCCCCGCAGCAGATCCCTGAGAAACAGAGCCCATCCCCCCTTCCTGCAGGCTTGCAGGCAGAGCCCGAGTAACTAACTGATAGACCCACCCCTTGCCAGGGCCTCAGTGCTCCAGGAACTTTAGCCTGGAAGTGCATGAGCACCTAGGAACTGATCCCGCGTAGGGCCGGCTTCTGAGCCCTGGGCTGGGAGCAATCGCGTGAACACTGGGAATTTGTCCGGCGTATCACAGGCCCAGGGACCCCGATTCTCTGGGCAGGAGGCAGCACCAAGCACCAGCTACTTAACTTTGTTTCTTGTCACCTGCGCCTGAGATCCTGATTCCCTGTGCATTCATACTAAGAGCCAGTGACTCCAATTCCTGGTGGAAGGGCTCACAGGGACCCTGATTCTCAAGGCAAGGGTGTGGGAAGCAACAGAGACTCTGATACTGGATTCTGGGGAACTCTGACGCCTGGCGCACACTAGGGGGCTCTGGTTTTCAACACGCTTCAGGGGGGTCTCTATTTCAGCATGGTGTAGGCAGGGTCCCTGATTCTAAGGGCGCGGACGAGGCCACATTGAGCGCTGACAACACTGACTCTGAGCGAGCCTGGTTCCCACCAACCAACCACAACCACACATCTTAGTGTCAGAGCTCTTCAGTGACACTAGGGGGGTGGCAGGCTCCCACTGCCCACGGTCCAGGCCCACACAACTCGACGTTTGAACCATCGGGAGATAATCAGAATGAAGAGACGAAACAACACCCAGAGGAAAGACAATGAGGAGTCACCAAGAAAGGACATTAATGAAGTGGAAGCATGCAACATGACAGAAAAAGAATTCAGAATAATGGTTGTACAATTCATTCACCGGATGGATGAGAAAATCAACAATCTATGCAAGAATCAGGAAGAAGTGAAAAATGATATAGCTACAATCAAAAACTCCATGGAAAGTTTCAACAGCAGACTAGAAGAAGCAGAGGACCGAATTAGTGAATTAGAAGATAAGGCAGAGAAACAAGCTCAATCTGACAGCAACTGGAGAAAAAGATTAAAAAGCAGGAGGAGAGCCTAAGGGAGATTCGGGACAACTTGAAATGAAGTAACATACGCATAATAGGGCTGCAAGAAGAACAAGAAGAGCCGCAAGGATTAGAAAATTTATTTGAAGAAGTGATGTCAGAAAACTTCCCAGATATGGGGAAGAAAAAAGTTACACAAGTACAGAGAGTCCCATGCAAGGTGAACCCCAAAAGACCCACACCAAGAAACGTCATAATAACGATGGCAAATGTACAAGACAAAGACAGAATCTTAAAGGCTGCAGGAGAGAAACAGAGAGTTACCTACAAAGGATCAACCATCAGATTATCAAATGATTTCTCAACAGAAACACATCAGGCCAGAAAAGAATGGACAGAAATTTACAAAGTGATGCAAAGCAAAGGACTGAATCCAAGAGCACTCTATCCAGCAAGGCTATCATTCAAAATTGAAGGGGAAATAAGAAGCTTCACAGACAAGAAAAGGCTAAGGGAGTTTACCACCACCAAGCCGGCAATGCAAGAAATGCTAAAGGGACTGGTGTAAAAAGAAGAAATAAAAATCCCAGAAAGAAAACAGCCACACAAAAAAATAAAAATGGCTACAAACAATTACCTTTCAATAATAACTTTAAACGTAAATGGACTAAATGGTCGAATCAAAAGACATCAAGTGGCTGAATGGAAAAAAAAAAAAAAACATGACCCATATATTTGCTGTCTACAAGAGACCCACCTCATTAGAAGGGACTCACACAGACTGAAAGTGAAGGGATGGAAAAATATCTTTCAGGCAAATGGAAATGAAAAAAATGGTGGGATAGCAATACTTATATCAGACAAAATAGACCTCAAAGTGAAGGCCATAACAAGAGATAAGGAAGGGCACTTCATAATACTAAAGGGATCAATACAACACGAAAATATAACCCTGATAAACATATATGCACCGAATGCAGGAGCACCAACATACATAAGAAAACTCCTGGAAGATATCAGGGGAGATATTGACAACAATATAATCATAGTAGGGGACTTTAATACACCACTGTCATCACTGGATAAATCAAGCTAGACAAAAACTCAGCAAAGACACAGCAATCATAAATGAATCACTAGATCAGATGGACTTAATTGACATCTTCAGAACTCTTTATCCCAAAGCCACAAAATATATGTTCTTCTCAAGTGCTCATGGGACATCTTCAAAAATAGACCACAAATTGGGTCACAAACAAAGTCTCCCCAAATTCAAGAAGATTGAAATCATACCAAGCAGCTTCTCAGATCACAAGGCCATAATATTAGAAATAAACTACAATAAAAACAACTCAAAATACTCAAACACTTGGAAGCTCTATCGCATGTTATTAAACATTGATTGAGTTACCAATGAGATCAAAGAAGAAATTAAAAACATTCTGGAAACTAATGACAATGAAAACACAACAATCCAAAACCTTTGGGACACAATGAAAGCAGTGCTGAGAGGGAAGTTTATAGCTCTACAGGCCTATCTCAACAAACAAGAAAAAATGGTAGTAAATCATCTAAATCTACAGCTCAAAGAATTAGAAAGAGAGCAACAAGAAAAGCCCAGAGTGAGCAGAAGGAAGGAGATAATAAAGATTAAAGCAGAAATAAATGAAATAGAGACCAAAAACACAATACAGAAAACCAATGAAACCAAGAGCTGTTTCTTTGAAAGGATAAACAAGATTGACAGACCTTTAGCCAGGCTCACCAAGAAGCAAAGAGAAAGGACCCAAATCAACAAATTCATAAATGATAGAGGCAAAATAATAACAGATCCCACAGAAATACAAATGATTGTTAAAAAAAAAAAACTATGGACAACTCTACTCCAACAAACTAGACAACCTGGAGGAAATGGACATATTCCTAGAAAAATACAACATTCCAAAACTTAATCAGGAAGAATCTAAAAATCTCAATAGGCCAATAACTATGGAAGAAATTGAAGCAGGCATCAAAAAGCTTCCAGCAAACAAAGCCCAGGACAAGACGGCTTCACAGGGGAGTTTTACCAAAAATTCAAGGAACAACTAAAACCTATCCTCCTCAGACTACTACAAAAAATCCAAGAGGAAGGAACACTTCCAAGCTCATTCTATGAAGCCAGCATCACTGTAATACCAAAACCTGATAAAGACAGCACAATGAAAGAGTATTACAGGCCAATATCCCTCATGAACATAGATGCCAAAATCCTCAACAAAATCTTAGCAAATCGCATCCAGCAGTACATCAGCAAGATCATACATATAAATCAAGTAGGATTTATCCCAGGGATGCAAGGATGGTACAGTATCCGCCAATAAATAAGCGTGATAAATCACATAAACAAATTGAATGAAAAAAAACCATAAGGTCATAGCAATTGATGTAGAAAAAGCATTTGACAAAATTCAACACCCATTTTTGATAAAAACTCTCAGCAAGGTGGGAATTGAAAGATCATACCTCAAGATAATAAAAGCCATATATGACAAACCCACAGCCAACATCATACTCAATGGACAAAAACTAACACCATTTACCATAAGAACAGGAACAAGACAGAGATGCCCAGTCTCACCACTCCTGTTCGACATAGTACTGTAAGTATTAGCCATTGCAACTAGACAAGAAGAAATAAAAGGCATCCAAAGTGGAAAAGAAGAAGTAAAGCTGTCCTTATTTGCAGATGACATGATATTATACTTAAAAAACCCTAAAGACTCCATAAATAAACTATTAGACTTAATAAAAGAATTCGGCAATGTAGCAGGATACAAAATTAATGCCAAGAAATCTATGGCATTTCTATACACCAATAGTGAATGTGCAGAAAGAAAGACTAAAAAAGCAATCTTATTTACCATCGCACAAAAAACTTACTCTACCTAGGAATAAACTTAACTAAAGAGGTAAAAGACCTCTTCTTAGAAAACTACAGGACGTTGAAAAAAAAGATAGTGGAAGACATAAAGAGATGGAAGAACATACCATGCGCTTGGATTGGTAGAATCATCATCATTAAAATGTCCATACTTCCCAAAGCAATCTGTAAATTCAACACACTTCCCTTTAGAATACCAATGGCATATTTCACAGACCTAGAACGTACTCTCCAAAAATTCATCTGGAATAAAAATCAACCCGGAATAGCTACAGAGATCCTGAGAAAGAACAAAGTAGGTGGGATCTCAATACCAGATATCAAGCTGTATTACAAAGCCACTGTTCTCAAAACTGCCTGGAACTGGCACAATAACAGACATATAGATCAATGGAATAGAATAGAGAGCCCAGAAATCAGCCCCAACCAATACGCTCAATTAATATTTCACAAAGGAGGCAAGAACATACAATGGAGTCAAGATAGTCTCTTCAATAAATAGTGTTGGGAAAATTGGGCAGATACATGCAAGAAAATGAAACTAGACCACCAACTTACACCATACACAAAAATAAACTCAAAATGGATAAAGGACTTAAATATATGACGGGAAACCATACAAATACTAAAAAATCCAAAGGCAACAAAATCTCAGACATATGCCAAAGTAATTTCTTCACGGATACAGCTCCTAGGGCATTGGAAACTAAAGAGAAAATAAAAAAATGGGACTACATCAAAATAAAAAGCTTCTGCACAGCAAAAGAAACCATCAACAAAACAACAATAAAACCCACTGCAGGGAAAACATATTTTCCAATGTCATATCTGATAAGGGCCTAATCTACAAAATTTATAGATAACTCATACAACTTAACAAAAGGAAGATAAACAATCCAATAAAAAAATGGGCAAAGGATCTAAATAGACACCTTTCAAAAGAGGACATTCAGAAAGCCAAGAGACATATGAAAACATGCTCAAAGTCACTAATTATCTGAGAGATGCAAATCAAAACAACAATGAGGTATCATCTCACACCTGTCAGGCTGGCTATCATCAACAAATTAACAAATGACCAGTGCTGGAGAGGATGTGGAGAAAAAGGAACACTTGTGCACTGCTGGTGGGAATGCAGGCTTGTGCAGCCACTATGGAAGACAGTATGGAGTTTCCTTAAAAAACTAAATACAGAACTCCCATTTGACCCTGTGATCCCACTCCTAAGAATATATCCCAGGAAACCAGAAACACCAATCAGAAAGGACATATGCAGCCCTATGTTCATAGCAGCACAATTCACCATAGCTAATATCTGGAAACAGCCTAAGTGCCCATCTGTAGATGAATGGATTAGTAAACTGTGGTACATCTACACGATGGAATAATATTCTGCTGTAAAAAAGAAGGAACTCTTACCATTTGCAACAGCATTGATGGAACTGGAGAGCATTATGCTAAGTGAAATAAGCCAGTCAATGAAGGAAAAATACCACATGTTCTCACTCATTTCTGGATAATAAAGACCATTATAAACTTATGAACAAAAATAGATACAGAGGCAGATCTGCCTCGAACAGACTGTCAAACTACAGCAGGAAGGCCGGGGAGAGTGGGAGGGCAGGAGTGGGGTGGATAAGAGATCAACCAAAGAAGTTGGATGCATGCATATAAGCATAACCAATGTTCATAAGACACTGGGGGGTAGGGGAGGCCAGGGGATTGTCAAGGGCGGGGGTAAAAAGGAGACATTTGTAATACTCTTTGTAATACTTTATGAAATAAAAAAAGAAAATAAATCTGGAATGATCAAAATACCAGATATTAAGATATATTATAATGCCACCATTCTCAAAACTGCCTGCTACTGGCACTAGAAAAGACATATACACCACTGAAACAGAACAGAGAACCCAGAAGTGGAACCAAGTCATTACGCTTTATTGTTAATTTACAAAGGAGGCAAGGGCATACAATGGAGTCAAGACAGTCTCTTCAATAAATGATGAAAATCAGACAGAAACATGCAAGAAAATGAAACGAGACCACCACCTTACACCATACACAAAAATAAACTCAAAGTGGATAAAGGACTTGAACGTTAGTTGGGAATCTATATAAAAAAATCTTAGCAGATTGCATAGGCAGCAAAATATCAGACATATGTCTTAGCATATCTTTACTGACACAGTTTCAAAGGCAATGCCCACAAAGGGGAAAATAAACAAATGGACTACATCAAAATAAAAATCTTTTGCACGGCAAACTAAAGCCTGAACAAAACAACAAGAAAGCCCACTGCATAGGAGAACATATTTGCCAGTGGTATCTCTGAAAAGTGTTGAATTCCAAAGTTTACAGGGACCTCACACAAATTAACAATAGGAAGATAAACAATCCAATTAAAACATCGGCAAAGGACTTAAATGGACACTTTTTGAAAGGGGACCTACATAAGGCCAAGAGACATAGGGAAAATGCTCAAAGGCACTAACAGTCCAAGAGATGCAAATCAAAAGGAGAGAAATCCCAATCCACACCTTTCAGAATAGTTGTCAGAAAAAAATAAAAAATAAAAAACCACTAGTGCTGGAGAGGATTCAGAGAAAAAGCAACCCTTGTGCACTGCTGGTGGGAATGCCGAATGCTGCAAATATTGTGGAAAAGAGTATAGAGTTTTCTCCAAAAATTGAAAATGGAGCTCCCATTTGATTAAGTACCCTCCCTTCTATGTATATATACATATATATATATCCCAAGAAATGAGTAACATTAATCAGGACAGATATATGCAACTGTATGTTCATACCAGCCCAATTTTGAATAGCTAAGATTTGGAAACAGTCTAAGTGCCAATTAGCAGATGCACGGATTATAAATCGGTGGAACACCTATACAATGGAAAACTCTACTGCTATAACAAAGAATGAACTCTTATAATTTGCAACAGCATGGATGGACTTGGAGAACATTATGCTAAGCAAAATAAGCCAGTCACAGAAAGATAAATATCACATTGTCTCACTCATTTGTGGAATATAATGAACAACGTTAACTGATGAGCAACAATACATCCAGACACAAAGAAGCATCGATCAGACTGTCAAACCTCAGAGTAAGGTGCTGGAGGCAAAGACCAACAGTAGTTAATACATATACATATACATATACATATACATATACATATACATATACATATACATGTACATGTACATGTACATGTACATGTACATATACATATCCTTTCCAATAACAGACAAACATGTTAATTAACCATACCTCTGACATGCTTCCCATTGGCTCGTCAGGGCAATACACAAATTAACTACCAACCAAGATGTTGGCTGGCTGAAGCGAACAGGAGGCAATCTTGCTCTAGTGAAGGAAGAAGCCAAGGTTCCCCGCCTGCCACTGCTGGGCTGTGAGCTTGCACTCTAAGCAACTATGTTGCAATTATAGACACTAAACAAACCCCATGCTTTCAGCCAACCGGCAGAGCTGGAGTTGCAACAGACTTTTGATAATAGAACCCAAAGAAACCCAGATACCTGCTTTCAGCAGCCGAGACCTCAGCACTGGAGCCAAGCCTCAGAACTACATTTGGCTCTCAGTTCCAGTGAAAGCCATAGAAGGTAAACAAATCCCACAATAAAAAAGAAAAAAAGGACAGGTTGGGAGCTTCAGTCACCTGCCAGCCTGAAAACGGCCCTCAGCCCCTCACCCAGACTGGCCAGGCACCACAGTGGGGACCCCGACCCTGAAGGGGGTGTGTCCAGCTAAAAACAGCTATCATCCCCTCATCAAGGCTGGCCAGGCACCCAAACGGGAACCCCTCCCTGATCCAGGACACCCTTAAGGGCAATCCAGCCAGCCCCCACCCATGCACCAGGCCTCTATCCTACATAGTAAGAGGGTAATAGCCTCCCAGCAACGGGATGAACAGAGAAGCAAGGCCTCCCGAAACCTGGATCAGTGGAGCCTGCCAGCACCTGGATCAGTGGAGCAGTGAATGCTCACTGCCCCTGTGTCAAGCGGAGCCGCAAGGCCTCCCAGCACCGAGATCAGTGGAGCAGTGAGTCCTAACTGCCCCTGTGTCAAGCGGAGCCACAAAGCATCACAGCAAAGGGATCAGAGGAGCAGCAAGTCCTCACTGACACTGTGTCAAGCAGAGCTGCGAGGCCTCCCAGCACTCTGATCAGCAGAGCCAGGAGTCCTCCTGGCCCATGGAGCAGCCTGAGGGGGGGCCAGTGCCCAAACCCCATGATCGCCCTGCATCTCTGTGTGTGACAGGGTGAGGCACCCCAACCCCCCCATGGGCCCTATTCTGTGTGTGACAGGGTGGAGCCACAACCACCTCCTGGGCCCTGCCCTGAGTGTGACAGGGGGCGGCGCTCCAACCCCCTGATCCGAGCTGCTCTGTGTGTGACAGGGGGCGGTGCCCCAACTCCCCTATAGGCCCTATTCAGTGCATGACAGGGGGGAGCTCACAAACACCCTGATTGGCCCTGCTCTGTGTGTGACAGGGTATGGAGCCCCAACCCCCTTGATGGGCCCTGCTCTGTCTATGACAGTGGGTGGTGCTTCTACCTCCCCATCAACCCTGCCTTGAGTGCTACAGGGGGTGGCACCCCAACCCCCCAATCGGCCTTACCCTGAGCATGATTGGGGGTGGCATAGCAACCTCCCGATCCACCCTGCTCTGTGCATGACAGTGGGCGTCGCCCCAACTCCCCAATCGGCCCTGCTTTAAGCCCTACCAGGGGTTGCACCTAGAGATTGGGCCTGCCCTCTGCCATATGGGAGCAGGCCTAAGCCAGCAGGTCGTTATCTCCCGAGGGGTCCCAGATTGTGAGAGGGCACAAGTGGGGCTGAGGGACACCCATGCACCAGTGAACAAATTTTTGTGCACTGGGCCTCTAGTATATATATATATATACACACACAAACATATACCTACATGCATTTATGTATATGTATATGTATATGTATATGTATATGTATATGTATATGTATATGTATATGTATATGTATATGTATATGTGTCTCCCATAGATGGCTAATGAACTTTGATATTCAGCAGGGCTGAAAATCAGCATTATATTACCCTGCTGTTGGCAAAATGGCTGAAGGTAATCTCCTAACCTGATAACCCTTTTAATGTTTAGCAAACTTGACTGCTGATATGCCTGTTTGCCTTGCTAAAGGGCATATATGAGAAACGTAAAGCCAAGTCAATAAAAACTGATGGGTACTGGGTTTCAGAGAGCTTCTCTGCTAGAAAGAAAGGTCTCTGCCTGGCTCCCCCATGTCTTCTAAATTTATATTTGTTGTCTAGTGTATTCATTTTTCTGCACCTCCTTTCCCATATCCTGAATCCTTGCTGCAAAAGGTTGCAGCATTCTGGCGCCCAATGTGGGGCATCTGGAGAAGAAATTTCACCAGAGTGAAAAAGGAAGACATTTCACCAGAAAGCTGAGAAGTGCACTGAAAAGGTGGGGAAAATTTTCTGTGCACAAAGCCCATGCCAGCTTTGGAAATTGTGAAACATAAAGTGGGCGGAAAATCTTTTATTTCTGCCAGGCTATAATGAGGAAAAGTTTGAGTATAAAGCCAAAAAATAAATAAATAAATAAATAAATAAATAAATAAATAAATAAATAAATAAATAAATAAATAAATAAAATAATAATAATAATTGTAAACATTTACTTGCATGCTCAAGCATAAAGAAATTAAAATATCAAAAGATACTCTCTTAAATCAGGCTCAAGGAAAAAAGGTAACCTTCTCATCTTAAACTATGTGGGCTCTTGTTGACACTGCATTATGCCTAATTCGTATTGGGGATCAAAAGTCTGTAATACCTAAGCCCTGGGTCCTCCACCTTTACTGTGGAAAGGCTCAGCAGATAGAAAAAATGGGGTTAACAGTCATTTTAAGAAAGGACTCTTTAATCCTTTGTCTGAAAATTACCATATGACACCTTGGGACAGGCAGATTTATCAAAAATAACTTTAGAGTACAGTCAATGCCATGAAGAGCAGAATACGAAAAGACCCATGAAAACTACTCTGATTTATTTAGCCTTGGCTCTAATGTTATGGGCACGTGTCTGTTGATTATTATCAATCTGTCTTGGTTGTTTATTGTTAGTCTATTAAGCATGCATTCAATTTAATTTAATAAGAAAAGAAACAGTATATGTACATTATTAATATCTAAAACACCTCCCAACCCATTAATTACTAGTCTTTTGGTGATCCCATAAAATGTATGCCCACTCTCGAGAGTGTTATTAAAAGCCTCATTTTATTTCCCAGACTGTCAGTTGAAATTTGGATAGATGAGACATTCCTCACAAGTTAAGGGATATCTCTGGGATTTCTGTACCCATGAAGAGAAAAACACTAGCTTAAGGGAAGTCGCATCCCACCCGATTTTGGGTGGCCTCTTGGACTGACCCCTATCTCCTCACAGATGCTATAGTACAAACCCAAGACTGTTTTTCTTTATAAGATGGAGAAAATGACACAAGGAAAATATACAGGCTGTGTTTAGGCAATAAGATTAGTGTTTCCATAATAAGGGGCAGTTCTTAAATAATAATGGACCATATTCCAAGGTTAACATTAAAGCCAATGAAAGCCAGTAAGTTTTCTCTGCTGCAAAATTTGCCAAAGTAAAACGCCTTAGATGGTGATAACTGGCTTTGGAATCTCAAAATTGTTAAAAGTTAAATAGATAGATATAACTAATATGAAGGCTTTGTGGCAAAGCTTTTCAGTAATAATGATAAATTAATATATTGATGGTGAGGGTGCAGTCACTGAGGAGAGGCTGACTGCACTCTCTGTTGGAGGAAAGGACCAGTGGATCTTCTCCCTGTAAAAGCAGAGAACCTGGCAGAGCAACCTTATATCTAACCTCTGAAGGAAAAATGTGGTGGTTTTAAAATTCAAATGCCTACAGGCCTTCTTCCCTTCTCCCCCTACTTCTTTGGCAACCTCATATGTGTAAACATACACTTGTAAAGTTTTGGTAACTTAAAAATTTGGAGTTGGTTACATTAAGGAATAAAACTTATTAAATCTCTAAATGTTTTGAAATAACAAACTACTGAAATATTAATTTGAGTTTGCCTAGAATGAAAAAATAAAGGACAGATTTGAATGTATTAATTAAATAAGTCTTTGTTAATTTTATTGGAAATATATCCTTAAAAATGTGAAGGTATTATTAATCCAAGAAATGCTAAGTATTTAACTTGCCACTTAAGTTTAAGGCTTCCAAGAGTTAAAAGTTCAAATTAAATTGGGAGAAATTATATGGTTGTAATGATAAAATGCATAAAGTATAGAAATTCATTATCAAGAAAAATAGATAGATAGAAAACCAAGATGGTGGCATAGATTAACGCCGGAGATTGCTGCCTCGAACAACCACTTCAAAAAACAATTAAAGACGGAAAGGACATCATCCAGAACCACAGGAAGGCTGGCTGAGTGGAAATTCTACAACTAGGAGGAAAGAGAATATCATACCCAGACTCAGAGGAGGCGCAGTGCTGAAGTGAAATACTCAGGTGTGGAGTGTGCGCAGAGCGGGCTGGCAGTGGAGGGCACGGTTGTTGTTTTCAATCGGGAGGAATTTCAGACTCTGAACTCCAGATCCAGGCGAATCTCTAGGGACCCAGACTCAAACGGGAGAAGCGGGACTGTCTGGCTTTGGTCAGAACTCGAAGACAGCTTTCTCTCTGTTTGCAGCAGTTGCTGGGACTCTGTGAGGCAGATCCCCCAGGGACGGAACTGAGAGCAGCCATAACTGCTTGCTCTGGCATGCCTGTAGATCCCCGGGGACCCGCCCCGCCCAAGCCCTGCACACAGCCATTTGCGGGATAGCCTCAGGCAAATTCTAGCTAGATTAGCACCACCCTAGAGATCCAGCACAGAAGCTCTCCCACTGCAGACACAGCAGACTCTCATAGCCAGTTAGCCTGGAGTTCAAATCACCCCCGGTATTGCCAACAACAATCAAGGCTTAACTACAACAAGACTGTGCACAAAGAACACTAGGGGGTGCACCAAGAGAGCATAAAAAATGCGGAGAGAAAGAAACAGGACAAAATTGTCCATGGAGGATATAGAGTTCACAACCACACTTTTAAGGTCTCTCAAGAACTGTCTAGAAGCCGCCGATAAATGTAGTGAGAACCTCAAGAAATCTAATGAGACCCTCGATGTTGTGATAAAGAACCAACTAGAAATTAAGCATACACTGACTGAAATAAAAAATATTATACAGACACCCAACAGCAGACCAGAGGAGCGCAAGAATCAAGGCAAAGATTCGAAATCCGAAGAAGCAAAAAACACCCAACTGGAAAAGCAAAATGAAAAAAGAATCCGAAAATATGATGATAGTGTATGGAGCCTCTGGGACAGCTTCAAGCGTACCAACATCAGAATTATAGGGGTGCCAGAAGATGAGAGAGAGCAAGATATTGAAAACCTATTTGAAGAAATAATGACAGAGAACTTCCCCCACCTGGTGAAAGAAATAGACTTACAGGTCCAGGAAGCGCAGAGAACCCCAAACAAAAGGAATCCAAAGAGGACCACACCAAGACACATCATAATTGAAATGCCAAGAGCAAAAGACAAAGAGAGAATCTTAAAAGCAGCAAGAGAAAGAAACTCAGTTACCTACAAGGGAATACCGATACGACTATCAGCTGATTTCTCAACAGAAACTTTGCAGGCCAGAAGGGAATGGCAAGAAATATTCAAAGTGATGAATACCAAGAAACTACAACCAAGATTACTTTATCCAGCAAAGCTATCATTCAGAACTGAAGGTCAGATAAAGAGCTTCACAGATAAGGAAAAGCTAAAGGAGTTCATCATCACCAAATCAGTATTATATGAAATGCTGAAAGGTACCCTTTAAGAAGAGGAAGAAGAAGAAAAAGGTAAAGATACAAATTATGAACAACAAACATGCATCTATCAACAAGTGAATCTAAGAATCAAGTGAATAAATAATCTGGTGATCATAATAGAATCAGGGACATAGAAAGAGAATGGACTGACTATTCTTGGGGGGGGAAAGGGGTATGGGAGATGCGGGAAGAGACTGGAAAAAAATTGGACAAAAATGGTGCACCTATAGATGAGGACAGTGGGTGGGGAGTGAGGGTGGAGGGTGGGGCGGGAACTGGGAGGAGGGGAGTTATGGGGAAAAAAGAGGAACAAATGTAATAATCTGAACAATAAAGATTTAATTAAAAAAAACACAAAATGAATAACAAAATAAAAGAAAAATAATACCTGTGATTTCTCTGGAAAAAAATAGTAGTACAAAATATATTGTAGTACTTATGTGTACCATGTGTGGTAAAATTTCATCCTAGGATATAATATTTAATTGGATTGATTAAAAAAAAGGAATAATTCTTTGGTCTGAACCAAATTTTTAATATAAAAACCAGTTTAAAATTTAATTGATCTATTTTAGAATACTTACAACAAATGTATAATGTAATGTTTGGGTTACACATATTTGTGATAGTCTTTCCATGTTAAATTTCAAGACTTTAACCAAGAAATAGCAAACTTTCCAAGTGCCCTGGAATAATTCAAGGGTTTACTCTTCTTAAAAGAAATATTTTGGAAAGAAATATTTTTAAACCAATTCACGCCGAACTTATATTCTTGAAATCACTTGAAGCTTCATCAAATAAAAATTAATAACTGTGTTCTCTTTACATACACATATTTTAAATGTTATAAAAGTATCAACCTCTAAGGGAGGGCAGGACAAAGTTGCTGAATACTTCTTAAGCAACATCGGATTATTCAGCAGCAGAATTTTAACATGGGAGCCGTGACAGCCTGATCTTTAGATAGGCCATGGGGTAGTGCAACATCTGGACTTCATAGGTCAAACGTATAAGTTTACTTACTTTGCTTTCTCAATAAAGATGCATACTTTAGTCACTTACCAAATTAGCTTTTTACAATATAATCAAGGTCTCATATAAACTCAGTTATACGAGAAGCAGATATTTGATTAGCAGTTGGTTCTGACACAGTCCAGAGTAAAATTTCTGTACCTATGCAAATGAGCACTAGCCAAAAGAATGCTGTTTAAAAGTAAATTTGAAGCTTAATAAAAAGGAGAATTTTTAAAATCTCTTCTGCTATTTACAAGGTAAACAAAGAGTTATTATTCAAACATTAAATCTCACCATTAGTAAGAAACCATAAAAAAAGAGAGTTACTTTTACTTAATCTGAATGCACTGCACTATTGGCCAGCATACGTCTCTCTTATAGGTATTTCTGAGAAGGAACCAAGTTTGTAGCTCTATTTAAAAGAAAGAAAAAGGCTTTTAAAAGAAACTCCCTAATTGTGGCCTATAAATTTCTCTGGAAGAAAAAACGGAAGGAGATTCCCTTCAAATATCTAGAAAACTTTAATTAAAAATAAATGTATTAGGCGTCAGAAAGAAAAGTAAACAATTTGCATTTTGCCTCCTTAAAGAAAGCTTATGTCAATATACTCAAAGACTGATAGCAGAAACCCTATTAGTGTCATTCACTGTCCCCAACCAAAGACAAAGGAAGTTAGGAAAGAAGCCTTATGTTAGACTGATTTAAATTAGCAAATGAAAATAAAAGAATATTCAGGGGAACTTAGTTGTAATAGGCAGAAACCTATTCCTGGAGCAGTCACTGTTTTTACTGATAGTTCATCTCATGGTAAAGCTGCTTATAATGCAATGAATTCAGGTCAAGTCATTCAGACCAGTCATACTTCTGTGCAAAGAATCGAATTAGAAACGATCAACGCTGACTTGCAGTATTTCCAAAAGAATCTTCATATTATCTCTGATCTGTGCCGGGGTCCAACCCCAGCAGGTCCAGGGGTTCCCAAAGGCATAGACGGAGTCGGCGAAGAAGGAAGGACACGGAGACAGTGTTCAGTTAATCAGCAGCCTAGCCAGGATCTCCAGCCAGGATCTCCAGCCAAGTTCTGGTCTGGATCTCCAGAGAGGTTCTGCTTCGAATCTCCAGCCAGGTTCTGTGTCCATGTTCTCTTGCTAGGTTCTCCAGGTTCTCCAGCGAAGTTCTGCCAGTTTCTGTACAGGATCTTTTGCCATGTTCTCTCCAGCGAAGTTCTTCTGTCTCTAGGTAACGTTCTGTGTAGGTTCTGTGCCTAGGTTCTGTCTCTCTTGGTTCTGTCTTCTAAGTTCTGTGTTCTAAGTTCTGTCTCCTAAGTTCTGTGTCTTGCTGTCTTGTTACATCTGTATTTATACCAGTTGATTCAATCCTATCAATCTCTATTACAAAGGTTAGGGCGTTTCTTATCTCCATTCCAGGGAGTAAAGATTATGTAGCTTAAGCATGATTGTTCGTACTTAAAGTGATTAATTACCCACCTGGCACTTTGTTAAGAGGTTTTATTCCCTCCCTAACTTCAGGGGAAATCCCTACCTGGGGAAACAACCTTTCTCAGAGACCTTGGTTAAAACACATAGTGCCAAGAAGGTGAGCAAACATATTAAGAACAGTATGCCATATATGCCAGGTCCCTTGAAAACAGGAAGCATGGACCGGCTCCCGGCAGATCTGCCTATGCTGCCAGCCTGGTAAACAGAACTGCAACTACTCAGATTAAATGGCTGTGGCCTACGCCTATCTATACTATTTGAACAAGTCCTCGTCCTTTAATGAAAGGAAATGAATATGCCTGTCAATTAGTTATTTTAAAGAAACAGGTCAGGGGAATCTCATCAACTTTTACATTAGTCTGCCAAAATATTGTACAGCAGACAAAACAGATTATCAAGAAATGTCCCCCTTGCATGTTATATCTGCTACAAGGGCCTCTAAATCCTAACTTGAAAAAGAAAAGTGGGGGAATAGTGAAATCTCCTATAAGTAGACTACACAAAGCCTTAATTACTTTTAATTTTTCCCTTGTAATGCTCATGGCAAGACACCTATGAAAAGACACTAGTGAAAGAGTAAGCTAAAGGAAAATGTTCTGGTTAAATGGAAAGATACTGAGTCTGGTTTATAGAAGGGTCCCTTTATTAACCTTTGGTTGAGGATATACTTGTGTCTTTCCAGAAAACTTCTCCAATTCCTGCACCATGAATCTGAGAGAGGAACTGACCAGACTACTGCAACCACAGATAGCAGTGGCCCTAAGCAAATCGCTGAGGAGTCAGAGGAAAACATCCAGAGATGGGGATGGTGAAGACGGCTTGCCATGCTAGCACTCATCAGCTGTGCATTGGTGCAGGTTGCCCATGACAAAGCCAAAAAAGGTCAGACATGCATTGTCATTTCTCACCATTTGTCCACCATCCAGAACTTGAACATCATTGCTGTCATGTCACAAGCTAACAGTGACTGGGAAAGGGATCCATAAAAATCTAATGGTCCAAACGAAGCCTACTATGAATGAATTATTTAAATACCTGACAATAATATTTAGAAGGACATGAAGAACTCAATCTTTGTCGTCGAATCTCCCTATATTTCCTTTTTAGAATAACCACTAGTGTCTTTCTTTCTTGTTCTTCTATGTTTGCTTCCAGTCTGAAGATGCAGAATGAAGTCCTAAAAGGATCTGAGCCCAGCTAATAGCATACACCTTTCTAAATTAATTAAGAAAGCAAAAAGGGGGAAATGTGGAGGAAAGACCAACAGTAGTGAACATATCAATGAGAGAAGTCCCACAGAAGGCGAATGGACTTTGATATTCAGCACGGCTGAAAATCAGCATTTTGTTACCCTGCTGTTCGCAAAATGGCTGAAAGCAACCTCGCACCATGATAATACTTTGATGGTTTACCAAACTTTACCATCGATATGCCTGTTTGTTTTGCTAAAGGGCAAATGTGTATTCAAGTAAATAAAAGCTGATGGGTCCTGGGTTTCAGAGAGCCTCTTTACTAGAGAGAAATATCTTCACCTGGCTCCCCATGCCTTGTAAATTTGTAATTGTTTTCTAGTGTATTCATTTGAGTTCATCCACTTATCCAGATCCTGAATCTTTGCTGCAAATGGTTGCTGCAGGGAAGGTTGGGGAAGGTGGGGTTAGGGGGAGAGATCAACCAAAGGACTTATAGGCATGCATATAAGCCTGAGTAATGGACACAGACACCAGTGGGGGTGTTGACATGAGTAGGAGGTAGGGGGGGCAAATGGGGGATAACGACACATATGTAATACCTTAATCAATAAAGAAAAAAAAAAGCAATAGCTGGTTAGGCACTGTGGATGGATTATTGGTCTTCAGACTGAAGGGTCCCAGGTTTGATTCTGGCCAAAGACACATGCCTGGATTGTGGGCTTGGTCCCCAGTGTGAGGCGTGCAGGTGGCAGAGAATCAATGATTCTCACTCATTATTGATGTTGCTATCTCTCTCTCCCTCTCCCTTTCTCACTGAAATCAATAAAAAATATTTCAAAAAATAAAAAATGAAAGAGATGAATGAAATAGTGCCAGAGTAAAAAAAATATGTTTTAGAATACAGTAGAAGGAATCCTATTATTTTCAGATATTTAATAATTCCTACAACTTTTCTGATAAAATAGGTTTGCACTGTTTTGGTAATATTATATTTAATTTTTTTCTTAACATATTAATTTTTATTGCATATAACACTATATTATAAAAGTCTAATATGCAAATTGTCCCTTCAAACAGGAGTTTGACCAGGAGATCAACCATGGGGTGGGACTGTGTAGCTGTTGTCCCGGCTGCACCCTAGAGCCAGCCCCACACTGTTCTGTCCGCCCCCCCCCCCAGCAATGATTGAGGACCCACCAGCCAGTAAGCTTCCCACAGCCCCTTCCCCTAGCCTTCATCTTCCCCCATCTGATCCCCCACTCGATCGGGGTTGGGCCAGCCAGCCAAACACCTGCATCGCCTTCCCCTGGCCAACCCGGCGATTGGGGTGTGCAGGCCAGACACCATGCATGCACGAATTTGTACACTGGGTCTCCAGTATTAGTATATTTAAAATAGTTTTTCTTGGAATATTAATGCTTATTGCATGTACAATTATTACATTTAAAATAGTTTTTTCTGGAAATATTAACATTTATTGAATGTACCATTATGATACTAAAATCATTTTTCTTAAAATATTAAAAAAGTAAATCTAAAAAGAGGGACACTGTATCAACATGGATTAAAAGGAATGCATTCCTCACTCTGGTGTTATCTACTTATTACCTCACTCATTAGAAGCTGAAGAATTATTTCCTAACAATGAAATAATAAGATAGTGTTCAGTACAGATGCCCATCCACTCACTACTCACTTTCCACATGGCTTCCTGAAATTAAAGTGCAGCATTCCTTTTAAAACAGCTCATTACTCTAATCCATGAGAGGCTGTACCATGTACCTTGACTTCACATATCAGTAGTTCTTTGCCTTGGAACAGAATGGGCAGGTTTTGTAGGTGGAGGATCCCAACTTCTTGAAGATGGAGCCCTTTTCAGTGGGAGGAAACCCATCCATGGAGCCACTGCTGTGAAGATTAATTGTATGTCTACCACCCTCTGTGTAATAAATAAAATCATTCTACTTGAGTAGGGTCAACATTTTTTAAATGGTCAAGTCTGGTTATTGTGTATAAATCTTTCCTAAACAGGATCATGGTCATAAGCAAGCTGGTTAGCCCAAAATGATAAAATACTATCTTGTCATGTCTTCAGTACAGTGCTCAGAGTTATTGAAAATCAGTTTGGATAACCGAGAAAAAACTGAAGCAGCATTATATATACTTTCCAAAAATAAAACAAAACACACACACACACACACACACACACACACATATCGGAATTTGAATGCAGAGAATCCAGATATAGTAAGTGAAAGAAGTTTAACATATAAGAAAAGAGTGTCAACTAGTCTTCAAATTAGTTTCATCTTAATTAAATCTTTTAAAACATGTAATGTCATAGATAAAAATTAAAATATACAAACATGATGCATCACAAAAAAGTGTTATTTAACGTATGTTATCATATAATGCCTACAGTTCATTTATAAAATAATTCTTTGATCAGAATACTATACTCTATTTTAATAGTATTTAAAGGAAACATGTTGAATAATACATAATTAAAAATCACTGTTTTCCTTTTTATTTTATTTATTTATTTATTATTGATTTCTTTAATTGCTTAAAGTATTACAAAGGGTATTACATATGTGTCCTTTTTTTCCCACGGCCCTTGACAATCCCGTGGCCTCCCCTAACCCCCAGTGTCTTATGTCCATTGGTTATGCTTATATGAATGCATACAAGTCCTTCGGATGATCTCTTACCCCCCTCCCTCCTGCACCCAACCCTCCCCAGCCTTCCCACTGCAGTTTGACAATCTGTTTGATGCAGCTCTGCCTCTTTATCTATTATTGTTTAAAAGTTTATAATGGTCTCTCTTATCCATGAATGAGTGAGATCATGTGGTATTTTACCTTCATTGACTGGCTTATTTCACTTAGCATAATGCTCTCCACTTCCATCCATGCCATTGCGAATGGTAAGAGTTCCTACTTTTTTACAACAGCATAGTATTCCATCGTGTAGATGCACCACAGTTTTCTAATCCATTCATCTAATGTTGGGCACCTAGGCTGTTTTCAGATCTTAGCTATGGTGAATTGTGCTGCTATGAACATAGGGGTGCATATATCCTTTCTGATTGGTGTTTCTGGTTTCTTGGGATATATTCCTAGAAGAGGGATCACAGGGTCAAATGGAAGTTCCATTTGTAGTTTTTTGAGGAAACTCCATAGTGTCTTCCATAGTTGCTGCACCAGTCTCCATTCCCACCAGCAGTGCACGAGTGTTCCTTTTTCTCCACATCCTCCAAAGCAATTGTCGTTTGTGGATTTGTTGATGATAGCCATTCTGACAGGTGTGAGATGGAACATCATTGTTATTTTGATTTGCATCTCTCACATGATTAGTGACTTTCAACATATTTTCATATGTCTCTTGGCTTTCTGAATGTCCTCTTTTGAAAGGTGTCTATTTAGATCCTTTGCCCATTTTTTGATTGGATTGTTTGTCTTCTTTTTGTTAAGTTGTATGAGTTATCTATAAATTTTGGAGATTAGGCCCTTATCAGATATGACATTGGCAAATATGTTTTCCCATGCAGTGGGTTTTCTCATTATTTTGTTGATGGTTTCTTTTGCTGTGCAGAAGCTTTTTATTTTGATGTAGTCCTATTTGTTCATTTTCTCTTTAGTTTCAAGTGCCATAGGAGCTGTATCAGTGAATAAATTGCTTCAAGGTATGTCTGAGATTTTGTTGCCTTTGGATTCCTCTAGAATTTTTATGGTTTCCTGTCATACATTTAAGTCCTTTATCCATTTTGGGTTTGTTTTTGTGTATGGTGTAATTTGGTGGTCTCGTTTCATTTTCTTGCATATTTCTGTCCAATTTTCCCAACGCCATTTATTGAAGAGACTATCTTGGCTCCATTGTATGTTCTTGCCTCCTTTGGCAAACATTATTTGAGCATATTTGTTCTGGCCGATTTCTGGGCTCTCTATTCTATTCCATTGATCTATATGTCTGTTATTGTGCCAGCTCCATGCAGTTTTGAGAACAGTAGCTTTGTAATACAGCTTGATATCTGGTAGTGAGATCCCACCTACTTTGTTCTTTCTCAGGATTGCTGCAGCTATTCGGGGTCTATTTTTATTCCAGATGAATTTTTGGAGAGTTCATTCTAGATCTGTGAAGTATGCCGTTGGTATTTTAATGGGAAGTGCGTTGAATTTATAGATTGCTTTGGGTGGTATGGACATTTTAATTATGTTGATTCTACCAATCCATGAACACAGTATGTTCTTCCATCTGTTTATGTCTTCCTCTATCTCTTTTTTCAACGTCCTGTAGTTTACTGAGTAGAGGTCTTTTACCTCTTTAGTTAAGTTTATTCCTAGGTAGCTTAATCTTTTTGGTGCGATGGAAAATGGGATTGTTTTTATAATCTCTCTTTCTGAAAGTTCACTATTGGTATATAGAAATGCCTCAGATTTCTTGGGGTTAATTTTGTATCTTACTACATTGCCAAATTCATGTAATAAGTCACTAGTTTTTTTTGATGGATTCTCTAGGTTTTTGTAAGTCTAATATCGTGTCGCCTGCAAATAAGGACAGTTTTACTTCCTCTTTTCCAATTAGGATGCCTTTTATTTCTTGTTCTTGTCTAATTGCAATGGCTAATACTTCCAGTACTATGTTGAACAGGAGTGGTGAGAGTGGGCATCCCTGTCTTGTTCCTGTTCTTAGAGGAAATATTGTTAGTTTTTGTCCATTGAGTATGATGTTGGCTGTGGGCCTGTCATAAATGGCTTTTATTATGTTGAGGTATGATCCTTCTACTCCCACCTTGCTGAGAGTTTTTATCAAAAATAGGTGTTGGATTTTGTCAAATGCTTTTTCTGCATCAATTGATATGACCTTTTTTTTTCTTTCAATTTGTTTATGTGATATATCACGCTTATTGATTTGCGGATATTGTACCATCCTTGCATCCCTGTTATAAATCCTACTTGGTCATGTTGTAGGATCTTTCTGATGTACTGCTAGATCTGATTTGCTAAGATTTTCTTGAGGATTTTGGCATCTATGTTCATGAAGGATATTGGCCTGTAATTCTCTCATTGTGTTGTCTGTACTTGGTTTTGGTATTTGGATGGTGCTGGCTTCATAGAATGATCTTGGAATTGTTCCTTCCACTTGGATTTTTTGTAGTATTCTGAGGAGGATAGGTTTTAGTTCTTCCTTGAATGTTTGGTAAAACTCCCCTGTGAAGCCGTCTGGTCCTGGGCTTTTGTTTGCTGGAAGCTGTTTGATGACTGCTTCAATTTCTTCCATAGTTATTGGCCTATTGAGATTTTTAGATTCTTCCTGATTGAGTTTTGGAATGATGTATTTTTTCTAGGAATTTGTCCAATTCCTCCAGGTAATCTAGTTTTTGGAGTAGAGCTGTCCATAGTATTTTTTTACTGAAGGGACAGAACTGAACTGATAGCTGTGTCTCTAACTCCTCTACCTGAAAAAGCCACAGAATTTATCAGTTACTCAGCCTGCCCTTATCTCAGCCAATGGGAAAGCGGGGGAAACTAGCCCAAGGCTAAGAGTATGCTAGCCACCCCCCTGTCTTTGTGTAACCAGACCCTAGCTGCACCCTGCACTTGCGTCACTAGCCCCCGGCCCTCATTCAACCAACCAGAATCGGCCAAATCAGTGGTTAGAGTGTGCACCCACCCCCTACCCCAAGCCGTATAAATTCTTTGTTCCCTTGGGACTTGGAGCTCTCTCTCGCATCCAGTAATGAAGGCGGAGGGGGACCAAGCCTGAGCTTGAATAAAAGGACTCTTTGCTTTTGCATCGGACTCGGCTCCCTGGTGGTCTGTCTTGGGGGATCTTGAAATCTGGGCATAACATTTGGGGGCTCGTCCCGGACCCCCAAGACTCACGAGGGACACCGATCCGGAGAGTCTGACTGACCGCAGTAATTGTTTGTGTGTTGTCTGTTCTGTCCTATGCGAGCTCGCTTCTGCAATCTGGCCCTGATAAGATCTAAGTGGACGCACAGGTGGATCTTGGGCAGGAGGAGTCAAGGGACGCCTTGAACCTCCATCTGGCGGGGTGTAAAAGCCCCCATCTGGTGGGGTGTAAAAGCCCCCATCTGGCGGGGTGTAAAAGCCCCATCTGGCTTTTTTCAGTTTTTCTTCCGCGGGGTCAGAAGGCTGTTCTTAGGTGTCTTTTTTGTTTGGTGTCTGTGTTCTTTTGTTTGATTTTGTGGACTCACTGGACGGACGCTAAGGGACAGACTCAAACTATTCCTTTAAGCATTATGGTCATTTTAAAGTCAAGGGCTGAGCCAAACCTGCTTGCCAGCCTCAGGTGTGGTTTTCCAGAACCACTGGGAACTTGGGACCTTGAAGCTTACTGAATTCAAATGATAAAAAACTTATGTCTTGCATTTTTGACGTTTATTCTTTAAAAATATTACTGATAAAAGAAATCCAGCAGTTACTGTTTTGTTATAACTCTGAAGAGTCCATGAAAAAGGACTAACGAGAAAAATCAGAAGATCTTAGAGCAGATCAGCATGTTTTTCTCCTTATATAATTCCTCTGAAATTTGGCAATGCTAAAAAAAGTCATGGCAATACATGTCTTTGCATGAAATCAATAAGACCGGTTTTCAATAGTGATTTTATTAACCGGAAACTTTGACTGCAGTATCATGTTTTAAAGAAACCTGTCTGAACTCTGAAGACTTGAAGCCAATAAGAGTGCCACTGAGAAAGCCTGGTATCCTACTTGGAAGCCCTGAAGATGGCTGGCGCTGGAGCGTCAGGCCCATGCCCTATCATCACTGGCGGTTGGTAAGAGTAGAAGGGAAGCAATAAGGGCGCCTCTGCATCCCTGCGGAACCCCCACACACTCTGGGCCGCAACGAGTAGGAGGGCTACTGAGATGGGCCTTAAAGCCTAGAGTGTGGGCTCAGGTGGAGTTGCTACAGGTGAGGAATTCACATAATGCAGCAGATACTGCAGGCATGCCTGATGGCAGCTGGATGGCTTGGCTTCCTGGCCCTATGGGGCACATTAAGATTCAATCATGAAATTCCAGCAAAGATAATCAGTTACCATTCTTGTTGTGTTTATGCAAACATCAGGCCAAATTGAATACAGTAGATAAATTAGTCTTGATTTGGCTTTTTGACAGCCATAGAGGAATTTTAAGAAGAAAAATCCTATTTCAATAGAAGTTGTTAAAGCTTCTTTCCCTTCCACCAAACCATTTGTAATAGTTTGTCTCTGCCAGGTCATCAGCCCAGCTCCTTCTGTGCCCAGGACAGCAGGGAGCCTGAGTGGAAGGTGACCTCTAACCAGACACACCCTCAAGAAGACAGCGGACCTCCGCAAACCCCTTATAATCCTCCTGATGATGTTGACTTCCAGCCCTTGCATTATTAACAGACTAGTCCAATTTGTTAAGAAGTATATAAATGTAATTCAGTTGATAGTTCAGTCCGTCTCATGATTGAGCCGGAAGTTCCAAGACAAGGGGGGAATGAAGGGACAGAACGGAACTGATAGCTGTGTCTCTAACTCCTCTCCCTGAAAAAGCCACAGAATGTATCAGTTATTCAGCCTGCCCTTATCTCAGCCAATGGGAAAGCGGGGGAAACTAGCCCAAGGCCAAGAGTATGCTAGCCACCCCCCTGTCTTTGTGTAACCAGACCCTAGCTGCACCCTGCCCTTGAGTCACTAGCCCCCGGCCCTCACTCAATCAACCAGAATCGGCCAAATCAGTGGTCAGAGTGTGCACCCACCCCCTACCCCAAGCCCTATAAATTCTTTGTTCCCTTGGGACTTGGAGCTCTCTCTCGCATCCAGTAATGAAGGCGGAGGGGGACCAAGCCTGAGCTTGAATAAAAGGACTCTTTGCTTTTGCATTGGACTCGGCTCCCTGGTGGTCTGTCTTGGGGGATCTTGAAATCTGGGCATAACATTAACAATCATTCGTATTTCTGTGGGGTCTGTTGTTACTTCTCCTCTATCGTTTTTGATTTTGTTTATTTGGGCCCTCTCTATTTGCTTCTTGGTGAGTCTGGCTATAGGTTCATCAATCTTGTTTATCCTTTCAAAGAATCAGCTCTTGGTTTCATTTTATTTTCTGTATAGTTTTTTTGAATCTATGTCATTTATTTCGGCTCTAATCTTTATTATCTCCTTCCCTCTGCTCACTCTGGGGTATTCTTGTTGCTCTCGTTCTAATTTTTTGAGTAGTAGATTTAGATGATTTACTACCATTTTTTCTTGTTTCTTGAGAAAGGCCTGTAGAGCTATTAACTTCCCTCTCATGACTGCTTTCATTGTGTCTCATAGGATTTGGATTGTTGTGTTTTCATTGTCATTAGTTTCCAGAATGTTTTTAATTTCTTCGTTGATCTCATTGTTAACCAAATCAATATTTAATAAAATGCTATTCAGCTTCCAGTGTTTGAGTATTTTGAGTTGTTTTTATTGTAGTTTATTTCTAATATTATGCCATCGTGGTCTGAAAAGATGCTTTTATGATTTCAATCTTCTTGAATTTGGGGAGACTTTTCTTTTGACCCAATATGTGGTCTGTGTTTGAATCTGTCTCATGAGCACTTGAGTAGAATGTATATGCCACAACTTTTCTGTGAAGTGTTCTGAAGATGTCAATTAAGTACATCTGATCTAGTGAATCATTTAGGATTGCTATTTCTTTGCTGATTGTTTGTCTAGATGACTTACCAAGTGATGTCAGTGGGGTATTTAAGTCCCCTACTATGATTATATTGTTGTCGATCTCTCCTTTGATATCTTCCAGGAGTTTTTTTTATATATTTGGGTGCTCCTGCATTGGGTGCATATATGTTTACCAGGGTAATATCTTCTTGTTGTATTGATCCCTTTAGTATTATGAAGTGGCCTTCCTTATCTCTTGTTACGGCCTTCACTATGAGGTATATTTTGCCAGATATAAATATTGCTACCCCAGCTTTCTTTTCCTTTCCATTTGCCTGAAAGATATTTTTCCATCCTTTCACTTTCAGTCTGTGTGAGTCCCTTCTTCTGAGGTGGGTCTCTTGTAGACAGCAGATGTTTGGTCATTTTTTTTTTCCATTCAGGCACTCAATGTCTTTTGGTTCGAGCATTTAGTCTGTTTACATTTAAAGTTATTATTGAAAGGTGCTTGTTTGTAGGCATTTCTATTTTTTTGTGTGGCTGTTTTCTTTCTGAGCTTTTTATTTCTTCTTTTTACGCCAGTCCCTTTAACATTTCTAGCATTGGTGGCTTGGTGCTGATAAACTCCCTTTGCCTTTTTTTTTTTTTTTTTGTCTCTGAAGCTTCTTATTTCCTGTTCAATTTTGATTGATAGCCTTGCTGGATAGAGTGTTCTTGGAATCAGTCTTTTGCTTTGCATCACTTTGTAAATTTCTGTCCATTCTTTTATGGCCTGATGTGTTTCTGTTGAGAAATCACTTGATAATCTAATGGGAGATCCCTTGTATGTAACTTTCCATCTCTCGCTTCCAGCCTGTAAGATTCTCTCTTTGTCCTGAACATTTGCCATGGTAATTATGATGTGTGTTGGTGTGGGTCTTTTCGGATTCACCTTGAATCTCTGTGCTTGTGTGATTTTTTCTTCCCCACCTCAGGGAAGTTTTCTGACATTATTCCTTCCAATCGGTTTTCTAATCCTTGTTCCTCTTTCTCTTGTTCTGGAACCCCTATTATTTGCATGTTGTTTCATTTCATGTTGTCCCAAATCTCCCTTAGGCTCTCATCCTGTCTTTTAATTTTTTTCTGCAATTGCAGTTCAGTTTGGGCGTGTTATGCTTCCTTGTCTTATAATTCACTAATTCGGTCCTCCACTTCTTCTAGTCTACTGTTGATACTTTCAATGGTGGTATTTTATTGCAGCTAAATCGCTCTTCATTTCATCTTGGGTCTTACATAATTTATTGATATTTTCATCTGTCTCTTCTAGCGTTTTGCACATGTTATTGATTTTTTCATCTGTTTCTTCTTGCTTCTTGCATAAGTTGTTGATTTTTTTCTCCATCTGGTTTATGCACTCTAGGACCCTTATTCTGAATTCTTTTTCTGTCATGTCGCATGCCTCTGTATCACTTAGCTCATTTTCTGGGGAGTCCTCCTTTTCTTTCCTTTGGGGGTTTCTTCGTCTACCCATGGTTAACGTCACTGTCATATCTAGACATTGAGTCGTTCAATGGCTGCTCCCTGCATGGCAGTGGCTCCTTGTGTTGTTGTTGCTCTTCGGGTGGTTGCAGTAGCAGCTTCTCCTCAGTTGGCAGCAGCTCCTCTGGTGGGTGCTGTTCAGAGCTGTGGTGGCTGTTCTGGCTGGTGCGGGGAGGCTTCACATACAGCTGCTGTTCCTCAGACAGAGGGTGTGGTGCTCAGGAGGCTTCTGTTTCTTGGATCTACTGCGTTGATTTAAAGGGAGAAAATACAACACAACAAGGCACCACCACGTACCAGGCACTGAACCCAAATATATTCACGATAGTAATAACCCCAAATACAGGTGACCACCCAAATTAAGAGAATTAGGGGATAAGGAAGAAAGAAAACAATAAATAGAAAAAAGAAAAGAATAGAAAAATAAAGGAGTGCAAAAATGAAATTGGGAAAAGGAGGGGGGAAAGAGGAAAAAAAGAGCAAAAAGAAAGAATGAAGTAGAAGAGGGGATGAGACTATATATATGAGGAGAAAACTCCTATAGAACCACCACTAATCCCAACAATTCCTGCAACAGCTCCCTGGAGATGAATGCAAACTAGAAACAACAAGTAATATCAAGAGAGGGAATGGAAAACAGAAGCACAAAAATAATTGGGGGGAGGGGAGGTGCGGGGGTTGTAGGGAGGAGAAAAACCAGCAGAAAAAAAAAGCAAAAGCAAAAAAGCCTCACATCCAGTCCTGAAAATCACACATGTACACACAGACACACACACACAAAAAAAATAAACAAACAAACAACAGAAAAAACCCAATATACTCAACAATCAAGCAAACAGCGAAAAAACAATAGAAAGATAAAAGAAGAAAAAAATTGGATAGTGAAGAAAGATAAGGGATATATGTATAAGGATTTAGAGCAGTGGATTGGAAATAGGATATATAAGTAGGGTGAAATTTTGACAGGAGGTAAACAGAAGGAATAGGGAAAATCTAAAGCAGGGATATGGTAAGAGAAACAGGACAAAAAAAGGGGAAAAGTGAAGGAGAGGGCTTTATCATAAAGGTAAAATTGAGGTAGGGAAAATTGATGCTAAAGGAACAATGAAAATAGAATGGAGAACACTAATCCCAAAATAAAATAAAGAGAAATTAAAATGGCACTATAAAAAATGGTAAAATGGTAGCAGTAATAATACTGGTTAAAAATAAAAATGTAGTAATTAAAAGGGTAAAATCAGATGTTGGAAAAATAAGAAAAAAAATTGGTTTCTTAGTTAAAAGGTGAAAAAGAAAAAAAAATTGCAGTAGTGAAGGTCCTTCGGTTATTCTACTCATCAGTCTGGCTCGCCTTGGTCCTGCCAGGTATTCAGGAGAGTGTTGAATTTCCTGGAGATACACTGTTCCTCTGTGTTGTAAACCACAGTCCTGATTTTAAAGCAGGCCGTATTAGTGTCCCAGACTGCCTTAATTTGTGTTTAGCTAAGAGTCAGTTTGTGGCTCAGCCTCTGGGAGGCAGTGTTTTTGGGTTGGCCTCTGAGGCTATATGGCTTTTCTTTCCAGTAGCAAGGGTTTATTTTCTCGATTGCACTTAAAACTGGTTTGGGGAGGTCAACTCTCCAGAGCTGGTTCTTTAATCATTACCCTGCTCTGTGTTATTGCTGGGATTGAAAATCCCTCTATAGGCCAGACCCTGTTAACTCCCAGGAACTGATCAGACAATTTTAATTCTTGATCTCCTTCAGGGTGGAATCTGGGTGTGCCTGTGCTCCTTACCTGGGGGCTAGGTAGAGGAGTCCCACCATCCGGAAAGAATGACTGCCCAGATCCTGGGTCCAGGGGTGTTTCAGCACACAATTTGCTGCCACCTCTCCTGGCCCTCCCTCTATCCTCAGCCTCTCCCCAGATTCCACATGTCTACACTTTCTCCTTCTCTTCAGCACAGGTGAGTGTCTGTATCCGAAATGCCTTATGAACAGGATTCAGTGAAAACCAGCAAACAATTGCAGGCCGCGGAAATGGGGAGGGCTGAGTTTCTGTAAGCTCTTCTTTTACTGGCACTGCATGCTCTGGTCAGCTCTTTAGGCTGCCCCCTTTAGGCTCAGTCCTCCGTGATAACAGAACCCAGATGTCAAATCCCCCTGTGCCAGGAATCCCTTGGATCTCCTTTCCCCAGTCAGGGGCTGTGCCTGTCCCAAGGGACTCGCCTGTCTGCCATGTGGTCTCCCTTTGAACCTCTGGTCTCAGAGGTGTGGCAAACTTTTCTTCCCTGATCCCTGTTTTTTTGTTTTTGTTTTTGTTTTTTTTTTGTTGTTTTTTTTTTACCTTTCTAGGGGAGTTCTTCCCTTCCCGGCCGCAAACCATCTCACCAGCTGAGTAATTTCGCCAATTTAGGGTGGGTGTTATTAGTTTCAGCTGCTTACTCCATTTGCTCCAGGACATGACCTGGGACGTGTCTGCCTATATTTCCACCATCTTCGGAATCCATTTTTATAGCTGTATAATACTTCACTGTGTGAAAGCATTTTTTTTTCATTTTTAAATAGAAAATAGGCTTATCTTCCAATTTTGTAATTTGTATTGTGAAAGAACTATGAGCATCCTCATATGTGGCCAAATATGAACTGGCAAACTCTCTCAGTATCATCTCAGTGGGAAAAACAGGTACATCCACCTTCATCTTGCACAAACTCTGCAATAACACTTTAGGAAATTTCCCGTGAAATGTCACACACCTCATTATCACAAATGAACACTAAATATTAGAAATTGGGAAAACTGGTTAATATGAAACCAACTTTTCCTGCTACAGATATATTGAAATGAATATACCTTCCTTTCATAGTCCGTAAAATAAGTAAATAGATAAATTAATTACAAGACAACTTCCCTGATAATAGCTCATCAACATTTTCATTCATGTTTCATATTCATTATATACAAGAAAGAAAGAACGATCAATAAACGTGGTGAATAATTGGTTTTTAGCCTTTTCCTGAGTCAGAGACCCCTTGGTGAATCTATTGAATACTATAGACATTTCCCTTATGTAGTTTCCAAATGAAAGTTCTCTACAGCAAACATAGGTACAAGATCCTCTTATCAAAATAATAATAGAGATTTTTATTTTACACAGTACAGGGTTGCACATTCCTATACTCAAATCTAGTATTTCAAATCCAATTCTAAATAATGAAGTGTGTGTCCTTTAAGTTTATATAGTTAGACTAACTTTTATTACAGTGGGTATTTTCCAAGGTGAACTGATGTCCTTTTATTAGACAAAAGAAGTGTACTTTCAGAACAAATTATTGTAGTTCAATAAGTATGAATCTTCACTTTAAACCTACATAGCTTCTTGTTCCTAAAGTGTAACATTCTAACATAAGATCAAGAGAATTGAGTTCTTCGGAGAACTGTTGAAGTGACTAGAGGCAAACGTAATGCTAAAATAGACTGAATTTAGCTTGAGGTTTAAATTCTATCCCTGTAAGTCATTATGAGTTTTTTTTTACACATTACATATTTCATTCATTCTTTAGCAATTACAAATCATATTGTTCATCAGTATACATTCTCAATCTAATGAATGGTATCATTTCTATTGCTTTGAAAGATATGAATGAAATTGAGGTGTATCTCTTCATTGAATGTCACTGTTTTCACATAAATAATGGTTTCATGCTCATATCTTTTATTTTTTAATTTTTTTAAAAACATTTGAGTTACTGACAGTTTCTGCACTCTTTACTGAATTTATAGGAGTTAATATGATCACATAGGCTTCATGTGCAGAAGCCTATGATAACTTATTTGCGTATTGCATTATGTGTTTACCTTAGATCTCCTACTATCCCTAGATTTTGAAACATTACCTAAGTTATTTCCACCTGAGGGATATCCTTTTGCTTCTCTTACTTCCTCCTCTTTCACTTCTCAGACTTCTTATATCACCTCTATTTCTTGATGGAAGTGGTGCCCTCTCCCCACCCCACTTTGAAAAGATGGTTTCTTGGTGTAGTCTACTTTAATTGTTTTTCCACCCACAGACTAAACAGTACACACAATATGAACACTACATAACATTTAACCTGAACAAATGAACAACTGTTTGAAACCTACTTATTATTGCAACTAAAATCAAGATCTACCTCAAATTCTTCTCCCAAACAAAGCATTTCCTTCAAAAATGATAGAATCCTTTTTCATGGTAAGTTTATGAAACACTTCATTATTGACAATATTCCATTGAAGTGTCCAACACAGAACCATATATGTTGGTTAATAAAAGTTCTCCAAAGACCTTTAGTAATAAGCACTAAAATGTCTCACATTCCAGGAAAAAAAAAACATACATTCCATTCTTGTCTTTTAATAGGCTTATTCTTGGTTATCTGGAGAGAGAGAAAGTGAGAGGGATAGAGAGATGGAAACATAGATGAAAGAGAAATATATTGATCAGCGGCTTCCTTAAATGTCTCATACTGGTGGACCAGCCAGCACCCTAGGCATGTGTCCTGACCAGGAATAGATGATGAGACATCTTGCTTCACAATTCTATGCTCAACCATTGAGCAATACTGACTGGGCAATGTGGATTGCTTTTTAGAATGTGTCTGTTACTCCATTTTTGTTTTGACAACATCTATTTCATTTTTTCCAGGGTACATGTCTTACATAAACTATTTTTTAAAACAAAAATCATTCATTCAAAATGATTAGGTACTTTATTCCTCCTCTACCAACTCTCAGATTTCTTTCTTTTATTATTTCTATAGTTAAAATGAAAGAAAAAATGTCCAGTATAACTGCAACTCTGTATTTACATAGCTCTGATTTGTTTCTTCATTCTATTTCTAATAGTCTTCTTGCACAATCTTTAGTATTTTTATGTTATACGCTGTTTTGTTAAATATGGTTCTAACAAAACAAGCCATCTTGAAGGAGAGAGCTGCTAAGACTAGGAACCCAGCCTCACCTCCACCCAGATGGGCCTCAGACATCACTTGATATCCTAGAGCCACTCTGGCCAAAGACCATTTATGGCAACAGCAGACCCACGGACACCGGGACTGCAGCCCCCAACCACCTCCACTACCTCCTGTGAGTCTTGGAGTGCACAATTGAATTGCCGATCCACTCTGTGGCCATTGGCCACTCGCACCCTGGCACCTGGGTTCTGCAATGATAGGTAAAATGGTGATACAAACAAACAAACCCCAAAGGAGAGAAAAGGAGGAATTGCCGAGAAGGGAAACTCAACTAAATGGAGGCATACAATATGTTCGAAAAGGAATTCAGAATAAGGGTCATAAAGTTCATACACCAGATGCCTGGGAAATCCACAACTTATGTAAGAATCAAGGAAAATGAAAAAATTGATAATAGCTACAATAAAAAATACAATGGAAGGTTTCAGTAGTAGACTAGAAGTAGCAAAGGACTGAATCCGCGATTTAGGAGACAGGGAAGTGTAACACACCATGAACAACACAATCTGAACAGCAATTAGAGAGAAAAAATAGAAATAGAAAGAAGTTGGATATCCTAAGGGAAATTGGTGACAACATGAAACAAAGTAACATGTGTATATTAAGGGGGTCAGAAGGACAAGATGAGGAACAAGGATTAGGAAACCTATCAGAAGAAATAATCACAAAACCTTCCTCATCTTGGGAAGAAAAAGTCACACAAGCACAGACAGTTCCAAACAAGATGAACCCAATAAGACCTATACCAAGACACATCCTATCTAATAAAAGAGAAAAATGGTAATTGGCGTACGACGATACCCTTTTCATTGGCTAATCAGGGCTATATGCAAATTAACTGCCAACTAAGATTGGCAGTTAACTGCCAACAAGATGGCAGTTAATTTGCATATGTAGGCACAATGCAGGGAGGCGAAAGGGAAAGCAGGAAGAAGCCCCCTGCCACTGACAGTGATCGGAAACCCAGGGGGGAGCTAAGAGCTGGGGGGCAGGGCAAAGGCGGCCCTGGGGCCGCCTTTGCCCTGCCCCCCAGCCATGATTGGAGAATCAGGCGCCTTTTCCGCACTGGCCAGTGATAGCAGGAAGTAGGGGTGGAGCCAGCGATGGGAGCTGGGCATGGTCGAAGCTGGCAGTCCCGGGAGCTAGGGGTCCCTTGCCTGGGCTTAAAGCGAAGCCCACGATCGCGGGGCCACTGCAGCTGCGGGTCCCCGCTGCCCGAGCCGGATGCCTAGGCCAGAGGTGTTAGGCCTGGGCAGGGGCAGAGCCTGCAACCACGGGGAACTGGGGGTCCCCTGCCCAGGCCTGACACCTCTGCCAGAGGCCTCAGGCCTGGTCAAGGGGCCGATCCGGTGATTGGTGATCGGAGGGTGATGAGGGTCAACTCCTCTGGCCAAGGCATCAGGCCTGGGTGGGGGGCGGAGCCGGGGATTGGGGGGAAATGATGGTCCCCTTGCCCAGGCCTGAAGCCTGGGTCAGAGGCGTCAGGCTTGGGGAGGGGGTGGAGCAAGCCATCAGAGGGAGATGGGGGTCCCCTGCCCAGGCATGATTCCTGGGCCAGAGGCCTCAGGCCTGAGCCGGGGCCAGAGCCAGTGATCAGGGGGGAGATGGGGGTCCCCTGTCCAGAGGTGTCAGGCCTGGGCAAGGGGCCGATCCTGCGATTGGAGGGTGATGGGGGTCAACGCCTGAGGGCTCCCAGTATGTGAGAGGGGGCAGGCTGGGCTGAGGGACACCCCCCGCCCACACACACACACACACACACACACACACACACACACACACACACAGTGCACGAATTTCGTGCACCGGGCCCCTAGTTGTAATTATAATGGCAAACAATAACGACACAAACAGAACCTTAAAGGCTGCAAGAGAGAGACAGAGAGTTACCTACAAAGGCTCTCCTGTTAGATGATCAAATGATTTTTAACAGAAACACATCAGGCTGGAAGGGAATGAAAGGAAATATACAAAGTGATGCAAAACAAGGGACCACATCCAAGAATACTTATCCAGCAAGGCTATCATTCAAAACTGTAGAGGAATTCAGTGTCTTCACAGAAAAAAAAAAAAATCTAAGGGAGTGTTTCACTACTAAACCATCAATGCAAGAAATGATAAAGTGACTGTTGTAAAAAGAAGGAATAGAAGAGACAGCAGAAACCCAGGCATAAAGAAAAAAGTGGCAACAAATCAGTACCTATTAAAATAACCTTAAACCTAAATGGACTAAACGCTCCATTCAAAAGATATAAAATGGCTAAAGTTATAATAAAACACGACCCATATGTATGCAGTCTATGAGAAACCCACCTCATAATAAGGAACTCAAATGGACTAAAAGTGGAAGGAGAGAAATATTTTTCAGGCAAAGGGGGGGGGGAAAACTAGGGGATCAATAATTATATTTGAAAAAATAAATCTCGAGAAGCCAAGATGGCAGCGGAATAGGCAGACCCGTCCCAGGGCTTGTCCTGGAGCAAATGGAGTGTGCAGCTGAAACTAGTAACACCCACCCAGAATTGGCGAAGTACACTCAGGTGGTGAGACAGTTTACAGCTGGGAAGGGCAGAGTTCCTCTGGTAAGGTTAAAACCAGGGATCTGGGCAGGAAAGTTTGCCACACCTCTGAGCCGAGAGGGTCAGAGGGAGACCACGCAGCACAGAGCCAAGAGTCTTGGGACAGGCACAGCCCCTGACTGTGGAAAGGAGATCCGCGGAACTGTTGGTACAGGGGGATTTGAGATCTGGTTTTCATAATTACAGAGGACTGAGCCTAAAAGGGGCAGCCTGAAGCACTGACCAGCCCATGCAGTGCCCGTAAGAGAGGAGCTTACAGAGACTCAGCCTGCCCTGTTTCTGTGGCCGGCATTTGTTTGTTTGTCTTCAATGAACCCTGTTCATAGGACATTTTGTATACAGACACTCACCTGTGCTGAAGAGCAGGTGAAGGTGCGGGCAAGTGGAATCTGGGGAGAGGCTGGGAAGAGAAGGTGGGCCAGGAGAAGTGGCAGTAAATTGAATGCTGAGTCACCCCTGAGCCCAGGACTTGGGCAGTCATTTTCTCCTGAGGCTCTAATTCCTCCCTCCAGGCTCCAGGCAAGGAAAACAGCCACATCCAGATTCCACCCTACATGAGATGAAGGATTAAAATAATCTGATTAGTCCCTGGGAGTTATCAGGGTCTGGCCTATAGCGGGGCTTTCTGTCCCAGCAATGACAACAACAACAACAACAGCAAAAAGCACAGATATTCCTGAAAACTGGGATCTGAAGCCAGCCTAAGGAATGACATTTCAATTTTTCATTTTTATTTTTTTATTATTATTTTGTTAGCATTTTTCTTTGTTCACCTTTTTTATTGTTTGTTCCCTTATTTCCTACTTTTTTCACATTCTTTCTTCAACCACGTGAGCAGCAGTAATGTGAGTGGCACGCACTTGTTCAGGGAACATCAGCCCTATGAGCAGCCTGCCTCGAGCCTAAGAGCAGCAGCCTCATGTGACCTGCCCCTGTCCAAGGAGCAGCAGCTGTGTGAGGGGCCCGCTTCCCTGTCTGAGGAGCAGCAACCATGCGAGCAGTCTGACCTCTCTGAGGAGGAGCAACTGCATGAGCAATCTTCCTATATCTGAGGAGCGGCACCCCTGCGAAGCCTGCCCCCATCCGAGGAGCAGCAGCTGCGCACACCCTGCACTAGTCTGAGGGGCAGCAGCTGCACAAGCAGCTTGGCCTGGTCCAAGCAGCAGCAGCCGCATGAGCACTCTGCCCAATCTGGGGAACAGCAGCTGTGCGAGCAGCCCACCCCCATCTGAAGAGCAGCAGTTCTGCGAGTGGTCCGGCCCCATTCGAGGAGCAGCAGCAGCCCAATCCGGTCTGAGGAGCAGCAGTCACACGAGTATACCGCCCACATCTGAGGAGCGGCAGCCCTGCACAGCACGCACCAGTCCGAGGAGCAGAGCCACAACAGCCTGCACCTGTCTGACGAGCAGCAGACCAGTGAGTGGCGCATCCCTGTCCGAGGAGGAGCAGCCTTGCCTGCAGCTCACTCCCGTCCAAAGATCAGCAGCCTTTCAAGCAGCCCATCTCCGTCTGAGGAGCAGTAGACCTGCAATCAACGTATCCAAGTCCTAGGAGTAGTAGCCCCACAAGAAGCCCACCACATCAGAGGAACAACAGCAGCATGCAGCTAGCCCCCATCCAAGGATCAGCAGCCATGTGAGCAGTCCGCCCCAGTTCAAGGAGTAGAAGCTGTGTGTGTGGCCCCCCCGCATCCAAGGAACAGCAGCCTTGTGATCAGCACATCCTTGGTCTGAGGAACGGCAGCTGTGTGTGAAGCCTACCCCCATCAGCCAGAGGAGCCACCACAGCTGTGAACAGCACCCACCAGAGGAGCGGCTGCCAACTGAGGAACAGCAGCTATCACAACTACTTTTGGAGCAACCACAGCCCGAGGAGCCACTGCCACCCAAGGAGCAGCCCCTGAGTGACTCAACATCTAGATATATCGGTGAGATCAAACATGGGTAGAGAAAGAAACCCCCAAAGGAAAGAAAAGGAGGACTCTCCAGAAAAGCAGCTAAGTGAAACAGAGGCATGCAGCTTGACAGAAAGAGAATTCAGATTAAGGGTGCTAGAATGCATAAACCAGATGGTGGGAAAAATCAACAACTTATGCAAGAATCAAGAAGAAACGGAAGAAAAAATAAACAACTTATTTAAGAATCAAAAAGAAATGGATGAAAAAAATCAATAAATTATGTAAGAACCAAGAAGAAATGAAGAGTGATATAGCTGCAATAAAAAACACCACTGAAAGTTTCTATAGTAGATTAGGAGAAGCAGAGGGCCGAATTAGCGAATTAGAAGACAGGGAAGCAAAACACTCCCAACTGAACTGCAATTGGAGAAAAAAATTCAAAGACAGGAGGAGAGCCTAAGGGAGCTATGAGACAGCGTGAAATGAAACAACATGCGAATTATGGGGGTTCCAGAACAAAAGAAAGAGGAACAAGGATTAGAAAACCTATTGGAAGAAATAATATCAGAAAACTTCCCAGATGTGGGGAAGAAAAAATTCACACAAGTCCAGAGTCCAAAACAAGGTGAACTCGAAGAGACCCACACCAAGACACATCATAATTACCATGGCAAATATTCAGGACAAAGAGAGAACCTTGAAGGCTGAAAGAGAGAGACTGAAAGTTACATACAAGGGATCTCCCATTAGATTATCAAATAATTTCTCAACAGAAACACATCAGGCCAGAAAAGAATGGACATAAATTTACAAAGTGATGCAAAGCAAAGGGCTGAATCCAAGAATTCTCTATCTAGCAAGGCTATCAATCAAAATTGAAGGGGAAATAAGAAGATTCACAGACAAAAAAGGGCTAAGGGAGTTTATCATCACCAAGCCAGCAATGCAAGAAATGCTAAAAGGACTGGTGTAAAAAGAGGAAATAAAAAGGTAAGAAAGAAAACAGGCACAAAAAATAGAAATGGCTACAAACAAGTACATTTCAATAATAACTTTAAACGTAGATGGACTAAATGCTCCAATCAAAAGACATCAAGTGGCTGAATGGATAATAAAACATGACCCGTATATTTGCTGTCTACAAGAATCCCTCCTCAGAAGAAGGGACTCACACAGAATGAAAGTGAAGGGATGGCAAAATATTTTTCAGGCAACTGGAAATGAAAAAAATAAAAAGCTGGGGTAGCAATAATTATATAGGACGAAATAGACCTCAAATTGAAGGCCATAACAAGAGATAAGGAAGGCCACTTCATAATACTAAAGGGATCAATACAAGAGGATATAACCCTAATAAACATTTATCCACCCAATGCAGGACATCACTGGACAAATCCTCTAGACAAATTATCAACAAAGAAACAGCAATCATAAATGACTCACTAGATCAGATGGATTTAATTGACATCATCAGAACATTTCACACCAAAGCCGTGGAATATATGTTCTTCTTAACTGCTCATGGGACATTTTCAAAAATAGACCACATATTGGGTCACAAACAAGGTCTCCCCAAATTCAAGAAGATTGAAATTATACCAAGCATCTTCTCAGATCACGATGGCGTAATCCTATCTAATAAAAGAAAAATGGTAATTGGCGTACGACGATACACTTTTCATTGGCTAATCAGGGCTATATGCAAATTAACTGCCAACTAAGATTGGCAGTTAACTGCCAACTAAGATTGGCAGTTAACTGCCAACAAGATGGCAGTTAATTTGCATATGTAGGCACAATGCAGGGAGGCGAAAGGGAAAGCAGGAAGAAGCCCCCTGCCACTGACAGTGATCGGAAACCCAGGGGGGAGCTAAGAGCTGGGGGGCAGGGCAAAGGCGGCCCTGGGGCCGCCTTTGCCCTGCCCCCCAGCCATGATCAGAGAATCAGGTGCCTTTTCCACCCTGGCCAGTGATAGCAGGAAGTAGGGGTGGAGCCAGCGATGGGAGTCCCGGTCAAAGCTGGCAGTCCCGGGAGCTAGGGGTCCCTTGCCTGGGCCTAAAGCGAAGCCCACGATCGTGGGGCCACTGCAGCTGCGGGTCCCCGCTGCCCGGGCTGGACGCCTAGGACAGAGGTGTTTGGCCTGGGCAGGGGTGGAGCCTGCAACCATGGGGAGCTGGGGGTCCCCTGCCCAGGCCTGACACCTCTGCCAGAGGCCTCAGGCCTGGTCAAGGGGCCGATCCGGTGATTGGTGATCGGAGGGTGATGAGGGTCAACTCCTCTGGCCGAGGCATCAGGCCTGGGCGGGGGGCGGAGCTTGGGATTGGGGGGATATGATGGTCCCCTTGCCCAGGCCTGAAGCCTGGGTGAGAGGCGTCAGGCTTGGGCGGGGGGTGGAGCAAGTGATCAGAGGGAGATGGGCGTCCCCTGCCCAGGCATGATTCCTGGGCCAGAGGCCTCAGGCCTGGGCGGGGGCCAGAGCCAGTGATCAGGGGGAGATCGGGGTCCCCTGTCCAAGCCTGACACCTCTGGTGGAGGCGTCAGGCCTGGGCAAGGGGCCGATCCTGCGATTGGAGGGTGATGGGGGTCAACGCCTGAGGGCTCCCAGTATGTGAGAGGGGGCAGGCTGGGCTGAGGGACACTCCCCCCCACCCCACACACACACCCCATGCACGAATTTCGTGCACGGGCCCCTAGTATTAGAAATAATCTACAATAAAAACCATACAAAATACTCTAACGCTGGAAGCTGAATAGCATGTTATTAAATATTGATTGGTTTACCAATGAGATCAAAGAAGAAATTAAAAACATCCTGGAAACTAATAACAATGAAAGAACAACAATCCAACACCTATGGGACACAGTGAAAGCTTTCCTGTGAGGGAAGTGTATAGCTCTACAGGCCTATCTCAAAAAACAAGAAAAAATGGTAATAAATCATCTAACTCTACATCTCAAGGAATTAGAAAGAGAGCAACAAGAAAACCCCAGAGAGAGCAGAAGGAAGGAGATAATAAAGATTAGAGCAGGAATAAATGACATAGAGACCAAAAAAAAAAAAAAAATACAGAAAATCAATGAAACCAAGAGCTGGTTCTTTGAAAGGATAAACAAGATTGATGAACCTCTAGCCAGGCTAACCCATCCTCTAAACAATAAAGTATTTTTTTAAAAATGTGTTCCTAGAATTATACCTTTTAAATATAGTAATTTGATTAACATACATACCTAAATTTTCCAGTCTCCCAATAACTTCATGATGGTTGATCTTTTAGCTAAATCAACATTGCATGTGTAAACGTAACTCAGGTCACTGTAATTGCTCCACATAAAACTCTTTGGATGTCTGGAATTATTTTTGTAAACAAATCTGAAGTCACATATTCCACCAAGATGTCTGACACTGATGGGCAGCGACACAAACTAAACAGCCACTGGACACAGTTCCCACCTTAAGGAATCACTTGAGCTTTCTGGGTCCAAAATGTTTTCCACAGATTTATACACCATGGCCTCCTTCCCGACATTTGAGATTCAACAAACATCCCTTGATCCCCTTAATTTTATGAATAGAAACACTATCTCCTACCGATATAACTTCTAAAAATAATTACCCCCTATATTTTTCCTCTTATTTTTTTTATGCATGATTGTACTTATTTACATTTCCTTGCATGTTTGTTATTTTTACCATAGAAAAGAAGTGCCCAATAAGTAGGGATTTTGTCTTATTCAGAATCATTGTGTAGGCTACAAAACACCACTTGAAAGAAGACACTTAGGAATGATATCTACACAAACTACATTTCTTCTGCTTAGAAACTAGGGAAAGAAACAACATCAACCATTCTTCATAAATCAAATAAATGGACTTCTGAACTCAAGAAAAATCATGAGACACATCCAACTCTTGGCTGTTGACAAACCCTAAAAGACAAAGGTAAAGTAAAGGGGTCAATATGTACTGACCCCCTTCAATGTATCATAAAACAGGCTCTTCAAATAAAGGCCAGGGACATAAGTGAGTTATGTACTAAAAGTCATTGAAGATCAACAACTTAATATATGGCATAACCAGTATACACACAAATTAACTTAAATATAAGATCAAAAGTGTAGCCAAAGCACAAACTTGGTTATTGACATAGAAATCTGCATATGTTACCTTGTCCCAGGGAAGAGTGATTCTTAATAAATCCAAAAGAACGTAGCTTAAAATAATGGTATGATATGTTGGAAATATCTGAAAATATAACAGAACCAAAGAAAATATGTACCCCAAACGATGCCCGGATGGTGTGAATTTCAGGGTAATATTAAGGAATACTTGTACAACGATCTCCGACAACTTTGAAGGATATGGGACACATATTGGCTAGATTTAAGATCAAAGAGAAATAAGACTATTTCCCTCACTAGTACTTTAAAGACTCAATGAAAGGAACTCTTATCCACTACTTTAAAATAAATCAGGATATATACATTTTACAAAAATCAGTCTTATGGCACGATTCAAAAATAACCAGAGAAAAGTTAGTTAGGGAAGTTAAGGTCATTTAGTTATGGCACACCCAATGTCCTAACTCACATCAGTTCCTGTCATGAAGAACTAAATAAATAGTCCACTTGCTGTGTCTCTGTGATGGTTGGCACTCCAATTGTGAGCCTGGAGGTCACTGTCCTATTCCTGGTCAAAGAACAAGCCCAAGTCCCTTGCTCAATCCCCAGTGGGGGACAGGGAGATGGCAGCCGATCAGTGATTCTCTCTCCTCATTCATGTTTCTCTCTCCCTCTCCCTTGCTCTATGAAATCAATACAAATACTTTTTTAAAAAAGTGTTCCAACTGGAGGGAAAAGGGACTACACATACCATATTTTCAAGACCTTTTTTTTTATGCTATGGATATGTTTGCATCAATTATATTAGCTTCTTACCAACAGTGACCTGATTTCTGCTGACATTATATGTCTGGGGTGGGCAAGCTGTTCTAAATTAGAAAGTGCTTTGAAGGCTTAAAGCAGGATTCCATTTGTATTCATATACTAAAATAACTAAGCTTAATGTACTATTTTGCTACACAAAATGGACATTTCAAAATCCTTCCAACCCCACAGTCCAGCACTTTTGTAAAAAAAAAAAAAAAGAATAGTGATGACTAAATAATCATGGCTTATATGGCATTATAAAACTTTAAAGACAAGAAGAAGGAAACCTGGAAATACTATTACTTGAACCACAGTGCTAGAATTTTATTAAAAGACTTACTTTTTATTTTTTTAAAATATGTTTTATTGATTTATTTACAGAGAGGATGAGAGAGGGTTATCAAGTTCGAAACATTGATCAGCTGCCTCCTACACACCTGGGGATGTCCCTGCAACCAAGGTACAAGTCCTTGACCAGAATTGAACCAGGGACCTTTCAGTCTGCAGGCTGATGCTCTACCCACTGAGCCAAACCAGTTAGGGCAAAAGACTTACTTTTTCATTCATTTCTTTGGCAGCATCTGTCGCATCTTCAGAATTCTCAAAGGTAATAAAAGCAAAGCCTCTGGACATGTTTCTTGCTACCTCCTTTATCAAACCTACTGGAATTTAGAATTTTAAATGCCACATGCCACTTAAAATTTAACCTCTTAGAGATATTTCAATTTCTCTAAGTTTTTGAGAAATTCTCACAGAGACTCTTAATCCTATATAATAAAAGGCTAATATGCAAATTGACAGAACAGTGGAATGACTGGTCACTATGACACACACTGACCAAAAGAGGGCAGACACTCAATGCAGGAGCTTCCCCCTGGTAGTCAGTGCGCTCCCATAGAGGGAGCACACCTCAGTGAAAAACCAAGCTCACAACTGGCAAGTACAGCAGTGGTGGCTGGATCCTCTCCCGTCTCCATGGGAGTGCTAATGATATTGGACTGATGCCTTAGGCGCACTTCCACTGTCAGACATCTCCCAGGGGCTCCCGAACTGCCAGAGGGCTTAGGCCAGGCTGAGGGACCGCCCACTGAGTTGCATGCACTAGGTCTTTAGATTAATATAATGGACACAGTATAGTACCAATCTTCTGAAACTTGGTAAAAAAAAAAAGAGACAAAGCATTTTGCATCCTCATTACCTTCCCAAAAATCTGTAGGGAATAAACGCCACAGTTAATCTGTTTTATGGCATTCCATGAACCAACCCCATAATAAACTCACAATGTCTTAATTTTCCTCCTTATTACCTGGGACTGTAACATGATTGCAAGGAGGTAGATTAATTCCTGGGCAAGTGGAATAGAGAAACTGAGACAAGAAAATGAAGCCTGGTCAGTTTGTACAGCCTGTAGAAAGTCCTTAATCCTCCCTAACCAAGGACACTTGAGAACAAGTGGTTAATACAGGGGTGGGCAAACTTTTTGACTGGAGGGCCTCAATGGGTTCTTAAACTGGACCGGAGGGCTGGAACAAAAGCATGGATGGAGTGTTTGTGTGAACTAATACATGTTAACACTGCTGCTGGTGAAGGAGCGGAGGGGAGTGGGAAAGAACCCTCCGCTCTTTCGGCTCCGCGGGCTGGATAGAACAGCTGAACAGGCCGTACCCGGCCCGCGGGCCATAGTTTGCCCATGGCTGGGTTAATATCTCTCTTCCCACATGAGAGACTATTCAGCAAAATCACCCTGGAACTTCCAAGGAGTGAGTGAGAGAGGAGGATGGACAGAGGGGCAGTTTTGTCTTGCCCACAAAACAAACCAGCCTGCTGTCTTGGGGAAGGGATGAAAGGGGACTTTATCTCACTCACTAAGCAAAGAATCAACAGCCTTGGGACTTGCCAAGATAAAAATTGTCAGACATTCTCATCAACTCTGAGACAGCTATGGCCAGTAAAAGGAGTCCTTGAAATGCAGTCTGTCCCCTCCCTGCCAGCCCCTCATGCAAGGGCAAAGCCTGGGACTTTCACCCACTCTCCTTCCCCGCCTCCAGAAGACACACCTAGGAAGAAACTAAAGGGCGATTTCTGGAAACAAGCCTCCACACACTCCCCCAGGAGTCCTCTACATGCTCATCCATGTTTACAGGGGAACTTCCTGGGCCTTTGGACAGGAAGCAGCCTGACAGGGAATGAGTGTCCATTACACATCTCGCCAGCCGCAGGCCACAGCACAGCTCTGCATTCTCCTCTTCAGGCTTGACTTCCTATATTGTCCCCAACATTCTGAGGCCCTCACCTTTTGTCCTCATGCAGTGGGAAGCCATGGCTCAAAGCTACTCAGAGAGGTGTGGCCCTCTAGTGGCTGGCATGGCCTGGCTCCAGAAGCAGTGAGACTGAGAATCCTGGATGTTATCATTATGCCAGAGTGGCTGCACAGGCAGCAGGGTGGAGAGTCCCCTGCTAAATGCAGGAACGAAAGAGGACCTCCTGGGGAAGGTTGCAAGGTGTGGAGACCAGCATTTGTTGACTTTCTCTCTCAGGGCATCTGTCTGCTTCGCTTGTGTGCATATCATCTCTTAGCACCCATCCATTCTCTGTCTTGCATGCATCATCTCTTTACTCATTATCTGTCCTGGGTGCCAACCACCAGGCATCACCCACCTGCCATCCTCTGTCATGCCTTGTCTACGTCTCCCTCGTCAGTTGTTAAGATTAATAATCCTGGGCCACTTTGTGGGTGCTGTGAGTTTCCCTTTTCACCCAGGCATCCCAGTCCTCCATTTTATACCGTCTACTTCTCCCCTCCCAGGGGCTGTAGAACGGGTTAAAGAGAATAAAACAGGGCAGAGAAAACCTTATTTTGCTTAGCAGATATCTTGTAGCAAGCTTGCAGCCTTGAGCACAGCATAGCCCAGATAACCAGAAGACACCTGGCATGGGAGGAACCAAGGACAGACCAGACCCTCATGTCAGCAGAGCAGCTTGCAGCCAGCAAAATAAATAAAAACTCTCTCTCTGCTCTCATGACTGATAACTTTCTCTGTCTCATCCCACCAGCACCCAGGTGTGGGGAATAAAATCTCTTTTGATACATCTTGTACCCCCAGATGTCCCACCTCACACAGGAAGAGCACTCATGGACAAGATGAGGGTGTGCCTTTCACCAGAGGATCCCCTACCAACTGCCATATCCTGGCAGAATCCCTGTCTGGAACAGAGGACATCCGCTTCCCAATACCTGCGAAGCTTAAGCACAGGCACAGGGCCCACAGGAGGAATATCACAGCCACCTGCATGTGGTGGTGAGAGGAGGCCACTGGGCCCAAGCCTCCAAGACATCCCAGGGCATAGTGTTTTCCCAGTCTCAGGGGGGCTGTTGCTCTGAAGCTCTTGGCAGGGTGGTGCTGCTAGATGGTCAATGTCAGTTCCTGTTGCTACATACTTTGACCCTCAGTCTGGGGCAGGGAAGGGCCTGGCACGGTGAATATGAAAGATGAACATCATGCCTGAGTGAGGGATGAGCAAGGAGCAGAGGGACAGGAGACAGGTAGGGGAAACCTGGGGGCCTCTGTGTTATTGCAGAAGCAGTGAGCAGATCTCCCTTTATTAAAGTCAACACCACCACTCTGAAAACTGAAACTGGGGCTCTGTACCATAAGGACCTCCTCAGGCAGGAAGTTGGGTCACCAGCCTCTTTCAAGGCCCCTACCAACTCTACACCTGTGTTGTCGCCCTGCAGCCTCTCAATCTCTTTTCCCCTTAGACATTGGTGCATTGGGATTTCAGTCACTTATAGGCGCCTGGAGAATTTTTTCAATGTTGGTTTTATTATATTTAAGTGGCATTTGTGTTTTGTTGCTAATCCACATTAGAGGATCTTTTCCATTGTTGACCTTTTTCAACAGAAAGCGTGGAAGGGAAGGTGTGAGGGAGAGGTAAAGAGAGAGGGAGAGGGAGAGGGAGAGAGAGAGGGAGAGGGAGAGGGAGAGGGAGAGGGAGAGGGAGAGAGGGAGGGAGAGGGAGAGGGGGAGGGAGAGGGAGAGGGAGAGGGGGAGGGAGAGGGAGAGGGAGAAGGAGAGGGAGAGTAGGAAACATCCATTGTTTAACTACAAGCCAGGAACATGCCCTTGACCTGGAATGAAATCCGGGATCCTCCAGTGCCAAGGCTGGTGCTCCACCAACTTAGGCACAGCAGCCAAGGGGGTAATTTACCATTTTTAATCACAAGGAGCATTGGACAGCATGAACCATAGAAATAACATGAAGGTCAGAATTACAGCCCATTTCCAGAGAATGTGCATTCATATTCATTCATAATCAATTATTTAAGTTAAAAAATTATTCTTCAGCTGTATTTTAAATGAACGTAAGCTCCATTGTCTACCTCAGCCTAATTGACACCTTTTTAGCTCAGGCAGATAAAAGCATAGGTTTTCAAAAGAGTTAAGACTTTATTAGTGTCATGTCATACTGACATAAAATTATTCATAAAGAGGTTCAAGTATTGTTATTTGGTCACTGATTTTACAGGAGGCTCAGTTGGAGCACCACCAGCACTAAGGCCCCCTCTGACTTATGGTGGTTCAGTCCCTGTGATGATTATTACAGCCACACAGGAGATGGGTATGATGGGGGAACAGCAATTACTGCAACAGCCTATGCGACACCCCGGTAAGAGGTCCTGAGTGTGGTGCTGGTGGCGATCACAGGATACACCATGTACGCAAGAGGGAGTGAATCATGCAGTACAGTAGCTCACCTGACTGGGCACTGGGGGATTCAGGGCGGAAGCTCCTGTGACAGAAGAATTAGACACTGAAATTAAAAATGATAAGGTACAGACAACATTTTATTGTAAAGAATTTGGCTTCTGTTATTTAAGAATGACTAAAAGCAAATGGTATGTTTGGGGGAAGCATCAAGAATTGTAGGTACCATTATGAAGTTTCAGGATTGGAGGAAAGGTTTGAATTATTCAAGGTTGCTTCATAAGTGCTGATTTAAATTACAATATACTTAAATGTTTAAATTTTATATATTTTATTGTTAATATATTCGGAATATAAGCACAACCAACAGGCCAAGAGAGGCAAGACACTGGGAGTGGGTGACGAGACCAAGTAACTAGGGATAGGGGAAGCCGGGGGGAGGTCAGTAGAAAAAAAGAAAGAGACATATGTATTACTATTTGTAAAACCTTAAACACTAACATTACAAAAAATTTTCAGAATAAAGTGTTCTGCAACATGGGACTTCTTGTCTGATTTTACTGCAAACACATAAAAGCAATCTCATTGGATGGTGAGTTATATTCATGGCCCTAAATTTCCCAAAGTATCTATGACCAAAAGTGCAAAAAGTCTTTGAAGTGAACTGCATACAAAATGAAGCAGTGTGTTATTTCGTCATGGCATGCTGCCCTGTTTTCCAGTTAGGGAGGGAAAACAAACGAGGTATTCTCCTTGGAAACATAAATGGATACAAGGATTGAAGAACCTCTGACAAGGCTGCAAAACAAGGATTCCTCCAGCTCTGTGGCCCACACTTTGCACCCTAAGATACTGATAAGGAGCAGGCCTCTCCCACTGGCCCCAGGAGGAACAGGAGACCTTAGGGAAATAGGAGATGGTGGTGAGCAGCCATAGAGCAATGCGGTGCGGCAGCACAGCAGCCTAGGCCTCAGCATGAGGAAGATTCGCAGACACCTGTGGAAAGGAGTATAGGAAGAAAATGTCATGCCAGCCCCTGTTGAGGGGCAGGTGTCAAGGCCTCAAGGTGCTGTGAGCAGCCTAGAGGGAGAGTTCAGAGGAGTGGCTCAAGGAATCTGCTTTGACTCTGAGTGACAGTGGGCATGCACACTCCCTCCTCCTGCCTAAGCCCCCCTGCCTGAGCTGGAATTGCACTGCCCTTGTTGGACTGGTAGTTCCTGCCTCAGGCACATACCCTAGGGACCTGGTGTTACAGGCTGTTTTCCTCCGAGCATCCAGGTGTCCCCGTGAGAGACAAGTAATGGCCCAGGAACCTGGAAGCACACCAAGGGAGAGCCCAGGCAGCCCCTCCTCACCCGTCCTGTCTTCTCACTGGGCCCATCATCCTCTCATAGTACTTCAGGGGATTGAGCCACAGGTCCTTGTTGATGATCTGGTAGGGCAAACAGACCTGGGTCAGGGGAGTACTCGGACCCAAATAGAAACCCAAGCAGCAGGCAGACACAAGAAGCTGTATGCTGGCATGGCCAGTGACATCCCACCTCAGCAATCCTGCCTGATCCTGCCACACTGTGGTCAGAGGACCAGTAGAAGAAGCTGGCGCTGCTGTCCTGGAGCCTGTGGCTGTAGACTTCTTGTTCACAATGCTGGGACCACTGAATGGGAGTGGCACAGGACACCCTGTATCCTGCAGGAGATGGGTATGTGAAGCTGCGCACATCGCCTTCCAACCTTGCCCACCACCAGCTGCAGCCCTTGCAGGGAGCTTCCTCTTACCTGTGAGGGTGATGAGATACTCCTTCACAATCACATGGTTGCAGAAGTAGGGGTTGCTGCGGAAGCATAGGCTAATGGTGCAGCAACCCCAGGGATGCCTGACTTCCCTCACCTGAAGAAGGAAAGTGGATCCACGGATTGAAATCGCAGCCCAGGGCTCCTGCCTGTCGCTGTTTTCAGGGACAGGCCATTTCCCCACCTGCCTTCCACCACTCCTTGGAAGAGAAGGCCTGACCTTCAAATCAATCATGTGCCCGTGCATGTTGTCATCTTTGACGCTGGACATCGCCAACAACTCTGGGTGGTTGACAAACTGCTTTGGGTCAAAGAGCCTGCACCCTGGGAGCTGGGCATGGACCAGCTAGAAAGAGCAGCCTGGCCTGGACTCTCCTTCCCTTAAGGCCACTCCTTCTCCATAAAAGGCAGAAAGGGGCACAGCCCCACTCTGTTTCCTGACAGACCCTGATGCCCACCAGATTGTTTTGTGCTGAGGGCTTGACAGGCTACACATCACACATTCCTGCTTCTGACTAAGGAATTGGACATACAGATGGCCTGTAGGGCAGCATTAGTTAGTCCCAGAAGAGCCCGTGCAACACAGCCCTGTCTGTGGGTGTCAGCCCCTGGTGTATGCGTGCCTCTGCCTTGGAGCTCTTCCTTTGAACTCCAAGGTACCGCTTCTATGGTGCCTGTATAAGACAGAGGGTGTCTCCAGGATCCTGGGCCAGACTGATCGCACTGCCCCGAGCTTGTCCTCAATGTTCTTTTCTATGGGAATCATCCCGGCTTACACCGTTCTCCTGCACTGTCCCATGCTCCATGTGATCCTCCTCCTCTACCCTCAAGGATACAGCTGTGAACCAGAACCCAGGAATGCGCCGGAACTTGAGGCTTCTCCATTTGAAATAGTGCTTGAGCCTCTGCCAAGTCCTGCACCTGAGCCGAGACAAGGCCCTGCTGGCTTGCTCCTTCATGGGCTCCATCTCTAATTGGATGGCCTGGAGCACCTCCAGAGGGGACCAGGTGAACTTGGCACCAGGCCCTGACTGGGCCTGCTCCTGCTGCACTTGCTGATCATCTTCTGGAATTGCCTTGGCCTAGGACTGTGTCTCCACCTCTCCCACCTGTTCCACTGCCTCCATGGTGCACTTCCCCTCCCTCTGCAGGACAAACTGTTCCCCTGAAATTAAATGCTCCTCCATCCACCCCTCCTCCTGGTGGTCACTCCCTTGCGGGTCTCCTGGAGCCTGTGCCTCCAGCCTCAGCTCTTCACTCTCCACCTCCTCCTGCCTCCCCACCTGCAGATCTAGGAAAACCTCCTCCCCTGCCCACATGGCCTGCCATGGCACCACCTGCAGAAGGCCCTCTGTCCACAGGACAAACTGAGAGTGTGCCTGCAACTCCTCCCCCAGGCCCTCCTTGTCTTCCCCTTGCTCCTCACCCTGGGTTCCCTGCTTCACCTCACTCTCCTCTCCCTGCATACACTGCTCTGCAACCACCCAGTCCTCCCCTTCCTGCACTCAAGATAAAGCCAAGCCTGCTGGCCTGTGTCCAACCTCAGCTCCAGGGTGTCAGCCTCCCCAACCTGCATGAAGTCCTCCCGCTCCAGCCCCAAAGCTGTCCTCTGAACCTCCTGTGCCCTTATGTCCTGGGTATCACCACTTTCCTGCATTGAGGTGAAGCTCAAAGCCTCCTGGGCCATCCTTCTCGCCCTGTCTTCCTGGCACAAAGGCCCTGGGGTGCACTTTGAATCCTCAGGGGCCCTGCAGTTGAAGACTCCCTAGTGGAGCTGAGAGGAAGCGTGCTGCCCCCAAGGAGCTTCTCTGTCTCCCAAATTGCTGCTTTAGAAGACAGGGCAGAGACAAACAGGGAACAATACAATCTGAATAGCAATTGGAGAAAAGTTAGAAACCGGGAGGAGAGCCTAAGGGAGCATTGCTACATCATGAATGAAATTAATTTCTGTATAATAGGTGTGTCAGAAGAACAAGAAGCGGAACAAGGATTAGGAATCCTATTAGAAGAATCAATGACAGAAAACTTCCCTGAAATGGGGAAGCAAAAACTCACATAAGCACAGAGAGTCTCATACAAGATGAGTACACATTTTTGTTACAATGGTAACAGCACAAACAGAATCTTAAGGCTGCAAGACACAGTCAGAGAGTTACCTGCAAAGTATCTCCCATTAGATTATCAAATGATTTCACAACAGAAACACATCAGGCTAGGAGTGAATGGGAGGAAGTATAAAAATTGGTGCAAAGTAAGGAACTGAATCCAAGATTACTCTATCCAGCCAGGCTATCATTTAAATTTGAAGGGGATTTCAGGAGCTTCACAGACAAAGCAAACAAACAAAGAAAAAGGCTAAGGGAGTTTATGACTAAGAAGAAATGCTAAAGGGTCTGTCATAAAAAGAAGAAATAGAAGGGTAAGAAAGACCATAAGGAGAAAGAACAAAAATGGCTAAAACAAGTACCTATCAATAATTATCTTAAACATAAATGGACTAAATGCTCCATTCAAAAGACATAGAGTGGCTGAAATGAGAAGGAAACATGACCCATATATATGCTGTCTACAATAAACCCTCCTCAGTACGCGGGACTCATGCAGACTGAAAGTGGACAGATGGAAATATGGTTTTTAGAAACAGGGAAATGAAAAGAAAGCTGGGGAAACAAAACTTAGACCTGACAAAATAAACCCCAAAGTGGAGGCCATCAAAAGAGAAAAGGAAGGCCACATCATATAACTAAAGGGGTCAAGATTACAAGACAGTGTAACTCTGGTAAACATGTATTCATCCATTGCAGAAGCACCAAATACATAAAAAAACCAAAAAACTGGAATATATCAAGGGAGAGATCAACATTAATAAAATCATAATAGGGGGCTTTAATACCTCATTGACACCACTGGATAAATCCTCTATGCAAGAAAACAAATCAGGAAAGAAACAACAATCCTAAGCAACTCACTAGATCAGACAGACTTAATTGACATCTTCAGAACATTTCACCCCAAAGCTACAGAATATACATTCTACTTAAGTGTACATAGGACATTTTCAAAAATAGACCAGTTGAGACACAAGCAAGCTCTCTTCAAATTCAACGAGATGGAAGTCATATCAAATACCTTCTCAGATCACAATGCCACGCTCCTATATAATAAAGAGGTAATATGCAAATTAATTGTCACATCATCACAAGATGGCTGCCTATGACCAGACTGGCAGGGTGTTAGCGAGGGACAACCAAACGACTGAACACGCAGGCTGCATGGGGAGACCAGACTGGCACGGGGGTTAGTGAGCAATGACCAAATGCCTGGACAGCAGGCTACGTGAGAAGAGCAGGCCAACTGGGGCTTAGTGAGGGACAACCAAACAACTGAACAGCAAGTTGTGTGGGAAAATAGGCTGGCGGGAGAGGGGGTTTGGGGCATCCAGGCAGACAAGGGGGACAGTATGGGCCAACCAGCCCAGCAGGGGAGCAATTGGGGGTGGCCAGGTCAGCGGGGGATGTGGCAGTAAGAGGCGACCAGTCCAGCAGCAGGACAGTTAGAAGTGACAAGTGTGGAAAGGCGGGGTGCAGTTGGGGCAACTAGGCTGGCAAGGAGTATTTGGGGGCAATTAGGCCAGCAGGTGCAGTGAAGGGAGATTAGGTTAGTGGAGGGGCAGTGGGTGGTGACCAAGACAGCAGGAGGGGCAGTTAGGAGTGATTAATCTGGCACGCAGAGGCAGTGAGTGTCCAACAGGCTGACAGGGTTCGGGGGGCAGTTAGGGGTGACCAGGTAGGCAGGCAGGTGAGCAATTAGGAGCCAGTGGTCCTGGATTGGAGAGGATGTAGGCTGGCCTGAGGGAACCCCCTGCCCACCCCCGCCCCCCACACAGACACACATATATAAACATTAACATTCTCAAGACAGGTCCCATGGCTTCTGTTGAGCAGTGCCTCCATCTTGAAAAGGCCAGCTGTCTTCTGTCTGACCATGGCATGTCTATGTGAGTGAATGCCCAAGCCAAGGGAGTTGAGAGCCTCAGGGTCAGGAGCTCATGTCAGGCCCCTGCAGTCCTGTAGTGTACAAGTTCCCTATTTTCTGGCCAAATTACAAGACTTCTCATCAGAAGTTTGTCATTCTTCCCTCCTCCTCCCAAAAAACACCCTGAAAGAATGGAACAACATCCAAAGGCCTTCTAAGGCCTGGTGTCTCCTCTTCTGTAGCCCTGCCTCTTTCCAGGCAGGCTGAAATGCAGGAGATGCTGCTTCCACAGCCTCTTGTGATCTCTTTGCCCAATACTATTACAGTCCCCTGCTACCAACAACACAAAGATAGCAACATCTTTCCAGCTTCTGTATGGATCTTTAATGTCTTTGGTGTTCCCACTAAGATTGTTGTTTCAATACGTCCTTGAAGCTCTCATTAGCATCACTGAGAAAACTTATCACCATTGTCTTGAACTCTGTATGCAGTAGTTGGCTTGCTCGCATTTCATTCCTTTGTCTCTGCATCTTGGGTGCTTCCCTGGTTTTTTTCTATGTACTAGGTAGATTTTCTGTGTCTCCTGACTAGGTAGAGTGTCCTTGTGTCATTGCTGTTCTATAGGGCCTAGTGGCTCAGCCTGCCCAGATACCTGAGCTGGCACCTCCAGGTGTGCCTGTGTGGGCTGTGTGTTCAGTGTTGTTGTAGGTGAGCCTTGATTGCTATTGGCATCCCTGGGTGGAACTGACCTGCAAGCCAATTTGCTGTGAGGACCAGCTGAACCACAGTGGGAGAGGTGCTGTGCATGAGACCCTCCTATAGAGCAGGGCTTGCTTCAATGGGGCTTTCGTGCTCACTGAGTCTGCCCCTGGAGTGTGTCGCTTGTGGGTGTGTAGAGCTGTAACCTGGTAGGTTTGGAAGCTGTGCAGCAGGTGCACTGTCCCTGGGGCCTCCCAGGAGGGGCAAAGTCAGCCACTGCCTAGGGAAACCCTGCAGGAGCTAGGGGCTGTCTGGAGATGCCTGCTATTTGCATTGGGCTTGGAAATGCCCAGGAGAGACACAGCATGAAGCATTGCAGATTGCTGCTAGTTCTGGATCTTGGGTTGTTTTTAACATTTTTTTTCTGATGCCAGCTACTGCTTGTTTTATAGGTGTTAGAGAAGTCTGAAGCCTGAGCCAGGCCAGGCCATGCATACGGAAAACCTGCTACAGACAGCTTGGTTGGAGCTGCCAATTAGATGGGGTGGGGTCTCAGGAAACCACTAAGGTGGAGGAAAAGGTGTGGGCCATATATGTTGATTATTAAAAATTACTCAAATGCCCTCTAGAAATAAGCAAATTTTTACATGTCTCCCATATGATGAGAGATTACATGCATTGCCCTCTCTTCATTTTTGCATTGTCAGGTTTTATTTATTTTAAAGTGTGCACAGGTGGTCTACAAGTGTGCACTAGCTTGGAAATAAAGTATTGAATCATTCCTTCAGAGTGATTGGTTATTTTACTTATAGTCGGTATTATTTTTATTATTTCTCCGGTTAAAATGCTAGAAGTAAAACTTCTCCGTTTGAATTGCATGTCTTTGCTTACAGTTTTAAGTGATTTCATCTTTTCTATTTTGAAATAGAATCCTTACATAATCTATAATATTTTTACATCACTCAGCTATTTTTACTTAAATGGGTCCATGAATATAACATTTTAAACTGTATTATTTTCATTATCATAAGTGCTTAAATTCCCTGATGTCCCAAAGTCAAGTTGGCTGTGTAAACCTAACTGATGAGATAGTAACTGATCCACATAAACAACTTTAGTAAGAAAATTTGGTATTACTTTTGTAAACAAATCCCAATAAGATTTCTGCCACACAGGGGCTCTGATACAAAGTGACAACCATAAGAGCCATTCACATATTCTGGGTCTAAAATATTTCCTCGAGATCTATGCACCTCTGCCACATTCCCAACATTCAAGATGAAGCTAATACCCCTTGGTTCCCTTGATTTTTTATGAATAAAAGCGTTTTCTAGTGCCCCCACTGATTCCACCTAAATTACTACCCATATTTTCCTTCTCAACATTCTTGTGCATAATGGTACTTACTTCCTTTTCCTTGAATATCTGTTCTCTTTACCACAAAACTCATTGCTCAATAAAATAGGGGGTTTCTCTTATTCAGAACCATTAGAACTCAGAAGGCAAGCCTGTGAATATCTGTTGAAAAAGGAAATTGAGGAATAATGTCTACACAAACTACATTTTGTTGTGCTTAGAAAGTAGCAATAAGGGAATGATCATAAATTATTCTTCATAAGTCAAATAAATGGGTCTTTGAACTCAACAGAAATTATGAGAAAATCTAATGATTAGCTACTACAAAACCCTACATGTGAAGGCAGAGTATAAAGGTCAATATGTAACAAGCACCTTCAACGTACCAGAAACCAAAAGGACATTGAGCAAATTAAAAGGACAATGAGGAATCACCTCACTCCTGTCAGAATGGGTACCATTGACAAATGACAAGTGCTGGCAAGGTTGTGGAGGAAAGGGAACCCTAGCACACTGATGATGGGAAAGCAGACTGGTGCAGCCATAATGAAAAACAAAATGGCATGTCCATAAAAAAATTGAAAATGGAACTCCCATATGACCCTGCCATCTCACTTCTAGGAATATATTTTAGGAAACCCAAAACACACATCAGAAAGAATATATGTTCCCCTATATTCATAGCAGCGCAATTTACAATTGCTAAGATTTGGAAAGCACCTAAGTGCCCTATCAGCAGGTGAATGGATAAGACAAACAAACTGCTGTAAATTTACTCAATGGAATACTACCCAGCAGAAAAAAGGAAGAACTCTTTCATTTGCTAAGCATGGGTGGACCTATAGAGCATTATGCTAAGGGAATAAGCCAGCCAGAGCTAGACAAGTATCACATGATCTCACTCTTATTTGGAATCTCATGAACAAACTAAATTGATTTAAAAATGGAGGCAGAGACATGGAAGCATGGACAGACTGTGGAAACTCACAGGGAAGGCAGGGGAGGGTGAGTGGGTGATGGCTGTGAGATAACTAACCAAGGACCTTGTGTGAATGTATTCACAACCCACAGGAGCAGACAATGGGGGCGGTCAGGGCCTGGGGAAGGGAGCTGGAGTGGCCTGGAAGGGTCGCTGAGGGGAAGGAAACAGACATATGTAATACTTTCAACAATAAATATTTTTTTAAAAATAACTGCCATGAAAAAAACGGAAAGAAAAAGGACATCTTATATGTTTTCAGTGGACAGGGGCTGGGTATACTTCAGGAGGACAGGGGCTTGATGTTATCTCAAGTTCCATAGGTTTTCAATACCATTGACTTGAATAGTCACTTACATTGCAATTTTCTCAGACACCTACCCTTGTCAGCACAGAAGACAGGTGACGATTTCAAGTTGCCATCACTGCTAAACCAGAAGCCATGGAAGTGGACCCAGAAGTTAGCAACCCTGATCATCATGGTTCACTGGCCTCGGATAGCTGACATGAGCTAACCTCTAGGCCAAGCTCCATGGGATTCTCGTTACCCAGAGACCTGTGGGGAGTTCCAGGCTCTATCAGAGGTCTTCTCTGGGCATCGAAGGTGGCTTCTATCCCCTCTAATTCCCAAGGCGTTCCTACCAAGGTGGGGAAAACATTAAGGAGAGCTTGCTGCCAACACCTTTCAAAAATGGACTGGTGTCTGTCCGAAGGTGTATCAGTGCTTTCAAAGAAGAAAGGCTTTACAATGGGCCACACATCTTTGCCCAAAATAAGCCTTTCTGGAGGAAGTTAAAGGATCATGAAGTGTATCAGAGGGTCCCGGGCCCTGGTCATGAGCTGGAGAGGGAGGACAGGAGTAGGAGCAGATCATGGTGCTCGGTATTCACTATCTAAGGCCACAAGGGGTCAGCAAGGGCCTGTAGTTGGGAAAGGTACTTTCCTTGTTATCCTTTGCTGTTTAGAGTCTCATTAGCTGCATGATGAGCCATTCCTAAGTGGGACACAAAGAAGGTTTACTGTTTATGTCAAAGTTTATTGTGTCAGGATAATTCCTTTTCTGGAAGTGCCAGCAAGATTCTCCCATCAGAGCAGGATCAAGAAGGGGTTGAGGGAGAATTACCAATCTCCAGCTCTGCCTGTGGTCCCTGAGAAGGGCAGGAATTGGATTGGGCTAACCCCAGCCATCCTGCGATGTTCTTGTTACCTTTGTCGCACACAGCAATGGGGGGATGTCCTAGGATTCCTCTGCCTTCAGCACTGTAACTCCTACAATAGGAAAGTAAGGACACCCCAAGGCAGGCTTGATTCCCTCTGGTCTGTCATTGGGCCCAGTCTGTCCTGAGTCAGAAACACACGGATGGGGCTCAGGCAGGTTTACAGCTGTGAGTATGGGAAACACAGAGTTTATGCCTGTATTATTATTTATTAATCATGGAATTCTTTTCCATATGAACAACTGTAAATCTATGTTTGCCCAACCCTAGATATATGGCCAGCCGTTGTGAGGAATTGACTCTCACATGGTTATTGATTACAGAGTTAGGAAAGTCCCATGAGCTGCCCTATAAGCTAGAGAGACAGTAAAGCTGGTGTTGCCATTCAATTTCAGTACAAAGGCCTGAGAACGAGGGGTGAGGACGATGTGAATTCAAGTCTGAGGGCAGGAGAATGTGAGATGCGATGCCCCCTTCAATCCTTGAGACAAAGTGGATGTGAGTTCCTTCTTCCCTGGCCTTTTGTTCTGCTTAGACCCTCAAGTGGGTTGTTTGAGCTCAATCTCACGGGAAGGGCAATGTGTCTTCTATACTGAGTCAGCCAATGAAATGCCGGTCACATCCAGGAACACCCTCACAGACACATCCGGAAATAATGTGTAATTGGGGAACTCGGTAGCCCACTCAAGATATCCATAATATTAATCTTCAGAGAATGAGGACCTTGCTACAATATGGCACTTTTAGTGCTAAAACTGGGAAAATTCTGGAAAAGTGGGAAGAGTTGGTCACAGTGCAGGTTTTCTAGTGCTTACGCCTACTCACTGAGATGTCCAAACAGTTCTTGTCATTGTATATGCACAGCAGAAATACATATGTGCCAAGTAGAAATTGGATTGGCTCATCGAAATATCACAAACACCTTGAGGGGCCTTGACAAAAACAGGACACACCCACCCGGTATCTCTTTCCTTGTGCGGAAAAGGGAGCCATTTTGGAAACGCTAGGATCAGGGGTCCTCAAACTTCTTAAAAGGGGGGCAGTTCACTGTCCCTCAGACCGTTGGAGGGCCGGACTATAGTTTTTTAAAAAAAAAGCTATGAACAAATTCCTATGCACACAGCAGCAGCAAAAACATCCAGAGGGCCGGATAAATGTTTTCGGCGGGACACATGTGGCCCCCAGGCCATAGTTTGAGGACCTCTGGACCAGGTGATGGGGAGACAGGCATTGTGAGAACTGCCTCCAGATTAGGAGTCCATTGCTCTAAGGGACAGGACATGCTCTGGAAAACAGAGTTGCAACTCCAGACCTTTACTGGTCAGCTTCCTTGGATATGGTGTCACAATGAGGTATCCCAAAAGACTGAGAGCACCTAACTCTCCTCAGTCCCTCGGCAACACAGTCACCGCTTCTCAGTTGCTCTTCTTTCAGCAGCAGGCCCAGAGAGGGACCGCCCACTGAGGAGGGCCATCCTGCCAAGAGAGCCTGGGCACACAGAACTGAGGAGGACAACAGTAGAAGAAAATCCATCTCTGGCGCTCTGCTCTGCAGTAGAGATGAAAGCACTTAAAGTGGAGATGCTCCTGAGAACGGTAAAATGGCCCTATGCATGCAGGCCCTCTTCTCCCCATGACTGCAGTTGAAGAGTTGGAAAGAGTTGCATATTCTGGGACTCTGACACACAGGTAAAGAGGAAACTGTCACTGTCCCAAAAGAATAAGCTAGAGAGATGGTTTGCGTGCCATGGTGAGAGAGGCACCTGCAATGTTGCTCCAGCCCATTGTGAATGAAAGCTGTGGAAGCATCTTCAGAGCAGGAAGGGAGCGATGAGCACAGGGCCAGTTTAGTTCCCACTGTCCCATGAGCTGGCACCATGGTGTAAAGAGTATCACTCCTTATATGTGAGCAACAGTAGTGGTCAGCCTCATCCTCCAACTGCAGCCCAGGCATGGTCAGCATGGCCGTGTTGTCAGACTTGGGGGCAGGGAAGTGCTCAGGGATTCCTGAGGGCCCACCGCTGACCCCATAAATCAGGGGGGTAGGGTCCATGTCAAATACATAAACGGTACCAGAGACATAAATGTAACACCCAGTGCCATCACTGCTTCCAGCAAGCAGATGGTGACCTACTTTCCAGGTGTTCCAGACACTGAAGGCAGACAGGACACAGGACCCTGAAAAGACCAAGAACACAATCTGGTGAGCCAACCTGAGAGAATGGGAATAGTTTGACATGTTTCTTCTCACTCAGGACACACTGAGACCTGGCCCCTAGAGCCAACACTGGATGCCCCTGTCGTACCTCCTGTGGTCATCAACGTGGTTCTTTTCTGAGGAATTGAGGACTTCCCTCATGTGATATTAGGAGGAAGGTGAGGTCAGTGACTGAGGTTGTCTAGAAAAACATCCAATTGCTGAGTTACCCAAGAACCTAGGGCAAATCTGGACCCTTTCATTCTTTCTTAGCCTTTTCCTTGACACTCTCAGTTGCAATGAGTCCTCATGTCCCCCTTGTCCCAACCTGCATAGTGTCTGAGGCTCAGGGCCCTTTATTGCCACTTCAGGAAGTAGAAATATTGGGAAGTTGAAATGTTGGGACGCATCAGACATAGAGCATGCCCCTTTGTGGCAGACACAGACTCAAGGGAATCTCCTGGTAAACACCAATGAGGACTTCATACAGGTCAGGGGTAAACAACAGCAAGTTTCCTATCCAAATCAGGACAGCAGCGCACTCTGGAGGCCTCAGGTGATTCTACTGGAGCACCAGAAAAGGCAGCTGAGAGGGAGGTGGCAGACTCTTCTCTGTCTGCTTCTCTTACTCTTTCAAGTCCAATCCAGCTCAGTACCTGTCCCTCGATAACTCCTACATGCATCTGAGCTCTGTTACCTTTGTATCCCACTTCTTTCCGCATGGGCTGTCACCTGCCACATGAGGTGGACCAAACCGAGCCCTTAGGACCATTTTGCTTGTTTTTAAGTAGTTTTGGCAGAGGGTTAGTGCTCCTGAGGTAGTTCTTTGCCTTGCTTGAGGAGACATTAGAAGTTGAGTAAAATCAATTGCAGGAGGAGAAAAGGATGAAAAAAAATGGGATCAAAGGAAGACAGAGTGACTTCCCAGAGTTGAAGGTCACAATACCCATGATGAAGAGAAAGCTCAGTAGGATTGATTGCCACTGAGAGGAAAACAGGAAGTGGGATTCTGAGTTTGAGATTCTGGGAGTTGACTTGGCAAGGAGCCCTATCCCAGGTCTTCTCCTAGGAGTGTGGCAGGATGTCAGTTGGGACACACAATGTTTTTCGCCATGCCCCCTACATGATCCACTGAGAATCATTACCTCTGAGCCATGTGACTTCTGGAGGCAAAATCTGACTCATGCACAGAGAGATGGTTGGCGTGGTGTATTCTTCTGGATAGAATTGGATTTGGAGAACAGACAAGTCAGAACTGAGTGGTCCTTTCCAGATTGACATGGCACTGTCCTCAGGTAATGACTGGAAGTTCTATGGATCAAGATGCTCCCACAAAGCTAGGGCACAAAGTTTGCATTGTAGTTCATACCACAGCACAGACATTCTGAAGAGCAAAGGGTGGTGACACCTTGGCTAAGGGAGGTCAGACATCTGTGGTTGGGTAGAGCGGTGTAAATTGGATATGTTTGGCAGTGACAATATTCTATGTGATACCATGGCTTCAGTGTCAGTGCCTAAACCTGTATGGGCTCCATTAAGTCAGTTTCCACAGTAATGTCTTTGGTGTGAGATAACAGTGAAATGGTACTAATCCCTGACCTGTTCAGAAATCCATCAGCTGGACCTGTGGACCAAGTAGACTGAATCCTCATCTCCTGGGAAAAGTTTGGGAAGCCCTGGGCACATTCCAGTTATCCTCATCCTTCTTGCAGGAAGCAGACCTCTGACCTTCATGGAGTTCCACCTTGTCCTCGTTCATTGCGCCTTGTTCTGTCAGGACCACAGGGCCCAGAGCCAGTGCTGCTGGAGTAACCACTCTCATTTAACACCCTCCTCTACCCATGCGCCCACATGATAACATGTGACATATACATGCTAAGCATGAAGACTGCCAGAGTAGGCAAAAGGACTACTTGCAACAATAGTTAATAACCAATGAGCTAAACAAATACATTAAAACACACTAATATTTATTCCCAAACCCATACTTTCAGGTCAAAGATACACAATAATTTCCTTTCAGAATGCCAATTAGGAAGAAAGATTAAACATCTGGAAATAGTACATGATAAAGAGAGAGGCACCTGACATGGAGGTTCTGGGACATATGAAAGGTCATGCCCTGTGGTGCTGAGTCTCTGACTGAATCTTATGGGAGAACAGTGCTGGCTACATTGGCCATAGTGACACCTAAAACACTTCTAATCCCTTCCATCAAAAAATGACACTTCTTCCACATCGGATAAAAATTAAACAGGTGTCCAATGGTGTTACTTAAGGAATGCAGGGACCATGTCTACCATCAGAGACTCCAAATACCCAGGGAACAGTGTGCTTCTTACTCTAGCAAGGTCTCATTAGAGAGACCCTGATCACCCAACAGCTTGTCCTGGTTCTCCTTGTAATAGCCCCTCTTGTGAAATAGTGACTACCTTCTCAAAAGGAAAAGGTGGTCCACCTTTGAGGAGAAACACTAGAAGGGCCAATGGGGGCTCCCACAGTCCTATGCACATCGAAATAACATGCAACCTATGGGCCTTGCTGTTACAGTCAGGGGCCACAAACAATCTCAGATGCCAAGGTGGAGGGTCAGCAGAGCCATTACTCTCTGGTTCCTACTGGTGTCCGGCAAAGGGACATTGCTCCCCCCCACACACACACATACACACAAACACAAACACACACACCCTACATTCAGGCTCACCCCTCTGACCAGCTTTACACAGGGTGGGCCTGGGACTCAGGATCTTCTCCGCGTCTTCATTAGCATGGACCCTTTCCCACTGTGCTGTGACATGACTTGAGAGGGTCCACGTGGGTCACAGTTGCAGCTTAGACGATTAAAGCATGATTGTAAACAAAGCAGTACTTGGAAAAATGTCACCAAGTGACTTAAATGGAGAAAGTTATAGCCAAGATTTACCTTCCAAGTAGGGTGATCATCCATGTCATTTCTAAGAGCTGACATCTGCAGGGCTGAAAGTCAGAGAGGACTTACAGCCTTTGGATCATGAGGTCACACACCAGGGCTTGTGGCACCTTGGCCCAGCTTCCTTTAAGAGTTCTGAACTTCTTGGCCTGATAGTTACGTGTACTTGTACTGCTTGATGTACTTTAACTGGGATTATCATTGTAAAAGTGTGGCAGCATCACGGAAATCTTCGGGGACCCCTGAGGAATGGGGCCACCTCCCACAGATTCAGCAAGAACCAAGCAGCCATGGGGTGCTTCTAGAAGCATCCTTTTGGGACCTGAGCACAGAGGTGATTCTGAGAGGACACAGGACCTTTCACTCAAACCCCAGCCTCAAACCTTCCTTGGTTCTGGGAAGTATTGGGAGCATAGAAAGAGAGAAAATCAAATTGGAAGGAGTGGAGAAAGGAACAGAAGGAAATAAAATGTTTCCTTTATTCTCATTCCCACTTCATTTGTGGAGAAATGAATCCAGGTGGTCTGAACAGCTATGAGAGGCTAAGGGATTTAAAGTGAGGATTTACCAGAGGATTGTGGGAAATCTACCAAATAAGCACATGAGGGGCCTCCTTGTGGCCTCCGTCAGTTACAATGAAAGGTTTGAATGAGTGGTCATCTGGATGCACAAAACACAAGTAAAGACAACAAGCCAGTAACAGAGAGCTTCCTTTGGGATTGTCTGTGAGAGAGGACACTATCTGAAGAAAACAAGCTTTGTTCTCAATGCTTTGGGGAGGAGCGAGGACAGAGAGAGAATGAATTTTCCTCAGGGCCATGTTGCAGGAGTCCCTGCTCAGAGTGGGGAAGCATCTTCAGAGCAAGGAAGGAGCTTGTGATCCCAGAGCAGGTGTTGGTCTCACTTTCCCACAAACTTGCACCACTGTGGATAGTGCCACAGCTCATGTGATGAACGACAGTACTAATCAGCCCCATCCTCCAATGGCAGCGCAGGCCTGGGCAGTGTAGCTGTTTTTCCACATTTTTGGCAAGAGAATAAATAAGGGATCACTGATGGCCATTTTGGGGTTTTATAAACCAGCAGTATAGGGACATGCCTGGCCATTCTTTGTACCAGGAGACATGATCATAACCACTAAAATCAACACCGTGTCTACCGCAGGTGGAGGAGACTGACTGTCCCAGAGCCCTGGACACTGAGTGAGGCTGAGTCAGGGCGGACTGGACCCAGGACCCTGAAAACAGCAAAAACACTCACTGGTGGGTGCAGTGCTGGATACCTGGTGAGCCTGAAGAGGAGGCAAAGAATCAGGCCAAGGTGAACCCACGGCCCCTTCCATGGAAGCCTCACCTGGGCCCTGAGTGAGGAGGGTGAGCAGGAGCAGAGGCCAGGTCATGGTGGAGCTACACCAAGAATGCTGCCTTCTGACACCCAAAGCCTGAGCCTGGCTCCCCACACTTCTCTTATCCTCTCCCCTCCCTCAGAGGAGGGAGGGGTCTCCATGCAAATCTGCTTCCTTCACCTTCCTCACCACATTCCACTCCAAACTGACCTGGAGTCTACTTATGCCTGCAACCCTGGAAAGAAGAGCTTTACCAAGAATTAAGCTCTTGCACTGGCTGGGTGGCTTAGTGGGTCACAGTATCATCCTGGTATGGCAAGGTTGCCTGTTTATTCCCGTCCAGTGCCCATACAGGGATTCACCAATGAGTGCTTATGTAATCAGAACAAAAATTCCATGTTTCTCTCTCTCCTCTCCTCTCTCCCTAAATTCAATCAGTAAATGCTTTAAAAAGAGTCAAACTCTTTAATTTACTCTAAGTAAGGTCAGACTGAGCCCAGGAAAGCATGCAGAAATCGAGCCAGTCAGGGGATACCTACCTTTTGTCTTGGGGGAGTCCTGGTGTCTCCTGGATAAGCTATCCCAGGACTTCCCCTTTGTGTGGTGTGGGCAAAGGTAAAGACAGCTTGACTGAATAAAGTTCAGGCTCTCCATTTCCTGGGTGTCAATGGCAGAGCTGGGGACTGCATATTGCCCTCCGCCCCTTATTCCCCTTAGTGAAGGTCGCTCCTCTGCATGGTTCCATCCTCTGTCTTTGCAGTGGTTTTATTCTGAAGCTGAGCCCTTGCATGTATTAGCTCTTTTGAGAGATGATGTATCGGGCAAAACAGTTTGGGGACCTCATGGGCTCGCAGGGAAGCAGCACTTCAAACTTCATCCCAGGATAGCATAAAGCCCAGCAAGTACCTTCCCCACATCCAGGCTCTTGTGCCCCTAGGGTCCTAAAACTGTATATCCCCCTGGTGGCCCAAGACTGTGAATTCCTCAGGGAAGGCAGCTGAGGGGAATGGGGTGATTCCCCGATTACTTCCTTCCCATCTTCTGTCCCTTCCAGCTCAGTACCAGGTCCCCTGGCCCCTTCAATTTCCCGGTGAGTCCATTGCCCTTTGTCCGTCAACTTCCCTGTACTGGAAGGTGTCGCCTCCCACACCAGGTGGCCCAGATGCTATTCTCAGGGCTGATTAGCATGTTCTACCATGGACTGGGTACAAGGGTGCTGCTTGTGAGGCAGCTCTTGGCTCAAGGCTGAGGACACATAACCTAAAACCACTGAATAGGAAGTTTGGATGAGAATCATGGTGCCAGGTGAGACAGACTGATTTGTCAAATTGTGAGGAGAAAAGATATTGCACAAAGAAGCAAAGTCTCTGTGGGATTGAGAAGTCCCAGGGGCTTAGAATAGCAGAGGTCAAGGTGAGAGATGGGCTGGTTCCTTGTGGAGATTCCAGGGAGAGTCTGTTTCCTGGCTCCTCCTGTTGCTAGGTCGCCAGCATTCCATGGCTGTAGCTACATGACTCCAATCTCTGCTCTGTGGTCTCATCTCCTGTTCATCTTCTGTCCCCAACTCTGCCTGCACACTTTGGTAATCCACTGTATTAGTCAGGGTTCTTCAGAGCAGCAGGAGGTTATGAGGACTTGGCTGGTGTGATTATAAAGACTGACAAACCCCAAGATCTGCAAGCTGGGGGCCCAGGAAAGCTGTTGGTCTAATTTGGCCTGAGACTGAGGACCTGAGAACCAAAGGAGCTGATGGTTTAAGATCCAGTGTGAGGACAGACGCCTGTGAAATGAGATGTGATGCCCCAGCCCTGCGGTGATCCATGAGTATAGGGGTGAGTTCATCCTTTTGTTCTAGTCAGATTCTCAGTGCATTGATGCTGTGCACATAGGGAGTGTGATATCCTTTTAGGGTCCACCACTTCAAATGCTAATCTTCTCTGGAAACTAGCTCAGAGACACACCCCAAAATCATGTTTATTTGGGCTCTGTGCTGTCCTGTGGGCTGTGAAACCAAGGCACACAATTAACAATCCCAGTCCCCATCTCAAAGCCTTCATCCCATCTGCAAACTCCCTTTTGCCTTATTAGGTAACATTCCCAGATCCCAGGGAATAACACCAGGATATCTTTGTGGCCTCATTACTCAGGCTCTGGAACCAGGCTTCCAGTCCTGCACAGTGACACACACACACACACACACACACACACACACACACACACACACACGCACATGCACACGCACACACACACAAGGCTCGAGAGGCTATTCTCAGGATGTTTTGCACAGTAGCACATGGAGGTGTTCCAGACACAGGAGCTACCCCAAACCAACTTTTAAACAGTCTTTAAATTGCCCTGGCTGTCCTTCTGTTAAAATACTTTTAATATTAATGGAAACCTGAGAGTCTGTTCCCACTGCTTAGGACTGCACACAAAGCAAGGGAAGGATCTAGAAATATCCATCAGTATAACCTTGCTCACAGTCTAGCTTCTGCAGCCCTCACTAGTGCATCCCATTGAAATATGCCTTACCATAAACCAAAGAGGACATTTTCCTTCAGCAATCAAAGACATTTTAGGACGTCACTTATGAATTCCCAAACTGGATCCCACGTGGTTCTTTGTTTAAGGAATTCCTTCCCTCCCATCATGGGCAGGAAGAGGCTTTCCTTGTGGAGCCTGGGTGACATCTGTTGGCACCTCTCAACTTTCTGCCTTTCCTTCCTTGATGTCTAAGGAGGCATTGGGCCCAGCCCCTACCTGGCATTACAGAATTGAAGGACAGGTGATCAGGGTGTGACTCCACCTGAGAGAGGAGAGGCTCCCCCTCGTCCCTATGAGGCTCTGCTCCAGGAGGGGCAAGGAGATTCCTCAAGTGTGGACTGATGGCTACACTCTGCATTTGTGAAAATACGGAAGAGAGAAGAGCTGGTACACAAGTCTCCGGAAGCACAGCCCAGGTTTCTTCAGAAGTTCTTCACTAGACTCAACATTCATGACACCTTTGGGTGGATGAATTTCTTCATGCTTTTGTCTAGGCATGTTAGGTGAATGCAGTTAGGAGGAAGTTGCTCACCAGACAAAGCCTCACGCTATCTTTAGATGGGTGGGGCAAAGGAGCCAATTGGGAAATATTTCATCAAGATGGAAAGGACACTGTGCGAAGCTTGGTACAAGGGCAGCGGGTAGGGCCTTGGGGAAGTCAGTTCTGTACAGAGCACAGGATTTGTCCCTCCAACTCTCCCCCAGCTCAGTCCTCATGAAATATTGACTGATTGCTGTGTCAAAGGAGACAGAGAGCCTAAAGGAAGTTCTCATCTTTGGTGTCTCTTGTGGTACGCTTCTTTTTCAAGGGGCCACCAAACTGGAGTAGGTTCCTCATGTCCATGATGAGAGGTGAGAGGAGTTCAGAGAGAACTCCAGCCATGGAGACATAAATGTCCCTGGACACAGGGAAGCAGGAATTAAGTGAGCAGGGATCCTGGGAGCTCAGGCAGGTTTGCTCTCATTTTCCCCAGTTGCTTGTGGCAGTGTGGTAAGTGCCACAGATGGGTTATAAAACAATGACATCAGCCCCCTTCCAGGCTGGAGCCTAGAGATGGTCACAGAGGCTGGAGTGCCAAACCGGTAGCCAGAGGGATAGTCTGAGATCCCTGAAGTCTACAAACTGACAGGATCCATCAGGAGTTGAGAGGCAGTGCCCCTGCCTTATTGGTGCTAGGCCACCTCATTATAACCCACACTCCTCCCCACCCAGTGTCACTGGCTCCTCTAGAGCTTCTGCTTCAGAGACCTGAATGCTGAGGGAGGTTGAGTCATGAAGAGACAGTTCATGAACTTGAAAATGAAGACAAAGGCACAGACAGATTGGCACGTCCAGGACCATGGCTCCAGGTGAGCCTCAATGAAATAACTGGTCACCCAAGAAACAAACTATGCCTGTGCATTGATCAAGGGTGGTGAGGAGCACAGGAGCACAGCCATGCTAGAGGCTCTCAGAGAGCCTCCTGAGCCCAGACCTGGACAGGGCAGCCTACCCCTGAGGTTATTGGTCTCAGCAGGCTGTCCTGTGTTGGAGGTGGAGGTGGGAAGGTGTTCAAGCCTATTCATTCAGAGGCCGTCTCTGAGCCTGGGCATCGTCACTGTCACCCCTCACTTCAGACTCCTAAAGGTGCGACCTCAAAGAGTGTCCTGCCTCCTCTGACCTGGCCAAGAGGGTGTGTCTGGTATATATGTTTAAAAATAAATCTGGGAGGGGCTCCCCATGGAGAAAGGGCCCTTGAGCAGAGTTACTCAAGGCAAAGAGCTGAGACCACAGTACCCCATAAGTGTGAGCCAAGGTTTGTTCCAAAGTTCCACAACTGTCTAAACCAGTGTTCTCAACATTCCTAATGCTGGCGACCCTTTAATAAATTTCCTCATGTTGTGGTAACCCCCAACCATAAGGTAATTTTCGTTGCTACTTCAAAACTGTAAGTTTGCTACTGTTATGAATCGTGATGTAAATATCTGATATGCAGGATGTATTTCCATTGTTCCTGACCCAGAGGTTGACAACTGCTGGTTAACAAACATTCATGATAACTGCGAATAATTCACTTTCACTTCTATGGGTGCAAATCAAATATTAGTTAGGAGCAGTTTAGGGCGCCCAGAGCCTCACTCCACACCCCACACTCACACCCCACTTGGAGGTTTGGCAGAGCCCAGAGACCTCTGCTCAGCACAAAACTTAGTGAGCCCTGGACTGAGGTTGGGGACACTGGGGCCCAAACAAAGGTTCCCTGCTGAGTCCCTAATTGTGGCTGCAGCTTCCACACCAGCAAACAGAGCTGCAGCATCTACCCTTGCAGTGTCTCCCTTTGAGCAGTACTTGCAGCATCTCCCCTGGGACCAGTTTCACCAAGAGCAGCACCTCCCCACCCCTGGAAACAAGGTACCCAGCCTTATAGTACCTGCTGTGCTGCATATAGCAGATGGTCAGGGCCTCCCTGTCCAGTACGGTAGCCACAAACCTCATGTGATGATTAAGCTCTTGAAATATATCCATTGCCCTTGAGGAGTTGAGTTTTTATTTTAATCTAGCTATCAAGGTAACATATACTTTGGTTATTGTCTAGAACACTTTGGGTGTGTGAATGGATCTATTTTATCAAATGTTAGGAAATGCAAATACAGACCCAGCATTCCTGATTTAAAAAGATACAATTTAGCACTCAATCCTTAGTGAGATGGCCTGAGAGAGACATCAAACTAAGAGGACTTTGTGCAAAACATGAAGGTAAAATACCTCATTAATATTTTTGTGGCTGCTTGGTTCTTCTAGACTGGGTGAATAGCCAAATTAACAGACAGAGATTAACAGAACATCAGGGGTTAGTACATGTGCAAGAAGGTTTCACATAGAATTGATGTAGCCATAAAATTACAAACACACTGAGGCAACATTGGGTATATGACATTTTTAAAGTTTTTAAAACAAGTTTTTTATTGATTTCCCACTCCAGAGGAAGGAGTGCGAAAGAGAGGTTGCAACATCAACAATGAGAGAGAATCATTGATCCTCTGCCTCCCACCGGCACCACCCAGCCCATGCAGATGAATTCATTTTCCTACCATGTGCCCTGACAGGAAAATGAATCCTGACGCCTGGCTCATAGGTCCATGCTCAACCACTGAGCCAGGTGGACTGGACTATGTACTATGTATTTTGAACAAAGGAGAAATTGGGGAGATTATTTTTCAGAAGTCAGAATGGGCGATTTGCAGGTAGTTGAGGAAGAACAGAACACACCTGTCAGGAAAGTTAAGAAACCATGAGACACGGGTTATCTAGCTGACTGACACCAGTCTAAACCCTCTTAGCCAATAGTTAAGAAATAAAGAAAACAAAGATTCTGCCACCCTAAAGCTGCCTTTGGGGATATTTATTTTCAGCTGTTTATTTAGAAGCCCAAGAGTCAGAGAGATCCTTTGGGCAACCCCAACCCGCTATGCCCAAAAGATTCAGAGAGAGAGAGAGAGAGACCTTCTTCAGAAGTTTGTTGCATTTGCCTGATTGGAGTGAAACATGGTAAATAAGAGGGCTTCAGCAGATGTCTATTAGCTAGATATCCCTCCTCCCCTGTGACACCATCAATCAGGAGTGTGGGAGAGGTTCCTAGACATTGTTGGTCCCAGGAGGCAGGGTTATAAATTCCAGTGGCTGCTGTGTCCAGTGCTGGAATTGGTGGCAGTTCAGCTCACCAGCACACCTCCTGAGCCCACAGCTGGACAGGGCAGCGGGTGGGTCCAGGCTGGCTGGGCCCAGGGCCTGGAGAAGAGGTGGAAATGCAGAGGGGGATGACTCAGGTGAACCTGGAAGGGAGGGAGAGGCGTCAGTCCAGGTACCCACATGAACTGTCCTTGGGAAAGGTCACCTGTGTCCTGAGGAGAGAGAGGGCAGTAGAGCCCAGCCATGGGGGAGACCCCTCAGGGCTCTGCCCACTGACACTCTGACAATGGAAAGGACACTCACCACTGACTCTCTCATCCCCTCTCCAACCAGGTTCACAGGTGAGGAGGGATCTCCATGCAAATTGTTCCTGAGCTCTCAGGATTCTAAGTCCTTTTGTTCCAAGCTTGAGACTTAGCAACCAGGGGAGCAACCAGTGGACAACCTGTCCAAGTAGGACTGGACCAGGACTGGTGGGGCAGCCTACATCTCCTTCCCATGAAGTTGCTTTGAGGCCAGGCCAAGGCCCTGGAGCTGTAAGAGCACCGCCTGTCAGTGAGCAGCTGGCCTTCAGCTGAGAGTTCTCCACACACCCAACCTCTCCCCCAACAGTTACTCACATGGGGGGGGGGGGCTCTATCCTCTTCAAGTCCAGTCTCTGGGAGGCCCAAATCTGGGAGAAGAGATGCCACCCAGGGATGAAGGTTCCTGCCTTTCCCTCTGGGCTCCTGGATAGCTACGCCAAAAGAATTTTCAAAAGGTGTGGTTCACAGAAATTGGAACACACACTGTGGTGAATACACTCTGGCCACCCTGAAATCTCTCCAGGACATTTCACATGGACTATTCCTGCAGTGAACTGGGCATCCAGAGGCCATTGCAGGTGCCCGTAAGGAAATCAGGAGCCTGTTGTACAGTGGGTGTCATGGAAGCACAAGTCAGCCCCAAATGCCTTCTTGATTTGCCCTCCCTGCTTTGGACCCCTGTTTATTCTTTCTTGTCGTAGTGTCTTCACCTGAAAACAACAACTGACAGCATTAAAGTTCAAAATGTCCTGACATGAGTCTGGCTACAACATCAAAAAGCTATGTTCTCCTTAGTAAGTAAGGGCTGTATGTTTTATCTATGTCAAGCATGCTTAGTTTGAGATTGCAGCTTCTTTCCCCCTTAGGCTTACTGTACGTGATTGTAGAAAAAAGTATGTACCCCTTTCACCTCATCTCTATTTTATCCCCTCACAGGACAGGCTAGCAGCGGTGGGCAAACTTTTTGACTCGAGGGCCACAATGGTTTCTTAAACTGGAGCGGAGGGCCAGAACAAACGCATGGATGGAGTGTTTGTGTGAACTAATACATGTTAACACTGCTGCTGGTGAAGGAGCGGAGGGGAGTGGGAAAGAACCCTCCGCTCTTTTGGCTCAGAGGGCCAGATAGAACACCTTAAGGGGCTGGATCAGGCTAGCAGGCCGCAGTTTGCCCACCGCTTGCTGGACTCAGCCTCTCTCAGCTGTGCAGGAGTGTGTGTGCGCACACACACTCACACACACTCACCCACACACATAACACACAGAAGCTCCTTCAAAAGCATCCAGCTTCCCTCTCTTCCATCACTGAAGGGTTTTTAAGTCACAAGGGTGATCATTACAATGCAGTGCTGGTTGACTGACACTTTTAATGTTTCTAAAATTAAAATAGCAGTTCACCACTAGTCCAGGAGAGGCAATTGTGATAGAGAACCTTGTAAAAAATACAGGAAGATAATTTACAATAACTAGCATTATCATTGTTAGTGGACATGTGGACTGCTTTAAGAGGTTCATAAATATGAATTGCTGATTTCCCAGGAGAGTGGGGCCCGGGAACTTTAGTCCCTCTTCCTTATGCAGGCTTACTGTCGCCTAGGAATATGGCGAACATTATGAGGCTATGGGTGAAGCAATGGAATAAATGAATGTTATATTCACATTTAATTTTACAAGAATAGGGGATTGCATTATGTAATCAGTCAGGTGGCCTGCATTTTGCTTTTCATATAACAGATCACGTCATTTTAGTGCATCAACCTCTGCAATGCTGACAAGCAACCAGATCATCATGAACATAGGGTGGACAAACTTCAAATAGATTCCCTTTGAAATTCACCTTCCAGGATGCATCCATTCCCCTCTGTGTCACTCTATGACCCTCCCCTGTGCCCCAGTGTCTCTTGCATTCTCAAATTGGCCAAGCACTTTACTCTCTCAGAAATTGTGCAGTCTGTCCTCATGCCCTGAACAGGATCATTCCAAGCCCCTGATGGCCCCTCCTTGTGAAAGGCGCACCGCCTCTCAGGGCGGTGCGGGGGGAGGAGTCTGACCGCCAGGCTCTGAGATCCCTCTGCGCCCGCCATAGGGCCTGGCCTCCCCGGAGCGGGTCCAGGTCTCCGGACCAGCTGCGTGAGTCACTGGCGGCGGGCCGAGGGGTGGGGGCCTGGCGGCGGCCAACCACGGGGGAGGTCCTGGGAGCGGAAGGCCTCACCACCTTGCTCTTCCCTCCCTTCCCCCGTGGTCGGCTTCCCGCTTGCCCGCGCTGGGGCCGAGGGTCCTTGCAGCCCTCGGGGCCCGGTCCGGGGGACCGGGGCCTGCGTGGGCCGGCCGCCGGGCCCCATGTGGGGGGCATTGGCTCCCCAGCCCACAGCGGGAGCCCAGCGCGGTCTGCCCCCACCCCCGGACCGGGCCCAGTGCAGCAGCGGCGCAGCAGAGTGGGGCGCGTGCCCTGGCTCAGGGAGGCCGCCATGCTGCAGTGTGCCGGCCCCATGGGCCTGGCCTGCTCCTCCAGAGCTGGGCGCTCCAAAGGCCGCACCCCGTTTGCTGGGCCTGTGCCACCCGGACACGCTGGAGTCCCGGTCTGCCCGCAGGCCAGCTGCGGGTGCTGTGCGGGAGGGCCATCCTGCCTTGTGGCGAGTTCGAGCGGCAGCAGCAGGAGCCAGACAAGGACTGCGCCCTCCATCTTGCCTTGGGTCCTCCATTTTGGGATGGGGCCATGTGCTTCCTCACGGGAAGAAGCCGCTGCTAGCCACACCCAGGATTTCTCTGAATTAACCAATGGTGATCAAGGGAAGTGCACGCCATCACTATGACCACATCCTATACCGACTAGCGCCTGGCCAATCAGCAGGGCCCACAGTGCCCTCTCCTGCCCTCACTCCACCCCCCTTTAAAACCTCCTACCCATCAGGCCTCGCTCTCTCTGCCACTGGACTTTCCGCTGTGTCGGTGGGTCTGGTGAACGGGGAGCGCAGGCCGGCTTGCATAATAAAGGACTCTTTGCTTTTGCATCGGACTGACTGGCTCCCTGGGGGTCTTGGGAACTTTGAAATCTGGGCACAACACTTGTACAACACTCAGGCAAAAGTCTTCCTGCCTCTGTAACTTTCCATACCAGCCCCATTGTTTTCTTGACAGAATTAGTTACAAAGTGCCATTTGTAGATAATGGTCTTGTTGGGTTTTCCTGTGTGTGTGTGTGTGTGTGTGTGTGTGTTTTCTGTTTTCATCCTAAACTCTGTGAGGATAGACTGTGTGTAGCTCTGAGCATGGCATTAGCAGCCACTCCAGGACAAATAGTTGCCAAATGCATCTAGGAGAGAGGGGGGATGGCTAGGCTGAATCTCTAGTTCCCAGGTGAGTTGTTTCTGTTTCTGTTTTTTATCTGCACTGCTCTAGGTGACAATCCCAGATCCACTGGGGCTGAGAGCAGTCGCCTCATTTGTCCTCATTCCTCCATCTATGTAGCTGGAAACTTTAAACTCTGCTAGTTCATAGGCATGGGGAACGTCTGGAGGAATGGCAGGGTAGGGACCCACAAGAAGCCAGCCTCACCACCCTGCTGTTACGCTCCACCCCCACGACCGCCCCATAGCCTAAGGTGAAGAGATGCAGGGTCACCTGCATGACAGGGACACAGTGTCCTCTGCCCACTCTCCCTCTCAGATAAGGTCTCACAGTTTGTAGAGTCTGAATATTCCCCAAGTCTGAGTGAGGAAGAGCAAGGCAGCACAATGTGTCTGAGGCTGCCTGTCACTACTTGAGCCAAGTTAAGCAGAGACAGGGTTGAGCCACACAATGAGTGTTTATCCAAGGATGCGGTCAGTATGGGGAGAGCAGTTGCTCACCCTGGAAATTCGGCTCTCAGCCTCTTGGGGAGAAGATAGTTACATGTAGCTGCCAGCTGCAAGTGTCACATGGAAAGGGGAGGGGAGGGCCTGCTGTCTGCCCTTCAGGAGCTCAAAGGCTGACCACAAGGTGGCTAATCTTACAAGACTTTAGGAACAGCTCAGCCCCTTCCTGGGATGAGATTGGAATGGTCAGCCTTCCTGAGAAAGACCCCAGGAGGGGGTCAGGGTGCGGGCACAGCTGCCAAAGCAAAGCTTGTCCTGTGCTTGGTCTCTCTTCGCAAAATGCAATCTTTTCTGAGTAATGGGCCATGGAGGCAGCCTGTTTTCCGTACAGCCTGTTTCATCCTCCAGTGTCCCAGGGCCTCGTATTTATAGTTTGCAAGTGATGAGTAAACAACTGCAGCTCTCTTCTTATTACAAGGCCTTCTGCACTATGAGAAGCTGATTTCCAAAGACCCCCAGGAGATGCCTCAGGCCAGCCTGGATGACAGGGCTGGACCTCAGCTTTGCTCTTCGCTTCTGCCTCTCTCCTCACAAGCCTTACTTTTGTCTCCTAAAGAGACTATGGAAAAGCAGGCAGCAAAACCTGTCAGACTGAGCATGCCAGGCACCCTGTGCCCCCTGGAGGCACCACCTGAGAGGAGAGCCCTGGGTTAAGGTTCAGCATAGGGCAGCTCTGCCTGCGCCTGAGCACCAGGCTGTGGCTGGTGCCTCCCCACCTCTCCTCAGCTTTGTTGGCCTGCTCCTCCTCAGGAGCCTCCTGCCCACTCTGTTCTGCTTCCAGGCCCAGGGGTGACTGTGCCAAAGGGATTTGTTGGTGAGAGGAGAACCCCTTCATGAGAGGGGAGGAAGGCAGGGAGGCTGCCATCACCTGAAGGCTTAGGGGAGGTGAGCAGAGCAAAGGATACATTTGGGACTGAGGAGAACACCTGTGGAGAGAGACAATGTAATTGCATCTGGCCAGCTCTCCTCTGCCCCGGGGGTTACTAACATGTCTGTATCCAGACAGTAGGGAGAGTAGACTAGCCCAGGGCAGGGAGCTCCTTTACAAACAGAGGGCTGCGGTGGGTGGGAGTGGGGCGCCAAGCCTGGCCCAGGGAATGGGGTAGGTAATTGGCAGATACAACCACAGAGGGAAAGGGGTCCCCAGAAACACAGACCAGGGGTGGCGAGTGGGAGGTTAGCTGTGGGTCGCGGTCTCCTGTTTCTCCCTCCACATCCGCGATTGCCCCCACCCTCATGACTGGAAGCACAGGCTCCCCCTAACAGCCACCCACCCTCTGCAACCCCTTGCAGCCTGCTGGGTGTGGCACAGGCGCCCATGTCCTCACCTTCTCTGGGCCTGTTAAAACACGCCCCCCCCCTCCTGCCCCCTGATCTTGGTTTGTTCCTGATCTCATGATCTCGCGTGATTTCACCCCCAAAGGAACCAGTGCACAGTCCCAGGAAGCTTGCGAGGCACCGACCCCTACCTCTTCCTTCCCGCCAGCCAGCCCCCCTGCTGTGCAGGAGTCCCAGTGGTGAGGAGCACAGCCTGTGGAAAAGGTAAGCATACACTCTGGGTTCTTGCTGTCTCCTGGGGTGAACTTGCTGTCTCCAGGAGTGAACTTGCTCTAGTCACTGGTAACCCGCAGCCCCTCCCCTGCCGGCTTTTTCCATCTGAAAATGAGTTTCCACCTGGTTGGAGTGAAGGCCTGAGTTCCAAACCTGGCTGGCAGGCGTGAGGCCTTCCGCTTGCTGCGCCAGAGTGGGAGCTCGCTGAGGGGACTTACATGCAAAAATTCATGGAATTCCAGCGTCTGCCCTTATTGTGTGACCTCAGCTGGCCGAGTTTGCACTTGACCAAGGGCGCCCTCACAGCCCCAGGCGCCAACTCCCCTGGGATCTGGCTCCTGAAGTCTGTGGGCTCTCAGGCCAGCCCAGCCCTGCTCAGCGAGTGGGGAACAGAGACGGGGCAGAAAAGTGGCTGCTGGATGGTGGGCTGTGTCCAGGAGGGAGAGGTCGCTTTCCGCAGAGTACCAGGCCCATCACTCATCATTGTCCTCTGGTTCAGCTTGTGAGAAAGCGGTGGTCAGGCTGGGAGATAAGAGGTGATTCCCACTGAGAGCAGCAGAGCCCTCTCCTGGTGTGAGTGTGCATGTGCCTGAGTGTGCCAGAGTGTGAGTGTGTGAATTCTCACCTGATGATATGTTCCTGGGTTCCTTTTCTTTCTTTCTTATTACTGATTAAGGTATTGCATATGTGTTCTTATCGCCCACTCTACCCACACCCCCTCCCCCACCACGCAAGCATGCCCTCACGCTCACCCCCTGGTGGCTGCGTCCATTGGCTAGGCTTATAGGCATGCACACAAGTCCTTTGGTTGATCTCTCCCCCTTAGCCCCACCCTCCCCTACCTTGTCTCTGAGGGTGATGGTCTGTTCCATGCTTCTCTGTCTCTGGATCTGTTTTTGTTCATCGGTTTATGTTGTTCATTGTAATCCACAGATGAGTGAGGTCATGTGATATTTATCTTTCTCGGACTGACTGACTGGCTTTGCTTAGCATAATGCTCTCCAGCTGCATCCATGCTGTTGCAAATGGTCAGTGCCCCTTCCTTTTTTGTGACAGCATACTATGCCAATGTGTAGAGGTACCACGGCTTTTTAACCCACTCATCTGCTGACCAGCACTTAGGCTGTTTCCAAATCTTAGCTATTGTAAATTGTGCTGCAGTGAACATAGAGGTGTATGTATCCTTTCTGATTGGTAATTCTAGGTGCCTGGGATATATTCCTAGAAGTGGGATCATTGGGTCAAATGGGAGTTCCGTTTTCAGTTTTTAGAGGAAACTCCATCCTGTTCTCCATAGTGGCTGCATCAGTCTGCATTCCCAGCAGCAGTGAAGGAGGGTTCCTTTTTCTCCCCATCCTCACCAGCTCTTTGTTGATTTGTTGATGATAGTCATTCTGACATCTTTGAGTTGGTACCTCATTGTCCATTTGCTTTGGGTCTCTGGCAAATTGCATCACTAATTTGAGTTAGATTAGTGACTCTGAGCATGTTTTCCTGTGTCTGTTGGCCTTCCTTTGTCCTCTCTGGAAAAGTATCTGTTTAGGTCCATTGCCTATTTTTGTGATTGGTTTGGTTATCTTCCTTTTGTTAAGTTGTATGAGTTCCCTGTAAATGTTGGAGATGAAACCCTTATCACAGAGAACATTGGCAAATATGTTCTCCCCTGCAGTGGGCTTTGTTGTTGTATGTTGATGGTTTCTTTTTTTTTTTTTCCTATGAAGAAGCTTTTTATTTTGATGTCATCCCATTTGTTTATTTTAACTTTATTTTCCATTGCCCCAGGAACTGGGTCGGTGAAGACATTGCTTCAGCATATATCTGAGACTTGCTGCCTGTGGCTTCCTCTAATATTTTTAGTTTCCCGTCTTATGTTTAAGTCCTTTATCCATTTTGAGTTTATTTTTTGTGTATGGTGTAAGCTGGTGGCCTAGTTTCATTTTCTACATGTATCTGACCGAATTTCCCAGCACCATTTATTGAAGAGACTGTTTTGTCTCCATTGTATGTTTTTGCCTCCTTTGTCAATATTAATTGAGCTTAGTGGTTTGGATTGGTTTCGGGGTTCTCTATTCAATTCCATTGGCCTATATGTCTATTCTTGAGTCAATGTCAGGCAGTTTTGAGAACAGCGGCTTTGTAAAACAGCTTGATATCTGGTACTGAGATACCTCCTACTTTGCCTTCTTTCTCAGGATCGCTGCAGCTATTTGGGGTTTGTTAGTTTTTTAAATTTATTTCATTGATTTTATACAGAGAGTAAAGGGGAGGGATAGAGAGTTAGAAACATCGATGAGACAGAAACATGGATCAGCTGCCTCCTGCACACCCCCTACTGGGGATGTGCCCCCAACCAAGGTACATGCCCTTGATCGGAATCAAACCTGGCACCTTTCAGTCTGGAGGCAAACGCTATGTCCACTGAGCCAAACCTGTTTGAGCTCAGGGTCTTTTTTTTTAATTACAGATGGATTTTTGGAGAGTTCATTCTATGTATGTGAAATATGCTGTTGGTATTTTAATGCGGAGTGTATTGAATCTATAGTTCCCTTTGTGTAGCATGGCCATTTTCATGATGTTGATACTACCAAGCCATTAACATGGCATGTTCTTTCATCAGTTTTGTCTTCCTCTATTTCTTTTTCAAAGTCTTGAAGTTTTCTGAGTAGAGGACTTTTACCGTCGTAGTTAGGATATTCCTAGGTATCTTAATTTTTTTGGTGTTATGATAAATGAGTTTTTTTCAAACTCTCTTTCTGTAAGTTCACTATTGGTTTATAAAATGCCATAGATTTCTTGGCATTAATTTTGTAGTCTGCTACATTGCTGAATTCACTTACTAAGTTTACTAAATTTTTGAAGGAGTCTGGGGTTTTCTATGTACAGTATCATATCATCTGCAAATCATGACAATTTACTTCTTACTTTCCAATTTGGGAGGCATTTATTTCTTTTACTTGTGTGATCACTGTGGCTAGCAGTTCCAGTACCATTTTGAACAGAAGTGGTGAAAGCAAGCATTCTTGTCTTGTTCCTGTTCTTGAGGGAAATGGCTTTAGTTTTTGCCCATTAAGTATGATGTTGACTGTAGGTTTTTCATATAAGGCTTTTATATGGGGAGGGATGATTCTTCTATTCCCACTTTGCTGAGTGTTATCAGGAAAGGCTGTTGCAATTGGTCAAATGAATTTTCTGCACCAATTCATATGATTGTGTGGTTTTTCTCTCTCAATTTGTTTATGTGCTGTATCATGCTTATTGATTTGCGGATATTGTACCAGCCTTGAGTCCCTGGGATAAATCCCACTTGGTCATTGTGTATGATCTTTCTAATGTAATTCTGGATCCAGTTTGCTAGAATTTAATTCAGGATTGCAACATCACTGTTCAACTGGAATATTGGCTTGTAAGTCTCTTTCTTTGTGGTGTCTTTTTCTGGTTTTCAGATTATGGTAATGCTGGCTTCATAAAAAGACCTTGGAAGCGTGCCTTCCTCTTGAATTTTTCAAAGAGTGTGAGAAGAATTGGTTTTATTTCTTCTTTGAATGTTTGGTAAAACTCCCCTGTGAAGCCATCTGGTCCAGGGCTTTTGTTTTCTGGAAGCTTTTTGGTTACTGTTTCAATTTTATCACTAGTTTTCGGCTTATTCACATTGTATGCTTTTTCCTGATTTTGTATTGGAAGCTTGTATTTTTCTAGGACTATGACTATTTTGTCCAGATTGATGAGGGATGTTTAATGAACCAAAGACCCAGAGGTGAGAGAAGCACACAGGATGATTGATGCCAGACAGAGGGCTACACCTCGCTCATGCATGTAGCAAACTATGCCCTCTCACCATTGTTTTTATTGGGGTTTGGTACAAGGTCAGTGCATCAGCAGTTAATCAATTAAACATTGTTTTGTTCTATATTATTACAAGAGCTTATTGAGGACAACTTGCAGCTGTGCCCTCCCTTTCTGTTCTACACCCATGAGTATTTTATCCTAGCCTTTCTCATGGAGGCAAATGTTCCTGGAACTCAAGATTTTGTGCAATGTTGACCCAGTGCGAATCACTTGCAAGTCACGCTGTGCTCCTGATAGAACATTCACTTCTTCTTGGCAGGATTTCAGATCCTCGTTTACAAATGTCCAGCTATGAATCCCCCTTTTTTTCTTGCTTCATTTGATGGAGGATCAGAGATAACACAGCTGTTTTTCTCTTAATTAGTTGCTTTATTTTCCTGAGTCCTTGGAAGACTAAATATAAAATGATACAGAGATGGAGTATTAATAATAGTATTCCAGCAGAAGCTCCTAAAGTGGCTTGTAAATGGGGTATAGGATTTAATTGTTGCAACCCTTTAACCATATTTTAACACATTTTGCCCAGTTAATTTATGCAATTTCTTTTGAAATATTTTTTGTATATGAGATTGTAAATGTAGACTTTCTTTTGTTAGATTTTTATGATTGAACAAATGTTTTGTAACCTTTTTCCATGGAAACAAACTTTCATTCTAAGGTACAGGAGTAATGCAAATTGATGAATAATTCTAGTTATATTTCATATGCATTTGTCTTTGCAGACTTACAATTTGATCTTCTATCATTAATAAAAATGGTAATCAAACAGGCTTGTACAAAGGCGGTTTTATTAGCATTACATTGTAAGGTGTAATTCCAAGAGTTATTTTTATAGATTTGCTTATTTTATGCAAATCTATGCTTTCAGAGAATGTAAGGCAGACCCCAATTTCCATAAGTCAGATTGAACAGGATGTCCTTCTTGATGAGGTGTTTGGGTGGGGGGGGCAAATTCTCCATCAAGCCATACAATGCTCTCATTTTCTTGCATGGATATGGACTTGTTCTCTCCTCTATGCCATCGTAGATCAGCTCAATTGGCTTTAGAACGGGCAGAACCTGAAGGGCTCCAATCAGTGACGCTTCCATAGGAAGTATTAGATAAAAACCGAACTGTCTCTCCTCGACAGGAGTCCCAATGGACCCAATCAGACAAGATAGTAAACGTAGGAACATGACATGGTAGAAGTAATGGAGGAGTACTCTTCTTATTCCAACTAACCTTTTTAAACCCATGGTCTCTCAGAAGAAACAAACGCCTGTTTTTTTGTTTCAGTAGTAGTGTTTTCAAAATGTTCAGCAGGGCTTGTGCCTGTATTGTTGAACAATGGTCTCCTTGACCTAAGCATATTGGCACTCCCTGCGTTCCAGGGGTATGATTTTCTATGACTCTACGGTCCTCTTCTGGTTTTAATGGACCTCGATCATCATAAGGTCCGGGTAAGCAATTTGAGTCATTAACATAAATTCGAAACCTTTGAATCCAACCAAGAAACACCTCTATTCAGTGGGGGATTAGGAATGTAAGCCCAGTATGTATGATTCTCAGCATTTACCTGAGTGGTTATTAGTGCAAGCATAGCAAGGAACAAAGTCTATGGCGTCACTTCTTTTCCATGACACCAAACCAGTTGTTCTCCCTCTTGGGTAAGCTTCTTCAACAGACCCAAGGTTGGTAAAGATGAATGTTGCGTTGACCATAGAGCTTTTCAGATAGGACGCCCCGTCAACGTCATCTCTGAGAATCCTTGGTCAGGTCACTTAAGTAGAACTTCCTTTTGGTTCCCATGTCTCCGCTTAAGACGCCTCTCAGGAAGCCAAAACTTTTGTTTACCTGTGGAAATATAAGCATAACCTTGCCCCCATCGTAGGATCCATGCAGGATCCCACGACTGAGAGGACTCATTATGATAAAACACAGGTTGATTGAATTCTTGTGAATCCTCCTTTTCCCAATGTCGCTGAGCAGCAGTCCTGTCAGTCTCATCTTCATTTAAAAAAATTAAAGTAAATAGAGCTGTTAATAGTCTTCATTTAGGGGATTCTCCCCCTTTTTGTTCTTTGAGCATTTCCTTTAAGGTGTGAATTTGTCTTTCAATAATAGCTGGTCCTGTATTGTTACAAGGGATGCCAGTGATGTGAGTGATATGATGAAATTGAAAAAAATATTTGACATTTGGTAGATAGATATGCAAAACCATTATCAGTCTTAATATTTTGAGGTATTCCCATTACTGCAAAAGCTTTTAGTAAGTGAGTAATTACTGCATATTGAGAATCAGTGACAATATTTACAGCTTGAGGAAAATGTTGTAGTAATAAAGCAATGGAAAATAGTTCTGCGCATTGTACTGAAGTGTATGGAGAGTGAATTACCTTTGTTAGCTGTTGAAAATGAAAACCCGAGCTATTCCTAACTTGTTAGCTTTGGTATAAACAATAGGGCCTTGAATTGGTTCGTTAGCTATAATATGATGAGGCCATATTCATTGAGTTTTCCTAAGAAATTGTAACCTTTTATTTGTAGGATAATGATTATGTATTTTCTCTAAAAAATGAGCACAAGCAGTTTGCTAACTGTTGCATATTTGAAACAATTTTTGAATTTTTTTTGACAGTAAAAGGTACTATAATTTCTTCTGGATCTAAACCACATAATGGTCTTAATCTTAATCTTCCCTTGTAAATAATTTGGCAAATTGTTTCAATATAAGTCTGTATTTTTTCTGTGATTTATGAGGCAAGAAAATCTATTCAATAACATTACTATCTTGAACAAGTAACCCTGTAGGAGAATTCTCAGTGTGGAAAATCACTAATTTAAAATTGTCTGTGGAAAAATTCTATTTAATTGTGTTTGTGGAATATGCTGTTCTATCCAAGTTAATTATTTTTCTGCATCAGGGATTAAAACACGTGGGCTATTTAATTCAGATGGCCCCTTTAGTATTTGAAATAAATTAGTCAATTGATAAGTAGGTATACCAAGGCTGCGTCTCAACTAATTAATGTCTCCTAATAACATTTGAAAATCATATAGAGTCTTTAAACTGTCTCTTCTTATTTGAACCTTCTGTGGAATAATGGAGACATCTGTTAATTTTTTCCCCGAGATATTTCCATGACTCCTGCCATTGTTTCTTTTCTGGGGCTACTTCTAATCTATAGTCTTAGAAATTTTCAAGGAGGTATTGGTAAATCTCCTGTAATTGTGATTGAATTTCAGAAGCTATTAAAATATCATTTATGTAATGATAAATTAGAGTATTAGGAAAACTTTTTTGACTATTTTTAAAGGTTGATGCACATATGCCTTACATACAGTGGGGCTGTTGAACATTTCTTGTGGTAAGACGTTCTATTGATACCGTTGAGTGGGGTGAGCCTGATTGAAAGCTGGGACAGTAAATGCAAATTTCTGATAGTCTTGAGGTTGTAAAGGAGTAGTGAAGAAACAATCTTCGTGCCTCTTCCTGAGAGATAGCCTTTTTAACAGCTGTTGTTAATCTTGACAGAAAGTCAGTGTAAGGCTCCCCCGCTTGTTGAGTAATTTTAGTAAAAGCGGGAGGTGCCTTTCCAGGTGTATTCACTCTCTGCCAAGCTCTTAAACAACATAATTTTATCTGAGTGATATGCAAATCTGAAAAAGATGCCTGTGCTTTCAATCGCCCATCCTGTCCAGACCCAGTTAATTCCTGAAATGTTGGTCCTGGAGGCTGTTTTGCTGCATTTTCTCTAGCCATAACGTCTGCTTCCCCTCTCCACTATGTTTTAAATTGTAAATATATTCCTGGATCCAGTAGAGTTTTGGCCAAAGCTTCCCAATCTAGGGGAATTAGCAAAAATTCTGAGGCATACATAACTAGTAAGTAATCCCATCACAAAGGGAGAATGCATGCTATAAGAGTTAATTGATTCTTTTAAAATTTTGAGCAATTTAAATTCATGAGGACAATGAGCCACATTAACATAACCATTTGTATATTGGGGATATTGTTGCAGGTCCTGTGGCATTTGCTGCCACTGTATCAGAAATGCAAGGAAATCATCATCTCTTCTCCATGTGGGAGGAACAATCTCAACTCCAGGTTCTAAATCGAATAATATTTTGTTTATTTCAGTAGGCAAGGGCAGCTGGAACTGCCTCTGTGCCCCAATGAATAATGTGGTGAGTCTGGAGGAGGAGCCGTGGGAGTTACTCCGGGCTCCTCCGACAGTGGCTGTTGAACTGGAAAAGCATTTTTGATTAATTCCTGTCACTTATTAGTGGGTTTAACATGAGGCAGTGGGATACCACATATTAAAGCCTTTATATGAATCAGCAAATCTTTTAATAACTCTTGTTCGTCATCCCTCATATTGCTTTTCTTTTTTAATCTCTCCTGTTCACTAGAACTAGAATCAGTGCTACTAGTTTCACTTTCTGACAAATCCTGGATGCCCTCTTTATCAGTCTCGTCTATATCTTCATATCCCTTCAACTTCCATTCAAAATCTTTCCTTTTTTGGTCCGTATTATTTTCATGAGGCAAAGAAGATAATGGTCTATTAGGCATGTCTTTATCAGTTTCACAAGCAGAGTGAGAAGGAGAGCTAGTAACTTTAACTGGAGTGGCCTTATAATCTGATTTTGACTGCAAAGATTTAAGAGCCATAGTAATCAAAGTACACAAGGACCAAACTTCCTTTCCTATAGGATCTCCATTCTGATGAGCGTGACGTAGCGCATAAACAATCTGTTTCCAAACCTTTAGATTTACCTATTTCTGCCTGTCGGCTCAAACCAATAACAATGCCTTTTTATTTCTCTAGCTAATTTCCTAAAAGTGTCTTGAGACAGACTAACCCCAGTGCTTTAAAGCACTGAATGCAGCAGAGTCATATATTGAAACTCTGCAGTTGGGGAGTTCCCCATTGAGCTGCCTGGCTTGCCAAACGTTTTGCATAAACCATTGTGGACTTCTTTCCTTTCAGTCTTGTGCATTCCCAGTACTCACCTTAAGATCCCTGTTCGGGCGCCAAGTATTGAGGGATGTTTAATGAACCAAAGACACAGAGGTAAGACGAGCACACAGGATGACTGATGCCGGACAGAGGGCTACAGCTCGCTCAGTCATGGAGCAAACTTTGCATTCTCACCCCTATTTTTATTGGCGTTTGGTACAAGGTCAGTGCATCAGCAGTTAATCAATTAAATCTTGTTTTGTTCTATATTATTAAAATAGCATATTAAGGGCAACTTCTAGGTGTGCCCTCCTTTCTGTTCTACACCTACAACTGTTTAATCTGAGCCATTCTCAGGGAGGTAAATGTTCTTGGAACTCAAGATTGTGTGCAATGCTGACCCAGCGTGGCTCGCTTGCAATTCCCGCTGTGCTCCTAATAGAACATTCACTTCTTCTTGGCAGGACTTCAGATCCTTGTTTACAAATGTCCAGCTACACAGGTTTTCCATTTTGCTAGAGTAGAGTTGTTTGTTGTAATTTTTTACAATCCTTTGTATATCTGTGGGGTCATTTGTTACTTCACCTCTTTCATTTATAATTTTGTTTATTTGGGTCATCTCTCTTTGTTTCTTGTTGAGCCTGGCTAGCGGTTTATGATTGTTGTGTATCCTTTCAAAGGACCAGCTCTTGGTTTCATTGATATTTTATATTTTTTTGGTCTCTTTGTTGCTCCTTTCTGCTCTGATCTTTATTATCTACTTCTTTCTGAGGACTTTGGGCATTTCTTCTTGCTCTCTTTGTAATTGATTAAGTTGCAAGGTTAGATACTTCATTTCCATTTTTTTCTCATTTTTGGAGGTAGGCCTTTAGAGCTATGAACTTCCCTCTCTGGACTGCTTTCATTGTGTCCCATAGATTTTGGATTGTGTGTTTTCTTTGTCATTTGTTTCCAGGATGCTTTTCGTTTCTTCTTTGATCTCTTTGGTAACCCAACCATTGTTTAATAGCATGCTATTTAGCCTCCAAATGTTTGATTTTTTCATTGTTTTTATTGCAGTGGATTTCCAGATTTATGCCATTGTGACCTGAGAAGATGCTTATTATGATTTCTATGCTCTTGAATTTGAAGAGACGTTGCCCGTGTCCTAATCTGTAGTCTGTTTTTGAAAATGTCCCCTGTGCACTGGAGAAGAATGTATATCCAGTAGCTTTGGGATGAAATGTTCTGAAGATGTCAAGTCCATCTGAACTGAGAGTCAATTAGGGTTGCTGTTTCTTTGGAGGTTTTTTGTTTAGAGGATTTATCCAGTAGTGTCAATGGGGGGTTAAAGTCCCTGACTATGACTATATTGCTATCTGTACCTTAATACCTTCCAGAAGTGTGTATTTTATGTATTTGGGTGCTCCTGTATTGGGTGCATATATGTTTACCAGAGTTATATCTTTTTGTTGAATTGCCCCCTTTAGTATTATGCAGTGGCCTTCCTTATCTCTTGTTATGGCCTTCACTTTGAGTTCTGTTTTGTCAGATATAAGTATTGCCATCCCAGCTTTTGTCTCATTTCCATGTACCTGAAACACTTTTATTTTCTATCCCTTCACTATCAGTCTGTGTGAATCCTTTGCTCTGAGGTGGGTCTCTTACAGACTGCAAATATATGGGTCATGTTTTCTTATCCATTCACCTACCTTGTGTCTTTTCATTAGAGCATTTAATCCATTTACATTTAATGTTGTTATTGATATGTACTTGTTTGTCATCATTTTTATTCTTTTATTTTTGTTTCATCTTGCCTTTCTGTTTCTTCTTTGTACAGCAGTCCTTTTAGCATTTCTTGCATTGCTTGCTTGGTGTCAATAAACTCTCTTAGCCCTTTTTTGTCTGTGAGTCTCCAGATTCCATCTGCAATTTTGAATGGTAGACTTGCTGGGTATGTATTCAGTCCCTTGTTTCACATCACTTTGTATATTTTATTCCATCCCATTCTGGCCTGGTGTGTTTCTGTTGAGAAATTAGTTGATATTCTAATGGGAGATCCCTTGTAGGTAACTTTCTCTGTCTCTCTCTGACAGCCTTTATGATTCTTACTTTGGTATTGATGTTTAATTATAATGGGGCTTGGTGTTGGTCTTTTTGGGTTCATCTTGTTTGGGACTCTATGTGGTTCTTGCACTTGCATAGTTATTTTCTGGCCAATATCAGGGAAGTTTTCTGTTATTATCTCTTCCAACATGTTTTCTATTCCTTGCTTCACTTCTTCTCCTTCTGGTATCCCTATGATGCGGATGTTGTTTTGTTGGGTGTTATCCCAAAGCTCCCATAGGCTCTCCTCTTGCATTTTAAACTTTCTTAATCTGACATGTTAGTTGCCTCCATTTCATTTAACTCCTTTTCTGTTGATTGCACTTTATTCATTCCTTTGGGGATTGCTTTTTTTGTCTCCCTATGTATTGTTGTAATATTTGCATTGTATCTGTGTGCTAGGTTCAACTGCTTTGCTACCCAGGTTCTTTTTGGTGTGTTTCTACTGGTGTGATCTCTCAGGTCTTCTGGGATAGGTAATCCAGTGGAGCTCCCTTCTTGAGCTATTTGGATTCTCTTGAGGTAGTTGGATCTGGATTGTTAGTGTCTTATTTGTGGATGAAGTGTTATCATGGGTTAGCAATGTGACTAACCCCCAGCATTGTTTTGCAAGGTGTTTTGGATGTGATTATTGCTCCGGCTCTTGTGGAAAAGGTTGTCTGAAGTCTACTTGGTATGTGCTCACTGTTTGTTCCCAAAGACCATTGCCTGGGATTAAGGAGTCATGGGGCCTGCGGCTCAGGAACTGTGACTTTAGCTGGTGTGGTGTGACGGTTGCTGGATTAGCATGACTCTGAAACTCACCTTGTGGGCCCAGTGCCCATGAGTGTGCGGAGGCGGGTATCTCGTAGTTTGTGGTTGAGGCAGTGGGATTCTGGCCAAAGTGATTTCCCTCTCTGAATCACGAAGGAGTTTAGGATCCAGCAGCAGACTGTCCTGAGGTAGGAAACCCGGCGCGGATGTGGGGCAGTGCCGTGGATACTACTGAGGGAGCCATGCACCCTTGGTTGGAAAGGCACATGCCCAGTGATCGCACACAGAAGGGCCCAGGAGCTGTGTGCAAGGGGTGTGTGCTTGTGGGGCCCACACACTGGATCAGAGTGATTGTGCTGTGCCTCTGGCCCGTGTAGGTAGAAGTCACATTTTCTGCTTTGGGGGATGAGCTACCATAGTTGGAATTGGATGCCCAATGCCTGCTTACAAAAGTGCCCAAGTATCATCTACTGGGGCACTCGGCTCAGGGGGTCCTTGTGCTGGAGCGACGCTGCTGTGGGGACTGGATGCCAGTATGTTGTGCCTTACAGCAGGCTCAGGGGACTTGTGTGCTGGATTGGTGCAGTGCAGTGACCAGAGGTCTGCAGATGGAAAGGAGGAAGTCTGACTATCTTCTGCTGGGTCGTTCAGCCCTTGGTTGGATACTAGTGTGCCCAACCAGCCAGGGCACATCTCCAGTTTTCAGATTCCTCCACGGTGTTCTCAAAGATTTTCACAGGAGCCCATGGCTTCCTATGTACGTGCATTAACTGCGATTTCCTTGTTTGGGGACCATTTGGTTCTTTCTCTGACCTAGGTTGACACAGGTGACTGAGACCATGGTCCACCAGGGTAACCAAGCACTGGAGGGCGTGAGGCCGTTCTGAGCTGAACCAGCATGGATGGAAGAAATCTTCAGGTGAGCTGGTTACTGGAGCTGCCTTAGGTGTCTAGAGAAGCCCTGCGCCTCTTCCATTCTCATCATCAGGGAAATAGTTGGGATCTGCATCCTCAGGCCCCTCCTGGGGGACCAGAAACAGGAGCAGCCATTGTATTCTCAGGTCATGTCCCCCAAAAATCATTTGTTCTCCTGCCTTTTCCTGGGGTAAAAGAGAGCGAGCGCGAGACAAGAAGCTGTAGTGTGTTAGGGACCCCATGGTCAGGCAACTCTGCTTGGAGCAGGGCTGGCATGAGGGCCCACAGACTGACTTAACTGGTGTTTGGTGTCAGGTAAGTTTTGGACTCTTCCCCTGAGCTTGCACCACTTAGGGTAAGGGATGGTTCTTGAAACGAAGTAAGAGTAGTGCCCAACCTGTCCCCTGGCTACAGCCCAAGGAGGTCAGGGACACCTGGGATCTAGAGATTGGGGATGGAGAGGCCTCGCCCTCATGCATTGGGAATATCAGGCCTCACACAGATGCTGCTGGTACTAAGGTCACCTGGTGGTAACCTCTCGTGTTACTAGTGTCTCAGCCACATTGAGAGTGGCTATTTCAGGACATACTGGTCCCAGGATCCTGAGAGGAGAGGTCAAGGCCATAACTGCAGGGTAATTTGAGGCAGAGAGAATTGTCAGCCCTGGGCTGCCAGAAGGTGCCCTCCTTAGTATAATCCACCTGTGCAGAGGATGAGGCGGCGGGGCATAGCGGAGCTCAGGCCAAGAGGGAGACACCCTGGAGCTATGCCTCCTGTGGCCACAGCACTGAGCTGGGTTCCCCACCCCTTCCTTTTCCTCTACCTCAGCTGTGGGAGGGGCCTCCATGCATAACTGCTACCCAGATCTTGTGCGTGACACCTCATCAGTCAATTTACATACTTGCAGATCATTCCTAGTTCTCCCTGGGAATATCACACCATCACCTCCCCCATCCTCCTGAAGACCTGACCGGGTCCCTACACCATGGCTGAGCACGGACCTGCCGAGCACCTGGATTGTGGCGGGTGATTGTCACCTAAATGGGCACTCCTGCTGTCTGCACATGACCCTGATGGTGACCACCGCTGCCACACATAGAGTGGCATGTTCCCATTCTCTGGTGACTTCTCTAGGCACACTCCCATCAGGCTGGCCCAGGTGATGGCCATGGGAGCCTTACATCAGGAACCAGGACCTTGTTCTTGGGTCACCGTCCCATGACTCACTCAGAGATACGAGTGCAGGCAACCAATTCAGGCCTCAGTTACTGCACATGGAGAAGGTAGTCAGTTGATGGCCCCGGCCAAGGCCTTTTGTCTGGAGAGAGAAGTAATGAGACTTGGAAAGTGAAGTGCTTCCGTAATTTCTTAAATTCTGCCAAACATGAGGAATTACTTTTACTCATCATCATGACTCTGACCCAGCTTCAGGTTCGCAATGGCCAGCTCCCAGAGGAGTGTAAATGAGCAACATGGTTATGACTAAAAAAAGGATGGAGAGGTCCCAGGGCAAGCCATGAGGCCAAAGAGCTTCACACTAAAGGAACTCTCCCAGAGACAGGTGCCCACGTAGGCAGCAGAAAGGATGGGGCCTTTGAAGCTTATCCAAACCTAGAAAGCAATGTGACAGTTGACCAAGGCATGGAAAAGACTCTCACTCTGTGTGGAAAGTTGTATGAGCAGAAGACCCACAAGCCATTTTTAAACTACTCTTGAAATAGTTTGCAAAGGTGCATGTCAGTTTTCTAATTCTCAAACCTTTAAAATCACAGGGTGCTAAATAGTGATTTTACTACTTCATTTATTTGCATGTATTGTATGTTTCTAACAGTTTTGAATGTTGTGATAAAAATTTGTAATGACCATTGAAAAATAACAACTTTTCCTATGGTTATTAGGATTGCTGGGCAGGGTATTAGCTGGAGGTACCATTCTGTGAGGCGTGCTCTACAGTGCAGAGCAAGACCACCCTGTGATTTACTCGTTTTCCAGCCCAGTTGTTTTGTTTTTTCGTTTGTCTACTCTGTCAGGTGAGGGTTCGTGCCTCAGAGATACTCTGAGGAAGACCGTGACATTCCCAGGAGGTGTCCCTACAGATCACCCGGAATAGCAGTGATTGCACCTTAGGCACTCAGTAAATGTTCTTGAGTAAATCAAGGATTAAAGTGAGAGAGGAGAGGAGTCTGTCTTTGGCGGGCCAGGATCAGCCGACCCGTGGACATCCCTGAGAACATGTCCACTCTGTGCCAGTGCCTCCTGCCAGCCCTCCAACAGCATCCTTGGCATTCAAGGGCTAGACCCAGGCATGTCCTGTATGTGAGGCATGTTCTCATGGGGGATAAAGAAAGAGAGGCAATCCCTTGTTTAGGTCTAGATGTCATTGGGTCTGAAGTGCAACCAGGTCTTGTTGGGGACAGGCATGTCAGGTCATGCCAGCAGAGACTTGTGAGTTTGAAAAACGCACAGAGGACAGAATAAGTCAGGGTAGGAAGAGGTCTGACTGCAGAGGGAAAGAAGCCAGCTGGAAGGGTGTCTGCTCAAAGGCTGGGTTAAGAGAGTGGACGATGGGAAAGCCAATGCATGGGGACTGGTCCCCAGGGTCTCTGAAAGCCCACAGAGGCAGGGCTTGCTCTGGAACCCTGGAAGGGCATCCGCCTGCCTCTCTGGTGCCTCTTTGGATCCAGAAAGGCAGCTTGGATGTTGATTTTCTTTCTGTACAGTGTAGCTTGTCAAGTTCTCCAGAACAGCTCAGAAGAATTGGGGAGAACTCCTGATTTCTGTTATCAGTGGGTGTCCCCAGCATCAGGTTCCTGATGGGCTGAATGACATTCCAGGAATGCATAAATAGGGTCCCAGACTTGGAGCACATTCTAAGGACCCCCTTCCTTAAAAAGCGGTCACAAGGGCAGATGACCTGGGATCGCAGTAGGGATTTTGTGACTGGAGAAGGCGGTTGCACAGGACGGCCCTACTCATGGGCTCAGAGGCTACTGTGTCCTGTACATAAGTGAGGGCCATGATGAGAGCAGGTGGCAGGTGACCAGGATGTGGTGAAAAACATCCCCCAAATTCATGTGTGGGTGCTGGGAGTCGGCACAGCCTATCCAATGCTGGGCAGGAAGTTCTCCTGCCCCCAGTGCCACAGCACATGCCCTGGGAAAGCAGGCTCCGTATGGGGGGGCGGGGCTGGATAGAGGAGTATTTCTTGCTCGTGAAGAAGGCATGTTCACTCAGACTTTGTTTCTAGGTCATTCTAAGTGGTCCCTCCTGCCTCCTTGTACCTCCAGGACACGGGGATCTCATAGAAGTTTCCTGAGCTTGGGCTCCTACAATTTTCCAGTTTCTGCCAGTGCATGTAATGTTTGTGTTAAAGAGAAAATCTCACCCCCAGGTGGCACCACTCAGGCTTTAAGCCCATGATACCAAGTCTAGACTCAACTGCTGACCTCATTACAGTTTGAACCTCTTCCAGAAACCTCATCAGCCAGTCTGCAATTTTCAGGTCAACACCACTGTGGTAATCTGTTACATGGTCCCTCTGCCTGGAATATGAAAGTTGTTTGGGCATCACAATGCAGGGCGTACAGAAGAGCCTATAGAAAATTTGCTCCTCTCTGCCTCTGTCTCTCTCTCTCTTTGCCCCCCCCTCCCCCTCCCCATGCTCTGTAGCTCTCTCACTGTCTGTGTCTCCCTCGATTTCATAAGATCCAATGTGTGACTCAGTACAGCATGGGGATATCCCAAACTATGGCAGATCCTTACATGCCAAGTACAGCTTCAAATCTTCTGAAGGGGAAGGTGTATCTGTGCACTGTGCTTTGTCCTGAGAGAGGACATCTTCCCTCACAATCTGAGTAAGAGTTTTAGGCCTGGGCCCAAAAGGAGCTTTTTGAAGCCAAATTTGCATGGATTGTTCCCTGGGGTTGAGCAAACATTAGTTATTTATACAGACTTTGGCAGTCATGTTTAGGGCCCCGGCCCCTGGAACTTGGCTGGGACCAAGCTGCTGCCTGTGTAAGGTTGGGATGTGGAAGAGGATGCCTGAGCTAAGGAGAATGCCCTCTGTAGCAGCTCCTTGGTAAGGATACACAGGTCTTTTTGCCCACATTTATTTTTCTCTGTGCCTCCAAGATTCCCAAGAGCCCACGACTCTCAGCCCTCAGTGGCTTTCAAAAGTGTATGTCACATCCCAGGTTCAGCTGCCACACCCCTCCTCTGGCCTCTCCACAACCCACGTTTTCACATTTAATTTTCTCAAGCCAGGTTGCTGAGCTGATCTGGTTTTTCTGAGAGGAAATGCCCTTTACCTCCACAGAGGGAGGGTGACAGAATCTCCTGCCTATACTCACCGTCAGCTTGGGTTTAAGGGATCCACCCAGTTTCCTTCTTCACCGCTAGCCTTTTAAGTTCTTATGTTGATGCAGTCAGTGTCTTTGAGTTTCCCCAATGTTCACCTTGTCCTGGGTAACCCTAGGTCCCATTCCAAACGTGCAGCCCCTCCCTTCTCCTGATCAATCCCTAGATGTGATTTTGGCCTGACCTGCTCTGGGGAAGGCTTGCTCCTCAAAATATGGAAGACCAACTATCCCTCTGTTCCTCTTTGAATGGGCATGGGGTTTGCAATTCTAAGTAACCTCAAGTCTCAGGGACTGTTTGGTACTCAATACTGTTGCATTGAAATTCTTTTTCTCTGGAGATGATACCACTGTCTCTCTAAAGGGGTGTTAATGGGAACACTAGGGAATTTTGATGTGGCCCCAACACCCCCATTAAGTCTACTTCCAGGCTGGTTTCCTTTTCTTTTCCTTTCATGAATGGACCTAGGGTTCAGTTGGAGGTGTGGAGAGTGCAAAGCCCCATCATGGTTAAATGCCTGGAGATCCAGGACTAAGGTTTTGCTCTCAGGTGGAAGTAGCCATTTCAGCTAGGACCTCAAAAGGAAGGTGTGGTCAGACGGGGTATAATGGCTTCTGAGGAGGCCGAGGAGGGAACAGAAGCTAGAGCGTGAGAGTCAATGTCCAGGTCTGAGCACAGGGCTCCCTGTACCACGCCGCTCTGGTGAGTCAGGAGCCTAAGGTGGTCCCCAAGGACCTGCAAGCCAAGAACCCAGAGATTTGTCCTTTTTTCCTTACAAATGAGCAGACTTTGCCTTTGCCTCTGGATGCAGGTGTGCCTTAATCCAAAATGTTTTGATTTCTGTTTTGATGTTTGCCATTCATAGAGGTTCACAGGGCAAGTTTTCCCTGTGTCTGAAAGTTGAGTATTGCTAAGGAGCCTATTGTAGGCCAAAGTGGCAAAATCCTTTTTGTAGTTTTGTAGAGGCCGGGCTGTGTGTGTGAAAACCGGTATTAATGAAAGTCTTTCATAACAGCCAATTGATGTTTAGAAAGAGAGGAAGGGAGTGGGCGGAGAGAGAGAGAGAGACATTGATGTGAGAAACATCCCTCAGCTGGCTCCTGCCCACACCCTAAGGGGGCTAGGAATGTAGCCCTCAAGTGACATTTGGGGGGCACGAGAGGATGCTCAACGCCGTGAGCAACACTGACCAGGCTTTGCAGTCTCTTATTGAGAGGAGCCTTAGTTGTGACATGTGAGCCCTCTGTTGTCATAGATAAAATGGTCATTCTAATATTCATAGAAGGGACACACAGTAAAATGTACATGTTGGAATTAACGGTTATTTTTCTCACCTCCAGCTCCCCCATGCTTCAGAAAACGTTTGTGCTGCTTTTATATGCCTCATTTAAAATGTGTCAAAGGCCTCAATGGTACCCATTGTGTGGGTGTTCCTTAATCTTCCCCATCTATTTTATTTCCTGGAACTTAGCAAGAGGCAGTCCTGGGCCACGGGCTGCTCCCTACTCCAGGTGTTTTCAGTCCTTCAGTGATCCTCAGAAATGTTTTCCCTGGAAAGGGTGGGATCATCTCTCTGGTTTCCCAGTCCTCACTGCACAGCAGAATTGCAGCTAGCCAGTGGGTAGATGCGGGAGGGGTCCAGTGGTCATCTCACCCCTCCTTGGTGCCTGGTTCTTGTCCTTCCAGTGGCAGAGTAGAGGCAGGGCTGAGTGGCTTTGCAACCCTAAGCAGAAAACGGAGTTGGGGTAAATTGGGGGTGCTCCAGTTGTTGCCAGAGCAGTGCCTTTGGCCCTCAGCTGGTCCCTCTGAAGGGAGAAGGACCGGGGTTGCTCATGCTCAGCCTGACAAGATGCCTTGCTCCCGGCTGTCTTCCAGGATCTCTTTCATAGCAGCTTCATGGGGATGAGCCTCCCAGCTCCACGCAGACTCCTGGAACTGGCATGTCAGAGCCTGCTGCGGGATGAAGCCTCGGCCATCGCTGCTCTGGAGTGGCTTCCTATGGAGCTCTTCCCACCTCTTTTCATCACAGCCTTCACTGGGAAGCACAGCAGAGTCCTAAAGGCCATGGTGCAGGCTTGGCCCTTCCCCTGCCTCCCTCTGGGGGCCCTGATGAACCATTGGCAGTCTTACCAGGATATCTTGCAGGCTGTGCTCGAGGGACTCGATGCCATGCTTGCCCAGGACCCTCGACCCAGGTATGGGGGATTCAGTAGCCGGGTCGCACCCTGGGGATCTGAGCAGTTACAGCTGGGATCTGGGAGTGGGCAGGGCCAAAGGGAGAGCTGAGGCAGGCCTTGGAGCCACTGCTAGGGTCATTCTAGGAACAGGCTTCGGATATATACGGCTGATGAAATTGTCGATTGTGACCGAAGGGACACGAGCCCACTCCTTCCTGGTGGCGCCTAAAGGTACCAGGAATGGGGACCATGAAGGATCCCAGTAGCACCAGGAGCAGTTGATTCCTGGGGCATGGAGTCAAAGTCCAGTGCGGTGTCTGGCCCAGCTGCCCAGATGCCTAGCTCATAGTCTTACTCATTGTTATCTTAATGCATCCCAGCATATCTCCTATTTTCTCCACAGGAGATGTAAACTGCAGGTGCTTAATTTACAGAAGAGAGTTCATTTGGAGTTCTGGATGGTGTGGGCAGGTACCAGAGCCCATGTGTGCTCACTGCTGGAGCCTGAGGCCCTGCAGCCCATGAGGAATAGGAGGAAAGTACACAGCTTAAGGGCCAGGCCAAATCCACCCTTGGCCCCCGTGGAGGTGTTAATAGACCTTTGCCTCAAGAAAGGTGTCCTTGATGAGTCCCTCAGCTACCTGATTAAGAAAGTCAGCGAGAGGAGAGGTTTGCTGCACCTTTGCTCTAAGAAGCTGAAGGTTTTTGCGATGTCGAAGCAAAACAATAACATCCTGGATATGGTGCAGCTGGACTCTGTCCAGGATTTGGAGGTAAACTGTACCTGGAAGCTGTCCACTCTGAGGAAGTTCGTTCCTTACCTGGGCCAGATGGGCAATCTGCGCCGGTTCCTGCTCTCCCACGTCTTCACGTCTTCTCACACCACCTTGGAGCAGGAGAAGCAGTGTGTTGGCCTGGTCACCTCTCAATTCCTCAACCTGCCCCACCTCCAGGAGCTCAATTTGGACGATGTCTCCATCCTCAGAGGCCACCTGGATGAAATCCTCAGGTGAGGGGTGGCGAGCTTTCCCTGCCAACCAGAGCGAGTCCCTTTCCATTTCAGTGCACAGTGACGGGCTCTCCTGTGTGCCGTCCCTCAGCAGTGCTAGAGTGCCTGAGCCACTAGACGGGCCACACAGTCAGTGTGTTGTTCACCGCTCTGTCACCTTGCATGTTGTGACATAACCCCCCAGATAAAGGTAGGACGTATGCACTAGGACAGAGGCTACTAAAGGGACTCCTTGCTAGGAATTGGCATAATGGAGGCTTCGGGCCAAGGGATGGTAGCTTTGGGCATCCTTGTAAGTGGTGTTGAAGGGAAAATGATGCAATAGAACCAAGTGAGGATTGCAATGACAAGGGGAAAGCCAATCAGAGGGGAGGTTTCAGTGGTTAAGTTCTGCACTTAGAGATTTGGCCATGGCAGCCTTTCACTCCAAACCTGCCTCAGTCACCTGTCTGCCAAGGGTTGCCATAGGCTCTCGCAAAGGGAATGCGTGGTAAATGCAGGATTCAGGAGGGAGGCATTACGAAATGGGATAGGTGGTTTGTAGACAATGCAGTGATCTAAGTTCCTGGAGGGTGGCAGCCCTCGCTGGATGTTGCCTGACTGTGCCCAGGTTAGCCCTTTCTGCACATCTGCCAGAGGCCTCATTGGGCTAAGAGATGGTGGTGACAGGGGTCTAGGCTGTGGCTGGAAGGAAGCCTGAGTTGCAGGCAATTCAGGACATGTCTCCAATACTAAAATGCACTGGTTGCCTCCTGCTTCAGACCCTGGGTCAGGCTCCTTTCTGAGCTCCTCCCACCTTTATGTTCACAACACCTGTGTGTTTGGGCTGGAGGGTATGATGTGCTCCACTTGACGGATGAGTAAATGGAGTGTGTGAGGTTTCATCCAGTTGAATCCATCACGGAGCAGATAACAGATGGAGAAAGATTCCACTCAAATTTGCTCTGACTTGAATGTCACTTTTCACTGTGCAACATCCTGGGTTTGATCATCATCCGGAACACTGTAGGCTTTGGTGACATGGGCCTCTTTACCCTGAAGGCCTGCATTATCCTCACCTGCCTCTGCTCACCAGGTCCATCCCCCCACATGTAACTGCTCTATGTCTCCCCAGGTGCCTGAAGAACCCCTTGGAGACCCTGTCCATCACTAACTGCCTGCTTTTCGAAAGAGACTTTAGACATCTCTCCCAGCATCTGAATGTCAGCCAGCTGAAAAGCCTGAGTTTCAGTGGGCTCAACCTGACCATTATCAGTTCTCGGTCACTCCAATTTCTTTTAGAGAGAGCCTCCCCCACTCTCCAGGACCTGGACTTGGATGAGTGTGGGATCATGGACCACCAGTTCCTGGACATCCTGCCAGCCCTGAGCCACTGCACCCAGCTCACAACCCTAAGTTTCTGTGAAAACCCCATCTCCATGACCGGCCTGGAGGACCTGCTTCGCCACGTTTTCGGGCTGAGCAAGCTGAGATGCGTGATTTATGCGGCGCCCGTGGAGAGTTATGAGGAAACTAGCAGCAACATCAACCTGGGCCGACTTGCCCAGATGCATGCTGTGCTAAAGCATATGCTGCAGGAGTTGGGTCGGCCCAGCATGGTCTGGCTCTGTGCTTACCCCTGTCCTCACTGTGGCTGTAGAACCTTCCATGACCCAACTCCCATTCTGTGATCCTGTTGCTTGAGTGTCTAGCTGGGTGCACATCTCATAGGCTTTACTCTGGGCACTTGGGCACTGAAGCCCAGACATAAGTGTACCGTTCAGGAACACAGCAGCCAGTTTCAGACAGCTACTCAGGTTTGGGGGGAAATGCTCACAGGGGACTGGATGGTTTCTTTGGGGAGATTTGTCCTAAGGAGTTAGAAATATGCACCTGAATCTCTCAGGGGGAGGGATTGAGGCTTGGGTGGTAGATGCGGGAATTACATTTCTTGAATGGTTGTGAATAAATGTCAGTAATAAAGAGAACTGGATGTTAACAGACTGATGTCCTCAATGACATGTTAGCCCAACTCTCCCACCTGCAGTTACTGGCCAAGTAAGAAGGCATGAGCCTTGTGATTCGCAGACATTAGGCTGGTTGAGGTTGATTCCAGGAGATCACATCACCATTTATCCTTTCTGGTTTGGTGGTTCTTTCTGGTGCACCGCTACCTACTCACCTCTGTGACTGTTCAGTGGGTCAGCGCACACTTGTTGCGTCCACAGGGACTGGAACAAGTGGCTTCCAGTGAGCACCACCGAGGTACAACTACTCTGGGGCCATCACAGGTAACTAGTCCAGTCCCTGGACTCAAACACTCCTCCCCACTGGGAGCCTCCATCTCTGGCCTGTGTCTGCTCCATGGTAGGGCTTCCCTGTGCACAAGTCAGGCCCCCAGTACTGAAAGGGACATCAGCCTGCCAGGGAGCCAGAGCCCTGGCCTCACAAGTCCATGCCTGTCATTCCCCTGGATCCAGCCCCTTCTTGAATTCAAGTTCCTGTAAACACATTTACATTCTTTTCAGCAAAATACTGAGCTGGAATAAACCTCTGCTTTGTTCTGTGTCCTGTCCTAAGAATAGGACATCCTTTGGTAGAGGATGGTCTAATGTTCAAATACTTTCCCCTCATGATCCTCCTTCCCATTAATCAAGGAGGTGGTAAAGCAACTCTGAGCCAGTGACAGGCCCCGGGTCTGAAGAGTGGACAACCCCAAGCCAGTTCCCGGAGAGCACTTAAGTGGACACAGGTGAAGGTCACCCCGGGGAGATGGGGGTATGGAGGGCCACCATGAGGGTCAATACAACCAAGTGAAGGGGAGATGTTCTAGTGTGCTGTTGGATCCCACAGTCAGTGGACAGTTAGCTGGCCAGGAAGGAACAGGCTCCCTGCCCCCCTGCCACTTTATTCTGGCCCTAGGCTGTCTCAGTTTGCTCACTGAGTGGCCTGCCAGAGGAGCACCTAGGGAGAAGGCCACACATCCAGGCCCAGGGGCAGGGCTCCATTTGCCTGTATGTCTCCCTAATTGTGAGGAAGTCAGTCCTGCTTTTTCTCCTTCTACTGCCTCTCATTCAGTGCCAGCCACTCATGTGCTTGCTGCTCTCTGCTGGGTGTCAGCAACTTCCTAGCTTGTCACATACAGCACCTGGCCCTTTGTTCTCTTTTTATTGCCATTCCTTTCTTTTCTTCTACCTTCCACTCTTCTAGCTTGGGTCCATCATCCTATGAGCTCATTTTTCCGTTTCTTAGTACATTTCCTATTGATATCAGAGAGGAAGGGAGAGGGAGAGATGGATAAAACATCAATAATGAGACAAAATCATTGGTTGGCTTTCTCCCGCATATCCACCTGGGGATCCAGGCATAAACTCCAGCTCCTGCTCCAACTGAGAATTGAACTATGTCCTCTTGGTTCATAGGCCTACTGAGCCACACTGGCCAGGTACACTCTGCTTCTTCGAGTGGGAAGAGAAAATGCTGAAGTCTTAGTAACAGTCGGTGAGCTCCCCACCCCCCAAAAAAAGAGGATAAGAGAACAAGGGTCAGAAAATGTATATCTCTTACAGCAAACGCTCTCTTTCTCTTCCTCTCTCTCTCCTATTCCATCTCCCTCTCCCTGTCCCTCTGTCTGACATGCACCTTGTCTTCCCATCCCCGCCTTCACAGGAAATAGTGTCCATAATATGAATCAGAACCTCTAGAATTTGAGGAAAAGCATAAAAATTTGCAGGTTCTGAGGGAGGAAGGCCAAAGTCAAAACATCCTGTGGTCTGGGTGTTAATTCCTCCACACATAGAGCTCGTGCCTATTACCTTGTGTGGAGATTCACCTGTGGGGCCAACTTATGTAAAGCTCTTGTCTGCATGTCCTCCTCTGGAATTGCCCACTGTTATTAGCATTGATAGTATTTATTAACCACCAGATGCAAGATAAGGAAGAAAATAGAAGTCAGTGCACCCTTGCCAGTGTTTCTGGGCATTGTCCTGTGCACCAGAAAGTTAACCCATTTGATTTCTGGCCAGGGCACATGTCCAGGTTTCTGGTTCAGTCCCCAGGCATCCAATATTGTTTCTCTCTCACATGAATGCATGCTTCCGTGTCTGTCTCACTCCACTTACCTCTCTCTAAAGAATCAATTTTAAAAACCCACCATATTAAGACAAAACAAAAGGAAACTCATTGCTGTATGTTGCCTCTAAAACAGAGTGTCCTGCACTTGACGCTTTATTTGTTCTGTAGACCACAACTGAGAATTAAAGCAAAATATTGGAATCTGGACTTTCCCATCAAAATATTCAGAAAAGCATAGTATCAAGGCAATGAGGCTTATAAAGCTTAGACAGTGATTGCATCTGTGAAGATGGGCACAGAAGGGGCATGGATAGGAGGTGACTGCTGGTGCACAAGCATCTTATACATGAAGGCCCTATGGGCAGGGTCTCTAGGATATCAGAAAGCAAGCAGGGAGAGGAAGGCACACATAGTAGGTTCCTTAGTACTAGAATGTACCCCAGAGTCCCCCAAACTGCACAGTAGTAAGGCAGGCTGGATACAGGGCAGCTGGAGCACACGGATTCCAAAGGGAAGACTCTGAATAAAGAAGAGCCAAAGCCTGGGCTGCTTGTCTCAGTGGATGAGTTTCGACCTGTGAACCAGGAGGTCAGTTCAATTCCCAGGCTGGGACATGTCCCCGTTGTGGGCTCTTTGTCCAGTAGGTGCCTTGTAGGAAGCAGCCAATCAAGGATTCTCTCTCACCATTGATGGTTCTCTTTTTTTTTTCTTTTTTTTTTAATTTTATTGCTTAAAGTATTACAATGGGTATTACATATGTGTCCTTTCCCCCGCACCCTGCCCTTGACAATACCCTGGCCTCCCGTATCCCCCAGTATCTTATGTCCATTGGTTATGCTTATATGCATGCATACAAGTCCTTCGGTTGATCTCTTACCCCCTTCCCTCCTGCCCCCCAACCATCCTCGGCCTTCCAGCTACAGGTTGACAATCTGTTTGGGGCAGCTCTGCCTCTCTATCTGTTATAGTTCATCAGTTTATAATGGTCTTTATTATCCATATATGAGTGAGATCATGTGGTATTTTCCCTTCATTGACTGGCTTATTTCACTTAGCATAATGCTCTCCAGTTCCATCCATGCCGTTGCAAATGCTAAGTGTTCCTTCTTTTTTACAGCAGCATAGTATTCCATCATGTAGATGTACCATGGTTTTCTAATCCATTCATCTACTGATGGGCACTTAGGCTGTTTCCAGATCTTAGCTATGGTGAATTGTGCTGCTATGAACATAGGGCTGCATATGTCCTTTCTGCTTGGTGTTTCTGGTTTCATGGGTTATATTCCTAGAAGTGGGATCACAGGGTCAAATGGGAGTTCCATTTTTAGATTTTTGAGGAAAGTCCATAGTGTCTTCCATAGTAGCTGCACCAGTCTGCATTCCCACCAGCAGTGCACCATTGTTCCTTTTTCTCCACATCCTCTCAAGCAGTTGTCTTTGTGGATTTGTTGATGATAGCCAGCCGGACAGGTGTGAGATGATACCTCATTGTTGTTTTGATTTGCATTTCTCATATGATTAGTGACTTTCAGCATGTTTTCAAATGTCTCTTGTTTTTCTGAATGTCTTCTTTGGAAAGGTGTCTATTTAGATGCTTTGCCCATTTTTTGATTGGATTGTTTATCTTCCTTTTGTTAAGTTGTATGAGTTCCCTATAAATTTTGGAGATTAGGCCCTTACCAGATATGATGGTGGTAAATATGTTTTCCCACACACTGGGTTTTCCTGTTGTTTTGTTGATGGTTTCTTTTGCTGTGCACAAACTTTTTATTTTGATGTAGTCCCATTTGTTCATTTTCTCTTTAGATTCAAGTGCCCTGGGTGCTGTATTGGTGAAAAAATTGCTTTGGCATATGTCTGAGATTTTATTGCCTTTGGATTCTTCTAGCATTTTTATGGTTTCCCATCGGACATTTAAGTCCTTTATCCATTTTGAGTTTATTCTCGTGTATGGTGTAAGTTGGTGGTCTAGTTTCATTTTCTTGCATATATCTGTCCAATTTTCCCAACACCATTTATTGAAGAGACTATCTTGACTCCATTGTATGTTCTTGCCTCCTTTGTCAAATATTAATTGAGCATATTGGTTCGGGCTGATTTCTCGGCTCTCTGTTCTATTCCATTGATCTATATGCCTGTTCTCGTGCCAGTTCAAGGCAGTTTTGAGAACAGTGGCTTTGTAATACAGCTTGATATCTGGAATTGAGATCCCACCTACTTTGTTCTTTCTCAGGATTGCTGCAGGTAATCTGGTACTTTTTTTATTCCAGATGAATTTTTGGAGAGTTCGTTCTAGATCTCTGAAGTATGCCATTGGTATTTTCATGGGAAGTGCGTTGAATTTATCGATTGCTTTGGGTAGTATGGACTTTTTAATGATTTTGATTCTACCAATCCATGACCAAGGTATGTTCCTCCATCTGTTTATGTCTTCCTCTATCTCTTTTTTCAAAGTCCTGTAGTTTTCTGAGTAGAGTTCTTTTACTTCTTTAGTTAAATTTATTCCTCGGTAGCTTAATTTTTTTGGTCCGATGGGAAATGGGATTATTTTTATAATCTCCCTTTCTCAAAGTTCACTATTGGTGCATAGAAATGCCTCAGAATTCTTGGGGTTAATTTTGTATCCTGCTACATTGCCAAATTCATGTATTAAGTATAGGAATTTTTTGATGGAATCTCTAGGGTTTTGTATGTATAATATCATGTCGTCTGCAAATAAGGACAGTTTTACTTCCACTTTTCTAATTTGGATGCCTTTTATTTCTTGTTCTTGTGTAATTGCAATGGCTAATAATTCCAGTACTACGTTGAACAGGAGTGCTGAGAGTGGGCATCCCTGTTTTGTTCCTGTTCTTAGGGGAAATGGTGTTAGTTTTTGTGCATTGAGTATGATGTTGGCTGTGGGCCTGTCATAAATGGCTTTTATTATGTTGAGGTATGATCTTTCTACTCCCACCTTGTGGAGAGTTTTTATCAAAAATGGGTGTTGGGTTTTGTCAAATGCTTTTTCTGCATCAATTGATATGATCATGTGTTTTTTTTTCTTTTAATTTGTTTATGTGATATATCACGTTTATTGACTTGAGGATATTGTACCATCCTTGCATCCCTGGGATAAATCCTACTTGGTCATGGTGTATGATCTTTCTGATATACTGCTGGATCCGTTTTGCTAAGATTTTGTGGAGGATTTTGGCATCTATGCTCATGAGGGATATTGCCTGTAATTCTCTTTCATTGTTTTGGTATTAGGGTGATGCTGGCTTCATAGAATGATCTTGGAAGTGTTGCTTCCTCTTGGATTTTTTTGTACTAGTCTGAGGCGGATAGGTTTTAGTTTTTCCTTGAATGTTTGGTAAAACTCCCCTGTGAAGCCGTCTTGTCCTGGGCTTTCGTTGGATGGAAGCTTTTTGATGACTGCTTCAATTTCTTCCATAGTTTTTGGCCTGTTGAGATTTTTAGATTCTTCCTGATTAAGTTTTGTAATGTTGTATTTTTCTAGGAATTTTTCCATTACCTCCAGGTAGTCTAGTTTGTTGGAGTAGAGCTGTCCATAGTATTTTTTAACAAACATTTTGTATTTCTGTGGGGTCTGTTGTTGTTTCGCCTCTATCGTTTCTGATTTTGTTTATTTGGGTACTCTCTCTTTGCATCCTGGTGAGCCTGGCTAGAGGTTTGTTAATCTTGTTTATCCTTTCAAAGAACCAGCTCTTGGTTTCATTGATTTTCTGTAATTTTTTTGTGTGTTTATGTCAATTATTTGGGCTGTAATCTTTATTATCTCCTTCCTTCTGCTCACTCTGGGGTTTTCTTGTTGCTCTCTTTCTGATTCTTTGAGTTGTAGAGTTAGATGATTCACTGCCATTTTTTTCTTGTTTCTTGAGAAAGGCCTGTAAAGCTATAAACTTCAATCTCAGGACTGCATTCATTGTGTCCCATAGGTTTTGGATTGTTGTGTTTTCATTGTCATTTGTTTCCAGGATGTTTTTCATTTCTTCTTCGATCTCATTGGTAAACCAATCAATATTTAGTAACATGCTATTCAGCTTCCAGTGTTTTAGTATTTTGGGTTGTTTATATTGTAGTTTATTTCTAATATTATTCCATGGTGGTCTGAGAAGATGCTTGGTATGATTTCAATCTTCTTGAATTTGGGGAGACTTTGTTTGTGGTCTAATTTTGAATCTGTCCCATGAGCACTTGAGTAGAATATATGTTCCGTGGCTGTAGTGTGAAGTGTTCTGAAGATGTCAATTAAGTCCATCTGATCTGATGATTCATTTAGGATCGCTGCATAACGATTATGAATAAGACAAACTCCCCATTTTCTACCAGAGGCCTAGTGCTCAAATTTGTGCATGGGTGCAGTCTGGCCAGCCCAGCCCCAAACCAGTCCTTCGGTCATCCCTCAATTTGGTCATGATGAACATAGATTCTAAAATCCTCAACATATGGTAAAATCCTTTACCATAATGCTGTCCATGTCATTCCATGCTTTTTGGAAAGGGAAGAGTTCTTTCCTTTTTACAGCAGTGTAGTATTCTGTTGTGTAGATGTACCCCACCATTTTTATCCATTTATCTGCTGGTGGGCACTTAGTCTGTTTCCAAATCTTAGCTATTGTAAATTGTGCTGCAATGAACATATGGGTGCATATATGCTTTCTGATTGGTGTTTCTAATTTCTGGGGAAAGACCCCTAGTAGTGGGAGTACTGGATCAAATGGCAGTTCCTTTTTAATTTTTTGAGGAAACTCCGTACTGTTCTGCACAGTGGTTTTACCAGACTGCATTCCCACCAGCAGTGCAGGAGGGTTCCTTTTACTCCACATCCTCCTCAGCCCTTGTGGTCTGTTGATTTGTTGATGATAGCCATTCTTACAAGTGTGAAATGGTATCTCATTGTCATTTTGATTTGCATCTCTAGGAAGATTAAGGATTTTTAGCATGTTTTCATATGTCTCTTGGCTTTCTGTATGTGCAATTTTCAAAAGTATCTATTTAAGTCAATTTTTTGATTGCATTGTTTATCTTCCTTTTTTTTTTTTTAAGATGGCTGAGTTCCCTATGAATTTTGGAGATCAGGCCCTTACTGGATATAGCATAGGAAAATATGTTCTCCCAAGCCATGGGCTTTCTTGTTTTGTTTTTTTGTTTGTTTGTTTGTTTGTTTGTTTTTTTTTTTTTTTTTTTGTGTGTGTGTGTGTGTTGCTGATGGTTTCTTTTTCTCTGCAGAAGATTTTTATTTTGATGTCGTCCCATTTGTTTCTTTTCTCCGTATTTTCCCTTACCCTAGGAGTTATATTGGTAAAGGGCTTCTTTGAAATATGTCTCATAATTTTCTGCCTATGGATTCTTCCAAGATTTTTATGGTTTCCATCTTACAATTGAGTCCTTTATCTATTTTGTGTTTATTTTCCTCAATGGTGTGAGGCGGTGGTCTAGTTTCATTATTTTGCATGTATTTATCCAATTTCTCCAACATCCTGTATTGAAAAGACTGTCTTGACTCCATTGTATGCTCTTGCCTCCTTTGTCAAACATTAATTAGGCATAAAGGCTCAGGTCTATTTCTATGTTCTCAGGTGTGTTCCATTGGTCTACTAGTACACGTCTGTTCTTGTGCCAGTACCAGCAAGCTTGAGAACAGTGGCTTTGAAATATAACTTGACATCTGCAATTGTGAACGACCAACATTGTTCTTTTTTCTCAAGATTACTCTGACTCTTGCGGGTCTTTTTATTTTTTATTGTATACGAATTTCTGGAGACTTTGTTCTAGGTCTGAGAAATATGTCATTGGTATTTTAATGGGGGTTACAGTAAATCTGTGGAATGCTTTGTGTAGCGTGGCCATTTTAATGAGATTTATTCTACTAATACATGAACATGGTATATTCTTCATTTGTTTATGTCTTCCTCTACCTGTTTTTCAATGTCCTGTAGTTTTCAGAGTAAAGATCTTTTACTTATTTAGTTAAGTTTATTCCTAGGTATCTTCCTTTTTTTGTTGCAATTGTAAATCGGATTGTTGTTTTTGTTTTTTTGTTCCTTTTTCTGTGAATTCTTTATTGGTGTATCAAAAAGTCATAGATTTCTGGGTGTTAACTTTGTATTCTGGTACATTACCAAATTCATTTATTAAATGAAGAACTTGTTTTATGGTACACTGAAGGAGTTCAATACATATTGATCCTTTTACTTTATATTTATCTTTTAGTATTTGTCGACAGCCAAGATTTGGATTTGTCTCATGATTTTTCTGTCTTTTTTTTTTTTTTGATAGAGCAAATTACTTGATCTTTCTTTTTTCCCAATGATTCTTTTTTCAATTTTTTTATTATTTATTGAAGTATTACAAAGGGTATTACACATGTGTCCTTCCTCCCCCCGCCCCAGCCCTTGACAATTCCCTGACCTCCCCTACCCCCAGTGTCTTATGTCTATTGCTTATGCTTATATGCATGCATACAAGTCCTTTGGTTGATCTCTTACCTCCCTCCCTCCTGCCCTCCAACCCACCCCGACCTTCATGCTGCAGTTTGACAATCTGTTTGAGGTAGATCTGCCTCTGTATCTATTATTGTTCAAAAGTTTATAATGGTCTCTCTTATCCATGAATGAGTGAGATCATGTGGTATTTTTCCTTCATTGACTGGCTTATTTCACTTAGCATAATGCTCTCCAGTTCCATCTCATGCTTTTTCTTGAGTTCAGAAGTCCATTTATTTGATTTATGAAGAATAGTTGATGTTGTTTCTCAAGTGACAAGCAGTAGAAAATGTAGTTTGTGTACACATTATTCCTAAGTGTCTTCTTTCAAGTGATATTTAGTAGCCTACACACTATGCTGCATAATGATTATGAATAAGACAAACTCCCCATTTATTGGGTAGTTATATTTTACCAGAGGCCTAGTGCTCAAATTTGTGCATGGGTGCAGTCTGGCCAGTCCGGCCCCAAACCAGTCCTTCGGACATCCCTCAATTTGGTCATGCCACACGCAGCCTGATTGATATGGTAGCACTTCCAGCACTCACTCAAACAGGAGTGGTGACAGTGGGCATCCCTGTCTTGTTCCTGTTCTTGGGTGACTTGTTTTTTGTTTTGGCCTATTGAGTATGGTGTTGTCTGTATGTTTTTCATATAAGGCTTTTATTATGTTGAGGTATGATCCCTCTATTCCCAGTTTGCTGAGAGTTTTTACCAAAAAGCGTGTTGGGTTTTGTCAAATTCTTTTTCTTCATCAATTTGTATGATTATGTGATTTTTATCTCTCAATTTATTTTTACCTCTCAATTTGATGTATCATGTGTATTGATTTGGGGATGTTGCACCATCATTTCATGCCCAGAATAAATCCATGTGCTCATGGTGTATGATCTTTCTGATGTAATGGTGGTTCTGATTTGCTAGGATTTTGTTGAGGATTTTTGAATCTATGTTCATCAGAGATACATTGGCTTGTAATTCTCTTTCTTTGCAGTATCTACATCTGCTTTGGGATTAGGGTAATGCTGGCTTCTAGAAATAGCTTGGAATTGTTCCTTCCTCTTGAATTTTTTGGAATAGTGTAAGGAGGAAAGGTTTTAGTTTGAACGTTTTGTAAAACCTCCTGTGAAGCTGTCTGGCCCAAGGATTTGGTTGCTGGAAGTTTTTCAATTACTGCTTCAATTACCTTCTGTTTATCCGTCTATTCAGACATTTTTATTCTTCTTGATTTAGTTTCAGAAGTTTGTACTTTTCTAGGAATACATCCACTTGTTCTAGGTTGACCAGTTTGTTGGAATAGTATTTTTACAACCCTTTTCATTTCTTTGGGGTCAGTTGTTATTAAGCCCCTTTCATTTCTGATTGTTTATTTGGGATTTGGGTCCTCTCTCTGTGCTTCCTGGTAAGCCTGAAAGAAGTTCATCAATCTTATTTATCCTTTCAAAGAACCAGCTCTTGGTTTTGTTGATATTTTGTAGTGATTTTTTTTTTTTTGGTTGTCATGTTATTTAATTCTGCTGTGATTTTTACTATTTCCTTCCTTCTGCTCAGTCTGGGCTTTCTTGTTGCTTTCTTTCTAATTCTTTAAGTTGTAGAGTTATATAATTTATTACCAGTTATTTTTTGTTTTTTGTTTTTTGTGGCTGTAATGCTATGAACTTCTCTCTCAGAACTGCTTTCAGTATATACCATTGAATTTGAATTATTGTGTTTTCATTGTCATTACTTTGCAGGATGTTTTTAATTTCTTTTTTGATGTTTTTGATAACACAAACAAACATTGTTTAATAATGTACTATTTAGCCTGCCATTATTTGAATTTTTGTTAATTTTTATTGGAGGTTATATCTAATATTAGAGGCCCAGTGCACAAAATTCTTCCATGAGGGGTGGTGGTGTTCCTTCAGACCAGCCTATACCCTCTCCAATCCGGGACTGCTGTCTCCTAATTGCTCACCTGCCGGCCTGCCTCCCTGCCTGGTCACCCCTAACTGCCCCCCGTCCCACCTACAGCCTGATCGACCCTCACTGCCTCTACTTGCTGCTCTAATCACCCCTAATTGCCCTACCAGCTGGCCTTGTCTCCCCTAACTGCCCTGTGATCGACCAGGTCACCTCCACCTGCCCCCTACCTACTAGCCTGGTCGCCGACAACTGCCCCTTCACCAGCCTAGTCACCTTTCACTGCCCCCCCCACACACACACACTGCAGGCCTAATCGCCCCCAATGAAGCCCCTGCCAGACTGGTCACCCCTAACTCTCCCCCTGTCAGTTTGGTCACCTCTTACTGCCCCATCACCCGCTAGCCTTGTCACATTCAACTGGTCCTCTAATGCGCTGGTTTCATTCTACAGTCCCCCTGTCTTCCTGGTTGCCCCTCAGAGCACCCCTACAGGCCTGGTTGCCCCACACAACTTGCTGTTCAGTTGTTTGTTTGTCCCTCACTAAGCCGCAACTGGCCTGGTCGCCCCAAGTAGCCTGCTGTCTAGTCGTTTGGTCGTGGCTCATTAAACACCCCCCTCCACCCCCCCTGCTGCCAGTCTGGTCTCCCCATGCAGCCTGCTTGTTCAGTCATCTGGTTGTCCCTCACTAAACTCCCTGACAGCCAGGTCATAGGCAGCCATCTTGTTAGGGTGTGAGGAATAATTTGCATATTACCTCTTTATTATATAGCAGTATGCCTATGTAATCAGAGAAGATGCTTGATATGACTTCCATCTTGTTTAATTTGAAGAGACTTTGCTTGTGTCTCAAGTGGTCTATCTTTGAAAATCTCCCATGTACACTTAAGTAGAATGTATATTCTGTATCTTTGGGATGAACTGTTCTGAAGATGTCAATTAAGTTTGTCTGATCTAGTGAGCTGTTTAGGATTGTTGTCCCCTGTGGTGGCCTTCATGTTAAAGTCTATTTTGTCAGATATGTTTATGTCTAGTCTAGCTTTTCTTTTCTTTTCCATTTGCATGCAAAATTCCCTCTCATTCTGTATGAGTCTTTTGTTTTGAGGTGGGTCTCTTGTTGACAGCGTATAGGTGAGTCATATTTTTGAATCCATTCTGCAACCCTACGCCTTTTGATTGGAGCATTTAGTCCATTTACTTTAAGGGTTATTATTGATAGATACTGATTCATTGCCATTTTAATTCTGTATGCCTAGGTTTCCCTCTCATTTCTTCTTCTCATTACAGCAGTCCCTTTAGGATTTCTTGTAATTCTGGTCTGTGGTGTTGTATTCTTTAGCCATTCTTTGCCTGGGAAGCTCGTTATTTAAACATCTATTTTGAATGACGGCCTTATTGGATATAGTAATCTTAGTCTCAGAACCTTGCTTTCCATTACATTAAGTACTTCATGTCATTCCCTTCTGGCCTGTAGAGTTTCTGATGAGAAACCAGGTGTCAGCCCTCATTGGAACTTTATTGTAGGAAACACATTTCTTTTCTTTTGCTGCCTTGACAATTATCACTTTTTCTGTAATTTTTGGCACTTTAATTATTATGTGTCTGGGAATGGGCCTGTTTGAGTTCTCCTTGTTTGTGGTTCTCTGTGGTTCCTGCACTTGTGTGACATTTTCCTTTAAGAAGTTAGGGAAGTTTTCTGCCATTGTTTCTTCAAACACCTTCTCTATGCCTTTCTCCCTTTCTGCCTCTTTGGGCACACCCACTACTATAATATTGTTACATTTCCAGTAGCCTCACAGTTCCTTTAACCTGTGCTCCTGTTTATTAATTGTTTTATTTTCTGGTTTTTCTAATTGAGTGATATTTTCTCTCTGACTAATAATTCACTGATTTGATCCTCAGCTTCCCTAATATGCTGTGTATTTCTTCCAATTGGTTCTTTACTAGTGTTATGTCATATTTTTAACCTAGAACTTTTCTTTTTTTATAGCTACTATATTTTTTTTTCATGCTATTGAGCATTTTTACCATGATTGCTGTGAACTCTGATTCAGATAAATTTCTTATCTCTACTTCATTTTTCTCTTCTGAGAATTCTCTAGTTCTTTCATTTTGGGATTGTTTCTTTGTTTCCTACTTTTGGCTTTCTGTTTGAGTTTGTGATGATGAGTTATGTAGATCCTCTATCAGTGGTTCTTCATCTTATGTCCCTTTAAATACACTTCCTCATGTTGTGACCCAACCATAATATTATTTTAATTGCTACTTCATAACTGTAATGTTGCTACTGGTATGAATCGTAATGTAAGTATCTGATATGCAGATTGGTCTTAGGCAACCCCTGTGAAAGGGTTGGCCGAACGCCAAAGGGGTCGCGACCCACAGGTTGAGAACCGCTGTTCTACACCTCTCAGTCTGTCATGCTGGACAGTGTTAAAGGCTGTTTCTGACTAATTAGGTCAGGCAAAGACTCAAAGCCTCAGGAGACCACCTCTGGCTACACACTTGTAGGCTTCTGACTTGAATTGCCCCTGTAGGCAGTCATCCTCAGGCAAGAGATTTTTTGCAACATGGCGGGTGGTGGCTTCTACTGAAGACCAATTGTCATTCTTAATCTCTTTAGTGGCCTAGAGAAATGTGTTTTACAGTCGGGACTGAATTGCAATATGACTCCGAAATTCCACTCTAAATTTTGCACCGACAATAACTGGAGACTTGGGTATCTATTTTCTGAGCTGTATCCCCTGAGTCCCTAGTCCTGACTTCTTCCCTCACAGCTCCAGTGCACTTCACCCTCCCTTTGCCAGAGCACAGGGAAATTTGTGTGTTGGTCCTTTAGGAGGATGCCTGAGTATCCATCAGTCTCTCCCTGTTAGATAGCTGGGGGCGAGAAGGGCAGTGTGGTTGGGGGGTGGGAGGACAGTTGGGGGTGAGCAGGCCAGTAGGCATAGTAGTTAGGGGAGATCAGGCAGGCAGGCAGGCAGGCGAGCTGTTAGGAGGCAGTGGTGCTGGATTTCAAGAGGGATATGTGACTTCTGGATTAGGCTCAATTCATAAACTGGCAGTCGGACATCCCCCAAGGGTCCCAGATTAGAGACAGTGCAGGCCAGGTTGAGGGACACACCCTCCTGTGAACGAATTTCATGCACCGGGCCAGTAGTATATCCATAAAGTTATATTTTGTGATTCCAAGAATCATATGCTTGTTGAGGAAATATGGCAACCAAATTAACACATCTTAATAAATACAATATAAGTATTTTGTCAACAGGCTGAAAAGTGATATGTGTGGGTTCATAGGGTCTGTTTTTTTAAAAAAATGAGGGTGGAAAGGCACACTTGAAAGAGTCAGGCATTGCAAGTTGGTAAATCACAGAGTGCACATAGTTGTGAAAAAATAAGGCAAATGTGACTCATTCATATCAGTACAGAGATGTCTTAAAGTCTAACATAGAGACTCTCACTATTAATTATGTTGGAAAGTTGAAACCATTGAGGGAATCAGTGTAGTTAAAAACAATATGTCTCTGCAGTTGAATATACACAAACAGCCTATCCATTTAAATTTTGGATGTGCTAGTGAGCACATAAATTAAAGGCTCATTTGTGGACATTTGGGATAAGAATTAGCACTGAAACATGGTAATATTCATGGGAAATGTAATATTTCTCATATTTTGAAGGACATCCGGGGCTCTTCACAAGAGCTGTTAAATGCTTGTAGTACAGATTAAGGCAGTAAAATTTATATTGCCATCATTACCAAAACTAAGGTTATACATTTAAACTAGTCAGCATTAGGAGAGAGCCATGCTAAATTGGTGATAAATTATAAAATTATATGTGGAATGAATTTGGCATGTACTGGCCCAAGAAAATATTACTATGCACAGGTGATATCTTGCAAGTATTAGAATAGATCCAAGTGCGCCACTAGCACATGTGGCTTTTCCTGAGTCCAAAATGTAGTTGAAAGTGTAGCATAAAAGTTCTAAGGTAAGTGAGACAGTCAATTTTGAAATTAAATGGACATAACTTGCCTCTATATTGTGGGCATCCAGGAGCAATGAACGTGTTTTAACCGAAATGCTAATAATTTAATACTTGCGTACCGAAATAACTATTAGTTCTTAGGTGAAAGTGCATGAAGAAGTGAGTGTAACGGGAAAATTAGGAAGTTTTTAGTAATGTTGACAAGAGATTGTGAGCAAGAGAGAGCAAAGTAGAGAAGGAGAAAAGTTGATATAGGCTTGTCAAGATATAGGTAGGCACGGATAAATATGTATGTGGACATCATGGAAATTTCTTGCACTTTGTTCAGAATCAGAAAGGTTTTTCCCACTAATGGTCATTTAAGAAATTAAGGAAGATGTACAGGGAGGACAAGATGTCAAAAGATAATACATTCCAGAGTAACATATCACAGCACATACAAGCATGAGCCTAAATAGAGCCTAAGAGTAAATTTAAACATTGTTGTGGAAAGAGGAAATAAAGTGTTGTTTTGAATAATTGTTTTCCCTTAAAACATTGCTCTCCAATATGATATCCTCACGTAAGTACTTGTCATTTACAGGAACGCTGTCACGTGGGAGAGGGTGTTATGCAGGCGTTCCTCGCAAAGAGACAATGCCTTCCAGGAGAAATTACCATATATCTCCAAGAGATGATGATTGCACTACTAGTTATAGGTAATGGGCAATGAAGGTAAGACACCTAAACTATACTATACACTGTCTGTTGTTGAGGTGAAATTCATCTATCATAACACTAAATATTCACCATTGACCAACTAACATATAGTATATTCAGAGTCTTATGCCACCACCATATCTGAGTAGGTCCAAAACATCTTTATCACCCATAAAAGCTCTTTAGGTAAAGCTCTTTATCATACATAAAAGCTCTGAAGGTAAAGCAGTCGCTACCATTCTCTTCCTCAGTCCAGCTTCTATGAAACAGCAACTAGTGTTCTATCTGTATTGATTCACCTGTTTTCCACAGATCACAGTATCAGCATGAAACAGGATAGGACCTTTTGTGTCTGGCTTGTTTCCGTTACCATAAATGTGTCCAAGGGTCATCCATGTGGCAGTAATCAGTTCACCGCCACTTTAATGGCTGGTTAAATATTCCCTTGCAGCTCTAGTGCACACAGCTCATTTACCACTTCAACCGTTGGGGTCGTTTCCACCAGAGGACTGATGTGAGCATTTTGGACTAGTATTTCATAGAAGTCTCCAGTTATTGTCCGTGCAAAATTTAGAGTGGAATTTTGGAGTCATATTGCAATTCAGTGTTAAATGTTTGTTGTAGGAGTTTCCCTTATTTTCCACAGCAGCCACGCCTTGTGCCCTTTCTGTTCCTTGTGCACAGGATTCCAGTGGCTCTAAATTCCCAACAAGCCCTGCTGTTTTCCTCTTCAAACATTGGGACCTACTTAGGAATAAAGTGGTATCTCACTTAGGTTTTGGTTGGCGTTTCCCTAACTACCCATTATTTTGATCCTCTTTCCATGAGCTTGTTAGCTGTTTGGGTATCTTCTTTGGAGAAATGACTCTTGAAGCCTTCTGTCCATTTGCATTTTCCTATTTTTATAGAGGTTCATATGAGAGCTGTGGTAAGTGTCCAGATATACTGCGTGTAAGGGGCAGGATTGGAATTAACAGGCCATCTTGTGTTTAACTCGAATTTTACTTTTATTTGCAACAGGCTGTACTATATGCAGTATGTGTTTTGTATTATCTTGGAAGTCTTGTATTCTTTACTTAGTCGCTCATTTGGAACAGTCCAAATCTTTCAGGAGGGCAGGATCATACTCATTTATTTTCCTTATTAAAAAAATGAAGTGCAACATTTTTGTTTTGTTTTGTTTTTTACCTGAGGATATATCTCTACTGATCTTGGGAGAGTGGACGGAGGGAGTGGGGCTGAGAGAGAGCTACATCAATGTGAGAGAGATACTTCGATTGGTTTCCCCATGCACAATCCCCAACCCGGGCCAGGGATGGACCCTGCAAACCAGGCTCATGCCCTTAACCTGGAATTGAACCCGGGATCCTGCAGTGCCAAGACCGGTGCGCGACCCACTTAGGCACACCAGCCAGGGGGGTATTGTATAATTTTTTAAACAGAAAGAGCATTTGACAGCGTGAAACATAAGAATAATACGAAAGTCAGAATTCCAGCCCGTTTTCAGAAAATGTGCCTTCATATGTATTCATAGTCAATTATTTCCGTCAAAACATTATTCTTCAGCAGTATTTTAAGTAATTGTAAGCTCCCTTGTCTACCTCAGCTTTCCTGACATACTTTTGGCACAGGTGTATAAAAGCATAGGTTTGCCAACTTTTTAAGACTTTACTAGGGTCATGTCATACTGACATAAAAATTATTCGTTAAGATGTTAAAGTATTTTTATTTGGTCACTGACTTTACAGGATGCACAGGTGGTGCACCATCAACCCGAGGGCCCCCTCTGACTTATGGTGGAAGGAGTCGCTGGGATGAGTATTACAGCCTCACACGAAATGGGTATGATTGAGGGGCATAACAATTACTGCAACAGCCAATGGGACACCTCTGTAAGCGGCCATGAGTGTGATGCTGGTGGGGATCATAGGATTCACCATCTATGCAAGAGAGAGTGAATCATGCAGTGCAGTAGCTCAACTTATTGGGATTCTCAAGAGCTGCCAGGAGGGAAGTCCCTGTGACAGATGAAGTAGAAAATGAACTTAAAAATAATGCTATGTTATGGACGGCTTTTTATTTGAAAAGAAATTGTCTTCTGTTATTTACGAATGAATAGAAGCAAATGGTGGGTTTGGGGAAGAAGCAAGAATTTTAGATCCCTTTGTGAAACTTCTTCATAGAATGCAAAGTTTGAATTCTTCAAGGTTATTTTATAAGTGTTGATTTTAATAAGAACATACTTTAATGTTTAAATTGAATATCTGATTGTTAAAATATTCAGAATAAAGTTTTCCACTAAATGGGATTTCTTGTCTCATTTTACTACAAACACATAAAAGCCATGTGTTTGGATGGTGAGGTGAATTCTTGGCCCTAAATTTCCCAAGGTGTCTTTGACCACAAGTGCATGAAGTCTTTGAAGTGAACTGCATACAAAATGCAGCATTGTGTTACTTCTTCATGGCATGCTGCCCTGTTTGCAATTGTCGGGGGGAGGTAATCAAATGACATCTTCTTGGAAAACCTAAATGGAAAAAAGGGTTGAGGCACCTCCAACAAGGCTGTAAAGCAATTGTTCACCTCCTTCCTGTGGCATTTGGTATGTCCTCAATCTTTAAAGGAATAGTATAAGTAGGATGAAAAATTACATGTGGAATTATATAAATGTTTGAACAAGTCTAAATGTAAGCATCCTTTTGTTAATTGAAATGACATCAGAACCTTTCTGAAGTGGGAATAACACCATTGAAACAGAATTTGCCACTTAACAAGCTTTCCTGACTATACCTCTGAATTAAATAAACAAAAGGGCCCTTTGATTGATATATGTATTTTTCTATAGAAATGCTCCTGCACTTCCTCTTCAACTTTTTGACATTTAATATATGCTCTCCAAACATCGAGTTATCTTGAAGCCTCAGTATTTTTAGGAGTGAATGTCAACAAACGTCCCAAATGGGAAAATTTATAAAAACTCACCTGTTGGACTGTTGAGTGTATAGTTATCAACAAGCCTTCCAAATTCAATTTTAAAAATCTCCCCCAAAATATTTGGTTTCTTAAAGTTATTTTTACTGGAATACTGTATGGGAAATTAATTTTGGAAGCTGGAACCTCAACTTTTTAAGGACCTTAATGTCTAGCCTGTCAAAGTTGGGGATGGTAGTGGGACAAACCCTGGTCCGTATGGCTCAGTGAGCCCCAATCTCATTGCCAGCTGGAATGCTGCTGGATTGGTGAAATACCTAATAAAGCCATTTGGATGCCAAATTTACTCAGCTTAATTTTACCACTGTAGGTTTGTACTGATAACGTACTATGGTGTAGAGAAATACTAGACAAACAATACAAAACTTCGCATCATGAAATAGATCACTTTATATACAATCCCATGGGGAAGTGGACTAAAAAGGAAGATTAAAGGGGAAGAAGGAACAGCATAAAAATCCTGACCATGACAAAAGGCTCCTTCTTGTATTTCTAAATGGATATTCTGGGTATCAAAACCCTAAGCTAAGTACATACTTTTAGACATATTTATTTTCATTGCTTTCCAGAGGAAGGGAAAGGGAGAAAGTGTTAGAACCATCAATGGTGAGAGAGAATCCTTGATTGGCTGCTTCCTATAAGACACCTACTGGGCTAAGAGCCCACAATGGGGACATGTCCCAGCCTGGGAATTGAATCCTGGCCTCCTGGTTCACGGGTCAAAACTCATCCACTGAGCCAAACAGGCCAGGCTTTGGCTCTTCTTTATTCAGAGTCTTCCATTTGACATTCGTGTGCTCCAGCTGCCCGGTATCCAGGCTGCCTGACTGCTGTGCAGATTGGTGGACTCTAGGGTACATTCTAGTAGTAAGGAACCTACTATGTGTGCCTCACTCTCCCCTCTTGCTTTCTGATGTCCTAGAGACTCTGCCCATAGGGCCTTCATGTACACGATCTCTGTGTACCAGCAGTCACCTCCTATCCAGGTCTCTTCTGTGCCCATCTTCATAGATGCAGTTCCTATCTAAGCTTTCTAAGCCTCATTGCCTTGATACTATGCTTTTCTGAATATTGTGATGGAAAGTCCAGATTGCAATATAGGATTTTTCTGGATTTCTCAGTTGTGGTCTCCAGAACAAATAAAGCGTCAAGTGCAAGACCCTTGGTTTTAGAGGCAACATGCAGCAATGAGTTTTCTTTTGTTGTGTCTTAATATGCTGGGTTTTTAAAATTAATTCTTTAGAGAGAGGTGAATGGAGAGAGACATGCACAGAATGCTAATGACAGTGGGCAATTCCAGAGGAGGACATGCTGACAAGAGCTTTACATAAGATGGCCCCACAGGTGAATCTCCCCACAAGGTAATGGGCACGATCTCTATGTGTGGAGGAATTAACACCCAGACCACAGGATGTTTTGCCTTTGCCCTTCCTCCTTCAGATACTGCAAATTTTTATGCTTTTCCTCAAATGCCAGAGGTTCTAATTCCCATTATGGACACTACTCCATGTCAAGGTGGGGATGGGAAGAGAAGGTGCATGTCAGACAGAGGGACAGGGAGAAGGAGAGGGAGAGAAAATAATAGAGAGGAAGAGAAAGAGAGCGTTTGCTGTAAGAGATACGCATTTTCTGACCCTTGTTCTCTTATCCTCTTTTTTTGGAGGGTGGGGAGCGCACCCACAGTTACAGAGACTTCAGCATTTTGTTTTCCCACTAGAAGAAGCAGAGTGGGCCTGGCCAGTGTGGCTCAGAAGGCCTATGAACCAAGAGGACAAAGTTCAATTCTCAGTAGGAGCAGGGGCTGGAGTTTACACCTGGATCCCCAGGTGGATGTGCAGGAGAAAGCCAACCAATGATTATGTCTCATTATTGATTTTTTATCCATCTCTCCCTCTCCCTTCCTCTCTGAAATCAATAAGAAATATACTAAGAAACAGAAAAATGTGCTCCTAAGCTGATGGGGCTAAGCTAGAAGAGTGGAAGGTAGAAGAGAAAGAAAGGAATGGCAATAAAAAGAGAACAAAGGGCCAGGCGCTGTATGTGACAAGCTAGGAAGCTGCTGACACCCAGCAGAGAGCAGCAAGCACATGAGTGGCTGGCACTGAATGAGAGGCAGTAGAAGGAGAAAAAGCAGGACTGACTTCCTCACAATTAATTAGGGAGGCATACAGGCTAATGGAGGCCTGCACCTGGGCCTGGATGTGTGGCCTTCTCCCTAGGTGCTCCTCTGGCAGGCCACTCAGTGAGCAAACGGAGACAGCCTAGGGCCAGAATGCAGTGGCAGCTGGGCAGGGAGCCTGTTCCTTCCTGGCCAGCTAACTGTCCACTGACTGTGGGATCCAACAGCACACCAGGACAACTCTCTTTCACTTGGTTGTATTGACCCTCATGGTGGCCCTCCATACCCCCATCTCCCCAGGGTGACCTTCACCTGTGTCCACTTAAGTGCTCTCCGGGAACTGGCTTGGGGTTGTCCACTCTTCAGACCCGGGGCCCGTCACTGGCTCAGAGTTGCTTTACCACCTCCTTGATTAATGGGAAGGAGGATCATGAGGGGAAAGTATTCGAACATTAGACCATCCTCTACCAAAGGATGTCCTATTCTTAGGACAGGACACAGAACAAAGCAGAGGTTTATTCCAGCTCAGTATTTTGCTGAAAAGAATGTAAATGTGTTTACAGGCCACAGGAACTTGAATTCAAGAAGGGGCTGGATCCAGGGGAATGACAGGCATGGACTTGTGAGGCCAGGGCTCTGGCTCCCTGGCAGGCTGATGTCCCTTTCAGTACTGGGGGCCTGACTTGTGCACAGGGAAGCCCTACCATGGCGCAGCCAGAGGCCAGCAATGGAGGCTCCCAGTGGCGAGAATTTTAGTCCAAGGACTGGACTAGTTACCTGTGACGGCACCAGAGAAGTTTTACCTTGTTGGTGCTCACTGGAAGCCACTTGTTCCAGTCCCTGTGGACGCACCTTGTGTGTGCTATCCCACTGAACAATCACAGAGGTGAGTAAGTACCGGTGCACCAGAAAGAACCACCAAACCAGAAAGGATAAATGGTGCTGTGATCTACTGGAACCAACATCATCCAGCCTAGTGTCTGCGCATCACGATGCTCATGCCTTCTTACTTGGCCAGTAACTGCAGGTGGGAGAGTCATGTTAACATGTCATGGATGACACCAGACGGTTAACATCCAGTTCTCTTTATTACTGACATTTATTCACAACCATTCAAGCAAAGGTAATCACCGCATCTACCACCCAAGCCTCAATCCCTCCCCCTGAGAGATTCAGGTGCATATTTCTAACTCCTTAGGACAAATCTCCCCAAAGAAACCATCCAGTCCCCTGTGAGCATTTCCCCCCAACCCTGAGTAGCTGTCTGAAACTGGCTGCTGTGTTCCTGAATGGTACACTTATGTCTGGGCTTCAGTGCCCAAGTGCCCAGAGTAAAGCCTATGAGAAGTGCACCCATCTAGACACTCAAGCAACAGGATCACAGGATGGGAGTTGGGTCATGGAAGGTTCTACAGCCACAGTGAGGACAGGGATAAGCACAGAGCCAGACCATGCCGGGCCGACCCAACTCCTGAAGCATATGCTTCAGCATGGCATGCATCTGGGCAAGTCGGCCCAGGTTGATGGTGCCGCTCGTTTCCTCGTAACGAAGATTATTTCTTCACTATTTCTTTACCACCTCAAGACTAAGAGAAATTTGCATTTACTGTCCCGGCTTTAAATCAGGCTCAACCCACTCAACGGTATCAATAGAACATCTTACCACAAGAAATGTTCAACAGTCCCACTATATGTCAGGCATATGTGCATCAACCTTTAGGAATAGTCAAAAAAAGATTTCCTAATACTTTAATTTATCAATATATAGATGATATTTTAATAGCTTCTGAAATTCAATCACAATTACAGGAGATTTACCAATACCTCCTTGAAAATTTCTAAGAGTATAGATTAAAAGTAGCCCCAGAAAAGAAACAATGGCAGGAGTCATGGAAATATATGGGGCAAAAATTAACAGATGTCTCCATTATTCCACAGAAGGTTCAAATTAGAAGCGACAGTATAGAGACTCTAAACGATTTTCAAAAGTTATTAGGAGACATTAATTGGTTGAGACCCAGTCTTGATATACCTACTTATCAATTGACTAATTTATTTCAAATACTAAAGGGGCCATATGAATTAAATAGCCCACATGTTTTAATCCCTGCTGCAGAAAAACAATTAACTTGAATAGAACAGCATATACAACAAACACAATTAAATAGAATTCTCTCCATAGACAATTTTAAATTATTAGTTTTCCACACTGAGCATGCTCCTACAGGGTTACTTGTTCAAGATAGTAATGTTATTGAATAGATTTTCTTGCCTCATAAATCACAGAAAAAAAAAGACTTATATTCAAACAATTTGCCAAATTATTTACAAGGGAAGATTAAGCTTAAGACCATTATGTGGTTAGATCCATAAGAAATTACAGTACCTTTTACTGTCAAAAAAAATTCAAAAATCGTTTCAAATATGTGACAATTAGCAAACTGCTTGTGCTCATTTTTTAGAGAAAATACATAATCATTATCCTACAAATAAAAGGTTACAATTTCTTAGGAAAACTCAATGAATATGGCCTCATCATATTATAGCTAATGAACCAATTCAAGGCCCTACTGTTTATACCAATGCTAACAAGCTAGGAATAGCTCGGGTTTTCATTTTCAACAGCTAGCAAAGGTAATTCACTCTCCATACACTTCAGTACAATCCGCAGAACTATTTGCCATTGCTTTATTACTACATTTCCCTCAAGCTGTAAATATTGTCACTGATTCTCAATATGAAGTAATTACTCACTTACTAAAAGCTTTGCAGTAATGGAAATATCTCAAAATATTAAGACTGACAATGTTTCTGCATATCTATCTACAAAATGTCAAACATTTTTTCAATTTCATCATATCACTCACATCACTGGCATCCCTTGTAACAATACAGGACTAGCTATTATTGAAAGACAAAAATCACACCTTAAAGGAAATGCTCAAAAAACAAAAAGGGGGAGAATCCCCTAAATGAAGACTATTAACAGCTCTATTTACTTTAATTTTTTTAAATCAAGATGAGACTGACAGTACTGATGTTCAGAGACATTGGGTAAAGGAAGTTTCACAAGAATTCAATCAACCTGTGTTTTATCATAATGAGTCCTCTCAGTCTTGGGATCCTGCATGGATCCTACGATGGGGGCAAGGTTATGCTTATATTTCCACAGGTAAAGAAAACTTCTGGGTTCCACAGAGGTGTCTTCAGTGGAGACATGGGAACCAAATGGAAGTTCTACTTAAGTGATCTGACCAAGGATTTCTCAGAGATGAGGTTGACGGGGCCTCCTACCCGCAAAGCTCTAAGGTCAATGCAACATTCATCTGTACCAACCTGGGGTCAGGTGAAGAAGCTTACCCAAGAGGGAGAACAACTGGTTTGGTGTCATGGTAATGAAGTGACGCCATCGACTTTGTTCCTTGCTATGCTTGCACTTATAACCACTCAGGTAAATGCTGAGAATCACACATACTGTGCTTACATTCCTAATCCCCCACTAAATAGAGGTGTTTCTTGGTTGGATTCAAAGGTTCGAATTTATGTTAATGACTCAAATTGCTTACCCGGACCTTATGATGATCGAGGTCCATTAAAACCAGAAGAGGAAGGTAGAGTCATAGAAAATCATACCACTGGAACGCAGTGAGTGCCAATATGCTTAGGTCAAGGAGACCATTGTTTAACAATACAGGCACAAGCCCTGCTGAACATTTTGGAAACACTACTGCTGAAACAAAAAAAAAAAGGCATTTGATTCTTCTGAGTGCCCATGGGTTTAAAAATGTTAGTTGGGATAACAACAGTACACGTCCATTACTTCCCCCATGTCATGTTCCAACTTTTATGCACTTGTCTGATTGGGTCCATTGGGAATCCTGTGGAGGAAAGACAGTTCCATTTTTATCTAATACTTCCTATGGAAGCGTCACTGATTGGAGCCCTTCAGGTTCTGCCCGTTCCAAAGCCAATGGAGCTGATCTATGATAGCATAGAGGAGAGAACAAGCCCATATCCACGCAAGCGAATGTGAGCATTGTATGGCATGATGGAGGATTTGCTCCCCCAACACCTCATCAAGAAGGACATCCTGTTGAATCTGATTTATGGAAACTGGGGTCTGCCTTACACTCTTTGAAAACATATATTTGCATAAAATAAGCAAATCTATAAAAATAACTCTGGGAATCACACCTTACAATTTTATGCTATCAAAACTGCCTTTGTACAAGCCTGTGTTTGATTACCATTTTTATTAATGATAGAAGATCAAATTGTAAGTCTGCAAAGACAAATGCATATGAAATATAACTAGAATTATTCATCAATTTGCATTACTCCTGTACATTAGAATGAAAGTCTCTTTCCATGGGAAAAGGTTAAAAAACATTTGTTCAATCATAAAAATCTAACAAAAGAAATTCATTAATTTACAATCTCATATACAAAAAATATTTCAAAGGAAATCGCATAAATTAACTGGGCAAAATGTGTTAAAAATATGGTTAAGGAATTGCAACAATTAAATCCTATACCCCATTTACAAGCCACTTTAGGAGCTTCTGCTGGAATATTATTATTAATACTCTATCTCTGTATCATTTTATATTTAGTCTTCCAAGGACTCGGGAAAGCCAAGCAACTAACTAAGAGAAAAACAGCTGTGTTATCTCTGATGCTCCATCTAATGAAGCAAGAAAAAAAGGTGGATTTGTAGCTGGACATTTGTAAACCAGGATCTGAAGTCCTGCCAAGAAGAAGTGAATGTTCTATCAGGAGCACAGTGTGACTTGCAAGTGAGTCATGCTGGGTCAACACCGCACACAATCTTGAGTTCCAGGAACATTTGCCTCCATGAGAAAGGCTAGGATAAAATACTCATGGGTGTAGAACAGAAAGGGAGGGCACAGCTGCAATTTGTCCTCAATAAGCTCTTGTAATAATGTAGAACAAAACAATATTTAATTGATTAACTGCTGATGCACTGACCTTGTGCCAAACACCAATAAATGCAATGGTGAGAGTGCAAAGTTTGCTACATTCCTAAGCGAGCTGTAGCCCTCTGTCCGGCATCAATCATCCTATATGGCCATCTTACCTCTGCATCTTTGGTTCATTAAACATCCCTCATCAATCTGGAAAAAATAGATATATTCCTAGAAAAATACAATCTTCCAATACAAAATCAGGAAAAGGCAAACAACGTGAACAAGCTGAAAACTAGTGATAAAATTGAAACAGTAATCAAAAAGCTTCCAGAAAACAAATCCCTGTACCAGATGACATCACAGGGGTGTTTTACCAAACATTCAAAAAGAAGTAAAACCAACCTTTCTCACACTCTTTCAAAAAATTCAGGAGAAAGGAACGCTTCCGAGCTCTTTTTATGAAGCCAGCATTACCCTAATCTGAAAAATAAAAAAAGACACCACGAAGAAAGAGACTTACAAGCCAATATTCCCGTTGAACAGTGATGCTGCAATCCTCAAATAAATTCTAGCAAACTGGATCCAGTATTACATTAGAAAGATCATACACCATGAACAAGTGGGATTTATCCCAGGGACTCAAGTCTGGTACAATATCCTCAAATCAATAAGCATGATACATCACATAAAAAAAATTGAGAGACAGAAACCACACAATCATATCATTAGATTCAGAAAAGGCATTTGACCAAGTGCAACAGCCTTTTCTGATAAAAACACTCAGCAAAGTGGGAATAGAAGGATCATCCCTCCCCATATAAAAGCCTTATGTGAAAAACCTACAGCCAACATCATACTCAATTGGCAAAAACTAAAGCCATTTACCTCAAGAACAGGAACAAGACAGGGATGCTCGCTTACGCCACTTCTGTACAAAATGGTACTGGAACTGCTAGCCACAGTGATCACAAAGAAAAAGAAATACATGGCTCCCAAATTGGAAAATAACAAGTATATTGTCATGATTTGCAGATGACATGATACTGTACATAGAAAACCCCAAATACCCCATCAAAAAATTAGTAAACTTCATAAATGAATTCGGCAATGTAGCAGAGTAAAATATTAATGCCAAGAAATGTATGGCATTTTATACAAAAATAATGAACTTACACAAAGAGAGTTTGAAAAACAATCCCATTTATCATCCCACCAAAAACATTAAGATACATAGGAATAAACTTAGCTACAAAAGTAAAAGACCTCTACTCAGAAAACTGCAAGATTTTGAAAAAGAGATAGAGGAAGACAAAACAGATGCAAGAACATGCCATGTTAATGGCTTGGTAGAATCAACATCTTGAAAATGGCTATACTACCCAAAATGAACTATAGATTCAATACACTCCATGTTAAAATACCAACAGCATATTTCACAGACCTAGATTGAACTCTCCAAAAATCCATCTGTAATAAAAAAATGACCCTGAGCCTGAACAGGTTTGGCTCAGTGGATAGAGCGTTGGCCTCCAGACTGAAAGGTGCCAGGTTCAATTCTGACCAAGGGCATGTACCTTAATTGGGGGCACTTCCCAAGTAGAGGGTGTGCAGGAGGCAGCTGACCCATGTTTCAGTCTCATCAGTGTTTCTATTTCTCTATCCCTCTCCTTTACTCTCTATAAAAAAATCAATAAAAGATGTTTAAGAAACAAACAAATCCCAAATAGCTGCAGCGATCCTGAGAATGAAGAACCAAGTAGGAGGGATCTCAGTACCAGATATCAAGCTGTTTTACAAAGCCACTGTTCTCAAAACTGCCTGACAATGGCACAGGAATGGACATATAAGCCAATGGAATAGAATTGAGAACCCAGAAACCAATCCAAACCACTAAGCTCAATTAATATTGGCAAAGGAGGCAAAAACATACAATGGAGACAAAACATTCTCTTCAGTAAATGGTTCTGGGAAATTTGGCCAGATTCATGCATAAAATGAAACTAGGCCACCAACTTGTACCATACACAAAAAATAAACTCAAAATGGATAAAGGATTTAAACATAAGATGGGAAACTAAAAAATATTAGAGGAAGCCACAGGCAGCAGAGTCTCAGATATATGCTGAAGCAATATCTTCACCGACCCAGCTCCTGGGGCAATGGAAAATAAAGTTAAAATAAACAAATGGGATGACATCAAAATAAAAAGCTTCTTCATAGCAAAATAAATGACCAACATACAACAACAAAGCCCACTGCATGGGAGAACATATTTGCCAATGTTCTCTGTGATAAGGGTTTCATCTCCAACATTTACAGGGAACTCATACAACTTAACAAAAGGAAGATAAACAACCCAATCACAGAAATGGGCAACGGAACTAAAAAGATACTTTTCCAGAGAGGACTAAAGGAAGGCCAAGAGACACATGCTCAGAATCACTAATCATCTGAGAGATGCAAATCAAAAGGACAGTGAGGTACTACCTCACAGCTGTCAGAATGGCTATCATCAACAAATCAACAAAGGGCGAGTGCTGGTGAGGACGGGGAGAAAAAGGAACCCTCCTTCACTGCTGCTGGGAATGCAGACTGGTGCAGCCACTATGGAGAACAGTATGGAGTTTCCTCTAGAAACTAAAAAGGGAACTCCCATTTGACCCAGTGATCTCACTTCTAGGAATATATCCCCGGAACCTAGAATTACCAATCAGAAAGGATACATGCACCTCTATGTTCACTGCAGCACAATTCACAATAGCTAAGATTTGGAAACAGCCTAAGTGCTGGTCAGCAGATGAGTGGGTTAAAAAGCCGTGGTACATCTACACACTGGCATGGTATGCTGCCGCAAAAAAGGAAGGAGCACTGTCCATTTGCAACAGCATGGATGTAGCTGGAGAGCATTATGCTAAGCAAAGCCAGTCAGTGCAAGAAAGATAAATATCACATGACCTCACTCCTCTGTGGATTATAATGAACAATATAAACCTATGAACAAAAACAGATCCAGAGACAGAGAAGCATGGATCAGACCATCACCCTCAGAGGGAAGGTAAGGGAGTGTGGGACTGAGGGGGAGAGATCAACCAAAGGACTTGTATGCATGCCTAAAACCTAGCCAATGGACGCAGACACCAGGAGGTGAGAGTGAGGGCATGCTTGCGGGCGTCGGGGTGGGAGTGTGGGGGCAGTGGGAGATAAGAACACATATGTAATACCTTAATCAATAATAAGAAAGAAAGAAAAGGAACCCAGGAACATAAGATCAGGTGAGAATTCACACACTCATACTCATGCACACCCATGCACAGGCACACTCACACCAGGAAAGGGCTCTGCAGCTCTCAGTGGGAATCACCTCTTATCTCCCAGCCTGGTCACTGCTTTCTCACCAGCTGAACCAGAGGACAAGGATGAGTGACGGGCCTGTTGCTCTGCGGAAAGTGACCTCTCACTTCTGACATTGCCCACTGTCCAGAAGCCACTTTTCTGCCCCTTCTCTGTCCCCCTCGCCCTGAGCAGGGCCGGGCTGGCCTGAGAGCCCACAGACTTCAGGAGCCAGATCCCTGGGGAGCTGGCGAAGGGGGTGTGGGGACCCCCTTTGTCAAATGCAAACTCGGCCAGCTGAGGTCACACAATAAAGGCAAACGCCGGAGTTCCATGAACTGTTGCGTGTAAGGCTTCTCAGCGAGCTCCCACTCTGGCACAACAGGCAGGGAGCCTCACCTCAGGCTTTCACTCCAAACAGGTAGGAACTCATTTTCAGATGAAAACGCCGGCGGGGGAGGTGCTGCGGGTTATCAGTGACTATAGCAAGTGCACCCCTGGAGACAGCAAGTTCACCAACAGAGACAGCAAGAACCCAGAGTGTGTGCTTACCTTTCTCAAAGGCCATGCTCCTCACCAGGTGGTCTCCCGCTCAGCAGGGATGCTGGCAGGAAGGAAGCGGTGACAGGTGCCACCTGGCAAGCATCCTGGGGCTCTACCCTGGTTCCTTTGGGGGCAAAATCTCGTGAGATCACGAGATCAGGAACAAACAAAGTACCGGGGACAGAAGGGGGGCTGTGTCTTAACAGGCACAGAGAAGGTGGGGACAGGGGCACCTGTGCTACACCCACCAGGCTGCAAGGGGTGGCAGAGGGTGGGTGGTTGTTAGGGGGACCCTGTGCTTCCAGGTATGAGGGTGGAGGTGGTCTCAGATATGGAGGGAGAAAGAGGAGGTCGCGACCCCCAGCTAACCTCCCACTTGCCACCCCTGGTCTGTGTTTCTGGGGACCACTTTCCCTCTGTGGGTGTGGCTGCTACTTACCTACCTCATTCCTCGGTCAGGCTTGGCGCCCCACTCCCACCCCACTGCAGCCCTCTGTATAGAAAAGAGCTCCCTGCCCTGGGCTAGTCCACTGTCCCTACTGTCTGGATGGGGACATGTTAGTAACCCCCCGGGCAGAGGAGAGCTGGACAGATGCAATTACATTGTCTCTCTCCACAGGTGCTCTACTCAGACTTCCCCTGAGGTTTGGGTCACCAGAGCTCTTTGACAAGCCCTGAATCCAGCCTTTGCTCTGCTTACCTCCCCTAAGCCTTCAGGTGATGGCAGCCTACCTGCCTTCCTCCCCCCTCATGAAGGGGTTCTCCTCTCACCAACAAATCCCTTTGGCAAAGTCACACCTGGGCCTGAAAGCAGAAGGAGAGGGCAGGCCAACAAAGCTGAGGAGAGGTAGGGAGGCACTAGCCACAGCCTGGTGCTCAGGCTCTCGCAGAGCTGCCCCTTAGCTGAACCTTAACCCAGAGCTATCCTCTCAGGTGGCACCTCCAAGGGGCACAGGGGTCCTGGCATGCTCTGTCTGACAAGTTTTGCTGCCTGCTTTTCCATAGTCTCTTTAGGAGATAAATTCAGGCTTGTGAGGAGAGAGGGAGAGGGGAAGAGCAAAGCTGAGGCCCATCCCTTTCATCCAAGCTGGCCTGAGGCATCTCCTGAGGGTCTTTGGAAATCATCTTCTCATAGTGGGGGAGGACTTGTAATAAGAATAGAGCCACAGTTGTTTAATAATTACTTGCAAACTATAAATACGAGGCCCTGGGACACTGGAGGATGAAACAGTCTCTACTGAAAACATAGGCTGCCTCCATGGCCCATTATTCAGAAAATAATTGCATTTTGGGAAGAGACCAGGCACAGGACAGGCTTTGATTTGGCAGCAGTGCCCACATCCTGACCCCCTCCTGGTGTCTTTCTCAGGAAGGCTGACCATTCCAATCTCATCCCAGGAAGGGCCTCAGATGATCCTAAAGTCATAGAAGTTTAGCCATCTTGTGGTCAGACTTTGAGCTCCTGAAGGGCTAGACAGCAGGCACTCCCCTCCCCTTTCCATGTTACACTTGCAGCTGGCAGCTACAGGTAGCTATCTTCACTCCTTAGTTGCTGAGAACCGAATTTCCAGGGTGAGCAACTGCTCTCCCCATACTGACCGCATCCTTGGATAAATACTCATTGTGTGGATCAACCCTGTCTCTGCTTAACTTGGCTCTAGTAGTGACAGGCAGCCTCAGACACATTGTGCTGCCTTGCTCTTACTCACTCAGACTTGGGGAATATTCAGAATCTGCAAACTGTGAGACCTTTTCTGAGGGTGAGCATGGAGTGAGGACACTGTGTCCCTGTCATGCAGGTGACGCTGCATCTCTTCACCATAGGGTATGGGGAGGTCGTGGGGGCGGAGCATTACAGCAGGGTGGTGAGGCTGGCTTCTTGTGGGTCCCTACCCTGCCATTCCTCCAGAGGTTCCCCATGCCTATGAAGTAGCAGAGTTTAAGGTTTCCAGCTACATAGATGGAGGAATGAGGACAAATGAGGCGACTGCACTCAGCCCCAGTGGATCTGGGATTGTCACCTAGAGCAGAGCAGATAAAAAGCAGAAACAGAAACAACTCCACTATTTCACCTGGGAACTAGAGATTCAGCCTAGCCCTCCCACCTCTCTCCTAGATGCATTTGGCAACTACTTGACCTGGGGTGGCTGCTAATATCATGCTCAGAGCTACACACAGTCTCTCCTCACAGAGTTTAGGACAAAAATAGAAAACACACACACACACACACACACACACACACACACACACACACATCAAACACAGCAAAACCCAAGAAGACCTTTGTCTACAAATGGCTCTTTGTAACTAATTCTTTCATGAAAACAAAGGTCCTGGTATGGAAAGATACAGTTGCAGGAAGTCTCCTGCCTGAGGGTTGTACAAGGAGGGGCCATCAGGGGCTTAGAAGGATCCTGTTCAGGGCATGAGGACAGACTGCACAATTTCTGAGAGAGTAAAGTGCTTGGCCAATTTGAGAATGCAAGAGACACTGGGGCACAGGGGAGGGTCATAGAGTGACACAGACCGCAATGGATGCATCCTGGAAGGTGAAATTCAAAGGGAATCTATTTGAAGTTAGTCCACCCTTATGTTCATGATAATCTGGTTGCTTGTCAGCATTTCATAGGTTGATGCACTAAAAAGACAAGGTCTGTTATATGAAAAGCAAAATGCAGGCCACCCGACTGATTACATAATACAACCCTATTCTTGTAAAATTAAATGTGAATGTAACATTCATTTATTCCAGTCCTTCACCCATTGCCTCACAATGTTCACTATGTTCCTAGGTCACAGTAAGCCTGCATAAGGAAGGGGGAATGAAAGTTCCTGGGCCCCACTCTCCTGGGAAATCAGCAATTCATATTTATGAATCTCATACAGCAGTCCACATGTCCACTAAAAATGCTAATGCTAGTTATTGTAAATTATCTTCCTTTTTTTATATATAAGGCTCTCTATCACAATTGCCTCTCCTGGACTAGTGATGTAGAGCTGTTTTCATTTTAGAAATATTAAATGTGTCAGTCAACCAGCACTGCATTATAATGATCACCCTTGTGACTTAAAAACCCTTCAGTGATGGAAGAGAGGGAAGCTGGATGCTTTTGAAGGAGCTGCTGTGTGTTTGTGTTATGTGTGTGTGTGTGTGTGTGTGTGGGTGTGTGTGTGTGTTTGTGAGTGTGTGCTCACACACACTCCTGCACAGCTGAGAGAGGCTGAGTCTAGCCTGTCCTGTGAGGGCATGAAATAGAGATGAGGTGAAAGGGGTACATCCTTTTGTCTACAATCACCTATAGTAAGCCTAAGGGGGAAAGAAGATGCATTCTCAAACTAAGCACGCTTTACGTGGATAAAACATACAGTCCTTACTGACTAAGGAAACCTTAGCCTTTTGATGTTGTAGCCAGACTAAGGAAAGGACATTTTGAACTTTAATGCTGTCAGTTGTTTTCAGGTGAAGACAATAAGAAGAGGAAGAATAAACAGGGGTCCAAAGCAGGGAGGGCAAATCAAGAAGGAATTTGGGGCTGATTTGTGCTTCCATGACACCCACTGTACAACAGGCTCCTGATGTCCTTACGGGCACATGCAATGGACTCTGAACGCCCAGTTCTCTGCAAGAATAGCCAATGTGAAAGGTCTTGGAGAGAATTCCGGGTGGCCAGAGTGCATTCGCCACAGTGTGTGTCCCAATTTGTGTGAACCACACCTTTTGAAAATTCTTTTGGCATATCTATCTAGGAGCCCAGAGGGAAAGGCAGGAACCTTCACCCCTGGGCGGCATCCCTTCTCCCAGATTCGGGCCTCCCAGAGACTGGACTTGAAGAGGATAGAGCCATCCCCATTTGAGTAACTGTTGGGGGAGAGGTTGGGTGTGTGGAGAGGAACACTCAGCTGAAAGCCAGCTGCTCACTGACAGGCGGGGGCTCTCACAGCTCCAGGGCCTTGGCCCAGCCTCAAAGCAATTTTTTGGGAAGGCGATGTAGGCTGCCATACCAGTCCTGATCCAGTCCTGCCTGGACAGGGTGTCCACTGGTACCTCCCCTTGTTGCTAAGCCTCAAGCTTGTAACAAAATATTTAGAATCCTCAGAGTTCAGGATGAATTTGCATGGAGATCCCTACTCAGCTGCCAACCTGGTTGGGGAGGGGAAAAGAGAGTCAGTGTTGAGTGTCCTTCCAAGTGTCAGAGTGTCAGTGGGCAGAGCCCTGAGGTTTCTCCCCAATGGCTGGGCTCTACTCCCCTCTCTCTCCTCAGGACACAGGTGACCTTTCCCAAGGACAGTTCATGTGGGTACCTGCACTGATGCCTCTCCCTCCCCTCCAGGTTCACCTGAGTCACCCCACTCTGTTTTCCCCCTCTTCTCCAGGTCCTGGGCCTAGCCAGCCTGGACCCAGCCTCTGCCTTGTCCAGCTGTGGCTCAGGAGGTGTGCTGGGTGTGCTGGGTGAGCTGAACTGCAGCCGCTGGAAATTATAACCTTGCTTCTTGGGAACAACAATGACTGTGAACTGTTTCCCCAATCGTAATTGATGGTGACACAGGGGAGGAGGGGAATCTAGCTAATAGACATCTGCTGAAGCCCTCCTGTTTACCATGTTTCATTCCAATCAGGCAAAGGCAACAGCCTTCTGAAGAGGGTCTAGATATCTGAATCATTTGGACAGGAGCAGGCAGGGTTTGCACAAAGGTCCTCTCTGACTCTTGGCTTCTAAATAAACAGCTGAAAGTCAATATCCCAAAAGGCAGCTTAGGGTGGAAGAATCTTGGTGGCCTTTATTTCTTAACTATTGGCTAAGAGGGTAGACTTGTGTCAGTCATATATATATATATATATATATATATATATATATATATATATATATATATATATATGAAACAATCAAATGAGTAAACAAAAAACAAACAATGAAACTTTTAGAGGACTTTAATTGAGAGCCTGAAAACAGGAGAGTCATAGTAGAAGACTTTTATCACTCCTCTGACTTCACTGGATAGGTCTTCCATGTGACAAAATAATGATACAGTGACTCTAAAGGACACACTGTATTAGATGGATTTCATTGACATTTTAGAACGTTTCACCCCAACAGAGCAGAATATACATTCTTCTCAAGTGCACAGGGATCACTCCCAGAGATAGACCACATGGTAGGACACATAACAAGTCCCTACAAGTTCAAGAAGATTTAAATCATATAAGCATCTTCTTGGATCACAGTGGAATGAAATGAGAAATCAAGTAGAGTAAAAACACCCAGAAACATTTAAACATTTAGAGGCTAAATAGCATGCTATTAAACAATGAATTTGTTACAATGAGTTCAAGAAAATATCAAAGACTTTTTGGAAAAAAGGAAAATGAACAAATAACAGCACAGAATCTCTGGGAATCAGCAAAAGCAGTCCTGAGAGGGAAGTTCATAGCACTATAGACATATCTCCGAAAATAACAAAAATCAGCAATAAACTATTTATCCCTACAACTTAAGAATTAGAAAGAGACCAACAAGAAAAGCGCAGAGTAAGTAGAAGGAAGGGAAAAATAAAGATTATAGCAGAAAAAATAACAGAGACAAAAAATTCAATGAAACCAATAGCTGGTTCCGTGAGAGGATAAACAAAATTGATAAACCATTATCCAGACTCATTAAGAAACAAACACACATGATTCCAATAAGTAAAATCAGAAACAAGAGTGAAGGAGTAAGCACTGGCACTGCAGAAATTAAAAGGATTGTAAGAAAATACTATGAACAACTATATGCCAAAATGCTGGACAGTGTGGATGAAATAGATGAAGTCAGTAAAAAATGCAATCTACCAAAAGTGATTCAGAAAGAATGAAGAAACCTGAATAGACCACTAACAACTAATGAAATAGAAGCAGTAATCAAAACACTTCCAACCAACAAAAGCTCAGATCAGGACAGCTTCAAAGGGGAGTTCTACCAAACATTCAGAAAACTACAATCTATACTCCCCAAATTATCTCAGAAAATGAAAAGAGGAAAGAATACTTCCAAACTCTTGGTAGGAGGCCAGCATTATTCTAATTCCAAAACAAGGTATAGACACTACAAAGAAAGAGAATTACAGGCCGATATAGCTGATGATGGCAGATAGTAAATTCCTCAACCAAGAATTAGCAAATTGCATCCAGCATTATATTGAAGGACCAAATGACATGATCAAGTTGGATATATTCCAGGGATGCAGGCTGGTATGATATTCACAAATCAATAAACATGATAAAACTCATAAACAAACTGAGAGGCAAAGATCACGTGATCATATCAATAGATGCAGAAAAAGAATTGAAAAAAAACCCAACACCCAATTGTGATAAAAACTCTCAGCAACGTGGTAATAGAGAAGCATACCTCAACATCATAAAGGCCATATATGAAAAACCCACGGCCAACATCATACTAAATTGGCAAAAAATAAAACCATTTCCCGTGAAAGAACAGGAACAAGACGGTGAGGCCAATTTTCATTCCTGTTCAACATAGTACAGGAAGTGCTACCATAGTGTTCATGAAGAAATAAAAGTCATCCCTACCGGAAAAGCAGGTAATAAATGAATTTGGTCATGTATCAGGATACAAAATTAACACCCAAAAATATATGTCTTTAGATACACCAAGAATGAACTCACAAAAAGAGAAACTAAGAAAAGAATCCCACTTACCATTGCAGTAAAAGAATTAAGGAAAAAACTCAATGAAGGAAGTAAAATAACTGCACTTGGAAAACGACAGAACATTGAAACGGAGATAAAGATATCAACCAATGGACTAATATACCGTGTTGATGGGTTGGTAGAACTAACATCATTAACATGTCCATACTACCCAAAGCAATTTATAGATTCAATGTAATCTCCATTAATATACCAACAGAATATTTCACAGACAAAGAACAAACTCTCCAAAAATTCATATGGAGTAAAAATAGCCTCAGTAATCCAGGGAACAAGAAAAAAATCTGACTTTCAAGAAAATGGTGACTAGCAGAAAGGTAGGGAGGGAGAGAGTGTGAGAGCGCAAGGAAGTGATAGAGGAGTGTGTGGACTCGTGTGATGTGTGTGTATGAGCTAGGGATATTTAGATTCTGCAGGTCTTCTAAGGGGCTGCTAAACCGGGCAGTCTTATGCGGAGGAGTCCCGCTCCCTGCGTGGACACACCTGGGCGGCCAGCACAGGCACGGTGACCACGCCATCTTGGGAAACAGAGCTGCTTCAGACTAGGATCCTGGCCTCAGCACCACCCATTCTGATCTCAGACGCATACCAGGACCCTGCATCCACTGGGGACAGAGACCTGTGATCACAGCTACAGACCTGCGGGCACCAAAAGTTCAGAAATCCCCGCAGCAGATCCCTGAGAAACAGAGCCCATCCCCCCTTCCTGCAGGCTTGCAGGCAGAGCCCGAGTAACTAACTGATAGACCCACCCCTTGCCAGGGCCTCAGTGCTCCAGGAACTTTAGCCTGGAAGTGCATGAGCACCTAGGAACTGATCCCGCGTAGGGCCGGCTTCTGAGCCCTGGGCTGGGAGCAATCGCGTGAACACTGGGAATTTGTCCGGCGTATCACAGGCCCAGGGACCCCGATTCTCTGGGCAGGAGGCAGCACCAAGCACCAGCTACTTAACTTTGTTTCTTGTCACCTGCGCCTGAGATCCTGATTCCCTGTGCATTCATACTAAGAGCCAGTGACTCCAATTCCTGGTGGAAGGGCTCACAGGGACCCTGATTCTCAAGGCAAGGGTGTGGGAAGCAACAGAGACTCTGATACTGGATTCTGGGGAACTCTGACGCCTGGCGCACACTAGGGGGCTCTGGTTTTCAACACGCTTCAGGGGGGTCTCTATTTCAGCATGGTGTAGGCAGGGTCCCTGATTCTAAGGGCGCGGACGAGGCCACATTGAGCGCTGACAACACTGACTCTGAGCGAGCCTGGTTCCCACCAACCAACCACAACCACACATCTTAGTGTCAGAGCTCTTCAGTGACACTAGGGGGGTGGCAGGCTCCCACTGCCCACGGTCCAGGCCCACACAACTCGACGTTTGAACCATCGGGAGATAATCAGAATGAAGAGACGAAACAACACCCAGAGGAAAGACAATGAGGAGTCACCAAGAAAGGACATTAATGAAGTGGAAGCATGCAACATGACAGAAAAAGAATTCAGAATAATGGTTGTACAATTCATTCACCGGATGGATGAGAAAATCAACAATCTATGCAAGAATCAGGAAGAAGTGAAAAATGATATAGCTACAATCAAAAACTCCATGGAAAGTTTCAACAGCAGACTAGAAGAAGCAGAGGACCGAATTAGTGAATTAGAAGATAAGGCAGAGAAACAAGCTCAATCTGACAGCAACTGGAGAAAAAGATTAAAAAGCAGGAGGAGAGCCTAAGGGAGATTCGGGACAACTTGAAATGAAGTAACATACGCATAATAGGGCTGCAAGAAGAACAAGAAGAGCCGCAAGGATTAGAAAATTTATTTGAAGAAGTGATGTCAGAAAACTTCCCAGATATGGGGAAGAAAAAAGTTACACAAGTACAGAGAGTCCCATGCAAGGTGAACCCCAAAAGACCCACACCAAGAAACGTCATAATAACGATGGCAAATGTACAAGACAAAGACAGAATCTTAAAGGCTGCAGGAGAGAAACAGAGAGTTACCTACAAAGGATCAACCATCAGATTATCAAATGATTTCTCAACAGAAACACATCAGGCCAGAAAAGAATGGACAGAAATTTACAAAGTGATGCAAAGCAAAGGACTGAATCCAAGAGCACTCTATCCAGCAAGGCTATCATTCAAAATTGAAGGGGAAATAAGAAGCTTCACAGACAAGAAAAGGCTAAGGGAGTTTACCACCACCAAGCCGGCAATGCAAGAAATGCTAAAGGGACTGGTGTAAAAAGAAGAAATAAAAATCCCAGAAAGAAAACAGCCACACAAAAAAATAAAAATGGCTACAAACAATTACCTTTCAATAATAACTTTAAACGTAAATGGACTAAATGGTCGAATCAAAAGACATCAAGTGGCTGAATGGAAAAAAAAAAAAAAACATGACCCATATATTTGCTGTCTACAAGAGACCCACCTCATTAGAAGGGACTCACACAGACTGAAAGTGAAGGGATGGAAAAATATCTTTCAGGCAAATGGAAATGAAAAAAATGGTGGGATAGCAATACTTATATCAGACAAAATAGACCTCAAAGTGAAGGCCATAACAAGAGATAAGGAAGGGCACTTCATAATACTAAAGGGATCAATACAACACGAAAATATAACCCTGATAAACATATATGCACCGAATGCAGGAGCACCAACATACATAAGAAAACTCCTGGAAGATATCAGGGGAGATATTGACAACAATATAATCATAGTAGAGTACTTTAATACACCACTTTCATCACTGGATAAATCAAGCTAGACAAAAACTCAGCAAAGAAACAGCAATCAAAAATGGCTCACTAGATCAGACGGACTTAATTGACATCTTCAGAACACTTCACCCCAAAGCCACAAAATATACGTTCTTCCCAAGTGCTCATGGGACATCTTCAAAAATAGAGCACAAATTGAGTCACAAACAAAGTCTCCCCAAATTCAAGAAGATTGAAATCATACCAAGCATCTTCTCAAATCACAAGGCCATAATATTAGAAATAAACTACAATAAAAACAACTCAAAATATTCAAACACTTGGAAGCTGTACAGCATGTTATTAAACATTGATTGAGTTACCAATGAGATCAAAGAAGAAATTAAAAACATTCTGGAAACCAATGACAATGAAAACACAACAATCCAAAACCTTTGGGACACAATGAAAGCAGTCCAGAGAGGGAAGTTTATAGCTCTACAGGCCTATCTCAACAAACAAGAAAAAAATGGTACTATATCATCTAAATCTACAGCTCAAAGAATTAGAAAGAGAGCAACAAGAAAAGCCCTGAGTGAGCAGAAGGAAGGAGATAATAAAGATTAAAGCAGAAATAAATGAAATAGAGACCAAAAACACAATACAGAAAACCAATGAAACCAAGAGCTGTTTCTTTGAAAGGATAAACAAGATTGACAGACCTTTAGCCAGGCTCACCAAGAAGCAAAGAGAAAGGACCCAAATCAACAAATTCATAAATGATAGAGGCAAAATAATAACAGATCCCACAGAAATACAAATGATTGTTAAAAAAAAAATACTATGGACAACTCTACTCCAACAAACTAGACAACCTGGAGGAAATGGACATATTCCTAGAAAAATACAACATTCCAAAACTTAATCAGGAAGAATCTAAAAATCTCAATAGGCCAATAACTATGGAAGAAATTGAAGCAGGCATCAAAAAGCTTCCAGCAAACAAAGCCCAGGACAAGACGGCTTCACAGGGGAGTTTTACCAAAAATTCAAGGAACAACTAAAACCTATCCTCCTCAGACTACTACAAAAAATCCAAGAGGAAGGAACACTTCCAAGCTCATTCTATGAAGCCAGCATCACTGTAATACCAAAACCTGATAAAGACAGCACAATGAAAGAGTATTACAGGCCAATATCCCTCATGAACATAGATGCCAAAATCCTCAACAAAATCTTAGCAAATCGCATCCAGCAGTACATCAGCAAGATCATACATATAAATCAAGTAGGATTTATCCCAGGGATGCAAGGATGGTACAGTATCCGCCAATAAATAAGCGTGATAAATCACATAAACAAATTGAATGAAAAAAAACCATAAGGTCATAGCAATTGATGTAGAAAAAGCATTTGACAAAATTCAACACCCATTTTTGATAAAAACTCTCAGCAAGGTGGGAATTGAAAGATCATACCTCAAGATAATAAAAGCCATATATGACAAACCCACAGCCAACATCATACTCAATGGACAAAAACTAACACCATTTACCATAAGAACAGGAACAAGACAGAGATGCCCAGTCTCACCACTCCTGTTCGACATAGTACTGTAAGTATTAGCCATTGCAACTAGACAAGAAGAAATAAAAGGCATCCAAAGTGGAAAAGAAGAAGTAAAGCTGTCCTTATTTGCAGATGACATGATATTATACTTAAAAAACCCTAAAGACTCCATAAATAAACTATTAGACTTAATAAAAGAATTCGGCAATGTAGCAGGATACAAAATTAATGCCAAGAAATCTATGGCATTTCTATACACCAATAGTGAATGTGCAGAAAGAAAGACTAAAAAAGCAATCTTATTTACCATCGCACAAAAAACTTACTCTACCTAGGAATAAACTTAACTAAAGAGGTAAAAGACCTCTTCTTAGAAAACTACAGGACGTTGAAAAAAAAGATAGTGGAAGACATAAAGAGATGGAAGAACATACCATGCGCTTGGATTGGTAGAATCATCATCATTAAAATGTCCATACTTCCCAAAGCAATCTGTAAATTCAACACACTTCCCTTTAGAATACCAATGGCATATTTCACAGACCTAGAACGTACTCTCCAAAAATTCATCTGGAATAAAAATCAACCCCGAATAGCTGCAGAGATCCTGAGAAAGAACAAAGTAGGTGGGATCTCAATACCAAATATCAAGCTGTATTACAAAGCCACTGTTCTCAAAACTGCCTGGTACTGGCACAATAACAGACATATAGATCAATGGAATAGAATAAAGAGCCGAGAAATCGGCCCGAACCAATACGCTCAATTAATATTTCACAAAGGAGGCAAGAACATACAATGCAGTCAAGATAGTCTCTTCAATAAATGGTGTTGGGAAAACTGGACAGATACATGCAAGAAAATGAAACTAGACCACTAACTTACACCATACACAAGAATAAACTCAAAATGGATAAAGGACTTAAATGTACGACGGGAAACCATAAAAATTCTAGAAGAATCCAAAGGCAACAAAATCTCAGACATATGCCGAAGCAATTTCTTCACTGATACAGCTCCTAGGGCACTTGAAACTAAAGAGAAAATGAACAACTGGGACTACATCAAAATAAAGAGCTTCTTCACAGCAAAAGAAACCATCAACAAAACAACGTGAAAAACCCACTGTGTGGGAAAACATATTTGCCAATGTCATATCTGATAAGGGTCTAATCTCCAAAATTTATAGGGAACTCATGGAACTTAACAAAAGGAAGATAAACAATCCAATCAAAAAAATGGGCAAAGGATCTAAATAGACACCTTTCAAAAGAAGACATTCAGAAAGCCAAGAGACATATGAAAACATGCTCAAAGTCACTAATCATCCGAGAGATGCAAATCAAAACAACAATGAGGTACCATCTCACACCTGTCAGATTGGCTATCATCAACAAATCAACCAATGACAAGTGCTGGAGAGGATGTGGAGAAAAGGAATACTCGTGCACTGCTGGTGGGAATGCAGAATGGTGCAGCCACTATGGAAGACAGTATGGAGTTTCCTCAAAAAACTAAAAACGGAACTCCCATTTGACCCTGTGATCCCACTTCTAGGAATATATCCCAAGAAACCAGAAACACCAATCAGAAAGGATATATGCACCCATATGTTCATACCAGCACAATTCACCATAGCTAAGACCTGGAAACAGCCTAAGTGCCCATCAGTAGATGAATGGAATAGAAAATCGTGGTACATCTACACGATGGAATACTATGCTGCTGTAAATAAGAAGGAACTCTTACCATTTGCAATGACATGGATGGAACTGGAGACCATTATGCTAAGTGAAATAAGCCAGTCAATGAAGGAAAAATACCACATGATCTCACTCATTCATGGATACTAGAGACCATTATAAACTTTTGAACAATAATAGATACAGAGGCAGAGCTGCCTCAAACAGATTGTCAAACTGCAGCGGGAAGGCAAGGGAGGGTTGGGGGGAAGGAGGGAGGGAGGTAAGAGATCAACCAAAGGACTTGTATGCATGCATATAAGGATAACCAATGGACATAAGACACTGGGGGGTAGGGGAGGCCAGGGGAATGTCAAGGGCGTGGGGAGGGGGAAAGGACACATATGTAATACCATTTGTAATACTGTAAGCAATAAATAATAAATAAAAAATAAAAAAATAAAGTGCCAAAATTTAAAGAAAAAGAGATAATTGTCAAGGCAGCAAGAGAAGAAACGTGTTTCCTACAATAAAGTTCCAATGAGGGCTGACACCTGGTTTCTCATCAGAAACTCTACAGACCAGAAGGGATGACATGAAGTACTTACGGTACTGGAAAGCAAGGACCTGAGACCACGATTTCTATATCCAGTAAGGCTGTCATTCAAAATAGATGGTTAAAAAAAGAGCTTCCCAGAGAAGGAATGGCTAAGGAATACAACACCACAAATCCATAATTACAAGAAATCCTGAAGGAACTGCTGTAATGAGAAGAAGAAATGAGAGGGAAACCTAGGCATACAGAATTAAAATGGCAATAAAACAGTATCTATCAATAATAACTCTTAATGTAAATGGCCTAATGCTCCAATCAAAAGGCGTAGTGTTGCAGAATGGATTCAAAAATATGACTGAACTATATGCTGTCAACAAGAGACCCACCTCAAAACAAAAGACTCACACAGAATGAGAGTGAAGGGATGGAAACAATTTTGCATGCAAGTGGAAAAGGAAAGGAAAGGGAAGGGAAGGAGAGGGGAGGGGAGGGGAGGGAAGGGGAGGGGAGGGGAGGGGAGGGAAGGGGAGGGGAGGGGAGGGGAGGGGAGGGGAGGGGAGGGGAGGGGAGGGAAGCTAGACTAGAAATAAACGTATCTGACAAAATAGACTTTAAAATGAAGGCCATCACAGGAAAGGAAAGGAAAGGAAAGGGAAGGCAAGGGAAGGGAAGGGAAGGGAAGGCAAGGGAAGGGAAGGGAAGGGAAGGGAAGGGAAGGGAAGGGAAGGGAAGGGAAGGGAAGGGAAGGGAAGGGAAGGGAAGGGAAGGGAAGGGAAGGGAAGGGAAGGGAAGGGAAGGGAAGGGAAGGGAAGGGAAGGAAATAAAAGCTAGACTAGAAATAAACGTATCTGACAAAATAGACTTTAAAATGCAGGCCATCACAGGGGACAACAATCCTAAACAACTCACTAGATCAGACAGACTTAATCAACATCTTCAGAACAGTTCACCCCAAAGATACAGAGTATACATTCTACTAAAGTGTACATGGGAGATTTTCAAAGATAGACCACTTGAGACACAAGCAAAGCCTCTTCAAATTAAGATGGAAGTCATATCAAGCATCTTCTCTGATTACAAAGGCATACTACTATATAATAAAGATGTAATATGCAAATTATTCCTCAAGCACTGACAAGAAGGCTGCCTATGACCTTGCTGGCTGGGGGTTTAGAAGTGAGGGACAACCAAATGACTGAACAAGCAGGCTGCATGGGGACACCAGGCCAGTTGGAGCTTAGTGAGGGACAACCAAACAACTGAACAGCAAGTTGTATGGGGCAACCAGGCCTGTGAGCATGCTGTGAGGGGCAACCAGGCAGACAAGGGGGATGGTAGAATGAAACCAGCCTAGTAGGGGAGAAGTTGAAGGTGCCAAGGCCAGCGGGTGATGGGGCAGTAAGAGGTGACCAAACTGGCAGGGGGAGAGTTAGGGATGACCAGTCTGGCAGGGGCTTAGTTGGGGGCGATTAGGCCGGCAGTGAGGGGGGGGGGGCAGTGAAAGGTGACTAGGCTGGTGGACGGGCAGTTGACAACGACCAGGCTAGCAGGTAGGGGGCAGTTGTAGGTAACTTGGCCGACCACAGGGAAGTTAGGGGAGACCAGGCCAGCTGGTGGGGCAGTTAGGAGTTATTAGGCCAGCAAGTAGAGGCAGTGAGGTTTGATCAGGCTGTAGGTGGGGGTAATGGGGCAGTTAGGGGTGAACAGGCAGGCAGACAGGCAGGTAAGCAATTAGGAGCCAGCAGTCCCAGATTGGAGAGGATATAGGCTGATCTGAAGGGACACCACCAACCCTCATGGAAGAATTTTTTGCACCAGGACTCTAATATTAGATATAAACTACAATAAAAATTAACAAAAATTCAAATACTTGCAGGCTAAATGGTATGTTATTAAACAATGTTTGTGTTATGAAAATCATCAAAAAAGAAATTAAAAACATCCTGGAAAGAAATGACAATGAAAACACAACAATTCAAATTCAATGTTATACACTGACAGCAGTTCTGAGTGGGAAGTTCATAGCATTACAGACACACACACACACACACACACACACACAAAACAACAACAACAACAACAAAAAAAACAAGGAATAACATAATAAATGATCTAACTCTACAACTCAAAGAATTAGAAAGGGAGCAACAAGAAAAGCACAGACTGAGCAGAAGGAAGGAAATAGTAAAAATCACAGCAGAATTAAATAAAATGGAGACCAAATAAAAAATCACTACAAAATATCAATAAAACCAAGAGCTGGTTCTTTGAAAAGATAAATAAGACTGATGAACTTCTTCCAGGCTCACCAGGAAGCACAGAGAGAGGACCCATTAAACAATCAGAAATAAAACAGGCAAAATAACAACTGACCCCAAAGAAATAAAAAGGGTTGTAAAAATACTATGAACAACTCTATTCCAACAAACTGGTCAACCTAGAACAAGTGGATGTATTCATAAAAAAGTACAACCTTCTAAAACTCAATCAAGAAGAATAAACAAATCTGAATAGACCGATAACCAGAAGGTAATTGAAGCAGTCATTGAAAAACTTGCAGCAACCAAAGCCCTGGGCCAGACAGCTTCACAGGAGGTTTTACAAAACATTCAAACTAAAACCTATCCTCCTCACACTTTGCTAAAAACTTCAAGAGGAAGGAACAATTCCAAGCATTGCCCTAATCCCAAAACAGATGTAGATACTGCAAAGAAAGAGAATTACAAGCCAATGTATCTCTGATGAACATAGATTCTAAAATCCTCAACAAAATCCTAGAACCAGCATTACATCAGAAAGATCATACACCATGAGCACATGGACTTATTCTGGGCATGAAATGATGGTGCAACATCCCCAAATCAATACACATGATACATCAAATTGAGAGAGAAAAATAAACAAATTGAGAGATAAAAATCACATAATCATACAAATTGATGAAGAAAAAGAATTTGACAAAACCCAACACACTTTATAGTAAAAACTCTCAGCAAACTGGGAATCGAGGGATCATACCTCAACATAATAAAAGCCTTATATGACAAACACAGCCAACACTATACTCAATAGGCCAAAACAGAAAACAAGTCACCCAAGAACAGGAACAAGATGGGGATGCCCGCTGTAACCACTCCTGTTTGAGTGAGTACTGGAAGTGCTACCATATCAATCGGGCTGTGTGTGGCATGACCAAATTGAGGGATGACCAAAGGACTGGTTTGGGGCCGGACTGGCCAGACTGCACCAATGCGCAAATTTGAGCACTAGGCCTCTGGTAGAAAATAACTGCCCAATAAATGGGATTTTGTCTTATTCATAATCATTATGCAGGGTACTGTGTAGGCTAATAAATATCACTTGAAAGAAGACAGTTAGGAATAATATCTACACAAACTACATTTTCTACTGCTTAGCACTAGAGAAACAACATCAACTATTCTTCATAAATCAAATAAATGGACTTCTGAACTCAACAAAAATCATGAGACAAATCCAACTCTTGGCTGTCCACAAATCCTAAAACATAAATATAAAGTAAAAGGATCAATATGTATTGACCTCCTTCAGTGTACCACAAAACAAGTTCTTCATTTAATAAATGAATTTGGTAATATAGCAGAATACAAAATTAACACCCAGAAATCTATGGCTTTTTGATACACCAAAAAATAAACCACAGAAAAAGAAACAAACAAAAACAACAATCCCATTTACAATTGCAACAAAAAAAAAAGACACCATGTTCCTGTATTAGTAGAATAAATCTCATTAAAATGGCCGTGCTACCCAAAGCATTCTACAGATTTACTGTAATCCCCATTAAAATATCAATGGCATATTTCACAGACCTAGAACAAAGTCTCCAAAATTCATATACAATAAAAAATAAAAAGACGAGAGAACCAAGATGGCGGCGATATAGGCAGACGTGTCCCAGGTCGTGTCCTGGAGCAAATGGAGCAAGCAGCTGAAGCTAGTAACACTCACACCGAATTGGCGAAATTGCTCAGCTGGTGAGAGGGTTTGCAGCCGGGAAGAGCAGAACTCCCCTGGAAAGGTAAAAAAAAAAAAAACCCAGGGATTTGGGCAGGAAAGTTTGCCTGACCTCTGAGCCCAGAGAGTCGGAGGGAGACCACGTGGCAGACAGCTGTGTCCCTTGGGACAGGCACAGCCCCTGACGGGGGAAAGGAGAACCGCGGGATTCCTGGCGCCGCCAGGGGAATTGAGATCTGGGTTCTGTGATCACGGAGGACTGAGCCTAAAGGGGGCAGCCTGAAGAGCTGACCTGACCATGCAGTCCCGGTAAGAGAAGAAGCTTACAGAAACCAAGCCTTCCCCGTTTCCACAGCCGGCGTTTATTTGTCTGTTTTCACTGAATCCTGTTCATGGGACATTTCGGATACAGACACTCACCTGTGCTGAAGAGAGGGAGAGTGTGCTGAGGAGTGGAATCTGGGGAGAGACTGGGGAAAGAGGGGGAGCCGGGAGAGGTGGTAGTGAATTGAGTGCTGAGACACCCCTGAGCCCAGGACTGGGGCAGCCACCCGCTCCAGAGAATGAGACTCCTCCCCGCAGCCCCCAGGCAAGGAGCACAGCCACACCCAGATTCCACCCTGTAGGAGATCAAGGATTAAGATAACCTGATTAGTCCCTGGGAGTTAACAGGGTCTGGCCTATAGGGGGATTTTCAATCCCAGCAACAACATAGCACCGGTAACTAACTATTACGCAGTCAGCTCTGGGCAGTGAACTTCCACTGGACAGAGAGGCCCTATAGCCTCAGAGGCCAACCCCAGAACACTGCCACCCAGAGGCTGACCCACAAACTGACTCTTTGCTAAACACAAAATAAGGCAGTCTGGGAAATAAATGTGGCATGCTTTAAAATAAGGACTGTGGTTTACAACACAGAGGAATAGTATATCGCAGGGAAACTCAACACTCTCCTGAATACCTGGAAGGTCTAAGGTGAGCCACACTGAAGAATAGAAGAAACGAAGGACATTCACTACTGCAATTTTTTTTTCTTTTTTCAGTTTTTAACTAAGTAACCAATTTTTTTTCACTTTTTTTCTGTTCTTTTTTTTTTTCTTTTCTTCTTTTTCCATCACCTGATTTTACCCTTTTAATTACTACCTTCTTATTTTTAACCAGTATTATTACTGCTACCATTTTACCATTTTTTAAATTGCCATTTTATTTTTTCTTTATTTTATTTTGGGATTAGTGTTCACCATTCTATTTTCATCGTTATATTATTGGTTGTTTCTAGTTTGCATTCATATCCAGGGAGCTGTTGCTGGAATTTGCTGGGATTAATGGCTGTTCTATAGGAGTATTCTCCTCATATAAAAAGTCTCTTCCCCTCTTCCACTTCATTCTCTCTTTTCGCTCTTTTTTCTTTTCTTTTCTTTTCTCGCTTTTATTTTCCCCCTTCCTTTTTCCCAATTTCATTTTTGCACTCCCTTTTTTTGGTCCGTACTTTTCTTTTCCTTTCTCTCTTTTATCTTTTTCTCTTCCTTCTTCCTTATCCCCTAATTCTCTTAATTCAGGTGGTCACATTTAATTGGGGTTATTAATATCGTGAATATATTTGTGTATAGTGCCTGGTACGTGGTGCCTTGTTGTGTTGTATTTTGTGCCTTTAAATCAACGCAGCAGATCCAAGCAACAGCAACCTCCTGAGCACCACATCCTCTGCTGAGGAAGAGCAGCTGTACGTGAAACCTCGCCCCACCAGCCAGAAGAGCCACCATAGCTGTGAACAGCACCCACCAGAGGAGCTGCTGACAACTGAAGAGCAGCTGCTACCGCAACCGCCCGAAGAGCAACCACAGACCAAGGAGTCACTGCCACCAAGGGAGCAACCACTGAACAACTCAACGTCTAGATATGTCAGTGAGATCAAACATGGGTAGACAAAGAAACCCCCAAAGGAAAGAGAAGGAGGACTCTCCAGAAAAGCAGCTAAGTAATACAGAGGCATGCAACATGACAGATAAAGAATTCAGAATAAGGATCCTAGAGTGCATAAACCGATGAGGGAAAAATCGACAACCTCTGCAAGAAGCAAGAAGAAACAGATGAAAAAATCGATAACATATGGAAGAAGCTAGAAGAAACAGATGAAAAAATCAACAACCTAAGTAAGACCCAAGAAGAAATGAAGAGTGATATAGCTGCAATGAAAAACTCCATTGAAAGTATCAACAGGAGACTAGGAGAAGTGGAGGACCGAATTAGTGAATTAGAAGACAAGGAAGCAAAACACACCCAAAATGTACTGCAATTGGAGAAAAAAATTAAAAGGCAGGAGGAGAGCCTAAGGGAGCTTTGGGACAACATGAAACGAAACAACATATGAATAATAGGAGTACCAGAACAACAGAAGGATGAACAAGGATTAGAAAACCTACTTGAAGAAATAATATCAGAAAACTTTCCTGAGGTGGGGAAGAAAAAAGTCACACAAGCCCAGAGAGTCCCAAACAAGGTGAACCCGAAAAGACCCACACCAAGACACATCATAATCACCATGGCAAATGTTCAGGACAAAGAGAGAATCTTACAGGCTGCAAGAGAGAGATGGAAAGTTACATACAAGGGATCTCCCATTAGATTGTCAAATGACTTCTCAACAGAAACACATCAGGCCAGAAAAGAATGGACTGAAATTTACAAAGTGATGCAAAGCAAAGGACTGAATCCAAGAATACTCTATCCAGCAAGGCTGTCATTCAAACTTGAAGGGGAAATAAGAAGCTTCACAGACAAAAAAAGGCTAAGGGAGTTTATCACCACCAAGCCAGCATTGCAAGGAATGCTAAAGGGACTGGTATAAAAATAAGAAATAAAAAGCTCAGAAAGAAAACAGCCACACAAAAAAAGAAATGGCTACAAACAAGTACCTTTCAATAATAACTTTAAACGTAAACGGACTAAATGCTCCAACCAAAAGACATCGAGTGGCTGAATGGATAAAAAAAACATGACCCATACATCTGCTGTCTACAAGAAACCCACCTCATTAGAAGGTTCTCACACAGACTGAAAGTGAAAGGATGGAAAAATATCTTTCAGGCAAATGGAAAGGAAAAGAAAGCTGGGGTAGCAATACTTATATCGGACAAAATAGACCTCAAAGTGAAGGCCTTAACAAGAGATAAGGAAGGCCACTTCATAATACTAAAGGGATCAATACAACAAGAAGATATAACCCTGGTAAACATATATGCACCCAATGTAGGAGCACCCAAATTCATAAAAAAACTCCTGGAAAATATCAAAGGAGAGATCGACAACAATACAATCATAGTAGGGGACTTTAATACACCATTGACAGCACTGGATAAGTCCTATAGACAAACAAACAGCAAAGATACAGCAATCCTAAATGACTCACTAGATCAGATGGACTTAATAGACATCTTCAGAACACTTCACCCCAAAGCCAGAGAATATACGTTCTTCTCAGGTGCTCATGGGACATCTTCAAAAATAGACCACATATTGGGTCACAAGCAAAGTATCCCCAAATTCAAGAAGATTGAAATCATAAAAAGCGTCTTCGCAGACCACGATGGCATAATATTAGAAATAAACTACAATAAAAACAACCCAAAATACTCAAACACCTGGAAGCTGAATAGCGTGCTATTAAATATTGATTGGGTTACCAATGAGATCAAAGAAGAAATTAAAAACATCCTGGAAACTAATGACAATGAAAACACAACAATCCAAAACCTATGGGACACATTGAAAGCAGTCCTGAGAGGGAAGTTTATAGATCTACAGTCCTATCTCAAAAAACAAGAAAAAATGGTAGTAAATCATCTAACTCTACAACTCAAAGAATTAGAAAGAGAGCAACAAGAAAACCCCAGAGTGAGCAGAAGGAAGGAGATAATAAAGATTAGAGCAGAAATAAATGACATAGAGACCAAAAAAACAATACAGAAAATCAATGAAACCAAGAGCTGGTTCTTTGAAAGGATAAACAAGATTGATAAACCTCTAGCCAGACTCAACAAGAAGCAGAGAGAGAGGACCCAAAAAAATAAAATCAGAAACAATAGAGGCGAAATAACAACAGACCCCACAGAAATACAAATGATTGTTAAAAAATACTATGGACAGCTTTACTCCAACAAACTAGACAACCTGGAGGAAATGGACAAATTCCTAGAAAAATACAACATTCCAAAACTCAATCAGGAAGAATCTAAAAATCTCAACAGGCCAATAACTATGGAAGAAATTGAAGCAGTCATCAAAAAGCTTCCATCAAACAAAAACCCAGGACCAGATGGCTTCACAGGGGAGTTTTACCAAACATTCAAGGAAGAACTAAAACCTATCCTCCTCAGACTGCTACAAAAAATTCAAGAGGAAGGAACACTTCCAAGCTCATTCTATGAAGCCAGCATCACCCTAATACCAAAACCAGGTAAAGACAACACAATGAAAGAGAATTACAGGCCAATATCCCTCATGAACATAGATGCCAAAATCCTCAACAAAATCTTAGCAAATAGGATCCAGCAGTACATCAGAAAGATCATACACCATGACCAAATAGGATTTATCCCAGGGATGCAAGGATGGTACAATATCCGCAAATCAATAAACGTGATACATCACATAAACAAATTGAAAGAAGAAAACCACATGGTCATATCAATTGATGCAGAAAAAGCATTTGACAAAATTCAACACCCATTTTTGATAAAAACTCTCAGCAAGGTGGGAGTAGAAGGATCATACCTCAACATAATAAAAGCCATATATGACAGGCCCACAGCCAACATCATACTCAACGGACAAAAACTAACACCATTTCCCCTAAGAACCGGAACAAGACAGGGATGCCCCCTCTCACCACTCCTGTTCAACATAGTACTGGAAGTGTTAGCCATTGCAATTCGGCAAGAAGAAGAAATAAAAGGCATCCAAATTGGAAAAGAGGAAGTAAAACTGTCCTTATTTGCAGACGACATGATATTATACATACAAAACTCTAGAGATTCCATCAAAAAGCTACTAGACTTAATACATGAATTTGGCAATGTAGCAGGATACAAAATTAACCCCAAGAATTCTGAGGCATTTCTATATACCAATAGTGAACTTTCAGAAAGAGAGATTATAAAAACAATCCCGTTTACCATTGCACCAAAAAAATTAAGCTACCTAGGAATAAACTTAACTAAAGAGGTAAAAGACCTCTACTCAGAAAACTACAGGACATTGAAAAAAGAGATAGAGGAAGACATCAACAGATGGAAGAACATACCGTGTTCATGGATTGGTAGAATCAACATCATTAAAATGTCCATACTACCCAAAGCAATCTATAAATTCAACGCACTTCCCATTAAAATACCAACAGCATACTTCAGAGATCTAGAACGAACTTTCCAAAAATTCATCTGCAATAAAAGAAGACCCCGAATAGCTGCAGCAATCCTGAAAAAGAACAAAGTAGGAGGGATCTCAATACCAGATATCAAGTTGTATTACAAAGCCACTGTTCTCAAAACTGCCTGGTACTGGCACAAGAATAGGCATATAGATCAATGGAATAGAATAGAGAGCCCAGAAATCGGCCTGAACCAATATGCTCAATTAATATTTGACAAAGGAGGCAAGAACATACAATGGAGCCAAGATAGTCTCTTCAATAAATGGTGTTGGGAAAATTGGACAGATACATGCAAGAAAATGAAACTAGACCACCAACTTACACCATACACAAAAATAAACTCAAAATGGATAAAGGACTTAAATGTATGACAGGAAACCATAAAAATTCTAGAAGAATCCAAAGGCAACAAAATCTCAGACATATGCCAAAGCAATTTCTTCACTGATACAGCTCCTAGGGCACTTGAAACTAAAGAAAAAATGAACAAATGGGACTACATCAAAATAAAGAGCTTCTGCACAGCAAAAGAAACCATCAACAAAACAACGAGAAAACCCACTGTGTGGGAAAACATATTTGCCAATGACATATCTGATAAGGGCCTAATCTCCATAATTTATAGGGAACTCATAGAACTTAACAAAAGGAAGATAAACAATCCAATTAAAAAATGGGCAAAGGACCTAAATAGACACCTTTCAAAAGAGGACATTCAGAAAGCCAAGAGACATATGAAAACATGCTCAAAGTCACTAATCATCCGAGAGATGCAAATCAAAACAGCAATGAGGTACCATCTCACACCTGTCAGACTGGCTATCATCAACAAATCAACAAACAACAAGTGCTGGAGAGGATGTGGAGAAAAAGGAACACTTGTGCACTGCTGGTGGGAATGCAGACTGGTGCAGCCACTATGGAAGACAGTATGGATTTTCCTTAAAAAACTGAAAATGGAACTCCCATTTGACCCTGTGATCCCACTTCTAGGAATATATCCCAAGAAACCAGAAACACCAATCAGAAAGGATATATGCACCCATATGTTCATACCAGCACAATTCACCATAGCTAAGACCTGGAAACAGCCTAAGTGCCCATCAGTAGATGAATGGAATAGAAAATCGTGGTACATCTACACGATGGAATACTATGCTGCTGTAAATAAGAAGGAACTCTTACCATTTGCAATGACATGGATGGAACTGGAGACCATTATGCTAAGTGAAATAAGCCAGTCAATGAAGGAAAAATACCACATGATCTCACTCATTCATGGATACTAGAGACCATTATAAACTTTTGAACAATAATAGATACAGAGGCAGAGCTGCCTCAAACAGATTGTCAAACTGCAGCGGGAAGGCCGGGGAGGGTTGGGGGGCAGGAGGTAGGGGGGTAAGAGATCAACTAAAGGACTTGTATGCATGCATATAAGCATAACCAATGGACATAAGACACTGGGTGATAGGGGAGGCTAGGGGACTGTCTAGGGCGGGGGGATAAAATGGATACATATGTAATACCCTTTGTAATACTTTAAGAAATAAAAATAAAAAAATAAAAAAAATAAAAAGACCCGCAATAGTCCCAGTAATCTTGAGAAAGAAGAACAATGTTGGCCGTTCACAATTGCGGATGTCAAGTTATATTTCAAAGCCACTGTTCTCAAGCTCGTTGGTACTGGCACAAGAACAGACGTGTACTAGTAGACCAATGGAACACACCTGAGAACATAGAAATAGACTGGAACCTTTATGCCCAATTAATATTTGACAAAGGAGGCAAGAGCATACAATGGAGTCAAGACAGTCTTTTCAATACAGGATGTTGGAGAAATTGGATAGATACATGCAAAATAATGAAACTAGACCACCGCCTCACACCATAGAGGAAAATAAACACTAAATGGATAAAGGACTTAATTGTAAGAGGGAAAACATGAAAATCTTGGAAGAATCCATTGGCAGAAAAATATGAGATATATTACAAGAAGCTCTTTACCAATATAACATCTAGGGTAATGGAAAATAAGGAGAAAATAAACAAATGAGACAACATCACAATAAAAATCTTCTGCAGAGAAAAAGAAACTATCAGCAACAAACAGAAAACAAACAAACAAACAAACAAACCAAAACAAGAAAGCCCATGGCTTGGGAGAACATATTTGCCAAATTTTTCAATAAGCCTATCCTCCAAAATTTATAGGGAACTCGGCCATCTAAAAAAAAGGAAGATAAAGAATGCAATAAAAAAATGGACTTGAATAGATTCTTTTGAAAAGTGCACATACAGAAGGCCAAGAGACATATGAAAACATGCCAAAAATCCTTAATCTTCCAAGAGGTGCAAATCAAAATGACAATGAGATACCATCTCACACTGGTAAGAATGGCTATCATCAACAAATCAACAAACCACAAGGGCTGAGGACAATGTGAAGTAAAAGGAACCCTCTTGCAATGCTCGTGGGAATGCAGTCTGGTACAGCCACTGTGGAGAACAGTACGCAGTTTCCTCAAAAAATTAAAAAGGAACTGCCATTTGATCCAGTACTCCCACTACTATGCGTCTATCCCAAGAAATTAGAAACACCAATCAGAAAGCATATATGCACCCATATGTTCATTGCAGCACAATTTACAATAGCTAAGATTTGGAAACAGACTAAGTGCCCATGAGCCTATAAATGGATTAAAAATGGAGGGGTACATCTACACAACAGAATACTACACTGCTGTAAAAAGGAAAGAACCCCTCCCTTTCCAAAAAGCATGGAAGGACATGGACAGCATTATGGGAAGTGGAATAATCGAGGCAGAGAAAGAAAAAATATCGCATTACCTCACTCATTTGTGGAATATAATGAACAACAGAAACTGATCAACACAAATAGATCCTGAGACACAGAAGTATGGGACTGACTGTCAAAATTCAGAGGAAAGGCAGGAGGCTAGGGGAGGTAAGAAATCAACCAAAGGACTTGTATGCAGGCAAATAAGCATTACCAAGGGACACAGACACTAGGGAGGTGAGGGCATGTGATGAGGGTGGGAGTGGCCAGGGAGGGCACAATGTGGGGAGAAGGAGACATATATAATACTATATGTAATACTTGAAACAATAAAGAATATAAAAAGATGAGTTCCTAGAAATATACCTTTAAATACAGTACTTGGCTAACATACAAAAATTCCTCAATCTCCAAATAACTTCATGATGGTTGATCTTTTAGCCAAATCAATGTAACTTGAGTAAACATAGCTCAGGTCATTGTAATTGCTCCACATAAAACTCTTTGGATGTCTGGACCTATTTTTGGAAACAAATCTGAAGTCACATGTTCCACCAAGATGCCTGGCACTGATGGGCAGTGACAAAAACTAAACAGCCACTAGACACAGTTCTAGAAACAGCCACCTAAAGGAATCACTTGAGCTTTCTGGGTCCAAAATATTATCCACAGAGTTGTGCACCACTGCTTCCTTCCCAATGTTTGACATTCAGCAAACATCCCTTGATCCCCTTAATTTTATGAATAAAAACACTATGCACTGCCCATACTACCTTGAAAAACAATTATCTCCCATATTTTTCCTCTTTCTTTTTTGTGCATGATTATACTTTCTTACTTTTATTGCGTATTTGTTATTTTTACCATCAATCTATCTATATATTTAAAAAGCCAGTGAATGGGATGCCCTAACAACCAGAACAACAGGTCCTATGAGGTCACTATGGCCAAGGAACCAGCCAGCTCTGGGGGAGGCCTAGGCCAGCCAACTCTCCCCTCCCCCACTACCATCCCCGACCCTAATCTCAGTCCACCCCAATAGGGAGAGGCCGGCCTAGGCCAACCCTTCTGCAGCCCCTCTTTCCGCCCAGCCTCACCTCAGATGGGTCGCCTGACCCTAATCAGGGGCAGGGCAGGCCATACAACTGACTGTGGCCACTCCCCCTGGCTGGCACAGCCCCTAATAGACACCAACCACATGAATCGGCCACCACCCCTCCACCCAGCCAGCCCTTTCCCATTTGTCTCCCCCTGAGGTCAGGAGCAAGATTGCCTGGCCAACCACCTATGGCCTCTCCCCCAGGCAACTGGAACGGATCGCCGCTCCCCCCCCCACCCATCATATTTGGGAAAAGAGAGAGCCCCCTCTGAGGGCCGGCCCCATCCATGGTCAACCCGCACCACCCAGATCAACTTGGCACCTCACCACAGCCAGTCCCACCACCAATAGTGGGGCGGGGATTGATGGCCAACCTCCTACAGTCTCCTTCTCCTGACAGGCCTGGCCCTGATATGATTCATTGAGGCTGGGGCAACAAGACCTCATCTGTGCATGAATCCATGCACCAGGACTTTGGTAGAAAATAAGTGTCCAATAAATGGGGAGTTTGTCTTATTCATAATCATTATGCAGCACAGTGTGAAGGCTATTAAATATCACACGAAAGAAGGCACTTAGGAATAATATCTATACAAATTACATTTTCCTCTGCTTAGAAACTAGGAAAACAACATCAACTATTCTTCATAAATCAAATAAATGGACTTCTGAATGCAAGAAAAATCACGAGACAAATCCAACTCTTGGCTGTCACCAAACCCTAAAAGATAAAGGTATAATAAAGGGATCAATATGTACTGACCTCCTTCAATATATCATAAAACAAGCTCTCCAAATAAAGGACAGGGACATAAGTGATTTATGTACTAAAAGTCATTGAAGATCAACAACTTAACATATGGCATAATGAGTATACACACAAATTAACATAAATACAAGATCAAAAGTGTAGCAAAAGCGCAATCTTGGTTATTGATGTAGAAATCTGCATATGTTAACTTGTCCCAGGGAAGAGTGATTCTTAATAAATCCAAAAGAACATGGCTTAAAATAATGGTATGGTACATTGGAAATAGAGTGGTGCCTTGACTTATGAGTTTAATTCGTTCCGTGACGGAACTTGTAAGTCAAAATACTCATATGTCAAATCAACAGTGAACGAGTGAGATATGTGATGATGTGTTGATGTTGTGGCGTTCACTGTGAAGTTCCCTGTGCCAACTAGCGGTGGGGTATCTGAAGCTGGCTTGTAACCCGAATTTTACCTTGCAACTCAAAGCAAACAGTAGGCCGAGAGACGGCTGGGGTCTCGGAAAACACGTTAGTAAGGACACACATAAGTCAAGGCCCCACTGTATCTGAAAATATAACAGAACCAAAGAAATATGTTCCCAAAAAGAGGCCCTAATGAAATGACTTTGAGGATAATATTAAGGAATACTTGTGCAACAACCTCAGGCAACTTTGAAGGATATGGGACACACCTACATTGGCTAGACTTTAAGATTAAAGAGAAATAAGACTATTCACATCACTAGCACATTAAAGACCCAATAAAAGGAACTACTTTAAAATAAATCAGGATATATACATTTTACAAAAATCAGTCTTGTTGCACGATTTAAAAATAATTAACCAGAGAAAAGTTAGGGGCGGGAAGGTCAATTAGTTATGACACACCCAATCTCCTAATCACATAATTTCCTGCCTTCAAGAACAAAATACCTAGCCCACCTGCTGTGACTCTGTAAGGGTTGAACATCCAATTGTGAGCTTGGAGGTCACCATTCCATTCCTGGTCAGGGGACAAGCCTAAGTCACTGGCTCAATACCCAGTGGGGGATAAGGAGATGACAGCCAATCAATGATTCTCTCTCGTCATTCATGTTTCTATTGCTCTCTCCCTCTCCCTTGCTCTCTGAAATCACTACAAATACTTTTTAAAAAATGCATACCAAATTTTCAAGGCCATTTTGTGAAAAGTACAGGGAAGTCACCTTTTCCAACTTGTCTTTGTGGACTTTTTTATGCTATGGAAATGTTTGCATCATTTGCATTAGCTTTTTACCAACAGTGACCTGATTTCTGCTGTCATTATCTTTCTAGGGGGCGGAGGTTCAGGCTGTTTTAAATTAGAAAGTTCTCTGAAGGCTTAAAGCCTGATTCCATTTGTATTCATATACAGAAGTAACTAAGTTTAATGTAGTATGTTGCTATGCAGAAAGGACATTTCAACATCCTTCCAACCCCACAGTCCAGCACTTTTGTGACAAAAACAAAAAAAAAGTGATGGCTAAATAATCATGGCTCATATGGTATTATGTAACTTTGAAAATAAGAAGCGAACCTAGAAATACTGTTACTTGAACCACAGTGCTAGAATTTTATTAAAAGACTTTTCCGTTCATTTCTTTGACGGCATCTGTAGCATCTTCAGGATACTTAAAGGTAATAAAAACAAAGCCTCTGGACTTGTTTCTTGCTCTCTCCTTTATCAATCCACCAGAATTTAGAATTTTAAATGACACATGCCACATAAAATTTATCCTCTTAGAAATTTTTCAATATCTCTAAGGTTTTGAGAAATTCTCACAGAGCCCCTTAATCCTATATAATAAAAGGCTAATATGCAAATTGATAGAACAGTGGAACAACCAGTCACTATGACACACACTGACCACAAGAGGGCAGACACTCAATGCAGGAGCTGCCCCCTGGTAATCCCTTAGCTCCCAAAAGGGAACAACACTCATGGAAAAGCCCAGCTCAAAACCCACAAGCATAGCAGTGATGGCAGAAGCCTCTCTGGCTTCCATGGCAGTGCTAATGATATCCGACTAATGCCTTAGGCCCACTTCCATATCCAGACATCCCCCAAGGGCTCCAGAACTGTCAGGGATCACAGCCCTGGCTGAGGGACACCCATCCCTTGCCCCTAAGTGCACGAGTTTCATACATTAGGCCTCTAGTTTAAACAAATTGAGAGATATTCATATCAATTGATGCAGAAAAAGCATTTGACAAAATACAACACCCAATCCTATATAATAAAAGAGAAACATTCAAATTAACATGTAACATTCAAATTAATATGTAACATGTTTGCAAGTAGGTACATTAATTCTTGGGAAAGTGGAATAGAGAACCTGAGACAAGAAAATCAAGCCTGGCCAGTCTGTACAGCTTATACAAAGTCCTTAATCCTTCCCCGCCAAGGACACCTGAGCACAAGTGGTTAATACCTCTCTTCCCACATGAGAGACTATATAGCAAAATCACCCTGGAACTACTAAGGTGGGAGTAAGAGAGGAGGTTATACAGAAGGGGCAGTTTTGTCTTGCCCACTAAACAAACCAGCCTGCTGTCTTGCGAAAGGGGGGAAAGGGGACTTTATCTCACTCACTAAGCAAAGAATCAACAGCCTTGGGACTTGCCAAGATAAAAATTGTCAGACATTCTCATCAACTCTGAGATAGCTATGGCCAAATAAAAGGAGACCTTGAAATGCAGTCTGTGCCCAAGATACTGGGCAGAGGAACCTTGAATCCTCTAGATTGAGAGATTTATAAATCCTCTTGAATCCCACTGAGCAAGCCAGAGTAGATAAGAGCACACCTGTGCTTTACCAAAGCTGAATTTCCATAGTTAGGCCTACATTGCTTTTTGAAATAAATTTGCTAGCTTTGCTCTTTTACATAGTTCTTTGTGTTACTAAAATGCTGCTGACTATCGCTCTGCTAAATTTATTCTCATGTACATCCCAAGAACTGAGGGGCGAGTGGTAGGAAGTGCTCTCCCCTCCATTCAAGGGGCTGTCCAATTATATCATCTCTGGCTATGGGGTGCCCTATAACAAACTGATTAACTCATTTCTAGAAGTGCTTTCACAATGGAATAGAGAAAAATAAAGTTATAATAATACTTTGAAGAACACAAAGTAGTCTAACTTATGTGGTCCATGTTACTATTTGCTATGTGTTTATTCTGAGCAGGTAGGCATTCTAAGACATACCTTCTCTTAAAGGACCAAATTTCCCAAACACTCTTTCACTTGTTTTTTCATTGCTCTGTATACTCAAGCCTCCTACAAACAGCTTCCTAGGTCTCTCAACTTCCACTATTGTGCTATAAATGGTTAAAAATACACACATAGCAAAAAATTAGTTATAAGCCATAGTACATAACTTTTATTACACTGCCTTTCAAATACTCAAGTGAAGCAACATACACAAGCTTACTTTTAACAATGTGTATTTTTTTGTATCCTTATTATTGTTGAAAATATTACTGATCCCCTGCCCGATTTTGCCCCCAGAATCCACTCTGCCAGGTTCCAGCCTTACCCTGGCCCTTCAACACCCTATTACCTGTGTCCAAGGGCAATGTATGTATGAATAAAGGTCCTTTAATTAATCTCTTCACAACACAGCTACCCCACTTCTTTTTGAAGTTCATGAGTCTTTTCCACGTTTCCATGCCTCTGGTTCTATTTTATCATTCAGTTGATTTTGTCATTGAATTTCACATATAAGTGCATGCAGTAATGAGATATCGGTCCTTCTCTGACTGGTTTAGTTCACCTACATAACGATCCCAGGATTCCTGCAGTCTCAAAGGAAAGGAGATCCTTATTTTTTATACCTACATAGTGTTCCAATCCTGGAAACATAGCACAGATTTTTTATTCACTCCTCTATTGTTGGGTACTAGGGCTGTTTCCCCTTCTTAGTTTTTGTAAACAATGATGCCATAAACACAGGGGTGCATATATTCTTTCTGAATGGTATTTGGGGATTTTAGGGTATCATTCCTAGACGTCCATCCCAGGATAAAACAGTGGTTCCATTTTTAACATTTGTGAGAATCTCCACCCTGTGTTCCATAGTGGTTACAAAAGTCTGCGTCCCCTCCAAACTTGCTGTTTATTGATTTATTCATGATGACCGTTCTGGCATGTTCCAGGTGGTACATCATTGTCATTTTCATTTCCAAGTCTCAGATGGTTAGTGATGTTCAGCGTTTTTTCATATGTGCCTTGGCCCTTCTTACATCCTCCTGGGAGAAGTGACTATTCAGGTCCTATGCCCATTTTTGCATGAAATATTTGTGTTCTTTTTATGAATTTGTGTAAGATCTTTATGTATTTTTGAAAAATGCCACCTTATCAGATTCATTATGGGCAAATATGTTTTCCCATAGAGTAGTTTCTCTTTTTATGTTGATGCTTGTGTCTTTTGCTGTGCAGAAGCTTTCTATTTTGATGCAGTCCCATCTCTTTAGTTTATTGTTTCTCTAGCCCTAGGCAAAGTGTCCGTGAAAACTCTGCTAGAAGAGTGAGATGTTGCTGCCTAAGTCCTCCCCTAGGATTTTTATGGTATCACGACTCATATTTAAGTACTTTTTTCCACTTATGGGTTTATTCTATAGTATAGGCATAAGTTAGAGATATAGCTTAATTTTTCTGAATATACCTGTCCAATTTTCACAACACCATTTATTGAAGATACTGTTTTTAATCCATTATATTCCCATTCACCCTGTGTCAAATATTAATTGAGCTTAATGGCTCTGAGTGATTTCTGAGGTGCCTATTCTGTCCCATTGGTCAAAATGTCAGTTTTTGTGCCAGTAGCAGGCTCTTTAGTTAGCAATGGCTTTGTAGTATAACTTGATTTCCAGTATTGTGAGCCCTCCAATTTTGTTTTTCTTTCTCAAGATTTCTGCACCTACTCAGAGTCTTCTTTGGTTGCTTATACATTTTCCAGTATTTGTTTTGGATCTAGGATTTATGCTATTGTTATTTTAATAGGGATTGCCTGAGATCTACAGATTTCTTTGAGTTATACAGACATTTTAATGATGTTAATTCTTCCCACCTATGTACATGTTAAATGCTTGCATCTTTTTTGCATTTCTCTCCTATTTGTATTTCTGAAGAGCAACTAAGTTTGTTGCTCTCTTTAAAAGAAAAAAAAAGGCTTTTAAAAGAAACTCCACAAATATGGCCTAGAAAAACTCTGGGAGAATAAACAAAATGAGATTCCCTTCAATTATCTAGAAAACTGTAATTGAAAATAAATCTATTAAACCTCAAAAAGTAAACAAATTGCATTTTGCCTCCCTAAACAAAGTTTATTTCAATATACTCAAAACTGATAGCAGAAACCCAATTAGTGTCATTTAGTGTCCACATGCAAGAACAAAGGAAGTTAGGAAATAAGCCTTACTTTAGACTGATTTAAATTAGGAAATGAAAATAAAAGAATATTCAGGGGAACTTAGTTGTAATAGGCAGAAACCTATTCCTGGAGCAGTCACTGTTTTTACTGATAGTGCATCTCATGGTAAAGCTGCTAATACTGCAATGAATTCAGGCTAAGTCATTCAGACCAGTCATACTTCTGTGCAAAGAATTGAATTAGGAACTAACAAGGCTGACTTGCAGGATTTCCAAAAGCCTCTTAATATTATCTCTTATCTGCCTATGCTGCTTGCCTGGTACAAAGAACTTCAACTACTCAATTAAAATGGTTCGGTGACCAAAGCCTATCTATTCTATTTGAACAGGTCCTGGTCCTTGAACAAAAAGAAATGCATATGTCTATCAATTACTTATTTTATTAAAACAGGCCACAGAATCTCATCAGCTTTTATTTACATCAGCCTGCCAAAATAATGTACAGCAGGCAAAACAGGTTTTCAATAAATGTCCCCCTTGCATGTTACATCTGCTACAAAGGCCTCTAAATCCCAACTTGAAAAACAAAAGTGGGGGAATAGTGAAGAAATCTCCTGTAAGTAAACTACACCAAGCCTTAATTACTGTAATTTTTTCCCCTTGCAATGCTGATGGCCAGACACCTATGGAAAGACACTGATGAAAGAATAAGCCAAAGCAAAATGGTCTGGTTAAATGGAAAGATACGGAGTCTGGTTTATGGAATGGTCCCTTTATTAACCTTTGGTCAAGGATATGCTTGTGTATTTCCAGAAAACTCCTCCAAGCCTGTGTGGATTCTTGCAACATGAATCTGAAAGAGGAACTGACCAGACTACTCCAACCACAGATAGCAGTGGCCCTAGCACCACACTGACAGAGGAGAAACATCCAGAGATGGGGGATGGTAAAGACACCTTGCCATGGGAGCACTCATCAGCCATGCATCAATACAGGTTGCCCTGGGCAAAGCCAAAAATGTCATTGTCATTTCTCACTGTTGTCCACCATCCAGAACTTGAACATCACTGCTGCATGTCACAAGGGGACAGTGACTGGGAAAGGGACCCATAAAGAACTAACAGCCCAGAAAGAAGTCTACAAAGAACTAATTCCTTAAATACCTGACAATGATAGGTATTGAAAGACATGAAAGGACATGAAAGACCTCAATCCTTTTCATTGAATCTTCCTACATTTCCTTTTCAGAATAACCCCTATTGCCACTCTTTCTTGTTCTTCTACGTTTACTTCTAGTCTCAAGAGGCAGATTGAAAAGTCTTAAAAGGATCTGAGCCCTGCAAATGGCCTAGACCTTTCTAAACTGATTAATAAACAAAAGGGGGCGGGAATTGCTGGGGTAAAGAAGAACAGTAGTGAACATATCAATGTGAGAAGTCCAATAAAAGGCAAATGGACTTTGATATTCTGCAGGAGTGAAAATCAGCATTATGTAACCAAATGCTGTTGGCAAAATGGTGAGTGCTCCTTCCTTTTTTGCGGAATGATACTATTTCAGTGTGTAGATGTTCCATGGTTGTTTAACCCACTCATCTGTTGATCAGCACTTGTTTGTCATATAAGGCTTTTATTATGTGGAAGGATGATTCTTCTATTCCTACTTTGCTGAGTGTTTTTATCAGAAAAGGCTGTTGCACTTGGTCAAATGCCTTTTCAGCACCAATTGATATGATTGTGTGGTTTTTCTCTCTCAATTAGTTTATGTGACATTTCATGTTCATTGATTTGCGGATATTGTACCATCCTTGCATCCCTGGAATAAATCCCACTTGGTCATGGTGTATGATCTTTCTAATATAATGCTGAATCTGGTGTGCTAGAATTTAGTTGAGGATTGCAGCATCAATATTCATCTGGAATTTTGGCCTGTAAGTCTCTTCCTTTGTGGTGTCTTTTTCTGGTTTTGAGATTATGGTAATGCTGGCTTCATAAAAAGAGCTTGGAAATGTGCCGTCCTCTTGAATTATTTGACATAGTGCGAAAAATGTTGGTTTTACTTCTTCTTTGAATGTTTGGTAAAATTCCCCTGTGAAGCCATCTGGTCCAGGGCTTTTGTTTTTCGGAAACTTTTTGATTACTGTTTCAATTTTATCAGTATTTATGGGTCTGTTCAGGATTTTTGCTTCTTCCTGATTGAGCTTGATAACTTGTCTTTTTGTAGGAATGTGTCCATTTTGTTCATCTTGTCCAGTTTGTTATAGTAGAGTTGTTCATTGTAATTTTTTACAATCCTTTGTATATCTGTGGGGTCGTTTGTTACTTCACCTTTTTCATTTCTGTTTTTCTTTATTTGGGTCCTCTCTCTTATTTTCTTGCTGAGCCTGACTAGAGGTTCATCAATGTTGTCTATTCTTTCAAAGAAACATCTCTTGGTTTCATTGATCTTTTGTATTATATTTTTCATCCCTACGTCCTTTATTTCTGTTCTGATATTTATTATCTCTTCCTTTTTGTGTACTGCTTTTCTCTCTAGTGGAGTGGTTCTTGGAAACCCAGGACAAAACAGCTTTTATTTACTTGAATATACATTTGCCCTGTAGCAAAGCAAACAAGCATATCAAAGGTAAAGTTTGGTAAACAACAAAAGTATTGTCATGTTAGGAGGTTGCCTTCAGCCATTTGTTCCACAGCAGGGCAACAAAATGCTGATTTTCTGCTATGCTGAATATCAAAGTCCATTCGCCTTCTGTGGGACTACTGTTGGTCTTTGCCAAACATTTCCTCCTTTCTGTTTTCTTAATTAATTTAGAAAGGTGTATGCCATTTGCTGGGCTTAGATCCTTTTAAGACTTTTCACTCTACATCTTCAGACTAGAAGTAAACATAGAAGAACAAGAAAGAGAGACAATATTGGTTATTCTAAAAAGCAAATGTAAGGAGATTCAATGAAAAGGATTGAGTTCTTTCATGCCCTTTTAAATATCGTTTTCAGGTATTTAAGGAATTAGTTCATAGTAGGCTTCTTTTTGGGCTGTAAGTTCTTTATGGGTCCCTTTCCCAGTCACTGTTCCCTTGTGACATGACAGCAATGATGTTCGAGTTCTGGATGGTGGACAAACGGTAAGAAATGCCAATGCAGGTCTGACCTCTTTTGGATGTGACAAGAGCCACTGACACCTAGGCACAGCTGAAGACTTCCAGCATAGCAAGGCATCTTCACAATCTCCCATCTCTGGACTCTTTATCCTCTATCTCCTCAGCATGTTGCTTGTGGCCAATGCTATCTGTGGTTGGAGGAGTCTGGTCATTTCCTCTCTCAGATTCATGTTGCAAGAATCCACACAGTCTTGGAGGAGTTTTCTGAAAATACACAAGCATATCCGCTACCTAAGGTTAATAAAGGGACCCTTCCATAAACCAGACTCCGTATCTTTCCATTAACCAGACCACTTCGTTTTGTCTTATTCTGACACCAGTGTAATTCCATGGGTGTATTGCTATCAATATTACAAGGGAAAAAATTTAAAGTAATTAAGGCTTGGTGTGGTCTACTTACAGGAGATTTCTTCACTATTCCCCCACTTTTGTTTTTCTTTCTTTTGTTTTTTTTTTTGCCTTTAATGATCTTTAATCAGGTTTTTGTTGGATTCTTTTTTTTTAATTGCTTAAAGTATTGCAAAGGTATTACATATGTGTCTTTTTTTTTCCCCGCCCTTGACTCTCCCCTGGCCTCCCTTATCCCCCAGCGTCCCATGTCCATTGGTTATGCCTATATGTATGCATACAAGTCCTTTGGTTGATCTCTTATACCCCTCCATCCTGCCCCGCACAACTTTCACGGGCCTTCCCGCTGCATTTTGCCAATCTGTTCGAGGCAGCTCTGCCTCTGTATCTATTACTGTTCAAAAGTTTATAATGGTCTCTAGTATCCATGAATGAGTGAGATCATGTGGTATTTTTCCTTCATTGACTGGCTTATTTCGCTTAGCATAATGATCTCCAGTTCCATCCATGCCATTGCAAATGGTAAGAGTTCCTTCTTTTCTACAGCAGCATAGTATTCCATTGTGTATATGTACCAAGGTTTTCTAATCCATTCATCTACTGATGGGCACTTAGGCTGTTTCCAGATCTTAGCTATGGTGAATTGTGCTGCTCTGAACATAGGGGTGCATATATCCTTTCTGATTGGTGTTTCTGGGTTCCTGGGATATATTCCTAGAAGTGGGATCACAGGGTCAAATGGGAGTTCCGTGTTTTGTTTTTTGAGGAAACTCCATACTGTCTTCTATAGTGGCTGCACCAGTCTGAATTCCCACCAGCAGTGCACAAGTGTTCCTTTTTCACCACATCCTCTCCAGCACTTGTCATTTATTGATTTGTTGATGATAGCCAGCCTGACAGGTGTGAGATGATAACTCATTGTTATTTTTATTTGCATCTCTCAGATGATTATTGACTTTGAGCATGTTTTCATATGCCTCTTGGATTTCTGAATGTCCTCTTTTGAAAGGTGTCTATTTAGGTCCTTTGCCCATTTTTTGATTGGATTGTTTATCTTCCTTTTGTTAAGTTGTATGAGTTCCTTATAAATTTTGGAGATTAAGCCCTTATCAGATATGACATTGGCAAATATGTTTTCCCACGCAGTGGGTTTTATTGTTGTTTTGTTGATGGTTTCTTTTGCTGTGAAGAAGCTTTTTATTTTGAAGTAGTCCCATTTGTTCATTTTTTCTTTAGTTTCAAGTGCCCTAGGAGCTGTATCAGTGAAGAAATTGCTTCGGCATATGTCTGAGATTTTTTTGCCTTTGGATTCTTCTAGAATTTTTATGGTTTCCTGTCGGACATTTAAGTCCTTTATCCATTTTGAGTTTATTCTTGTGTATGGTGTAAGTTAGTGGTCTAGTTTCTTTTTCTTGCATATATCAGTCCAATTTTCCCAAAACCATTTATTGAAGAGACTACCTTGGCTCCATTGTATGTTCTTGCCTCCTTTGTCAAATATTAATTGAGCATATTGGTTCTGGCTGATTTCTGGGCTTTCTATTCTATTCCATTGATCTATATCCCTGTTCTTGTCCAGTACCAGGCAGTTTTGAGAACAGTGGCTTTGTAATACAACTTGATATATGGTATTGAATTCCCACCTACTTTGATCTTTCTCGGGATTGCTGCAGCTATTCGGGGCCTTTTTTAAAATTTTTTTTTATATTTTATTGATTTTTTACAGAGAGGAAAGGAGAGAGATAGAGAGTTAGAAACTTGGATGAGAGAGGAACATCGATCAGCTGCCTCCTGGACATCCCCACTGGGGAAGTGCCCACAACCCAGGTACATGCCCTTGACTGGAATCGAACCCGGGACTTTTCAGTCCGCAGGCCGACGCTCTATCCAGTGAGCCAAACCGGTTTCTGCATGAATTTTTGGAGAGTTCGTTCTAGATCTGTGAAGTATTTCGTTGGTATTTTAATGGGAAGTGCGTTGAATTTAAAGATTGCTTTGGGTAGTATGGATATTTTAATTATGTTGATTCTACCAATCCATGAACACGGTATGTTCTTCCATCCGTTTATTTCTTCCTCTATCATTTTTTACCTCTTTAGTTGAGTTGATTCCTAGGTAGCTTAATTTTTTTGGTTCGATGGTAAATGGGATTGTTTTTTTAGTCTCTCTGAAAATTCACTATGGGTCTACAGAAATGCCTCATTTTTCTTGGGGTTAATTTTGTATCCTGCTACATTGCCAAATTCATGTATTAAGTCTCCTAGTTTTTTGATGGAGTCTCTAGGGTTTTGTATGTCTAATATCATGTCGTCTGCAAATAAGGACAGTTTTACTTCCTCTTTTCCAATTTGGATGCCTTTTATTTCTTATTGTCTAATTGCAATGGCTAATACTTCCAGTACTATGTTGAACAGGAGTGGTGAGAGTGAGCATCCCTGTCTTGTTCCTGTTCTTAGGGGAAATGGTGTTAGTTTTTGTCCATTGAGTATGATGTTGGCTGTGGGCCTGTCATATATGACTTTTATTCTGTTGAGGTATGATCCTTCTACTCCCTCCTTGCTGAGAGTTTTTATCAAAATGGGTGTTGGATTTTTTCAAATGTTTTTTCTGCATCAACTGATATGATCCTGTGTTTTTTTTCTTTCAATTTGTTTATGTGATGTATCACATTCATTGATTTGCGGATATTATACCATCCTTGCATCCCTGGGATAAAGCCTACTTGGTCATGGTGTATGATCTTTCTGATGTACTGCTGGATCCTATTTGCTAAGATCTTGTTGAGGATTTTGGCATCTATGTTCATGAGGGATATTGGCCTGTAAATCTCTTTCATTGTATAGTCTTTACCTGGTTTTGGTGTTAGGGTGATGTTGGCTTCATAGAATGAGCTTGGAAGTGTTCCTTCCTCTTCAATTTTTGTAGTAGTCTGAGGAGGATAGGTTTCAGTTCTTCCTTGAATGTTTGGTAAAACTCCCCTGTGAAGCCATCTGGTCCTGGGCTTTTGTTTGCTGGAAGCTTTTTGATGACTGCTTCAATTTCTTCCATAGTTATTGGCCTATTGAGATTTTTAGATTCTTCCTGATTGAGTTTTGGAATGTTGTATTTTTCCAGGAATTTGTCTACTTCCTCCAGGTTGTCTTCTTTGTTCGAGTAGTGCTGTAGATAGTAGTTTTTAACAATCATTTGTATTTCTGTGTGGTCTGTTGTTATTTCGCCTCTATCATTTCTGATTTTGTTTATTTGGGTCCTCTCTCTTTGCTTCTTGGTGATCCTGTCTAGAGGTTTGTCAATCTTGTTTATCCTTTCAAAGAACCAGCTCTTTGTTTCATTGTTTTATGTATTGTTTTTTTGGTGTCTATGTCATTTAGTTCTGCTCTAATCTTTATTACCTCCTTCCTTCTGCTCACTCTGGGCTTTTTTTTTTTCTCTCTTTCTAATTCTTAGATGATTGTAGAGTTAGATGATTTACTACCATTTTTTCTTGTTTTTTGAAATAGGCCTGTAGAGCTATAAACTGCCCTCTCAGGATTGCTTTCATTGCGTCCCTTAGGTTTTGGATTGTTGTGTTTTCATTGTCATTAGTTTCCAGGATGATTTTCATTTCTTCATTGATCTCATTGGTAACCCAGTTAATATTTAATAACATGCTATTCAGCTTCCAAGTGTTTGAGTATTTTAGGTTTTTTTTTTTTGTAGTTTATTTCTAATATTATGCCATCATGATCTGAGAAGATGCTTGGTATGATTTCAATCTTCTTGAATTTTGGGAGACTTTGTTTGTTTCCCAATATGTGGTCTATTTTTGAATCTGTCCAATGAGCCCTTGAGTAGAATGTATATTCCATGGCTTTGGTTTGAAGTGTTCTGAAGATATCAATTAAGTCCATCTGATCTAGTGAGTCATTTTGGACTGTGGTTTCTCTTCTGATTGTTTGGGTAGAGGATTTATCCAGTGATGTCAGTGGTGTGTTAAAGTCCCCTACTATGATTGTATTGTTGTTGATCTCTCCTTTGATATCTTCCAGGTGTTTTTTTATGTATTTGGGTGCTCCTGCATTGGGTGCATATATGTTTACCACGATTATATCTTCTTGTTGTAGTGATCCCTTTAGTATTATCAAGTGACCTTCCTTATCTCTTATTATGGCCTTCACTTTGTGGTCTATTTTTTCCAATATAAGTATTGCTACCCCAGCTTTCTTTTCCTTTCCATTTGCCTGAAATATATTTTTCCATCCCTTCAATTTTAGTTTGTGTGAGTCCCTTCTAATGAGTTGGGTCTCTTGTAGACAGCAAATGTATGGGTCATGTTTTTTTATTCATTCAGCCACTCAATGTATTTTGGTTGGAGCATTTAGTCCATTTACGTTTAAAGTTATTATTTAAAGGTACTTGTTTGCAGCCATTTCTTTTTTGTGTGGCTCTTTTCTTTCTGAACTTTTTATTTCTTCTTTTTTTGTTTTAGATATTTAGTAATGGCCTGTCAATCTACTGTTTCTTTTCAAATTAAATTAAATTAAAGTAAATTAAAGTAAATTAAATTAAAGGCATGCTTAATAGACTAACAATAAATTACAAAGACAGATTAATAATAATCAACAGAAATGCGCCCATAACAAAGAGAAAACTTTTAATAAATCGGTGTGATTTTCATAGATCTTATCCTATTCTGCTCTTCATGGCATTGACTGTCCTCTAAAGTTATTTTAGCTAAAATCTGCCTGTCTCAAGGTGTCATATGGTAATTTTCAGACAAAGCATTAAGGAGTCCTTTTCTAAAATGACTGTTAACCCCATTTTCTCTAGCTTCTGAGCTTTTACACACTAGAGGTGGATGACCCAGGGCTTAGGTATTACAGACTTTTGATCCCCAATACGAATTAGGCATAATGCAGTGTGAACAAGAGCCCACATAGTTCAAGATGATAAGGTTACTTTTCCTCCTTGAGCCTGATTTCAGAGAGTACCTTTGGATATTTTAATTTCTTTATCCTTGAGCATACAAGTAAATGTTTACAATTATTATTATTATTATTATTATTATTATTATTATTATTATTATTATTTACTAGGGGCCCGGTGCACGAAATTCGTGCACTGGGTGTGTGTGTGTGGGGGGGAGTGTCCCTCAGCCCAGCCTGCCCCCTCTCACATACTGGGAGCCCTCAGGCATTGACCCCCGTCACTCTCCAATCGCAGGATCGGCCCCTTGCCCAGGCCTGACGCCTCTGACAGAGGCGTCAGGCCTGGGCAGGGGACCCTCATTTCCCCCCATCACTGGTTCTGTGTCCAGCCCAGGCCTGAGGCCTCTGTCAGAGGCATAGACCCCCATCACCCTCTGATCACCTGATCGGCCCCCTGCCCAGGCCTGACGCCTCCGCCAGAGGTGTCAGGCTTGGACAGGGGACCGCCATCTCCCCCCGATCACTGGCTCTGGCCCCCGCCCAGGCCTGAGGCCTCTGACCCAGGCCATCTCCCTCTGATCACTTGCTCCACCCCCCACCCAAGCCTGACACCTCTGACCCAGGCTTCATGCCTGGGCAAGGGGACCATCATATTCCCCCAATCCCCGGCTCAGCCCCCCGCCCAGGCCTGATGCCTCGGCCAGAGGAGTTGACCCTCATCACCCTCCGATCACCAATCACCGGATCGGCCCCTTGCCCAGGCCTGAGGCCTCCGGAAGAGGTGTCAGGCCTGGGCAGGGGACCCCCAGCTCCCCGCGGTTGCGGGCTCCGCCCCTGCCCAGGTCTAATGCCTCTGGCTGAGGCGTCAGGCTCGGGCAGCGGGGACCCACAGCTACAGTGGCCCCACGATCGTGGGCTCCGCTTTAGGCCCAGGCAAGGGACCCCTAGCTCCCGGGACTGCCAGCTTCGACCGTGTCCAGCTCCCATCGCTGGCTCCACCCCTACTTCCTGCTATCACTGGCCAGGGTGGCAAAGGAGCCTGATTCTCCTATCATGGCTGGGGGGCAGGGCAAAGGCGGACCCAGGGCCGCCTTTGCCCTGCCCCCCAGCTCTTAGCTCCCCCCTGGGTTTCCGATCACTGTCAGTGGCAGGGGGCTTCTTCCTGCTTTCCCTTTTGCCTCCCTGCATTGTGCCTACATATGCAAATTAACCGCCATCTTGTTGGCAGTTAACTGCCAATCTTAGTTGGCAGTTAACTGCCAATCATAGTTGGCAGTTAATTTGCATATAGCCCTGATTAGCCAATGAAAAGGGTATCGTCGTACGCCAATTACCATTTTTCCCTTTTATTAGTGTAGATTTTTTTTTTTTTTGCTTTATACTAAAACTTTTCCTCATTATAGCCTGGCAGAAATAAATGATTTTCCGCCCACTTTATGTTTCACAATTTCCAAAACTGGCATGGGCTTTTTGCACAGAGAATTTTCTCCACCTCTTCAGTGCACTTCTCAGCTTTCTGGTGAAATGTCTTCCTCTTTTCACTCTGGTGAAATTTCTTCTCCAGATGCCCCACATTGGGCGCCAGAATGCTGCAACCTTTTGCAGCAAGGATTCAGGATATGGGAAAGGAGGTGCACAAAAAATGAATACACTAGACAACAAATATAAATTTAGAAGACATGGGGGAGCCACGCAGAGACCTTTCTTTCTAGCGGAGAAGCTCTCTGAAACCCAGCACCCATCAGCTTTTATTGACTTGGCTTTACATTGCTCATATATGCCTTTAGCAAAGCAAACAGGCCTATCAGCAGTCAAGTTTGCTAAACATTAAAAGGGTTATCAGGTTAGGAGATTACCGTCAGCTATTTTGCCAAAAGCAGGGTAATATAATGCTGATTTTCAGTCCTGCTGAATATCAAAGTTCATTAGCCCTCTATGGGAGATATATATACATATACATATACATATACATATACATATACATATACATATACATATACATATACATATACATATACATATACATATGCATATGCATATGCATATGCATATACATATACATATACACATACACATACATATACATACACATACACATACACATACACATACATATATGTGCACTGGTTTGTGGGGGTGTCCCTCAGCCCCACTTGTGCCCTCTCACAGTCTGGTACCCCTCCGGAGATAACGACCTGCTGGCTTAGGCCTGCTGCAATGTGGCAGAGGGCAGTTCCAATCCCTAGGTGCAACCCCTGGTCAGGCTTAGAGCAGGGCCTATTGGGGAGTTGGGGCACCGCCCCCTGTCATGCACAGAGCAGGGCAGATCGGGAGGTTGTGATGCCCCCCCAGTCAAGCTCAGAGTAGGGGCGATTGGGGGGTTGGGGTGCCACCCCTGTCACACTCAAGGCAGGGTTAATGGGGAGGTTGGGGCGCCACCCGCTGTCATGCACAGAGCAGTGCCCATCACGGGGGTTGGGACTCCATACCCTGTCACACACAGAGCAGGGCCGATCAGGGTGTTGGGGAACTCTCCCCTGTCAGGCATAGAGTAGGGCTGATAGGGGAGTTGGGGCAGCGCCCCCTGTCACACTCAGGTCAGGGACGATAAGGATGTTGTGGCTCCACCCTGTATCACACAGAGCAGGGCCCATGGGGGTGTTGGGACGCTGCATCATGTCACACACAGAGTCACAGGGGGAACCGGGGCGGGGGGGGAGGGGGACGCTGCCCGCTGTCACACTGCTCCATGGGCCAGAAGGCCTTGTGGCTCCGCTGATCCCAGTTTTGGAAGGCCTCATGGCTCCGTTGACACCTGGGCAGTGAGTCCTCACTGCTCAGTTGGTCCCAGTGCTGGGAGGCCTCACGGCTTTGCTTGACACAGGAGCAGTGAGGCTCCACTGCTCCGCTGATCTCAGTGATGGGAGGTTCCGCTGATCCTGGTGCCAGGAAGCCTCACAGATCTGCTTATCACAGGTTCAGGAGGCCTCGCAGCTCTGCTGATCCCGGTGCTGGGAGGCATATTACCCTCTTACTATATAGGATAGAGGCCTGGTGCATGGGCGGGGGCCGGCTGCTTTGCCCAAAAGGGTGTCCTGGATCAGGGTGGGGTTCCTGCCTGGGTCCCTGGTCAGCCTGGATGAGGGGATGATGGCTGTTTGCAGCTGGTCACACCCCTTTCAGGGTGGGGGTCTCTACTGGGGTGCCTGGCCAGTCTGGGTGATGGGCTGAGGGGCGTTTTCAGGCTGGGGGGTGACTGAAGCTCCCAACCTCTCCTTTTTTTCTTATTTTATTCTGGGATTTATTTACCTTCTATGGCTGTCACGGGAACTGAGAGCTGGTTTTAGCTCTGAGGCTCAGCTCCAGCTCTGAGGCCTCAGTGGCTGAAAGGAGGTATCTGGGCTTGTTTGGGTTCTATTATTGAAATTCTGTTGCAACTCCAGCTCTGCCGGCTGGCTGAAAGCGTGAGGTTTGTTTAGCGTCAACAATTGCAACATAGTTGCTTAGAGTGCAAGCTCACAGCCCAACAGTGGCAGGCGGGGGATGTTGGCTTCCTCCTTCACTGGAGCAAGGTAGCCTCCAGTTCGCTTCAGCTGCCTGGCTGCCGGCCGCCATATTGGTTGGCAGTTCATTTGAATATCTCCCTGATTAGCCAATGGGAAGCGTGTTGGAGGTATGGTTAATTACCATGTTTGTCTGTTATTAGAAAGGATGTATATGCATGTATATTATGTATACATATGTATATGTATATGTATATGTATATGTATATGTATATGTATATGTATATGTATATGTATATATATTAACTACTGTTGGTCTTTGTCTCCAACACCTTACTCTGAGGTTCGACAGTCTGATCGATGCTTCTTTGAATCTGGATGTCTTGTTAATCATCAGTTAATGTTGTTCATTATATTCTACAAATGAGTGAGACAATGTGATATTTATCTTTCTGTGACTGGCTTATTTTTCTTAGCATAATGCTCTCCAAGTCGATCCGGGCTGTTGCACATTATAAGAGCTCATTCTTTGTTATAGCAGTTGCGTTTTCCATTGTATAGATGTTCCAGAGATTTGTAATCCGTGCATCTGGTAATGGGCACTTAGACTGTTGTCAAATCTTAGCTATTGTAAATTGGGCTGGTATGAACATACAGTTGCATATATCTGTCCTGATAATGTTACTAATTTCTTGGGATATATATGCCTAGAAGAGAGAGTACTTAATCAAATGGGAGCTCCATTTTTAATTTTTTGAGAAACTCTATATGGTTTTCCACAATGGTTGCAGCAGTCTGCATTCCCACTAGCTGTGCACAAGGGTTGCTTTTTCTCTGCATCCTCTTCAGCACTTGTGTTTTTTTGTTTTTTTTATAACAGCTATTCTGACAGGTGTGGATTGGTACTTCTCTCGTTTTGATTCACATCTCTTAGACTGTTAGTGCCTTTGAGCATTTTTTTTGTATGTCTCTTGGCCTTATGTATGTCCCTTTCAAAAATTGTCCATTTCAGCCCTTTGACCATGTTTTGATTGGATTGTTTATCTTCCTACTGTTAATTAGTGTGAGTTCCCTGTAAGCATTGGAATTCAACACTTATCAGAGATACCATTGTCAAATATGTTTTCCTATGCAGTCGGCTTGCTTGTTGTTTTGTTCAGCATTTAGTTTGCCATGCAGCAGATTTTTATTTTGATGTAGACCATTTGTATATTTCCCCTTTGTGTGCATTGCCTTTGGAGCTGTGTCAGTAAAGATATGCTAAGACATATGTCTGATATTTTGCTGCCTATGCAATCTGCTAAGATTTTTTTATATAGATTCCCAACTAACATTCAAGTCCTTTATCCAATTTGAGTTTATTTTTGGGTATGGTGTAAGTTGGTGGTCTAGTTTCATTTTCTTGCATGTTTCTGCCTGATTTCATCATTTATTGAAGAGACTGTCTTGACTCCATTGTATGCTCTTGCCTGCTTTGTAAATTAATAATAGAGCGTAATGACATGGGTCCACTTCTGGTTTCTCTGTTCTGTTTCAATGGTGTATATGTCTTTTCTAGTGCCAGTAGCAGGCAGTTTTGAGAATGGTGGCTTTATAATATAGCTTAATATCTAGTATTGTGAGCCTTCCATATTTTTTTCTTGTTCCCTGGATTGCTGCAGCTATTTTTACTCCATAGGAATTCTTGGACAGCTTGTTCTTTGTGAAATATTCTGTTGATATATTAATGGAGATTACATTGAATCTATAAATAGATTTGAGTAGTATGGATTTTTTTTATGTTAATTCTACCAACCCATCAACACAGTATATTAGTCCATTGGTTGATATCTTTATCTCCGTTTCAATATTCTGTCATTTTCCAAGTGCAGTTCTTTTACTTCCTTCATTGAGTTTTTTCCTTAATTCTTTTACTGCAATGGTAAGTGTGATTCTCTTCTTAGTTTCTCTTTTTGTGAGTTCATTCTTGGTGTATCAAAAGACATATTTTTGGGTGTTAATTTTGTATGCTGATACATGACCAAATTCATTTATTATGTGCTTTTCCGGTTGGGATGAATTTTATTCATTCATGAACACTCTGGTAGCACTTCCTGTACTATGTCGAACAGGAATGGTGAAAATTGGCATCACTGTTTTGTTCCTGTTCTTTTATGGGAAATGGTTTTAGTTTTTGCCTATTGAGTATGATGTTGGCTGTGGGTTTCTCATATATGGCCTTTATCATGTTGAGGTATGCTCCCTCTATTACCACGTTGCTGAGAGTTTTTATCAAAATTGGGTGTTGGGTTTTTCCCAATTCTTTCCTGTGTCTATTGATATGATCATGTGATCTTTGTCTCTCAGTTTGTTTATGAGTTGTATCACGTTTATTGATTTGTGAATATCATACCAGCATTGCATCCCTGGAATATATCCCACTTGATCATGGCATTTGGTCCTTTTAATATAATGATGGATGCAATTTGCTAATACTTGGTTGAGGACTTTAGTATCTGTCATCATCAGCTATATCAGCCTGTAATTCTCTTTCTTTGTAGTGTCTTTTCCTTGTTTTGGAATTAGAATAATGCTGGCCTCCTACCAAGAGTTTGGAAGTATTCTTTCCTCTGATTTTCTGAAATAATTTGAGGAGTATAGATTGTAGTTTTCTGAATGTTTGGTAGAACTCCCCTGTGAAGCTCTCCAGACCTGAGCTTTTGTTGGTTAGAAGTGTTTTGATTACTGCTTCTATTTCATTAGTTGTTATGAGCCTATTCAGGTTTCTTAATTCATTCTGAATCACTTTTGGTAGTTTGCATTTTTTACTGACTTCATCTGTTTCATCCACATCGTCCAGCATTTTGGCATATAGTTGTTCATAGTATTTTCTTACAATCCTTTGAATTTCTGCGGTGCCAGTGCTTACTCCTCCACTCTTGTTTCTGATTTTACTTATTGGAATCATGTGTGTTTGTTTCTTAATGAGTCTGGCTAATGGTTTATAAATTTTCTTTATCCTTTCATGGAACCAGCTTTTAGTTTCATTGAATTATTTGTATCTGTTATTTTTACTGCTATAATCATTATTTTTTCCTTCCTTCTACTTACTCCGGGCCCTTCTTGTTGGTCTCTTTCTAATTCTTAAGTTTTATGGATAAATAGTTAATTGCTGATTTGTGTTATTTTCTGAGATATGTCTATAGTGCTATGAACTTCCCTCTCAGGACTGCTTTTGCTGTTTCCCAGCGGTACTGTGTTCTTATTTGTTCATTTTCCAAATTTTCCAAAAAGTCTATGATATTTTCTTGATCTCATTGTAAAAAATTCATTGTTTATTAGCATGCTATTTAGCCTCTAAGTGTTTAAATGTTTTGGGGTGTTTTTACTCTAGTTGATTTCTTATTTCATTCCACTGTGATCCAAGAAGATGCTTGATATGATTTAAAACTTTTTGAACTTGTAGGGACTTGTTATGTGTCCTACCATATGGTCTATCTTTGGGAATGATCCATGTGCACTTGAGAAGAATGTATATTCTGCTCTGTGTGTGTGACATGTTCTAAAATGTCAGTTAAATCTATCTTATGCAGTGTGTCCTTTAGAGTCTATGTATCATTATTTTGTCACATGGAAGATCTATCCAGTGAAGTCAGAGGAGTGATAAAAGTCTGCTACTATGACTGTCCTGCTTTCAGTCTCTCTTTTAAAGTCCTCTAGAAGTCTCTTAGTTTGTTTTTTGTTTGTTGGTTTGATTGTTTGATATATATATATGGAGAGAGAGAGAGATAGATATATAGATATAGATATAGATATAGATATAGATAGATATAGATATAGATATAGATATAGATATAGATATAGATATAGATATAGATATAGATATAGATATAGATATAGATATAGATATAGATATAGATATAGATATAGATATAGATATAGATATAGATATAGATATAGATATAGATATAGATATATAGGTACCTGACTGGCACCAGTCTGAACCCTCTTAGCCAATAGTTAAGAAATAAAGGAAACCAAGATTCTTCCTCCCTAAAGATGCCTTTTTGGATATTGATTTTAAGCTGTTTATTTAGTAGCCAGACATTCAGAGAGAAACTTTGGGCAACTCCTACCCACTCCTGCCCAAAGATTCAGAGAGAGAGACCTTCTTCAGAAGGTTCTTGCCTTAGCCTGATTGGAGTGAAACATGGTAAACAAGAGGGCTTCAGCAAATGTCTATTAGCTAGATTCCCCTCTTCCCCTGTGACACCATCAATCAGGAGTGTGGGAGACGTTCCCAGACCTTGTTGGTCCCAGGAGGCAGGGTTATAATTTCCAGCGGCTGCAGTTCAGCTCACCCAGCACAGCTCCGGAGCCCACAGCTGGACAGGGCAGAGGCTGGGTCCAGGCTGGCTGGGCCCAGGACCTGGAGAAGAGGGGGAAAACAGAGGGGGATGACTCAGGTGAACCTGGAGGGGCAGGAGAGTCATAAGTGCAGGTACCCACATGAATGGTCCTTGGGAATGGTCACCTGTGTCCTGTGGAGAGAGAGGGGAGTAGAGCTCAGCCATGGGGGAGACCCCTCAGGGCTCTGCCCACTGACACTCTAACACTTGAAAGGACACTCACCACTGAATCTCTCATCCCCTCTCCAACCAGGTTCACAGGTGAGGAGGAATATCCATGCAAATTGTTGCTGAGTTCTGAGGATTCTAAGTCTTTTTTCCAAGCTTGAGATTAGCAACCAGGGGAGCAATCAGTGGACACCCTGTTCAGGCAGAACTGGACCAGGACTGGAGGGGCAGCCTGCATCCCCTTCCCAAAAATTTGCTTTGAGACTGGGCAAAGGCCCTGGAGCTGTGAGAGCCCCGCCTGTCAGTGGGCAGCTGGCCATCAGCTGAGTGTTCCTCTCCAAACAACCAACCTCTCCCCCAGCAGTTACTCTCATGGGGAGGGCTCCATCCTATTCAAGTCCAGTCTATGGGAGGCACGAATCTGGGAGAAGGGATGCCGGCCAGGGATGGAGGTTCCTGTCTTTCCATCTGGGCTCCTGGATAGCTACGCCAAAAGAATTTTTAAACCTTGTGGTTCACAGATAGCGGGACACACACTGTGGCGAATGCACTCTGGCCACCCTGAATTCTCTCCAAGACCTTTCACATTGGCTAATCCTGCAGTGAACTGGGCATCCAGAGGCCATTGCAGGTGCCTGTAAGGAAATCAGCAGCCTATTGTACAGTGGGTGTCATGGAAGCACAAATCAGCCCCAAATTCCTTCTTGATTTGCCCTCCCTGCTTTGGACCCCTGTTTAATCTTCCTCGTCTTAGTGTCTTCACCTGAAAACAACTGACAGCATTAAAGTTCAAAATGTCATGGCATGAGTCTGGCTACAACATCAAAAGGCTAAGTTTCCCTTAGTCAGTAAAGGCTGTATGTTTTATTCATGTCAAGTATGCTTAGTTTGAGAATGCAGCTTCTTTCCTCCTTAGGCTTACTGTAGGTGATTTTAGACAAAAGCATGTACCCTTTTCACCTCATCTCTATTTCATCCCCTCACAGGACAGGCTAGACTCAGCCTCTCTCAGCTGTGCAGGAGTGTGCATGTGCACACACACAAACACACACACACACACAAACACACAGCAGCTCCTTCAAAAGCATCCAGCTTCCCTCTCTTCCATCACTGAAGGGTTTTTAAGTCACAAGGGTGATCATTATAATGCAGTGCTGGTTGACTGACACTTTTAATGTTTCTAAAATTAAAATAGCAGTTCACCACTAGTCCAGGAGAGGCAATGTGATAGAGACCCTTGTAAAAAATACAGGAAGATATTTTACAATAACTAGCATTATCATTGTTAGTGGACATGTTGACTGCTTTAAGAAGTTCATAAATATGAATTGCTGATTTCCCAGGAGAGTGGGGCCCAGGAACTTTTAGTCCCTCTTCCTTATGCAGGCTTACTGTTACCTAGGAACATGGTGAACATTGTGAGGCAATGGGTGAAGCAATGGAATAAATGAATGTTATATTCATATTTAATTTTACAAGAATAGGGTTGCATTATGTAATCAGTCGGGTGGCCTGCATTTTGCTTTTGATATAACAGTCTTTTCAGTACATTAAACTATGCAATGCTGACAAGCAACCAGATCATCATAAACATAAGGGTGGACAAACTTCAAATAGATTCCCTTTGAATTTCACCGTCCAGGGATGCATCCATTGCCCTCTCTGTCACTCTATCACCCACCTCTGTGCCCCAGTGTCTCTTGCATTCTCAAATTGGTCAAGCACTTTACTCTCTCAGAAATTATGCAGTCTGTCCTCATGCCCTGAACAGGATCCTTCCAAGCTCCTGATGGCCCGTCCTTGTACAACCCTCAAGCAAGAGACTTCCTGCCTCTGTAACTTTCCATACCAGCACCTTTGTTTTCTTGACAGAATTAGTTACGAAGAGCCATTTGTAGATAATTGTCTTGTTGGGTTTTGGTGTGAGTGTGTGTGTGTGTGTGTGTGTGTGTGTGTGTGTGTGTGTGTGTTTTCTATTTTCATCCTAAACTCTGTGAGGAGAAACTGTGTGTAGCTCTGAGCATGGCATAAGCAGCCACCCCAGGACAAATAGTTGTCATATGCATCTAGGAGAGAGGGGGTAGGGCTTTGCTGAATCTCTAGGTCACAGGTGAAATAGTGGAGTTGTTTCTGTTTCTGTTTTTTATCTGCTCTGCTCTAGGTGACAATGTCAGATCCACTGGGGCGGAGTGCACTGGCCTCATTTGTCCTCATTCCTCCTTCTATGTACCTGGAAACCTTAAACTCTGCTAGTTCATAGGCAAGGGGAATGTCTGGAAGAATGGCAGGGTAGGGACACACAAGAAGCAAGCCTTACCACCCTGCTGTTATGCTCCGCCCCCATGACCTCCCCACAGCCTATGGTGAAGAGATGCAGGGTCACCTGCATGATAGTGTCCTCTGCCCACTCTCACTCTCAGTAAAGGTTTCACATTTTGAAGAGTCTGAATATTCCCCAAGTCTGAGTGAGGAAGAACAAGGCAGCACAATGTGTCTGAGGCTGCCTGTCACTACTTGAGCCAAGTTAAGCAGAGACTGGGTTGAACCACACAATGAGTGTTTATCCAAGGATGTGGTCAGTATGGGGAGAGCAGTTGCTCACGCTGGAAATTCGGCTCTCAGCCTCTTGGGGAAAAGATAGCTACCTGTAGCTGCCAGCTGCAAGTGTCACATGCAAAGGGGAGGGAGGGCCTGCTGTCTGCCCTTCAGGAGCTCAAAGGCTGACCACAAGGTGGCTAATCTGCTAGGACTTTAGGAACAGCTCAGCCCCTTCCTGGGATAAGATTGGAATGGTCAGCCTTCCTGAGAAAGACCGAAGGAGGGGGTCAGGGTGCAGGCACAGCTATCAAATCAAAGCCTGTCCTGTGCCTGGTCTCTACCCAAAATGCAATTCTTTTCTGAATAATGGCCCATGCAGGCAGCCTGTTTTCAGTACAGCCTGTTTCATCTTCCAGTGTCCCAGGGCCTCGTATTTATAGTTTGCAAGTGATGAGTAAAGAACTGCAGCTATATTCTTATTACAAGCCCTTCCCCACTATGAGAAGCTGATTTCCAAAGACCCCCAGGAGATGCCTCAGGCCAGCCTGGATGACAGGGCTGGGCCTCAGCTTTGCTCTTCCCTTCTCCCTCTCTCCTCACAAGCCTTACTTTTGTCTCCTAAAGAGACTATGGAAAAGCAGGCAGCAAAACCTGTCAGACTGAGCATGCCAGGCACCCTGTGCCCCCTGGAGGCACCACCTAAGAGGAGAGCCCTGGGTTAAGGTTCAGCTAAGGGGCAGCTCTGCCTGCCCCAGAGCACCAGGCTGTGGCTGGTGCCTCCCCACCTCTCCTCAGCTTTGTTGGCCTGCTCCTCCTCAGGGGCCTCCTGCCCACTCTGTTCTGCTTCCAGGCCCAGGGGTGACTTTGCCAAAGGGATTTGTTGGTGAGAGGAGAACCCCTTCATGAGGGGGGAGGAAGGCAGGGATGCTGCCATCACCTGAAGGCTTAGGGGAGGTGAGCAGAGCAAAGGCTGGATTCAGGGCTTGTCACAGAGCTCTGGTGGCCCAAACCCCAGGGGAAGACTGAGGAGAGCGAGCACCTGTGGAGAGAGACAATGTAATTGCATCTGGCCAGCTCTCCTCTGCCCCGGGGGTTACTAACATGTCCCCATCCAGACAGCAGGGACAGTGGACTAGCCCAGGGCTGGGAGCTCTTTTCCAGACAGGGCTGTGGTGGGGTGGGAGTGGAGCGCCAAGCCTGGCCCAGGGAACCAGGTAGGTAATTGGCAGATACAACCACAGAGGGAAAGGGGTCCCCAGAAACACAGACCAGGGGTGGCGAGTGGGAGGTTAGCTGGGGGTCACGGCCTCCTGTTTCTCCCTCCACATCCGCAACCGCCCCCACCCTCATGCCTGGAAGCAGAGGGTCCTCCTAACAGCCACCCACCCTCTGCCACCCCTTGCAGCCTGGTTGGTGTGGCACAGGAGCCCCTGTCCCCACCTTCTCTGGGCCTTTTAAAACACGCCCACCCCCCTCCTGCCCCCTGATCTTGGTTTGTTCCTGATCTCATGATCTCGCGAGATTTCACCCCCAAAGGAACCAGTGCACAGTCGCAGGAAGCTTGAGAGGCGCCGCCCCCTACCACTTCCTTCCTGCCAGCCAGCCCCCCTGCTGTGCAGGAGTCCCAGTGGTGAGGAGCACAGCCTGTGGAAAAGGTAAGCACACACTCTGGGTTCTTGCTGTCTCCTGGGGTGAACTTGCTGTCTCCAGGAGTGAACTTCCTCTAGTCACTGGTAACCCGCAGCCCCTCCCCCGCCGGCTGTTTCCATATGAAAATGAGTTTCCACCTGGTTGGAGTGAAGGCCTGAGTTCCAAACCTGGCTCGCAGGCGTGAGGCCTTCTGCTTGCTGCGCCAGAGTGGGAGCTCGCTGAGGGGACTTACACGCAACAATTCATGGAACTCCGGCGTCGGCCCTTATTGTGTGACCTCAGCTGGCCGCGTTTGCACTTGACCAAGGGCGCCCCCACAGCCCCAGGCGCCAAGTCCCCTGGGATCTGGCTCCTGAAGTCTGTGCGCTCTCAGGCCAGCCCAGCCCTGCTCAGGGCGAGGGGGACAGGGAAGGGGCAGAAATGTGGCTGCTGGACGGTGGGCAGTGCCCAGGAGGGAGAGGTCGCTTTCCGCAGAGCACCAGGCCCATCACTCATCATTGTCCTCTGGTTCAGCTGGTGAGAAAGCCGTGGTCAGGCTGGGAGATAAGAGGTGATTCCCACTGAGAGCAGCAGAGCCCTCTCCTGGTGTGAGTGTGAGTGTGCGTGTGCCTGAGTGTGCGTGAGTGTGAGTGTGTGAATTCTCACCTGATGATATGTTCCTGGGTTCCTTTTCATTCCTATTACTGATTAAGGTATTACATAGGTGTTCTTATCCCCCACTGCCCCCACACCCCCACCCTCACCCGGCAAGTTTGCCCTCATGCTCACCCCCTGGTGTCTGCGTCCATTGGCTAGGCTTATAGTCATGCATACAAGTCCTTTGGTTGATCTCTCCCCCTTAGCCCCACCCTCCCCTACCTTGTCTCTGAGGGTAATGGTCTGATCCATGCTTCTCTGTCTCTGGATCTGTGTTTGTTCTTTGGTTTATGTTGTTCATTATAATCCACAGATGAGTGAGGTCATGTGATATTTATCTTTCTCGGACTGACTGACTGGCTTTGCTTAGCATAATGCTCTCCAACTCCATCCATGCTGTTGCAAATAGTCAGTGCCCCTTCCTTTTTTGTGGCAGCATACTATGCCAATGTGTAGATGTACCACGGCTTTTTAACCCACTCATCTGCTGACCAGCACTTAGGCTGTTTCCAAATCTTAGCTAATGTAAATTGTGCTGTAGTGAACATAGATGTGCATGTATACTTTCTGATTGGTTATTCTAGGTTCTTGGGATATATTCCTAGAAGTTGGATCACTGGGTCAAATGGGAGTTTCGTTTTTAGTTTCTAGAGGAAACTCCATACTATTCTCCATAGTGGTTGCACCAGTCTGCATTCCCACCATCAGTGAAGGTGGGTTCCTTTTTCTCCCCATCCTCACCAGCACTTGCCTTTGTTTATTTGTTGAAGATAGCCATTCTGAAAGCTGTGAGGTGGTACCTCATTGTTCTTTTGATTTGCGTCTGTCAGATGATTAGTGATTCTGAGCATGTTTTCATGTGTCTCTTGGCCTTCCTTTTGTCCTCTTTGGAAAAATATCTATTTAGGTCCGTTGCCCATTTTTGTGATTGGGTTGTTTATCTTCCTCTTGTTAAGTTGTATGAGTTCCCTGTAAATGTTGTAGGTGAAACCCTTATCAGAGAGAACATTGGCAAATATGTTCTCCCATGCAGTGGGCTTTGTTTTTGTCTTGATGATGGTTTCTTTTGCTATGAAGAAGCTTTTTATTTTGATGTCGTCCCATTTGTTTATTTTAAATTTATTTTCCATTGGCCCAGGAGCTGTGTCTGTGAAGAGATTCCTTCCGCATATATCTGAGACTGCTGCCTATGGATCCCTCTATTATTTTTATAGTTTCCAGCTTTATGTTCAAGTTATGTATCCATTTTGAGCTTATTTTTATGCACGTTGTCAGTTGGTGGCCTAGTTTCATTTTTGCATTTGTCTGACCAAATTTCCCAGCATCATTTATTGAAGAGACTGTCTTGTCTCCATTGTATGTTTTTGCCTCCTTTGTCACATATTTATTGAGCTTGGTGGTTTGAATTGGTTTCTGGGTTCTCTATTCAACTCCAATGGCATATATGTCTATTCTTGTGCCAGTGTCAGGCAGTTTTGAGCACAGTAGCTTTGTAATACAGCTTGATATCTGGTATTGAGATCCCTCCTACTTTGTTCTTCTTTCTCAGGATTGATTCCGCTATTCATGGTCTTTTTTAAATTCCAGATGGATTTTTGGAGGGTTGATTCTAGGTCTGTGAAATATGCTGTTGGTATTTTAATGCGGAGTGCATTGAATCTGTAGATTGCTTTGGGTAGTATAGCCATTATAATGATATTTCTACCAATCCATGAACAAGTTATGTTCTTCCATCTGTTTATTTCTTCCTCTATCTCTTTTTCAACATCTTCTAGTTTTCTGAGTGGAGGTTTTTTACCTCCTTATCGAAGTTTATTCCTAGGTATCTTAATTTTTTTGGTGGGATGATAAATGGGATTCTTTTTTCAATCTCTCTTTCTGTAAGTTCACTATTGGTGTATAAAAATGCCATATATTTCTTGGCGTTAATTTTGTAGTCTGCTACATTGCCGAATTCATTTATTAAGTTTACTAAACTATTGAAGGAGTGTTTGGGTTTTTCTATGTACAGTATCATGTCATCTGCAAATAATGACAATTTACTTCTTCTTTTCCAATTTGGGAACCGTTTATTTCTTTTCGTTGTGTGATCACTGTGACTAGGACTGCCAGTACTGTATTGAACAGGAGTGGTGAAAGTGGGTGTCCCTGTCTTGTTCCTGTTCTAGAGGGAAATGGTTTTAGTTTTGGCCCATTGAGTATGATGTTGGCTGTAGGTTTGTCATATAAGGCTTTTATTATGTGGAAGGATGATCCTCTATTCCTACTTTGTTGAGTGTTTTTATCAGAAAAGGCTTGCACTTGGTCAAATGATTTTTCTGCACCAGGTCATTCTGTGGTTTTTCTCTCTGAATTTGTTTATGTGAGGTATCATGTTCATTGATTTGTGGATATTGTACCATCCTTGCATCCCTGGAATAAATCCCACTTGGTCATGGTGTACGATCTTTATAATGTATTGCTTTGTCCGGATTGCTAGAATTTAGTTGAGAATTGCAGCATCAATGTCCATCTGGAATATTGGCCTGTAAGTCACTTTCTTTGTGGTGTCTTTTACTGGTTTTGGGATTATGGTAATGCTGGCTTCATGAAAAGAGCTTGGAAGTATGCCGTCCTCTTGAATTATTTGAAATAGTGTGAGAAAGATTGGTTTTAGTTCTTCTTTGAATGTTTGGAAAAACTCCCTTGTGAAGCCATCTGGTCCAGGGCTTTTGTTTTTCCGAAGCTTTTTGATTACTGTTTCAATTTTATCAGTAGTTATAGGCCTGTTCAGGTTTTTTGCTTCTTCCTGATTGAATATTGGAAGCTTGTGTTTGTCTAGAAATGTGTCCATTTTGTCCCGGTTTTCCATTTGTTGGAGTAGAGTTGTTATAATTTTTACAATCCTTTGTGTATCTGCCGGGTCATTTGTTACTTCAACTCTTTCATTTCTGATTTTGTTTATTTGGGTCCCCTTTCTTAGTTTCTTGGTGAGCCTGGCTAGAGGTTCATCATTTTTTTTTCCTTTTTTCAAAGAACCAGCTCTAGGTTTCATTGATCTTTTGTATTATTTTTTTTTGGTCTCTATGGCCTTTATTTCTGCTCTGATCTTTATTATCACTTTCTTTTTTGGTAATATGGGCTTTTATTGTTGCACTCTTTCTAATTATTTAGAAAGAATTACTTAATTTATTACCATTTTTTTCCTGTTTTTTGAGGTAGGCCTGTAGAGGTCTTACTTTCCTTTGCAGGACTGCTTTCATTGTGTCCCATAGATTTTAGGATTGTGTGTTTTCATTGTCATTTGTTTCCAGGATGCTTTTTATTTCTTCTTTGATCTCGTTGGTAACCCAACCATTGTTTAATACCATGCTATTTAGCCTCCAAGTGTTTGATTTTTTTTCATTGTTTTTATTGCACTTGATTTCTAGTTTTATGCCATTGTGACCTGAGAAGATTCTTATTAGGATTTCTATCCCCCTGAATTTGAGGAGACTTTTCCTGTGTCCTAATATGTGGCCTATTTTTCAAAATGTCCCATGTGCACTGGAGAAGAATGTATATTTTGTAGCTTTGGGATGAAATGTTCTGGAGATGTCAAGTCCATCTGAACTGGAGAGTCATTTAGGATTGCTGTTTTTTTGGAGGTTTTTTGTTTAGAGGATTTATCCAGTGGTGTCAGTGAGGTATTGAGGTCCCCTACTTTGACACTATTGCTATCTATCTATCCCTTGATACCTTCCAGAAGTTGTTTTATGTATTTGGGCACTCCTGTACTGGGTGCATATATGTTTACCAGAGTTATATCCTCTTGTTGATTTGCTCCTTTTAGTTTTGTGTAGTGGCCTTCCTTATCCCTTGCTATGACCTTCATTTGAGTTCTATTTTGTTCAGATATAAGTATTGCCACCCCAGCTTTTTTCTCATTTCCATTTGTTGAAAATTTATTTTTCCCTCTTTCACTATTAGTCTGTGTTTATCCTATGCTCTGAGGTGAGTCTCTTTCAGACTGCAAAATATGGGTTTTGTTTCCTTATCCATTCAGCTGCCTTATGTCTTGATTGGAGCACTGAATCCATTTACCTTTAATGCTATTATTGTAAGTACTTGTTTGTCATATTTATTCTTAATGTTTGTGCTTCTTCTTGCCTTTCTGTTTCTTCTTTTTACTTCTATCCCTCTAGCATTTCTTGCATTGCTGACTTGGTGGTAATAAGCACTCATAGCCCTTTTTTGTCTGTCAATTTCCTTATTAATTCTTCAATTTTGAATGATAGCCTTGCTGGGTATGGATTCAGCCCCTTGTTTTACCTCACTTTGTATATTTCATTCCATTCCCTTCAGGCCTCGTGTGTTTCTGTTGAAAAATCTGTTGATATTCTAATGGGAGATGCCTTGTAGGTAACTTTCTGTCTCTCTATGGCAACCTTTATGATTCTAAATTTTGCATTGATGTTTAATTATGATGTGGCTTGGTGTTGGTCTTTTGTGGTTCATCTTATTTGTGACTCTGTGTAGTTCTTGGACTTGCATAGTTATTTTCTGGCCTGTATCAGGGAAGTTTCCTGTCATTATTTCTTCCAACATGTTTTCCCCTCCTCCATCTGACTGGAAGAACTGGCTGGGTCTATAGACCAAGACAGAGCACAGACCTGCTGTGAACCTGGATTGCGGTTAGTGTTTGTCACCTAAATGGACACTCCTGCTGTCTTCCCATGACCCTGATCGTGTCCACCGCTGCCACACATAGAGTGGCATGTTCCCATTCTCCGGTGACTTCTCTAGGCACACTCAGATCAGGCTGGCCCAGGTGATGGCCATGAGAGCCTTACATTAGGAACCAGGGCCTTGTTCTTGTGTCACCGTCCCATGACCCACTCAGAGATACAAGTGCAGGCGACTGATTCACGCCTCAGATACTGAACATGGAGAAGGAAGTAAATTGATGGCCCCTGCCAAGGTCTCTTGTCTGGAGAGCGAAGTAATGAGACGTGGAAAGTGAAATGCTTCCGTAATTTCTTAAATTCTGCCAAACATGAGGAATTACTTTTACTCATCATCGTGACTCAGTACCCAGCTTCAGGTTCACAATGGCCAGCTCCCAGAGAAGTGTAAATGAGCAACATGGTTGTGACCAAAAAGAAGATGGAGAGGTCCCATGGCAAGTCAGGAGGCCAAAGAGCTTCACACTAAAGGAACTCTCCCAGAAACGGGTGCCCAAGTAGGCAGCAGGAAGGATGGGACCTTGGAAGCTTATCCAAAACTAGTAAGCAATGTGACAGTTCACCAGGGCATGGAAAAGATTCTCACTCTGTGTGGAAAGTTGTATGAGCAGAAGACCCGCAAGCCATGTTTAAACTACTTTTGAAATAGTTTGCAAAGATGCATGTCAGTTTTTAATTCTCAAACATTTAAAAACACAGGGTGCTAAGTAGTGATTTAACTACTTTATTTATTTACATGTATGGTATGTTTATAACAGACTTTTTTAATGTTGTGACAAAACTCTGTAATAGCCATTGAAAAATAACAACTTTTCCTATGGTTATTAGGATTGCTGGGCAGGGTATTAGCTGGAGGTACCATTCTGTGTGGTGTGCTCTACAGTGCAAAGCAAGACTAGTCTGTGATTTACTCATTTTGCAGTTCAGTTGTTTTGTTTGTTTGTTTGTTTGTCTCCTCAATTGAGTGAGGGTTCATGCCACAGAGACACTCTGAGGAAGACCATGAAATTCTCATGAGGTGTCCCAGCTGATCACCCAGAATAACAGTGGATGTACCCGTCGGCACTCAGTAAATTTTTTGGAGTAAATCAAGGATAGAAGAGTGAGGAGAGGTGTCTGGATTTGGCGGGTGAGGATCAGCTGACCCGTGGACATCCCTGAGAAGATGTCCACTCTGTGCCAGTGCCTCCTGCCAGCCCTCACATAGGGCATAGATGGATTTCCTGTCAAGTATGGAGACAGACCTTCTGTGACCCTGAGGCTTATGGAACCCTCTCCAGAAAACAATCAGTAGTGGAATGGGCTGTACAGCCTATGGCATCTGCTTTTCCTCTCAGCCACAATACTCTTCCTCTGGCTTAGAGTTGGAGATTTAGGGTCGGTGGATGACAGGGATGCAGTAGCAGGACCCATTCTCTCCTTCTCTGGTCAGAAGCATAATTCTTACCATCTGATGGGGCAGAAGTGCAGTCTTCACCAGAAGCATCCCTCTGCAGGCCTGAATGCCATGGTTGGGCCCTCCGTTTCCCTCTAGACCTCTCCTCTTCTTTGTGTCCAGGATTGGTGTGTGCCATTCTCCACACCTTGCCCTGCACTCTCTATTGGAATGACTCAGTGCCTTTGGGGTTGGGATCTGGGAATGTCACTGGCACCTCATCTACGCCAGGCCACCCCTGCATCCCAACCCCTCCCCGCCACCACCGCCGTCTGCATAATCAGGTAGATTATGTCTCTGATATTTAAGGGATGCAGATCTCAGATTCAGCAAGACTGGCCCATACACGCTGCCATTTCCCTTTTGTCCCTCATTCTGGGTTCCTCATGGGATTCTCCGGGCCATTCTCTGCCCTGTCCCTCTAGCCCAGAGTGAGTGCTCTTCCTCATGCACCTCCCCTGTGCCTCTAGAAGCACTGCCCTTGGCATTAAACAGCTAGACCCAAGCCTGTCTTGGATGTGAGGCATGTTCTCCTTGGGGAACAAGAAAGAGGGGCAATCCCTTGTTTAGGTCTAGATGTCATTGGCTCTGAAGTGAAACCAGGTCTTGTTGGGCACAGGCAGGGCAGGTAGTGCCAGCAGAGACTTGTGAGTTTGAAAAAGGCACAGAGGACAAAATACATCAGGGTAGGAAGACGTCTTACTGCAGAGGGAAAGAAGCCAGGTGGAAGGGTGTCTGCACAAAGGCTGGGTTAAGAGAGCAGACGATGGGAAAGCCCATGCATGGGGACTGGTCCCCAGGGCCTCTGAAGGCCCACAGAGGCAGGGCTTGCTGTGGAACCCAGGAAGGGCATCCTCCTGCCTCTTTGGTGTCTCTTTGGATCCAGAAAGGCAGCTGGGATGTTGATTTTCCTTCTGTTCACTGTAGCTTGTCACGTTCTCCAAAACAGCTCAGTAGAATTGGGGAGAACTCCTGATTTCTGTTATTAGTGGGTGTCCCCAGCATCAGGTTGCTGATGGGCTAACTGACATTCCAGGGATGCATAAAGAGGGTCCCAGACTTGGAGCACATTCTGAGGACCCCCTTCCTTCAGAAAAGGTCACAAGGGCAGATGACCTGGGATCCCATTAGAAATTTTGTGACTGGAGAAGGAGGTTGCACAGGACGGCCCTACTCATGGGCTCAGAGGCTACTGTGTCCTGTACATAAGTGAGGGCCATGATGAGAGCAGGTGGCAGGTGACCAGGATGTGGTGAAAACATCCCCCAAATTCATGTGTGGGTGCTGGGAGTAGGCGGGTCTGTCCAATACTGGGCAGGAAGTTCTCCTGCCCCCAGTGCCACAGCACATGCCCTGGGAAAGCATGCTCTACATGGGGGTTGTTGATAGAGGAGTGTTTTTTGCTCCTGAAGAAGGCATGTTTGGCTCAGACTTTGTTTCTAGGTCATTCTAAGTGGTCCCTCCTGCCTCCTTGTATCTCCTGGACACTGGGATTTCATAGAGGCGGCCTGAGCTTGGGCTCCTACAATTTTCCAGTTTCTGCCTGGTGCATGTAATGTCTGTGTTAAAGAGAAAATCACAGCCCCCAGGTGACACCCTCAGGCTAAAAGCCCATGATACCAAGTCTAGACTCAACTGCTGACCTCATTACAGTTTGAACCTCTACCAGAAACCTAAACAGCCAGTCTGGAATTTTCTGGTCAACACCCCTGTGATAATCTGTCATGTGGTCCCTCTGCCTAGAATATGAGAGTTGTTTGGGCATCACATCACAATGCAGGGGGTACAGAAGAGCCTACAGAAAAGCTGGGCCTCTCTGTCTCTCTATTAGTGAGTCAGCGGACACAAGGTGCTTCCACAGGGACTAGAACAAGTGGTTTCTAGTGAGCACCACCGAGGTACAACTTGTCTGGGGCCGTCACGGGTAACTAGTCCAGGCCCTGAACTCAAACACTCCTCCCCACTGGCCTGTGGCCGCTCCATGGTAGGGCTTCCCTGTGCACAAGTCAGGCCCCCAGTACTGAAAGGGATATCAGCCTGCCAGGGAGCTAGAGCCCTGGCCTCACAAGTCCATGCCTGTCATTCCCCTGGATCAAGCCCCTTCTTCAATTCAAGTTCCTGCAGCCTATAAACACATTTACATTCTTTTCAGCAAAATGCTAAGCTGGCATAAACCTCTGCTTTGTTCTGTGTCCTGTCCTAAGAATAGGACATCCTTTGGTAGAGGATGGTCTAGTGTTAGAAGAATTTCCCATCATGATCCTCCTTCCCATCAATCAAGGAGGTGGTAAAGCAACTCTCAGCCAGTGACAGGCCCTGGGTCTGAAGAGTGGACAAACCTGAGCCAGTTCCCGGAGAGCATTTAATTGGACACAGGTGAAGGTCACACTGGGGAGATGGGAGTATGGAGGACCACCCTGAGGGGCAATACAACCAAGTGAAAGGGAGATGTCCTAGTGTGCTGTTGGATCCCACAGTCAATGGACAGTTAGCTGGCCAGCAAGGAACAGGCTCCCTGCCCACCTGCCACTGCATTCTGGCCCTAGGCTGTCTCAGTTTGCTCACTGAGTGGCCTGCCAGAGGAGCACCTAGTGAGAAGGCCACACATCCAGGCCCAGGGGTAGGGCTCCATTTGCCTGTATGTCTCCCTAATTGTGAGGAAGTCAGTCCTGCTTTTTCTCCTTCTACTGCCTCTCATTCAGTGCCAGCCACTCATGTGCTTGCTGCTCTCTGCTGGGTGTCAACAACTTCCTAGCTTGTCACATACAGCACCTGTCCCTTCATTCACTTATTATTGCTATTCCTTTCTTTTTCTTCTACCTTCCACTCTTCTAGCTTGGGCCCATCAGCATAGGAGCTCATTTTCCCGTTTCTTAAGTACATTTCTTATTGATTTCAGAGAGGAAGGGAGAGGGAGAGAGGATAAAACATCAATAATGAGACAAAATTATTGGTTGGCTTTCTCCTGCACATCCACCTGAGGATCCAGGTGTAAACTCCAGCCCCTGCTCCAACTGAGAATTGAACTATGTCCGCTTGGTTCATAGGCCTACTGAGCCACACTGGCCAGGCACAGTCTGCTTCTTCTAGTGGGAAGAGAAAATGCTGAAGTCTATGTAACAGTCGGTGAGCTCCTTACTCCCCCAAAAAGAGGATAAGAGAACAAGGCTCAGAAAATGTATATCTCTTACAGCAAACGCTCTCTTTCACTTCCTCTCTATTATTCTCTCTCCCTGTCCCTCTCCCTGTCCCGCTGTCTGACATGCACCTTGTCTTTCCATCTCCACCTTCACAGGAAACAATGTCCATAATGGGAATCAGAACCTCTGAAATTTGAGGAAAAGTATACAAATGGGCAGGTTCTGAGGGAGGAAGTGCATAGGCAAAACATCCTGTGGTCTGGGTGTTAATTCCTCCACACATAGAGCTCGTGCCCATTACCTTGTGTGGAGATTCACCTGTGGGGCCAACTTATGTAAAGCTCTTGTCAGCATGTCCTCCTCTGGAATTGCCCACTGTTAATAGCATTGATGGTATTTATTAACCACCAGATGCAAGATAAGGAAGAAAATAAAAGTCAGTGCACCCTGGTCAGTGTGTCTGGGCATTGTCCTGTGCACCAGAAAGTTCACCGATTTGATTTATGGCCAGGGCACATGTCCAGGTTGCAGGTTCAGTCCCCAGGCATCCAACATTCTCTCTAACAGGAATGCATGCTCCTGTGTCTATCTCTCTCCATTCACCTCTCTCTAAAGAGTTGATTTTAAAAAAAACCCGCCATATTAAAACATAATAGAAAACTCATTGCTGCATGTTGCCTCTAAAACCAAGTATCCTGCACTTGATGCTTTATTTGTTCTGGAGACCACAACTGAGAAATCTAGCAAAATTCTTTATTGGAATCTGGACTTTTCCATCAAAATATTCAGAAAAGCATAGTATTAAGGCAATGAGTCTTAGAAAGCTTTGATAGAGACCACAGCTGTGAATATGGGCACAAAAGGGGCCTGGATAGGAGGTGACTGCTGGTGCACAGGCATCTTGTACATGAAGGCCCTATGGGCAGGGTCTCTAGGCCATCAGAAAGCATGCGGGGAGAGTAAGGCACACATAGTAGGTTCCTTAATATTAGAATGTACCCCAGAGTCCAGCAATCTGCACAGCAGTCAGGCAGGCTGCATACAGGGAAGCTGGAGCACACAAATGTCAAAGGGAAGACTCTGAATACAGAAGAGCCAAAGCCTGGCCTGCTTGTCTCAGTGGATGAGTTTCGACCTGTGAACCAGGAGGTCAGGGTTCAATTCCCAGGCCGGGACATGCCCATGCTTTGGGCTCTTAGCCCAGTAGATGTCTTGTAGGAGGCAGCCAATCAATGATTCTCTCTCACCATTGATGGTTCTAACTCTTTCTCCCTCTCCCTTCCTCTGTGAAGTCAATAATATATATATATGTAAGTATGTACATAGCTTAGGGTTTTGATACCCTGAATATCCATTTAGAAATACAAGAAGGAGCCTTTTGTCATGGTCAGGATTTTTATGCTGTTCCTTCTTCCCCTTTAATCTTCCTTTCTAGTTCACTTCCCCATGGGATTGTATATAAAGTGGTCTATTTCATGCTGGGACATTTTGTATTGTTTGTCTTGTTGTATTTCTCTGTACTAGAATACATTATCAATACAAACCTACATTGGAGAAATTAGGCTGAGTAAATTTGGTGTCCAAATGGCTTTATTAAGTATTTCACCAATCCAGGAGCATACCAGCTGGCAATGAAAAAGGGGCTCACTGAGCCATACCATCCATGGTTTGTTCCACCCCACAATGTACAATCTGACAGGCTAGATTTCAAAATCCTTAAAAAGTTGAGGTCCCAGCTTCCAAAATTTTCAAGTAATTTCACATACACTATTTCAATAAAAACAATGTTAAAAAACCACACAGTATTGGGGTAATTTTTAAAATTGAAGTTGGAAGGCTTGTTGACAACTATACACTCAACAGTCCAAGAGGTGAGTTTTTAAAAACCTTTCCCATTCATGATGTTTGTTTATATTCACTAATAAAAATAGTGAGGATTCAAGATAACTCATAGTTTGAATGATCATACCCTTTGTGGTACATTAAATGTCAAATAGTTGCAGAGAAAGTGCATGAATAATTCTCCAATAAAATACATATCACAATCTAGGGGCGCTTTTGTTCACTCCATCCAGAAGCATAGTCAGGAAAGCTAACTGCTTCCATTTAAGTGGTAATCTCTGTTTCAATCTTAGTATAACCACTTCAGAAAGTGCTGATGTTATTTAAATAAGCAAAAGGATGCCTACATTTAGACTTCTTCAAACTTTTATATCATTCCGTATTCAATTTTTCCCTATTTATACTATTCCTTACAAGGTTGAGGACATACAAAATGTCACAGGAAGGAGGTCAAGAATTGTTTTGCAACCTTGGTGGAGGTTCCCCAATCCTTTTTTTCCATTTAGGTTTTCTAAGGAGAATATGTAAAATTGTTTACCCTCCCTAACTGGAAACAGGGCAGCATGCCATGAAGAAGTAACACACTGCTTCATTTATTTTTTTATCATTATTGTTCAGATTATTACAGTTGTTCCTCTTTTTCCCCCATAGCTCCCTTCCACCCAGTTCCCACACCATCTTCTGCAATTACCCCCACACTGTCCTCATTCATAGGTGTATGATTTTTGTCCAGTCTCCTCCCATGCCCCCCACACCCCCCACATCCCTTTCCCCTGCAAGAATTGTCAGTCCACCCCCTCTCCATGCCCAATTCTATTATATTCACCAGTTTACTCTGATCAGATTTTTTATTCACTTGATTTTTAGATTCACTTCTTGATAGATATGTATCTGTTGTTCATAATTTTTATCTTTTCCTTTCCTTCTTCTTCCTCTTCTTAAAGAATACCTTTCAGCATTTCATATAAAAAAATATGGAACGCTTCATGAATTTGCAAGTCATCCTTGCGCAGGGGCCATGCTAATCTTCTCTGTATCATTCCAATTTTAGTACATGTGCTGTTGAAGCAAGCACAGTTCTCTTTATTTTTAAAAACTATATGAATTATTTGGAAAAATTAAGATCTCAGTATGTTTTTAAAAGAATGAATGAATGCACTCTTTCATGAGCCAATAGTCTTCTTATTTTATTTGTTTATAATAGTCTTTATTAGCCATGAGTGAGTGAGATCATGTGGTGTTTTTCCTTCATTGACTGGCTTATTTCACTTAGCATAATGGTCTCCACTTCCATCCATGCCATTGCAAATGGTAAGAGTTCCTTCTTTTTTACAGCAGCATAGTATTCCATCATGTAGATGTACCACAGTTTACTAATCCATTCATCTACAGATGGGCACTTAGGCTGTTTCCAGATATTAGCTATGGTGAATTGTGCTGCTTTGAACATAGGGCTGCATATGTCCTTTGTGATTGGTGTTTCTGGTTTCCTGGGATATATTCTTAGAAGTGGGATCACAGGGTCAAATGGGAGTTCCATTTTTAGTTTTTTGAGGAAACTCTACAACTTAAAGAGTTAGAGAGAGAGAGCGACAAGAAAAGCCCAAACTGAACAGCAGGAAAGAAAATGAAGATCATAGCAGAAATAAATGACATAGAGACCAAAAAGCTACAAAAGATCAATAAGACCATGAACTGGTTCTTTGAAAGGATAAACCAGATTGATGAACCTCTAGGTCGGTGCACCAAGAAGCAAAGAGAGAGGACCGAAATTAAAAAAATCAGAAATGAAAGAGGAAACATAGCAAAAGACCCCACAGATATAAAAAGGATTGTAAATAAATACTATGAACAATTCTACTCCAAACAGCTGATCAACCATGAAAAAATGGACATATTTCTAGAAAAATACAACCTTCCTAAACTCAATGAGGAAGAAAAAAACATCTGACTATGCCAATAACTACTAAGGAAATTGAAGTAGTCAAAAAACAACAACAACAACAACAACAATAACAACCTTGCAGCAAACAGAAGCCTGGGCCAGATGGCTTCACAGGGGATATTTACCAAGTGTTTAAAAAATAAAATAAAACTAAGACCTTCTTCCTCAGACTATTCTATAAAATTCAAAGGAATGAGTATTTCCAAATACTTTCTATGAAGCCAGCATTACTCTAATTCTCAAAACCAGATAAAGACAATACAAAAAAAGAAAAATGCAGGCCAATATATCTCTGATGAACATAGGTGTTAAAATCCTCAACAAAACTCTAGCAAATTGGATACAACTTTACTTTGGAATGAGCATACACCATGACAAAGTGGATATGTTCTGGGGAAGTAGGATGATACAACATCCAGAAATCAATAAACATGATGCATCCCATAAACAAATTGAGAGATATTCATAGGAATTGATGCAGAAAAAGCATTTGATAGAATCCAACACCCAATCCTATATAATAAGACAAAAACATGCAAATTAACCATCCCTCTGCTATGCTCAAGCCACACCTACATGCCACGCCCACAAGCCAGTCAGGAGTGAGTTTGATGGTGGCCATGGAGCTGGAGTAAGCAGGAGGCTTGGGTTGCTCCCGGCGATGGAGGAAGCCAAGCTTCCCGTCTGCTCTGGCAAGCGCTTGGCTCCACTCAAGGCTAGAAAGTTTCAATTATAGAAGATAAATAAATTCTGAAACCTGCTTCCAGCCAGCCTCTGCTCAAGGAGGGGCTTGGAGCCTCGGTTGCCAGGGGCAATGCAGGTTTCCAGCCAGACCTGGGCTCTGCTCAAGGCTACAAACTTTCAATTATAGAAGATAGATAAATCCTAGAAAAAGAGAAAAGGAGAGGCTGGGAGCGTAGGTTGTCCAGGGACCTGGCAGGCCTAAAAATGGCCATCAGCCCCTCACCCAGACTGGCCAGTAACCCCAGTGGGACTCTCCCACCCTGAAGGGGCTGTGAGCAGCCTGAAAAGGGCCCTGAGCCCCTCACCCTGGTTGGCCACACACCCATGTGGTGAGGGTCCCTACTGTGGGGCTTGGCCAGCCTGCAAACAGCCATCAGCACCTCGCCCACGGTGACCAGGCACCTCAGTAGGGACCCCCCCAACCGTGAAGAGGATGTGGCCAGCCTGAAAACAGCCCTCAGCCCCTCACCCAGGTGGGCCAGACACCCCCATGGGTTGAGGATCCTCACTGGAGGGCTTCGACAGACTGCAAAATGCCATCAGCCCCTTACCCAGGCTGGCCAGGCACCCCAGCGGGACCCCCACCCTGATCCGGACACACTTCAGGGGAAAACTGCTGGCCCCCACCTGTGCACCAGGCCTCTGTCCTCCTATATAATAAAAGGTTAATATGAAAATTGACCCTAACAGCAAAACGACTGGGAATTACCAGTCAATATGATGCACACTAACCACCAGGGGACAGACACTTAATGCAGGAGCTGCCCCCTGGTGGTCAGTACCCTCCCACAGGCGGAGCTCTGCTCAGCCACAAGCCAGGCTGACGACTGCCAGCACAGCTTAGGCCTGCACCCTCTGGCAAGTGGATATCCCCCAAGGGCTCCGGGCTGTTAGAGGGAGATATGACTGCCAGCTTAGGCCTGATCCCTCAGGCATTAGGCCTTAGCCAGCAGGTGGACATCCTCCAAGGGTCCCAGACTGCAATAAGGCACAGGCCACAGGCCGGGCTGAATGACTCCCCCCACCCTGCCTGCCCCACCAAGTGCACAAATTTTTCTGCACTGGGCCTCTACTTTTGATAAAAACTCTCAGCAACTGGGAATAGAGGGATCATACCCTCTATATGACAAACCTACAGACAACATCATACTCAATGGGCAAAAAACATTAAGAAGTGGAAGAAGACGGGGATGCCCACTCTCACAACTTCTGTTCGACAGAGTACTGGTAGTGCTAGACAATGCAATCAGACAAGAAGAAGTCAAACAAGGCATGCCCACTGGAAAAGAAGAAGTAAAACTGTCATTATTCGCAAATGGCATGGTAATGTCCATAGCAATACTTAAAGAATCCATCAAAAAACTAGGATATTTAATAAATGAATTGGGCAATGCAGCAGGATACAAAATTAACACCCAGAATTCTATGGCTTTTTGATACACCAATAATGAACTTACAGAAAGAAAAACTAAAAAACAAAAAACATCTCATTTACATTTGCAACAAAAAGTTAGCATACCTAGGAATAAACGTAACTAAGGAGGTAAAAGACCTGTTCTTGGAAAACTACAGGAAATTTAAAAGGGATAGATGAAGACAAAAGCAAATAGAAGAACACACCACATTCATGGATTGGTAGAATCAACATCATTAAACGTTCATACTACCCAGAGCAATCTACAGTTTTAATGTATTCCCCATTAAAATACCAATGGCATATCTCACAGACCTAGAACAAAGTCTCCAAAAATTCCTATGAAATTAAAAAAGACCCCAAATAGTCACAGCAATCTTGACAAAGAAGAACAAAGTTGGTTGGATCACAATACCAGATATCAAGCTATGTTACAAAGCCATCATTCTCAAAACTGCCTATTACTGGCACTAAAACAGATATATAGACCAATGGAACAGAACAGAGAACCCAGAAGTCAATCCAAGCAGTTATGCTCAATTAATATTTGACAAAGGAGGCAAAATCATACAATGGAGTCATACTGTATCTTCAATAGGACAAAAAGCACAGATACATGCAAAAAAAAATGAATCTAGACCACCAACTTACACCATACACAAAAATAACGGAAAATGGATAAAGGATTTAAAGGTAAGTGGGTAACCATGAAAATCTTAGAAGAATCCATAGGCAGCAAAATAGCAGGCATCTGTCTCAGCAGTACCTTTAATGATACAGCTCCTAGGGCAATGGAAACTGAGGAGAAAAGAAACAAATGGGACGACATCAAATTAAAACGCTTCTGCAGAGAAGAAGCAGCCAAAAAATACAACAACAAACAAGGAAGCTCATTGCCTGGGAGAAGATATTTGCCAATGTTATATCCGGTAAGGACCTATTCTCCAAAATTAATTCTGAACTCATTCATTTAAACAAAAGGAAGATTAATATTCCAATCAAAAAATGGGCATAAGACTTAGACACTTTTTCAAAGTGGACATCCAGAAAGCCAAGAGACATATGAAAACATGCTCCAAATCACTAATCATTCAAGAGATTCCAATCAAAAGGACAATGAGATACCATCTCATACTGGTCAGAATGGCTATCATCAACAATTCAACAAACAACAAGTGCTGCCAAGGATGGGGTGTAAAAGGAATCCTCTTGCATTACTGGTGGGAATGCAAACTGGTGTAGCAACTATGCAGAATACTATGGAGTTTCCTCAAAAAATTGAAAAAATGGAGCTCCCATTTGAACAGCAATCGCACTACTAGGAACATATCTCAAGAAATGACAAACAACAATCAGAAAGGGCATATGCACCCACATATTCAGAAGAAAATCCAGTGAGAATGAAAGAAATGAGATGCAGATAGAAAACCAATGACCTGCAGACCCAGAGAATGAGCCCTTTTCTTGGCTTTGTTCTCCTAAGCCTTGGATCTGCAAGAATGGAGGCTACAGCCGACTATAGCAATAGGCCTTCCTCTTGGCTCCAGCTTGTTCCTCAGAGACCTTCCAGGTTGGGGTGCCCTCTCTTACCCAGATCCTATGAACCTGTTTATTATTATATTTTTATTTCTCATCCCAGGATATGTTTACTGCTGAGAGAGAGAGGGGGAGGAGAGGGGGGGGCGGGGGAGGAGAAGAGGAGAGAGAGGGGGAGAGACTGATGGCAAAAGAGGGGTAGAGAGAGAGAGGGCGAGAGGGGGAGAAAGAGAGAGAGAGAGAGAGAGAGAGAGAGAGAGAGAGAGAGAGAGAGAGAGAGAGAGAGAGAGAGAGAGAGGAGAGAGATCCCTTTCTTCCCTTAATCACCCTGACCAGGAATCCAACACAAAACTGAGGTGAATTCCCTGACCTGCCAGACTAGCAACCTCTGGTGTTTGGGACCAGGCCCCAGCTCATGGAGACACCAGCCAGGACTGTGACTGTCCATTCTGGCAGGGGCAAATGTGTACCAGTCTTTAAGTGACACAGAAAGCCAATTCGCCATGTGCAAACTCTGGCGCTTGCATCATTGCGAAGAGCAGGTGGTGACAGCCAGAAAAAGGCCAGAGGATTATATATACTTCAGAAGCGGGGGCAAGGAGGAGTTTGCATGGAGTTTGGTGTCCAGCAGTGGTGCTGGCGAAGGGAGGGGCAGAGCAGAATGGGGTCAAGTGCAGTCTTGCTCACTGATTGAAGTTCATGTGCAAAGAGCATCTTGTGCATGGCCAGCACACCCAGCATAGCTGGTGCATCCTCCTTTCCATGAGGTGGCCCCAAACCCCCTGTGTAGGAGACACACCCTGTGAAACCAAGACTGTGCCTGAAGGATCCAGATAAGGGACCTGGGGACATGCAGTGAGCTCCAAGCACTGCCACCTGCTTGTTGGCAGCTGCCCAGTTCAGGACCAGTGCCATCTGGAGGTGGGGGATTGAGGGGAGGGTGCGGGTCCTGCTGGGTCAGTAGACTGTGGATCTTGCCAGCACTTTGTGTCAGAAGTGTACACGCAGGGCCCTTCGGGTGAACACAGGAGCTTTTGTGTACCAGTGCAGGGCGGAGCATGGGAGGGACCACGCAGGCCAGGGCAGGAGGGGTGGCAAGGTAACCTCCACGTTAAGCATGACGCTGTGCAGAAACCGAGGCCCTAGGAGACGAGGGCCCAGGTGCTGCTGGGGCGGAGCAGCTACTGGACGTGGACCTTCTCTCCCAGGTGGTGGAAGCTGAGGCTGGGGACAAAATGAGTGCGGCAGAGGAGGTGGAGTCCCAGGTAGAAGCAGAGGCGAAGCCTGAGGAGCAGCGAGCAGAGCCAGGGCCCAGTGGGACAACCACCCGGCCCACACTGGATGTGCTGGCGGCCCTTCAGGTCCAGCTGAGCACTGAGAGCGCCAGAGCCAGCAGGGCCTACCTTCAGTTGAAGCGCAAGACCTCTCGGCGTAGAAAGCCCATTCTTGAGTGCAGAAGGGCCATCATCCAGTGCATCCCCAAATTCTGGGCCCAAGCTGTATCCTTTCCTGAGCCCTTCCAGCTTCACTGCTGACAAAGACCACAGGGAGTAAGTGGAGGAGGAGCCAGGAGAAGGTGAAGGGAGGAGGACAGAGGAAAGGGCCTCCCCTCCCCAGTGGCACAGCACTGGGTGAAGCGAGGGCTCGCTTCTACGTGTCAGGTCAGGAAGTATGGGCACAACGTACCACACTACAATCAGATAGTGGAAGGACACCCTTTCTGGGCAGTGGAAAGATCCTTGGAGGTAGTGTTTTGTGTTTCTTCCTTTTTTGACCAAAAAGCTCAGTGTAAACACTCAGCTCGTTTTAACCAGGTTTAAGGCGAATCCTTCCAGTGTCCTCTTTCCACACATCACATGCCCATAGGAATTCCAGGCAGGCTTCCTCCCTCCTTCCACAGACACACACACACACACAGACAAAGGAGCAGAGGTATACACACACGCGCGCGCGCACACACACACACACACACACACACCCTTTTATTGCAACTCGTGTCCAAAAATGGCTTATTTCCAACCTGGAATGCAGCCTTTGTGACCCACACGGACCTCTAGAAGATGTGTGCTGCCACAGTTTCTGGATACCATACATTTCATGTAGGCGATCCCAAGGGACAAGGCCAAAGTACATGCAGACACCCTAAGCCAGTGGTTCTCAACCTTCCTAATGCCACAACCCTTTAATACAGTTCCTCATGTTGTGGTGACCCCCAACCATAAAATTATTTTCATTGCTACTTCATCACTGTAATGTTGCTACTGTTATGAATCGTAATGTAAATATCTGATAGAAAGGATGTATTTTCATTGTTCGCGACCCACAGGTTGAGAACCGATGCCCTAAGCACTGCTTCATCTGCATAGGCACACAGAGGACAGGGAGGGCTCAGAATATGTCTGGAAATGAACCCTCCGATTGTTAGGGCAGGTTCATGCTCAGGTGAACATGAACCCACAGGTACCATTGTTGTGAGCATGTGTGAAGAAAGGTAGGCGGTGAGGAGGTTGGAACAGGGGCAATGTCTGCCATCCACGGCCAACTCTTGTATGCCCCCAGGATAGCTCCGTGGCTTTTAGCTGCCCATTTCGTTTCATTGCCTCTGAGAGCTCCTTGACCAAAAGCAGATCCGGAACCACCCACACATATCAGCCATCATCACTGACGAAGATGAAGACCTGCTGAACTACTTGATCAGTTTGGAGGTCAGACTGGGAGGCAGAGTGGAGCCTGGGATGAGGGCTTTGGCACCCAGTGGGACGTGTCCGAGCAGAAAGAAAGGGAGGGGAGGTGGGTGATTCCTGCAAGCAGGCTCACTCCAGAAGCTGGCAGACAAGACACTTTACTAGTTACATCTCTTGGCAGGTGAAGGAAGTGAGCCTTCCCAAATACCGCTGCAAGTTGATGTTTTACTTCCAGAGCAACCCCTACTTCCTGAACTACCTGATCATTAAGAAATATGATGTCAGCCTTGCAGGTGAGTGACAGTTCCCAGGATGGGCCTTTGGAAGAGCAGGAAAATGGTGGGTGGGTGTGGACATTGGACCGATGGGAATCCAGCCTTCCAACTTCCTTCCTGCAGGGTACAGGGCCTCTAGTTCCACTCCAATCCTCTGGTTCTGGGATTATGAACGTGGAGCCCCCAACCGCCGGCAAGATACAAGCAGTGTCAGCTTCTTCAACTGGTTGTCTGAACATACCCTGCCCGGGTCAGGCAAGATTGCTGAGGTGATTGATACTGCTCTGGCCACTGTCAGAAAATGTGATGGTGGAAGCCCCACGTGCGTGAAAAGCAGGCTAGCAGACTGGTCTGGTCCCCCTCTGCCCTGTGTTCCTTCCCAGATCATCAGCGAGGACCTGTGGCCCAATCCTTTGCAGTACTACCCCGCAGACACAGGACCCAGAGGAGGGAGCTGCAGAGAGGACCTGTTGGAGAGGAGGAGCCCTCCTGCTGGGCATGAAAAGGTGAGTAGTTGCCCCTGTGAATCTCCTTAGAAAAGTAAATGTGGAAAACCAGGCCTGGGTAAATTGGAGGTACCCTAGTGCTCCAGGAATGAGTGTGAGAGCAGCAAAGGGAAACTGGGAGTCCTGGTGCCCACAGAATGTAAGCAGATGGGGGTGCTGTAAGCACCATAGCTTTCAGGATGACTGGCCTAGGGCCCTGGGCAACAAACATGGTTCTTCATCATGTTTCTGCAATCCTGTTGTCGGTGCTTTCGCCACCCACTTAGGCCTCTTGCCACTCCAGCGGAGTTCTACCTTCCCATTCCTTACCCCTTTTCAGTGCCTCTAATTCACCTTTCTTTCAGTTTTTATACCCACCGCTCAGTTCCCCTGAGCTGAGCCCACAATGTTGGCAATGGCAGAAGGATCTGGATGAGACTATTGAAGTCCTGGGGTAGGAAAGTTAAACAGGCCAGGAAATGGCACGGTGTACTGACTGTGGACATGTGCTTCAGAGGGGCCCAACACACCTTCAGGCACATGCCAGTGTCTGTGAATGTGGGTGTGTGTGTATAGAAGGGGACACTCCAGATTCAGAGGAGATGGAGCAGAACATCAAATATGGCCCCGAAGGACAGAAACGATGTGGTATGTGGGCACACACCAAGGTTGGCTGAGAGATTCTGTCCATTCCCTTTACACAGGAGGAAAAGAGGAGAAAAGGATCGCCTGCGGAAGAGTCAGACAACATATGCCACCTAACATGAGTGTCACTGAAAGAACCATAAAGAAGCTTGCAAGGTGTTGCTGACTCTGCGTTGTTGGTAGCAGGGAAATGTAATAGTATTGGGCAAAGACCTCACAAGGGGCTGTGGGAGCAGCATCTCCAGCATTGGAAAGAGGCAGGGCTACAGAAGAGGAGACACCAGGCCTCGGAAGGCCTTCTGATGTTGTTCCCTTCTTTCAGGGTGTTGTCTGGGAGGAGGAAGGAAGAATGGCTGACTTCTGATGACAAGTATTATAATTTGGCCAGGGCACAGGGACCTTGTACACTACAGGAGTGCAGGGGGCAGACTTTAGATCCTGACCCTTAGGCTCTCAACTCCCTTGGCTTGGGTGGTCACTCACATAGACATGCCATGGTCAGACAGAAAACAGCTGGCCTTTTCAAGATGGAGGCACTGCTCAACAGAAAGCCATGGGGCCTGTCCTGTGAACGTGAAAGTTTACAGGTAGAGCCACCCTCCCTGTGTGGGGCAGGCTTGCAAGGAAGTGAGCAGCGGTGTGGGGCAGAGGAGAGGAGTTACATGCCAGGGAGGGTGCTAAGGCCTGGGGTGTATGGAGGCAGGTGGAGACTGCAGCACCCTGCATGCGTTGTACTTGGGAAAGGGAAAAGGTCAAAACTATGTCAGTAGACCAAAGCCTTCCTTGTACACAGGCAACCGCATAAGTCAATCAGAACATTCTAGAGGGGGGAAACCTCAACACAACAAAGTTTATTTTCCTGTCAAGCAAGAATGAAATGGGAAACCCATTCCCAAAGGAGGCAATCACATGAACAAAACTTGCCTTTTGTTAAAGTGGGGGACTGGCGTGCCGTTCTCCATTCCAGTTTTCACACTCAGCTTTTGGGGAGGATTTTGGTGTGTGAAAGTGGGTGGGCTTCCTCAGGAACCTGGGGTGTAGGGGCCAGGTTCATACACCAGGGCTGTGAATGAGGGGCGGAGTTGCACAGGGTGACACCCACTGCCCTGCCCTTGATTAGGGGAGACTTTTCAGGAGCCCATCCAGAGAGTGGAGGCTGGGCCTGGCCAGTTGCCTTCTGTATCACATGCTCACATGACCAGCGCCTGTGCATGAGCCCAGTGTGCGCCAACTCAGCACACCAGGGCCTGGATGCATGCACTAGTGAGCGAGCACCTTGCCTGGACTCAGCAGGCTCTGCACCACCTGCTCCTTCACAGCACCAGTCTCAGAGCCAGGGGGCATCCAGAGTCAGGCTGTGTTGAGAGACTGAGGAGCTCCTGGGGGCAGTACGCTTCCTCTCAATTCCACTAGGGGGCCTTCAGCTGCAGGGGGCCTGAGGATTCACAGGGCACCCCAGGGCCTTTGCACCAGGAAGGACAGGGCAAGCAGGATGGCCAAGGAGGCTTTTAGCTTCACCTCGGTGCAGGAAAGTGGTGATACCCAGGACACAAGGGCACAGGAGGTTTGGAGGAAAGCTAAAGGGCTGGAGAGGGAGGATTTCATGCAGGTGGGTGAGGCTGTGATCCTGGAGCTGTGGTTGGATGCAGGCAAGAAGTTTGGCTAGATCTTGAGTGGGGGGGGGGGTGGGGGGGGCGGCGGGCAAGGGAGGACTGGGTGGCTGCAGAGCAGTGTGTGCCAGGAGAGGAAAGTGAGGTGCAGCAGGGAACCCAGAGTGAGGAGCAAGGGGAAGACAAGGAGGGCCTGGGGGAGGAGTTCCAGGCACAGGCTCAGTTTGTCCTGTGGACAGAGGGCCTTCTGCAGGTGGTGCCATGGCAGGCCATGTGGGCAGGGAAGGAGGTTTTTCCACATCTGCAGGTGGGGAGGCAGGAGGAGGTGGTGAGTGAAGAGCTGATGCTGGAGGCACAGGCTCCAGGTGACCCGCAAGGGAGTGTCCACAAGGAGGAGGGTTGGATGGAGGAGCAATTAATTGCAGGGGAGCAGTTTGTCCTGCAGGGGGAGGGGAAGTGCACCCTGGAGGCAGTGGAACAGGTGGGAGAGGTGGAGCCTCAGTCCAAGGCCAAAGCAAAGCCAGAAGAAGAGGAGCCGGTGCAGCAGGAGCAGGCCCAGTCAGGGCCCGGGGCCAAGTTCACCTGGTCCCCTCTGGAGATGATCCAGGCTCTCCAATTGGAGTTGGAGCCGGTGAACTAGCAAGCCAGGAGGGCCTTTTGTCAGCTCAGGTGCAGGACTCAGCAGAGGCTCAAGCACTATTTCGAACGGAGAAGCCTCAATATCCGGCGCATCCCTGGGTTCTGGCTCACAGCTGTATCCTTGAGGGTAGAGGAGCAGGATCACAAGGAGCATGGGACAGTGCAGGAGAATGGTGTGAGCGGGACTGGTTCCCATAGAAAATAACATTGCGGACAAGCTAGGGGCAGTGCACCCCAGTTTGGACCAGGATCCTGGAGTCACCCTCTGTCTTATACAGGCACCATAGTAGTGGTACCAGGGTGTCCAGTGGCAGAGCTCCAATGCAGAGGAATGCATACACCAGGGGCTGATGCCCACAGACAGGGCTGTGTTGCACGGGCTCTTCTGGGACTAACGCTGCCCTACAGGCCATCTGTATGTCCAGTTCCTCATTCAGAAGCATGAATGTGTGATTTGTAGCCTGTCAAGCCCTCAGCACAAAACAATCTGGTGGGCATCATGGTCTGTCAGGAAACAGAGTGGTGCTGTGCCCCTTTCTGCCATTTATGGAGAAGGAGTGGCCTTAAGGGAAGGAGAGGCCAGGCCAGGCTGCTCGTTCTAGCTAGTCCATGCCCAGCTCCCAGGGTGCAGGTTGCTTGACCCAAAGCAGTTTGTCAACCACCCAGAGTTTTAGGCAATGATCAGGGTCCAAGAAGAAAACATCCTTGGCGACATGATCAATTTGAAGGTCAGTCCACCTGCTCCAGGGAGTGATGGAGGGCAGGTGGGGAAGTGGCCTGTCTCTGAAAACAGCTGTGATTTACACCCTGGCTCCACTTTCCTTCTGCAGGTGAGGTAAGTCAGGCATCCCTGTGGGTGCTGCACCATTAGGTATACTTCCGCAGCAACCCCTACTTCCATGACCATGTGATTGTGAAGGAGTATCTCATCACCCTTAATAGTCACAGGAGGCTCTCTGCATGGGCTGCAGCTGGTGGTGGGCAGGGATGGAAGGCGATGTGCCCATATTCACATACCCCTCTCCTGCAGGATACAGGGTGTCCCATGCCACTCCCATTCAGTGGTACCAGCATTGTGAATGAGAAGCCTACAGCCACAGGCTCCTGGACAGCAGCCCCAGCTTCTTCTACTGGTTCTCTGACCACAGCGTGGCAGGTTCTGGCAGGATTGCTGAGGTGGGATGTCACTGGCCATGCCAGCATATAGCTTCCTGTGTCCGCCTGCTGCTTGGGTTTCTATTCAGGTCCTTGTGCTCTCCTGTTTGCCCTACCAGATCATCAGCAAGGACCTGTGGCTCAATCCCCTGAAGAACTATGAGAGGAGGATGGCCCCCAGTGAGCGGACAGGAAGGGTGAGGAGGGGCTGCCTGGGCTCTCCCTTGGTGTGCTGTCAGATTCCTGGGCCATTACTTTTCTCTCACAGGGACACCTGGATGCTGGGAGGGATACAGCTTGTGACACCAGGGCCTCAGAGTGTGTGCCTGAGACAGGAACTACCAGCACAACAAGGGCAGTGCAATTCCAGCTCAGGCAGGGTGGCTTAGGCAGGAGGAGGAATGTGCATGTCCACTGTCACTCGGAGTCAAAGCAGATTCCTTGAGCCACTCCTCTGAACTCTCCCTCTAGGCTGCTCACAGCACCTTCAGGCCTTGACACCTGCCCCTCAACAGGGGCTGGCATGACATGTTCTTCCTATACTCCTTTCCACAGGTGTCTGCGAATCTTCCTCATGCTGAGGCCTAGGCTGCTGTGCTGCCACACCGCATTGCTCTATGGCTCCTCACCACCATCTCCTATTTCCCCAAGGTCTCCTCTTCCTCCTGGGGCCAGTGGGAGAGGCCTGCTCCTTATCAGTATCTTAGGGTGCAAAGTGTGGGCCACAGAGCTGGAGGAATCCTTGTTTTGTAGCCTTGTCAGAGGTTCTTCAATCCTCGTATCCATTTAGGTTTTCCAAGGAGAATACCTCATTTGTTTACCCTCTCTAACTGGAAAACAGGGCAGCATGCCATGACGAAATAACACACTGCTTCATTTTGTATGCAGTTCACTTCAAAGACTTTATGCACTTATGGTCATAGACACCCTGGGAAATTTAGTGCCATGAATATAACTCACCATCCAAACACATTGCTTTTATGTGTTTGTAGTAAAATCAGACAAGAAATCCCATGCTGCAGAACACTTTCTTCTGAAAATATTTCGTAATGTTAGTGTTTAAGGTTTTACAAATAGTAATATATATGTCTTTCTTTTTTTCTACTGACCTCCCCCCGGCCTCCTCTATTCCTAGTCACTTGTTCTCGTCACACACTCCCAGTGTCTTGCCTCTGTTGGTCTGTTCGTTGTTCTTATATTCTGAATATTTTAACAATACAATATGTAAAATTTAAACATTTAAGTATATTGTAATTTAAATCAGCACTTATGAAACAACCGTGTATAATTCAAACCTTGCCTCCAATCCTGAAACTTCATAATGGTACCTACAATTCTTGATGCTTCCCCCAAACCTACCATTTGCTTTTTGTCATTGTTAAATAACAGAAGCCAAATTCTTTACTATAAAATGTTGTCTGTACCTTATCATTTTTAATTTCAGTGTCTAATTCTTCTGTCACTGGGGCTTCCCCCCTCACTCCCCGAGTGCCCGCTCAGGTGAGCTACTGTAGTGCATGATTCACTCTCTCTTGCGTACATGGTACATGGTGTATCCTGTGATCGCCGCCAGCACCACACTCAGGACCTCTTACTGGGGTGTCCCATCGGCTGTTGCAGGAATTGCCATGCCCCCATCATACCTATCTCCTGTGTGGCTGTAATAATCATCACAGGGACTGGACTACCATAAGTCAGAGGGGGCCTTCGTGCTGGTGGTGCCCATTTTTTTTATTGGGATGTTGATCTTCCTTTTGTTTAATTGGATGAGTTCAGTATGAATTTTGGAGAATAGGTCCTTATTGGATATAACTTTGGCAAATATCTTCTCCCAGGCAGTGGACTTCCTTGTTTTGTTGTTGTTCTTGTATTTGTTGGCTGCTGCTTCTCTGCAGAAGTGTTTTAATTTGACGTAGTCCCAGTTGTTTCTTTTCTCCTCAGTTTCCATTGCCCTAGGAGCTGTATCAGTAAAGGTATTGCTGAGACATATGCCTGATATTTTGTCTTCTTCTAAGATTTTCATGGTTACCCACTTACGTTTAAGTCCTTTATTCATTCCCAGTTATACTTGTGTATGGAGTAAGTTGGTGGTCTAGATTAATTTTTTTGCATTTATCTGTGCTATTTGTCCAACACCTATAATTATTATGTTTATATTTTGGCTTTGGAATATCTTTAATGAAACAAAATAAATTTTCCTCTATGTTAATTGAGTCATACTTTCTCTGAATCTGGCCTTTAAAAAAATCCCCTGGGGCACAGTCCCATCAGTTCTTTGATTTTCCTTCCACTGATCCCAAACCTCTGCTGTAGTCTGTGTCCTTTCAAAGGATGAAAGCAGACCCGGAGGCCTCAGAGCCTCCCACAGCATGCTCCTGCCCGCGGGAGGTGCAGCGCCCATCACCATCTGGAACTTGGCTACCAGGGACAGTCAAAGCCTGAGAATCAAAGTGGCAGCATGTCATCGCCTTCACTGGCCTGTCTGCAGAAGCACAAAACCAGTCCTCCCAGCCAGTGCTCTGGGGACCGGCCTTCAGGGCGATGTGGGGGCGCTGTCCCCTGGCAGCCAAGCATCCCAGGCCTCTCTTTTTACAGGCTTGGGCCAGGGCCTTCAGGGATCTCTGTGTCCATGGTATAAATCCGAGTGAGATCAGACACAATGTTATCAATGATTGGCTTGGTAAGGTCGCCACTAAACACCTGCCACCATGGCTTCTCGGCCTTGGCCTTGGCGGGCACCTGGACCCCATAGACATGCAGGGCCAGGTGGAGCACCGCCACCGCTATGCGCTGAGCCTGGATCTGGACGCACAACCCCCTGTGGTAGCTATCCCACAGCAGGTCCCAGGCAGTGACGGAGATGGGGGTCTGTTGCCAGCTGTAAGGATTCAGCCAGTTCTTGAGTGAAATCAGGTAGTGGAGCAGGTACCTGTGCGGGTACTGAGAGGAGACTTGGAAGCGCAGTACCCGCAGCACAAGGAGCTCGCACTGCACAATGCTGTCCCGGATCACCCAGAATCGAGAGTCCATCTCCAAGGGTTCGCTGCCCGGGTGGAAGTACCTGTTGGACACGATGATGTCACGGGATTGCAGGGGCTGTTCTTCCACTTTGCCAGCCAAGTAAAGGGCAGACATGGCCACCAAGTAGGGGTCATAGGCGTCCACGTTGATCTCGCAGAAGAACGTATGGTAAATGGCACAGGCGGTGGCGAGGGGAATGGACTGCATCCCTAGCTTGACACCTGCCTCTATGATGAACCTTATCACACGGAAGTGCACCCTAGCCTGGGGTGAGGGCCACCACTTGGCGCCCAGTGCCATGTCCTCCTCTTTGCAGTTGTCCAGGCTAAGGTCCTCCATGGGACCCTGCCCGGAGGTCCCAGACCCTGCGGAAAGGGAAAGAGTCTCCAGCCTGGTGCCTGTGCCAGCGGAGTCCTAGCCCAGGGCGCAGCCGCCCTGCCTCGCCCAGCTCCCCACCTGCCCCAACCTGCCCAGGCCGAACTGCCATCCAGGTTCCAACACCAATTATTGAAGAGACTGTATGAATGCATTCTATGCTTTTGCCTCCTTTGTCAAATATTAATTGAGCATAATGGTTAGGGTCAACTTCTATGTTCTCTGTTCTGTCCCATTGGTCTTAATGTCTGTTCTAGTGCCAGTAACAGGCAGTTCTGAAAATGGTGGCTTTGTAATAGAGCTTGATATCTGGTATTGTGATCCCTCCAACTTTGTTCTTCTTTGTCCAGATTGCTGTAACTATTTGGTGTCTTTTTTTAAATCCATAGGAATTTTTGGAAACTTTCTGCTAGGTCTGTGAGATACGCCATTGATATTTTAATGGGAATACATTAAAACTGTACATTGCTTTGGGTACTATGAACATTTTAATGATGTTGATTGTACCAAATCATGAATATGGTATGTTCTTCTATTTGCTTTAATCTTCCTCTATCACTTTTTTCAATTTCCTGGAGTTTTCCAAGAACAGGTCTTTTACCTCCTTAGTTAAGTTTATTCCTAGGTTTCTTAATTTTTGGTTGCACTGGTAAATGGCATTTTTTTTTTTTTTTAGTTTCTCTTTCTGTGAGTTCATTATCCATGTATCAAAAAGCCATAGAATTCTGGGTGTTAATTTTGTACCCTGCTAAATTGCCAAATTCATTTATTAAATCTCCTAGTTTTTTTGATGGAGTCTTTAGGTATTTCTATGGACAGTACCATGCCATCTGCGAATAATGACAGTTTTACTTCTTCTTTTCCACTTAGCATGCCTTGTTTGACTTTTTCTTGTCTGATTTCATTGCCTAGCACTACCAGTACTCTGTTGAACAGAAGTGGTGAGAGTGGGCATCCCTGTCTTGTTCCTCTTCTTAGAATAATTGTTTTTGGCCAGTGAGTATGATATTGTCTGCAGGTTTGTCACCTAAGGCTTTTATTATGTTGAGGTATGATCCCTCTATGCCCAGTTTGCTTAGAGTTTTTATCAAAATTGGGTGTTGGATTTTGTCAAATGCTTTTCCTGCACCAATTGATATGAATCTCTCTCAATTTGCATCACATTTATTGATTTCTGGATGTTGACTCATCCTACTTCCCTAGAATATATCTGCTTTGTCATGGTGTATGCTCATTCCAATGTAATGTTGCATCGGATTTGTTAGAGTTCTGTTGAGGATCGTACAATCTATGTTCATCAGAGATATATTGGCCTGCATTTTTCTTTCTTCGTATTTTCTCTATCTGGTTTTGGGATTGGAGGAATGCTGGCTTCATAGAAAGCATTTGGAAATAGTACTTCCTTTGAATTTTATGGAATAGTCTGAGGAAGAAGGTTTTAGTTTTTCTTTGAACACTTGGTAAAACTCCGTGTGAAGCCATCTAGCCCAGGCTTTGTTTGCTGCAAGTTATTTTTGTGACTGCTTGAATTTCCTGAGTAGTTATTGTCCTAGTCCTATGTTTTATTCTTCCTAATTGAGTTTAGGAAGAGTGTATTTTTCTAGGAATATGTCCATTTTTTCAGGGTTAATCAGTTTGTTGGAGTAGAGTTGTCCATAGTATTGATTTACAATCCTTTTTATATCTGTGGGGTCTTTTGCTATTTTGCCTCTTTCATTTCTGATTTTGTTTACTTGGGTCCTGTTGGTGGGCCTAGCTATAGGTTAATCAATCTGGGTTATCCTTTCAAAGAAATAGCTCATGTCTTTATTAATCTTTTGTGCGGTTTTTGGTCCTGATGTAATTTATTTCTGCTGTGATCTTCATTATTTCCTTCCTGCTGCTTAGTTTGGGCTTTGCTTGTTGCTCTCTCTAACGTTTTAAGTTGTGGGGGTTAGATAATTTGATAACTATTTTTCTTGTTCTTTTAGTTAGGCCTGTAATACTATGAAGTTCCCTCTAAGGAATACTTTCAGTGTGCCCCATAGATTTTGGATTTTTATTTTTAATTGTCTTTTATTTCCAGGATGATTTTAATTTCTTCTTTAATCTATGTGGTAATCCAGTCATCTATCTTTGTACTTAAAAGCCCTGTGACCGGAACGGCAGAATGACCAGAATGGCTGGTGGCTATGAGTTTCATTGCGGCAGCCTACCAGCCTTATCTGGGCCACAATCGGCCATATCCCTGACCAGCCTGGCCTCCCATCTGCCCCCAACCCCCCAATCGGGGTGGGACTGAGAAGCAAACCACCCACAGCCTTTCCTCCTGGTCAGCCACACCCCCTATGTGCGCTAACACCCAGATTGGAGGCATGGCCTTCTGGTTTACTGCCAATGGCCACTAACCGCTGCCAGCCTGGCCCCATGTGCCCCCATCTGGGGAGGCGGACCAGACTGCTTCCGTACAGGAATTCATACGCTGGACCTCCATTTATTTAATAAAAGACTATTTAGCCTCCAAGTATTGCAATTTTGTTATATCTTATTGTAGTTTATTAGTAATATTAGAGGCCCAGTGAACGAATTTTGTACACTTGGCGGAGTCCCTCACCCTCTGGGAGTCTGGGAGACCTCAGGGGATGTCCAAATGATGGCTTAGGCTTAATCCCAGTTGCCAAATATTCTTAGTGCCTCTGTGGAGGTGGGAGAGATTCCTGCCACTGCTGCTCCACTTGCCAGTCATCAGCACTGCATCCAGCTGAGTGGTGCTGCCCTTGCGGGAGCTTACTGACCACCAAGGGCAGCTCTTGCATTGAGAGTCGTCCTCCTGGGTGTCAGAACACATCATAGCAATTGGTCTTATCTCTTTTTTATGACCATTACTTTGAGATTTCTTTTTTTCTTTTCTAAATTGTTTTATTGCTTAAAGTATTACAAAGGGTATTACATATGTCTCCTTTTTCTTCCCCTCCCTGACAATCCCCTGGCTTCCCCTAGCCCCCAGTGTCTTATGTCCATTGGTTATGCTTATATGCATGCATACAAGTCTTTCGGGTGATCTCTTACCCTCCCCGCCTGCCCCCCAACCCTCCACGTCCATCCCGCTGTAGTTTGACAGTCTGTTCGAAGCTGCTCTGCCTCTGTATCTATTTTTGTTCATAAGTTTATACTGGTCTTTATTATCCATAAATGAGTGAGATCATGTGGTATTTTTCCTTCATTGACTGGCTTATTTCACTTAGCATAATGCTCTCCAGTTCCTTCCATGCTTCTGCAAATGGCAAGAATGCCTTCCTTTTTACAACAGCATAGTATTCCATCGTGTAGATATACCACGGTTTTCTAATCCATTCATCTACTGATTGGCACTTAGGCTGTTTCCAGATCTTAGCTATGGTGAATTGTGCTGCTATGAACATAGGGGTGCTTATATACTTTCTGAGCTCAGAGGTTTGGCAAACTTTCCTGCCCAGATCCCTGGTTTTTACCTTAAAGAGGAACTCTGCCCTTCCCGGCTGCAAACTGTCTCACCACCTGTGTGTACTTTGCCAATTCGGGGTGGGTGTGATTAGTTTCAGCTGCTCACTCAATTTGCTCCAGGACAAGCCCTGGGACACGTCTGCCTATTCTGTCGCCATCTTGGCATCTTGAGATTTAATTTTTCAAATATAATTATTGATCCCCTAGTTTTTTCCCCTCCTTTGCCTGAAAAGTATTTTCTCTCCTTCCACGTTCAGTCCATGTGAGCCCCTTATTCTGAGGTGGGTCTCTCATAGACAGCATACATATCGGTCTTGTTTTATTATAATTTTAGCCATTATATATCTTTTGAATGTGGTGTTTAGTCCATTTAGGTTTAAGGTTATTTTGATAGGTACTGATTTGTTGCCACTTTTTTCTTCATGCCTGTGTTTCTTCTGTCTCTTCTATTCCTTCTTTTTACAACAGTCCCTTTAGCATTTCTTGCATTGATGATTTAATAGTGAAACACTCCCTTTGATTCTTTTTTTCTGTGAAGACATGGAATTCCCCTATAGTTTTGCATGATTTCCTTGCTGGATAAGTATTCTTGGATGTGGTCCCTTGTTTTGCATCACTTTGTATATTTCCTTTCATTCCCTTCCTGCCTGATGTGTTTCTGTTAAAAATCATTTGATAATCTAACAGGAGAGCCTTTGTAGGTGACTCTCTGTCTCTCTCTTGCAGCCATTAAGGTTCTGTTTGTGCTATTATTG